>NC_086288.1:29671677-30307831 GCF_963924245.1 Chroicocephalus ridibundus | reverse complement strand
TCAAGAATCTCACCTGGGCAGTAATGGTTGGGGAGCAATCATTCCTGCCCTACTGATGACTGAGTGTGCTGAGTGTGGGCATAGGTGCAGCCCCTACACCCAGCTGCATTATTGTTATAACTAAAGCATACATTTAAATCCATGGGTTTCACCACAGGCTACACCAGCATATGTATTTTACCCTTTTATCCTTTAAAATTACCCACATTCATATCGCTGGTTTTGGAGGGCTTCCTGCCAGATAGCCATTTTCTTACTCAAGGCTCAGCCGGTCCTTTCTGTTAAGCACCATTTCTGCAAAGCCCAGCTTTTCAGCGGCACCCGGGAGAGCAGTGGCACCTGTTCTTTTGGCAGAAGGGATATGTGGAAAGAACAAGCAGAAAAAAAAGCATTGTTTTCTACCAAGTTTCCCCTCATGTTATTGTTTCCAGATGAGTCAAATAAACAGCAAAGATTCTTGACTGAGTGACTTGCTTGTGCTTTTGCATATGTTTTAATGTATATCCCTGGACAGAGGAAGCAAGTTTTGTGCCAGCCTTTTGCAACACAGCCTTTTGTTGTTCCTGTTTTTGTGTTCAGCATATTTTATTAAAAAGAAAAAAAAGAAAAAGTGCTGAATTGAACTCATTAAGCCTCAGACCTCAGAAATTGCTCTGTTTTCCTGACCAGAAACCAAGAAAGAACTTCAGAACTGGGCCTAATGGTTCTGTAATTATAATGTCATATTATCAGTGTGTTCTTTAAAATGTCAGCGTGAGGATAAAAAAGGCTGTGGGATATTATTTTCTCATTATTGTGGTGCTTCTTTGAATACTGTAAAAAACATCAAACACATATTAGAAACAAAGGCGGACCAAGTAAATGAGATCATGCTGAGGTCTTCGTTGCTCTGGCTAGATTGTTTTTGATGTCCGAACGAGCCCAGAAACTGGCTTTATCTCTGTCTGGGACCACAATGCAGCCTGCAGCATCAACAGGCCTGGCCAGGCAGCCAATAATCGTGGCTGAGGTTCTGACCTTTTCAGTTTTCCTCACAACTAATAAGCAGTTAAATGAGAACTTTTTTTCCTCTCCAGAAGACACTTCTCATACAAAGCAAAATACTTTAAGTGTTATGTTTATGCAAAATTCAGCTGAAGTTTTTCATTTGACTTTTCTTCTTAAGAAATCTTATTATGAAAAGCACCTGAGTGTATGAAGAAGCACTTCTTTGTTCAGCTGCTTTTCACAAACCTCAGGCACGATTGCCTCACTGCTCTGCATTACAGAGTGACCTTTTCAAACAAAATAGGTAGGTTTCCAAAAGCATTTTAGGAAATTTCCAGTGTAGAAATTAGGTGTTCAGTAGTGTTATCTCCACTGAGAAGCATCTGAATTTAATCACAAGAATTAATAGATAGTACTTTTAAGACTGACTGGTGTACAAACTGGTTAACCTATTTCTTCTGGTTGCTGCACTGCCGGTGAACAGTTGTCACTTATTTACTATGGCTTTCAAGGATATCATCTGTCAGTAATTTGGTCTCTTTGTTGGCTTTTAGGTAGGAGAACATCCGTCTTCGATTCTTAAAGATACCACTTTGAGCCCTGCATCCTTAAAAATTTGCAAATACGTTCCCAGTAATATTCAGCCTCCAGGGTTCTTGCTTTACTAACTGATAAGATCCACTTTAGCATCTTGTAAAGTATGTATATAGACATAATAGTCTGGCCGAAGCTAACATTTTTCACTGGATGTTATATGATGCCTTGAGTGCTATAGGCCAAGAGATAACAAGGGTAAAAGCTGGTATGCATGATTTCAACATGAGAACTGAGAAAATACATTGAAAATCTTTAAGAAAGGAGACTTACCCAATTGCATAAGGAAACACTTCTCGTGTGTTTTATTCTCAGCTAACAACTTGGAAGTTTGCAATGACCTCATGTTTAAACGTGCCTATCAAATGCTTTATTGAAAATCTAAAATGTCATAACTAAAATCCAAGTGTCCCTTTCCAACATTATTAAGAATAAATGCTACGGAAGACAACAAAAAAAAGCTGTAGAATTGCATTCTGCTGTTGGCAACTGGGCTCCAACTATCTGACCACAGCCATGGTGGTTCTACCTAATCTTTCTGATACCCAGTACCTGTGGCCACCTGTCGAATCTGTGGCTAGCTCTACCTTCTCTGGGTGAAGGTAACGTGCCAGGTTGATGGGAGAGGAATCCAGCACCTTCCCATCAAGTTCCAGAATAATTTTGCAGTTACTGTGTTCAGATACTCTTTTGTTTGCCCTGGGGATATTTGTCTGTACTTAGAGACTTGGGGTACAGGTTGAGCTTAAATCGCAAATACACCATGTAGGACCCCTTTCCACAGGGCTTCATTTGTGCAGACAGGGATTTGATGAAAATGTTGTTTGCATATGTATGCAGGACAGGATGGTTTGCAGTTGCACACAGTGTTTATCACAAATACCACAGTGCCTCTTTCTATGAAATATAGATGTTTGCAAGGTAAGGAATGTGTCTGGTAAAAACAACTTGCCTTATTCTGAATTTGTGGATTAAGAAGAATGAGTACATGTAAAAGGCACGTATTTGTCACTGGGCCAGGGGTGAAGTGTAGCAATTATGAAATAGATAACTATTATATGATTTAAATTTTCTATAGTGTTCCTGGATATATAAATATTTTTATATGATTATTGTATTGCATATTTTGATTATACAGTGAGGATACACTTGGAGATATGAGTACTAGCACTGCTAGGAGATTATCCCTTTAATGCAATCCAGCCACGTCGCCGTAGGAGTTGGCTGTGCGACAACGGACAAGCTTTTGAATTAGCTAATGTTGCAAGTCATTTTATGGACAGCATAAAGCACCATAACAGTGTAATGTATTGTTATCATTAAAGAAAGAATAGAAATTATTTTGTTTAGCTCTGCCAGAGGTATTCTTTTTTTCTTGGGACCGTCAGTACAAAGGTGGATCTTAGTACTTAAAACCATGTTGCCGTTAAGGCAGGCTGTTGTTTTCAGTAGCTGGTTTCATAGCTATTCCAGCAGGACTAAGATTTTTCCTCCCTGGTTTGTGCCTCCACTTTTGATCAGGCCTTTTCTTCTGACCAGGAAGGGTCCTCGCCGACTGTTTGTTGAATGAACCTCAGCAGTGCAGCACCAGTATTTGCTGCACAGAGAACTCAGCTGCGCTGTGTGCTAATTCTGGCTGCATCTTAAATCCAGCTCTACACCTACCCTCGGGCACCATAGACCATCTATCTCCACTATGGCCGTGTTATCTAGCATTCCCATTTCTTCTGCAAAGGGGTAATGTGAAAGTTATTGTCTTGAGCAAATGATGCCATAGACAAATGTAACGGTGTTTGTGTATTATAGCTATATTTAGAAGTTTGGTGAAATTCTGGGTTGTTTTTCTGTCCGTCCAACCAGATCATGTAATCTTTATCATGAGAAAATATCATTTGCACCTCTTAAATATTCCCCCCCAGTATTTTTTTTTTTCGAAAGATGACATGATTAAAGTTTCAATTGCTTTTTATGGTTGAAAAACAAGATAAGGAGACAGCTTTTTCACTTCCCTCTTCTCCCACAACTCCTCTCACTCATCTGATCTGTCCCTGCAGTGCAAAATGCCAGTTGTTTTAACCTTGTGTAATAAGACACTTCCGATAACAGTGCTAAAGACACAAGAAATGTTTTCTTTGGAAGTGTAATTTTCTTTTTGAACAAAAATTAACACTACAGAAGACATGTTTGCTGGCTGGCTGGCAGCAATTAATCGGAAACTCCTGAGTACTAATTCATTGGAATCAGTTTGGAGTGTGTTATCTGATTTATTTTTAATTGAGTGATCAGACTTAATTTCTTTGCACAGATAAAGTTACTAATGTTTCATGTTAATTTTCCTCAGTTTGAAGAGGAACATTTTTAGCATTGGTGGGATTTTTTGTGGTTTTTATTTTTTCCTGATGAATTACATGGAGGTTCAGGCAGTTCTGAGGCTAGGAGGGAAAAAAGCCTCTTTTCCTATTTCCAGCATTTCAGTCCAGGCAGCTGTGCCCTGAGTCTAATTCTGTTCCCTCGCCAATCACTGCTAAGGTGAACCGGAGGAATCACTTTCTGCCTTCTTTGGCTCTGTCTTTATCAGTACTGATGCTTTGAGGGCGGTAATAAAGAAGCGCTATCTTAATGACATCAGGAATGACCTTAATGGACTGGGGGATTGTTAGGAGTAACTTGCTGTTTGTGATTAGTTTTGGAGTAAGGGTAGGGGATCTCATGCGCGCAGCAGAGAATAAACTGGGAACTGATGGCTACCAAGATGAGGGAGCAGGGGGAAGGGAGACGGAAGGGATTCAGTAGAGCCTTAGGGAAAACAGCTTTCCTGAATGAAACAAAATGAGTTATTTTTCTTGAAACTTCAGGCTTTTTTGCAAGGACTGCATGTGCAAGCTTGAGAATGAAGACAAACGTTTTAGGAGACCTTGATTGATTCTGCAAGTACCAATTGATTCTGCAAGTGTTATTTTAGTTTTTATGGTAGAGGAAAGAATTTCTTGTTTTCCTTTCACCTGATAATTGCTTTGCTTGGGTTCTCAAATTCCTTTATGGCATCTTTTACCCAGTACAAGAGTTATTGGTTTTTCTGATTAAACCTCTTCTAATCATGTAGATCCTGTGCTGATAGCTGAAGTTCATATAAATATGCTAGAACAATAGTCAGTCTAGCAATAGATCCAGCCCTCCCTGAGTTGATATGTCCACCTTTTTCTTATAATTGAAGAGCTTTGGGTTGTCATCACTTCAGTTATCCCCCAGCTTACAAACAGGCATAGGCCTAATTATTTTGCGTCTGGCATGCGATTATTAGAACTCCTGACATGATGACAAGATTGAAAAAATAATAAAAAAGAAAGTAATGCCTAAGCCTTTTACTTTATTCTTTTCCTATCTAAGCTGCTTTACAGGTACTGTGCTGTCAGAAGGTAGAAAATAGATCAAGGAGAGGAAGAACAGCATTTCAGAATCTGTAGTTTCCCTTTTTTAAAATTAAATAATTACAGATAAATAAAAATGTGTTCTCCAGTATAAAGTTGGGTGGCTTAGGCGTTTTAAAGTGTAGACAGTTATTGGTTTGTTGCCAGTTTAAATCTGTCCCGGTATGGCAGAAATTGAAGATAAGCTTCAGGTTGGCTTGTATGAAACAAATTAGTGCTGTCAGCTTTGTTCTTATTGCCGAATTGCTTTTAATCAAAAGCCACGATCGCGACAAGTGCTCTTGTTCATCAGAACATCTGAGAGGGTCACTGTCAATTGCAAATTGAGTATGAACTGTGTTCTCCCTCTTGGAAGAAGCCTCTTGGCCACAATTGGTGAGACAAATGAGTGGGTCATTGTGAGGGGATGGCTGCATAAGCTCCTGCTGTCTGTGGGCGAGGAAAAGACATAAATCTCCAAAGATCCCATTCTGGCACCTGCCCTAGTCATTCCAACCACTTGATACTAAGAAGAACTCTTGTGTGTTTCTGGAAATCAAATGTCTTATCTTTACCAATGCTACCACTCCAGTGAAAAGTGCTGTAACCTGTCTGTATTGTTCACTGCAGTAGTTACAGTGGCCTGAGAGAGGGAGCGAGTAAGAATATTCTTGATGATCAAACTTATAGCTAGCTCTGAAAAATCCTGGAAAATTTCACTGTTGACCTGCTTGTCTGTGAATTTGGGTATATTTATTTAGGGTAACAGTGCACTTTAGATCAGTAAAGTTTGGAAGCACCGTCACATGGTCTCATATCTTTCCAGTCTATCACCGGGATACACAGTCTTACTCATTTTAGTAGATAGCCCTGTAACTGCTTTTCCATAACCTGTGTCCCTTTGCATACCAAATGTATGCAGATGTGGCCAACAGACTTGTGTGTAATCTAGAGAAGAGGTTACATGCTAAATTAATGCTCAGTTAAAGCATGGTAGTTTTTACATCCGTTAGGAGCTACCCCAGCTGCAACACAGTGAGAACTCAAACACTTTGGCAACAGGTGAGTAAGGAACGCTGGTACAGTGCAGTAAGTGACTTAGCATCGCAGATTCTGTGACTGAAAACGGTCTACTAAATTTAGTCTTGCTTTTCCCCTCCTGAAAGTGTAGATTGCATAAGATCTGACTCATTTACTTGCCTCTGTTTGTCCTTTTTGTCAAAGCTGGGTTTTCAGATGCGACAAGCATGGGCCATAACCCCCAGTGTCATAAACAGGTCTAGAACATACTCCATCTCTCTGAAAACAAGATTGTACTTTCTAAGTATAGCATATAAGTCTACAATTAACTTTTGTCAGTAGAAAAAATTGATCTGAAGAGGAAGGTGGTTTTTCCTAGACCGTCTCCTTATTGTACTGACTGTTTTGAGGCTAGCTTTTATTTCACATTTTGTCTGGTTAAAGCAGAAAGATATCCGATATTATCTGGTAGCATTATAGTTGTCATCTGATCCTGAAGAACCATAATTTTTCTTCAACATCAAATAATCGAAAGTTCAGAATTAAAAACCTTAATCAGGTCTTTTTGGGTTGTTGTTTGGGTTTTTTTTCTCTGCAACCTTATATTATTTACTTATGAAGCAAGCATAGTTACATTTGTAAGAAAATAGAAACATTTTTTGCACATGAATAGTATCCTTCACATTCATTGGATGGAATTCCAATCACAGGAAATTTTGCTGGGATTTTCATTGGGGCCAGGACATATTGATCCTTAATGAAAGGCAAATTGGTTTTGCTCTGAGGCAAGTGTATGAAGGCAACAATCGTTTACACAAGAAATTAAATGATGACCAGATTATTTAGCTCCTTGGCTTGGCAGAGATTTATCAAACTTTAAAAGTTCCCTAGAGCCCAAAACCTTGTTCTTGTAAGTGTTCACAGTTTGCACTTTTGAGCCTGAGATGCTGTCCCTCATACTAAGCAGCAGTAGACATCAGGCCTTTTTCAGGATTACTCCATGGAGTAAAAGAACACAGCATGAACAAGATGCTTTGAGGAGACTGGAACCAATAAAGCCTGTTTTTACTTTGTGGGTATGGTTTATAAATAAGTAAACTTAGTATAGTAAGGGGCTTGGGCATGTACCAATTTTTTCTCCTATTTTGGGATCCTTAACAGGCAGGGAGCTCGAGGTCAGGCTGTTGTTCTTCCTTCTGTCAGGACAGTGACCATCCATCTCCATGCAGCTGCTTATGGTATTTAAGCTTGTGTAACTTCATTTATCCTTGAGACCTTTCATGTTCTGTCCTCCCGAGCCTGTACCTGCACGGACACATGATGAACATGGTCACGTAAGTCCGCTGAAGCTGTAAACCAGGGCAACAAAATACGACAGCATGGGCAAAGAAAAGATTATAGCTGAGAAGTTCTGAGCTTAACTGCAATCCTTGTCTCACTTTTGGTATTGGGCAGGAGACAGCCTAAACGTGTTTCAGTCTGGCTCATCACTATTTCACCATGACTGTAAACACTCTCTCTGTGCCTGCCCTGGGCAGGACTGACCCCCCAACACAATGACACCTCCCCTCTGATCCGCACTGTGAGTACACCTCACTTAAGAAAGACTAACACAATTTTCTTTTTCCAGTGAAATCTCTCTCTGGGGGAAGAGCATGTTCCCCAGCATGTGTACAGATTTCTGGATTTTGTCGTCAGTGGTCTATTACTGACATTGACGTTGTTTTCATTTTAATTTTCATTTGGGAAAATGCCACACAAGGTGTTCTCAGGAACTGCACTGAAAGTTAGTAGGAAAAGCACTTCTCCTGGGTAACATTAAAGAGGAGAACACACACATCCAGTTCTATGTGGCTTAACATCAAAGACCTGGGAAATCATCAAAAGCCTTTTCCGCCTTCTTTAGCCCTAGGGACACTTCCTGGGCTGCTTGTGAGCTTTGGCAGAGGTTGTTAGCATTGCCCTGAATGGTCTTCCTCATACTTGCCAAATTCTTTGGAGTTTAGTAATATAATATCACTCTTGGCTATATGTAAAATATCTTGCCGTCATCTCAGGGCTAAAGTTACAGGAAGCAAGGACTATAGCACTGCTTAAACATGGTAACTCCTGCTGTTTTCAGGGTTGTTGTTTCTGAACGTTGTGAGTTTGTTTATTTTTTTGCCTTAGATCTGTTTAGCTCAGGAAAAAAAAAATCAAACCATTTAAACTTGATTCACAAATAATTCCATAATCTCTTGATATCCAATTTAAAATAGCATTCTGCGGTAGGTACAGAAAGGGTTCCAGGGGTCAGGTGTGATAGCAGCTGTGACTGAAACCAATAAAAGGAAGATGAAGGATTTATTCACTGATAAGTCACTTTCCTTCAAAATAAAATTATCCAAAGCCTTTATCTGTTCGAACAAGGAATGGATTTCATAGATGAGAGATTAATAAGTGTTGTGTTATACTGCTAACAGTTGTGTGTCTTGGTATTTTTGCTACAAGTTTATTCAAATCTGCTTGTGGATCATTACTCGGAATTCAGTGATGCTCTGTAAGATGCAGTAAGTAAACTGATGCAAGCCACATTGTAATTTACCAATTGTCCTGTGATTTTCATCTGGTTTTAACCATTTCATTCCACTTAATTGATAGGTAAAATAACACCTATTACTGCTTCCATTCCTATGAAAGAGCGTATGGAGAGATTAAGCTTTATCTTTTGTCCAGAATTTTCCCCAGCTTGATAACCAGATGAATAGAAATGCCAATTTCAATGATTTGAAGGCACTTTCATGTTGTTTTTTTCCCCCCTTCATTGTTGCATTTATTACAGCGTTCACCACTGCACTGTACTTTGTGTGGTCACTGCAGCAGACGTCCAGCTGGTAACCCAACCTGTGCACTCCCTCAGAAGGAAGTACTGTGCGAGCAAAGCCATTGTGAGCTGAGCTGTGGGATCTGAGGAGTGAAAGACTTGAAGAAATAAGTGGTGTTTTGGGCACTGGGAGATGAGTTCATATCACAAATCAATGACCACTTTATGATACCATTGAGGTAGAGATTATTGAGAGAATTGCTTAAGTTAAGTGGAGCAGAATGTTCCCTTTTCTTTCTCTACTAGTCATTAATACCACATGTGGATCATTTGTTCTGATGAGTCGACCTTCTCTGACTTTGTTTTTATATTGTTTGATTTTGCGTGACATGCATACACCATCTGTAGTGGTATGTTTACCTGTCCTCCCCACTGCCCCCTTTTATTCAGTACGGTACTGTTTGCATTCACCTGGGGGATGACCCAGGCCTACTCAAGTCATTGGTCGGTTTCTATATGTGAATCTTCTGAAGAACAAGACTTCAGTCCTGAGCAGAGGTCAGAAATAAAGTGTATGCCCGACTAGGTGATATTTTCAGACTAGCTGAGTTACAATGCAGTTATCAACTGAACTTGAATTAATTCAGGGAGAGGAACCTGCTTGGAAGGTGTTTTGAAGTCATCCTAAAAGAAAAAAAAGAAAAAAAATTATCTTGCATCAGGCGATCTCCTATGCATCAGAAAGAAGAGATGAAAGGAAGCAAGGAGAGTGAACACATCTCTGCTTAAATGAGCAGTGCTAAAATAAGGTGATGACAATGACATGACCTATAGCTCGTTAGTAATGAGAACATCCTTCACGTGCAGCATCTGTTTGCCTGTGCTGGGCTGAAGTCTAGCACTGCACCAGTAGGCTTTAATGCCCTGGCTATTGTACAGAATAGAGGGGCAAAGTGTTAGATTTCTGAAGTGACTAGGCTTCAGGTAAGTACCACAGGATGATGAAACACGGGTTTACCAAAGGCAGCTCTTGATTGTTTTATTTTTACGTTCCTGCCTAATTTGCTTTGCTGATATTTAGTCTACAAGAAGTTTCAAATGGAGGCTAGAAACTCCATTTAAGAAATTTTGGGATGTTGAAACAAGTCTTATTTATCAAAACTTCTGTCAGCTCTTTTCTATTCAAAGGGAACTCATATCGTGTTATCCCTGCTGGTGAGCTGCAATAGGAAGGTTCTCATCTGTGGAGCATTAGGCATCTGTGCTGAAGCAGGGATGGAGAAGGCCAGTGCATTTTTATTTTTTAATTCGTGGGAGAGTTACTGAAATCCTCTTCAGACTTGAGGTGGTTCACAAAAAGCTCCTTGTGCTGCTTCCCCTTGCTGCTTCAGTGTGTAGCGAAGACAGAGGCACCGTTTTTACAAAGTGACCAGAATTTAGGAAAAGACAGCATTATCCTACTGCAGTGTCACCATGGTGATTTTCATTTACAACCAAATAAATATTAAGCTTATTTTTTCATGCTTCATTTTTTTTTTGCTTGCTTGCTTGCCTGTATGGAAATTTCACGGTGCCACAAAACAAGCCCTTGGGGTACAGGTTAATGTAAACTTAACATTCATGAGAATTCCAGGCACTGAAGTCAACTAGAGGGGAATAGTTCAGGTCTAGTAAACTGTCTTCGCCGGCAATACCAAGTGGCTTCGTGCAAACTCCCTGCTTGGGTGGATCCCTGGAGAAGCCTGACTGCTGGTCAGGGCTTGGGACCCCTCCATGGAAGTTCTAGTTAGAGCTGGCTACGTTTGTGCTGGAGAATGGCATCTGCAGTCTGCTAACAGAGAGGGTCACAGGCCAGCGCAGCCTGGGGTGAATGGGGGGGAAGCTGAGAAACTTCCGAACTAGTTGCCCGACTACCCGCTGGGTTTGCTGTGTTTGGCATTGTCTGAGACGCGCGTGTATTTCTTATTCTGGGTGTTGTATGTGAACCTGAATGGACAAATCCGATTCTTTAATTTGGAATATTTGCACTTCATTAATGACGAATAATAATGAGTTCAAACAGTACAACTACAGACCGTTTTGCTGACTGGATTTATTACTGAAAAATTTTGTTCACTTGTGTGATACTGTTGTCAGCTTGCTACTTGCCTTTATTTGTTGTTCCTGTTGTTGCTCTTTTTGTCCAGTGGTGCAGTTTATACCTGCTATTTGGGAGAACTGAACTATTTGAGTCTAAGTTTTAAAATGAAAACCAGCATTTCCAATAAAAGAGGGGAGAAGAAAGACAAGAAATGACAGGCCCCCACAGAAGGGCCTAAGGTCCTTCAGGCCTATCTACAGTAAGTACAGCTTGCTCCACAGCACTTAAAAAAAAGAGCTGTTAAAATAAATCATCCCTTGGGTTTTTCTTTTGCCCATTATACAGCATCCAGTCTCCCATTTTGTCTCTTCTGTGCTAAACTTACAGCTTTCATGGCTTGTTACAGTTTCTCTCCATTTATACAGACGTTGCCAAATGTCTACAGAGACAGTCATTGCATTTTTAATTCATTTTAGTAATGCCGCTTATTTTTGGAAACCCTTGTGCAGATATCACACACTGGCTTTTCTCTGAGCAGTGCTCCTGTTTGTTTTATACAGGCATTATGAAGAATATGACACAGCACATGATGGTTTTAGACGTTAATAGTCAGAGACGTCTATAAATAAAAAGCCCTTGCAAGTAATGTTGAAGATCATTGTTTAATCTGCCAAGTAAAAGGCCAACTGTGATGAACACTGTTTACATGAGAATAAGATCAGGAGGCAGGTCTTTATTAAAGCCTCAGCTAACAGCTCTTCAGGCTTTTATCAGAGCCTTGATCTTTTTTGCTAAGTTTTGGTGTAGGCTACAACAGGTTTCACATGAAGAGGATATTCGACCTTTCCACGCATTAAATAGTAACCACAGAACATTTTATCACGGTTAACTTGAGTTCTTAATGTATGTCATTTCAAACACTGTAGCTTTCTCCTAACACTTTTATAAGCAGTTTCTTCCCCCGTGTCTACATTATATTAAAAACAAATGACTCTCCAACAAAAAACAGCCCACTCAGTACCTGAGAACCACAGCAGAGGTAGATTTAAAATCTTTAAATTTTAAAATATTTTAATTTTTTTTAATTTAAAGAGTTAATTTTAAAGAGTTTTTTATTTAAAATTAAATAAAATGTAAAGAGTTTAAATTTAAAGAGTTAATTTTAAAGAGTGTTGCTTTAAGCAAGGTATTTCTTTAAGTGAAGTTGTGTGTCATGCTGATGTCGTAACAAGTCTCTGGACATCAGAGAAGAGTTTTTCCGCATGTGTCCTGACACATAGAGAGGAAGATCTGCAATAAGTTTATTCCGTTTATTCTGTATCATTAGCACAAGAAACTGATTACAGAAATGTAATAGGAAGCATCAGTCTTCACTGTTGTCCTAAGTGTGAAATGTGAGAAAGGGGTACTGCTGCCTAGAAGAGAAAGGTTGATAGTAATTTATTCAATTTATGAATTTATCTAGAGGTGGAACAAAAGTGTTCATTTAACTACCTGTCAAACCACTAGCACACCAGTTTCTGAAACAATACAAAAAATGTTCTTTCTAACAAGCACCATTAGAGTGAGATTCCTGCTGTACTGTGTACTCCTTCCTGTCACTGTAGCAGGCACACAAATACATTTTGTGTGCTATTTTCTAGAGCATTGTTCTGCAAATGTTAACTGGGATATGGTGCCATTCTTAGCAACTTGTAGAAGTGCAATTATTAGAAACATTCAGCCATGGAAACATGAATGAAGGCTATGAGAAAGGGTAATGCATGATTTCAACGTTGTTTAGAAACTGTAAAGCTCTGTTCAGCTTGGACATAGTAATAAGTAAAGGCCAGTAGCAGGGTGGTGGAGATGCATTCGTGGTTCTAGCTAGCAATTTTGTTCTCTGCTATGTTGTAGTTTTTACAAATATCCTTCCAAACCCATTTCACAGAGTGCTATATATTTAGCTGCCAGACATACATGTCAAGAAAGGAGTGAAATATAGGCAAAATCTCAAATGAGGAATTAGATACGGAGTGCAGGAAACCTTTGGCTTCTTAGATTCAGTCTTGGATTTGTCTTGACTGTCTGTTGTTGAAAGCCAACATAGTGTGCAGATATGATTTGCTGTGTCCCCTGACGAAATTCTCTCTCTCGGGCCTCTTTGCTTTCCTCTGTGGCATACAGAGAAACACAAAAAAATTGGGAAGTCCTCAGTGCTGAGCTGGCAACTGAAGAAAGCTGAAATTGAATCTGTGGCAAGATCCTATCACATCCTAATTCCATTTAGCCCAGAACTAGTGATACAACAGTCTATTTTGAGGTCTTTTTGAGCTCCAATTTATTGATGAAATAAATCCAGAAGTATGATAACAAATGAAAGTAGTAATAAGAACAAAACCAACAACCCTGAGTTACAAAAGGGTAGCAAGACTTTCCCGTAATATAGAACAGGAGAAAAACTGCAATTTGAGCTTGACTTTTTGAACAGAGGTTTGAAACAGCCGTGTGTAGACCAAATTCACTAGTAGAGAAAATCAACGTAATCCCTGTGTTCTCAGTTGAGCTGTAGCACTGTGTTGCTATATTTTTGAGCCGGTTATTCTCACAGTACTGTTTCACATGCTAGCTATCCATATACACTGGTGTAGACCTCATTAAAAGAATCTGCTCTTTTGGTTTCTTAGTGATTTACATCCTCTTCATATGGGTAGAAGGACTGAAAAGCAGTCTTCACGTCTGTATCATGTGGGAGGATGGGCTTTAGGCTCTGTTGCACTGGAACTTGTCTGAAGAAAAAACTTTGTTTTTTCCAACTCATAGTGGTCTATAGTTAATGAACCTTGTCTGTGAAGCAACTCAACGCATGAGTTGGAAACAGTCTTCTAATTCACTGCATTGAAAATCGCCTAAGTCATATGCACTTTTGTAAGGGTTTGCTAGGTGCCGGGGTTTTTTGATTTATTTTTTTTTAATACGAATTGAACTTCTACATTTCAGACATCTCAGGTACTAATTAAATTTTACTGTTACTTGATGAGCTCCATACTTTTGTACTGTGAGAGTTCTTTTCATTATGTGTCAAAACATGATCCATTAATCTTTCCAGTGCAAATGTATTCATTAGTAAGAAAAAAAAAAATCATAGGAAATCTGAGGAGCACAGACTCCCTTTCATCTTAAACTAAGTAGGTGGTGTCTAAAAGTTTTAAAATAGCTCAATTGACTTGTCACTGCCACCACTGCCTTTTGACAGAGGATATTGACCACTGTGGTTGAAGAGGAAACAGGTGAACAAGGGTGCCACTCTTCTCCTTTCTGTCCTGTCGATCATTTCATAATAGATAGAATGATCAAATGAGGGATCATTTGGTGGCAACCAGTCAAGCAACAAGTAATGAACCCTGGAGAAAGTGGTCATGAGGAACTCAATATTTGTGAGTACTTTGTCCAGCGTCAAGGGTGAATCAATGTTAATACAAATCCTGGCACTGAATAGTGGATACCATGACATCATTTTTTACAGATAGGCTCTCTAAGAGAAACTCATCAAATCATGGCAATCTGCCTGGTCTTATTACTGAGATAATTCAGTGTATCTGTACCAGCTCACCTTCCTAACAAATCCCAGTCCCACTGGGGGGAGAAATTAAGTAAGACTTCTGTTTTCTTCTGTCCTAAAAGAAAATAATTGTTTTGTCTTTTATATGACTTACTGATTTGCGTTTACTGAGTATCTTTTACTTTCAGTAACCTAACAACTCACGTACACAGATAATTTGCCAGGAAACTTGACAGACCTGGAAAAACATCTGCAAACCCCTTTCTTTTAATTATTTTATTTTTTAGCAAGCAAGTTGTTCGTAGCAACTTTGGCACACTTCTGCCAAGAACTTTAAGTATTAAAAACATGCTATGTTTTGGAGAATATTGTTGATATTCACTGATATAATTTGACATATCAAAGGGTACTGTAAAGTTTGCTTCACGTCAGGAGCATATTTTCTTCTAGCAGGCTGCTTTTGAAATGCTGCACTAGATATGCACGCAGGAGAGCTTTCCAACAGAAAACAAAAAAAAAAGCCTGAAAAGATTTGACCTAAAAAAGAAACACCTGCCCTGCTGAGATCCGCCTGGCCTTTAGCCAGCAGTGCAGCGTGCTTTTGAAGAAACGGGGTCTTTCCCACTTCGGGGCTGTCACTCGTGTAAGGGGGAGCGGCAGTGCCTGATGCCTGGGAGAGCTGGGGCTGGGCTTCATCACCCTCCCACTGTACCCAGGGCTCTGCCGGCCTTCTGGGACGAAGAGGAAGGAATACGCACGATGCAGTGCTTCGACTCTGCTGCTTGCATCTCTTGGTACGGCATCCAGCAAACTGCATGTCTGTGCAGAGGAATGGGGAAAGAGAAGATGAATGTGTCCTGACAAAGGAGTGTTGTTTTGGCAGTGAGCAGCCTGTAGGTTCCCAGATGCTCAGAAGCCACTTCCCGCACCCCTGCTGAAGGGCTCCGTTTCTCAGCTGCTCTATACTGACTTGTAGCTACAGAGGGCCATCTTCCCTTACATCCCCAATGGTAGGGATGGTGAATCCCGAATTGGAACTCATGCTAATTAGCTGACCAATAAAGCTTTTTTAAAATGAGATTGTAAGTCAGGCATGTGATCCTTTCTTCCATCTCTTTTTCTTTTTTGCCTTTTTTTTTGTTTGTTTAAAAAAGCATCCATGTGAGAATACATGTTTAGTTACTAATTAGATATTCAGTAGATAATATTGTTACAAACTGCTAAATACTGAGATTTAAACGGCAGTCGTTTAACAACATTCTGATAATGGAATATCAGTGACCAGTGAAAATACAGGGAATTTTTAGTGTACGAGGGACATGGAGTTGCTGTGAAAAACAATTTAGTTTCCAGGCTGTCTCATCTTAATGGATGGAGGACTAGAGAGAGTTAATCTTTTTGTCCTTTCCCTTTGCTTGAGGGTGCATTGGCTCCAGTCACAGCTACACAGGTGCCAGAGTAGGTTCATTTTAAAATTCAAATCAATATTAACAGAAAATGTAAACTTTATTCACTTGGCCCTAGTTATTACCCAGTTCTGCACAGGAGGGAAAGCCCTGAAAGTTCTGCCAGGTATGTAAATCTCTTGGTCTTTTTGAATGTTTACCTGTTTCTGCTAGAGTACACAAAAGGATGCTGTTAGTGTGCTTCTGTGCCATGTAGGATCAGCCCAGTCCAGGCAGAGCTGCTCTGCTCTAAAAATCAGGGAGGGGGGTGTAGGCAGAGGAAGCCAGGGCTGGGCTACCCCTGTCTGGGGCATGGCTTGAATAGCAGAGGCTGCAGAGACTGGTGGGTGGGTATTACTCTCGTGTGGGCTGAGGGGGCTCCTATGCACAGTTTTTTGCGTCTGATTTACGTTCTGCACACCATTTCATTCTATGGCCCTAATCTGGATGTAGCATCATTTTAAAACTGCTTCTTTTTTTTTTTGTTGTTATAAATTATGCACTAGATGAAAGCAATAGATTCTCGTCTCCATTCTAGTTGGGCAAAGGTGGTGAAATGCCTGTGCACCATGCAAGGAGATACTGGGCAGCGTAGAGCTTTCGTAGGCTGTGGCTGGATGGAAGGCAATTGCACGCCATGTCATACCCTACACTTTGTTGTCTGCAGTGATGAAAATTATATTTTTTTACCAAACAACAGAACGCCTGATGGTGAACTATTAAATCCTGTGAGACATTGGCTAGTGACTTCCACCCCGGAATGGTCAGAAAAATACGAAGTTTGAAACTGGTCACTAAACTTTATTATTGCTTGATACTCACAGTATTGAATTTACTTGTAGTGTAACTGTGACGGTATTTAGAAAATATGTCTGGTTAGCACAATAGGTAATTTAATAGCAGACATGCACTTACTGCTGTGTTATACAAAGCTACACCATAACTTCAGGCTCCAGAATACTCTATACAATATTCTGGACTTCCTTAATCCCTTCAGCCATGGTATCTTTCCTAGACTTCAGTGACCATGGGATCAGGACCTAGATGACTAGCAAGAAAGCTTTACTAATGTGTTGTGATTAAAGAACACAGTGAACCTTGCCAATGGGATCCAAGTCTGTAAACACGTTTCTAAGTAACACCCATTTAGTGACACAGAGTCTTCAAGAAATGCTAAGGTTTTTGGTTTTTTCCTGTAGCACACTGTGGGATATCAACAAAAGAAGTCATTAAACATCTCACAGATTCCTGTAAGCTGAAAATAAAAATATTTCATGTAGGCCATTGCAAAGTATTCTATTTTAATTTCAAACTTTCTGCTTCTCATTTCATTCTCTCTCAAGAATGCGCATGTCCAATTAGTTATCCTTCCAGGTTTTCATCTTAAAAATGGAAAAAAGTATGGTTTACCAGTCAAAAACTCTTTCTCCAGACAAACAGAAGTTTAAAGTCGTGAAATTTATGAAAAGAGCTGAGATCTGCAAACTTCTCAGCTCATTGATCTGATTTTTATTTTTTTTTTCAGTACAAAAAACCCTAAACAGCTTTTAACCAAGTCTCATACTGTTTCTTGCATGCGCTGAATTCTGCTGGTATGACTTTTGGGATGTTGTCACTAAAATGAGATTCAAATTGGAGTGAAAGAACTGTAAGTTTTAGGACTGCTGCAGTTTCACAGGTACTTTATGTACCGTGCCCCTTTTTGAATTCATGCTTTATTATGTTAGGGCCTTTGAAGGCTCACCCTTTTTTTAGCAATACCTGTTCATTGGAGCACAGCAGCAATGCAAATAAGCCTGTGAAAGAGCTACAATTTAGTAGCTAGAATCAGCAGTAAAAAAGAAAGCATTCCTTGGATTTGTTGTGTTGAAGTGATGCTTTCCTGTGCCTAAATGATATTGACTGTTGTTCTTATTGAAGAGGAAATAAGTATGTGCTCGGAGCTACTCAGACAACTATTCATCGTTCTCTCGGCAACAGAAAGAATCGCCATGCCAGAACGCAAACTCCAACGGCAGCTACAGTTGCAGAAAATCAGAGGCCTGTATTAGAAAACTCACAGGCTAATCGGAGCCCAATTTCAGGCATGATGCAGTTCTTCAGAAGCATTGCTTTAGGACATAACTCAATTCTCAGAACGCCACAGTCTGCAACTTAATTCAAGCATTTAGGGGAAAATGAGGGTCTTTAAAATATACATTTTGTTCTTTATTGCTTTCTAGTGAAGCTTCAGTGGAGTACTGTAGTGAATAATGATAACATTCGTTCTTAAAATCTGATGCTGGCTCTGTCATTATGGCAAAATAGGACGGGGAACCCTGCTGTGAAAGGCGATGAGACACCATTAATAAACATCATTTTTTATAAGGTAATAGTGAATATTGTTGCTTGGTAAACTCACTATTAATATCTCTAAAGGTAAATGACTATTGCTTGGTTGCTTTAATTTGTTGAAAATCATGTTGGTTCGTAACCACTGACTTAAATCTGACTGCTAGTACAAAACAATAGGTTAAAACCTATGTCACTGAATTTGCTGCCATAATTGGAGTCAATTGGAAAACTGAGTATAAGAAATAAAGAAAATAGGTACAGACTGGCAGATTGAGTCTCAAGGATGTCTAGACTTGCAAAGCTTAGAGGGGAGGCTCAGAGAATCACAATAGGCTCTCGGGTACAGGGAAGATAGCAATCATGCTAAACTATATTCTGGCCATACCTTGATTTACGTCCTCTTGGCAGCATATGGAATATGCTTACTTTTATCTTAACCTAGCATTTAGCCCAGAACAGAGACAAATACAGCAAAGATAGAGACACACAACTCTCAGATGAGTGCCCTCGGCCTTGACCATGGAAAGTAGAGTAACTGGGTTAAGATTAGAACCCACGTTATGGAGTACGCTTTCTGTCATGAGGGCTCAACCTCTTATTCATTTTTCATAAACTTCTATTATCTGAATTTTCTAATGAGAAACACTGTTTCTACAAGATAGTGCCAAAATTAAAACAATAAAAGAAACTAACCATTAAACTATCTCATTCTTAACTGGATTGGAAAACACTGGAAGATACTTGTCATTGCTGGTTTTCATGTATTATTAAAAGCTTCATATTCTTATTGTAATGACTATAGGAAATGTGGAACCTAATCTGAATTCAATAAAACCTGGAAAAACAAAAGCTTTATCAAGAAAAATGAAAGCACTGCTTGGAAACAAAAGCTAATTAAAAAATTCTTAAAAATGCCCTAGAGAGAGACAAATGTACAGATAGTAGTCACAGTCTGTTTAATATTGGCAAGTATGTCTAACATGACAGCACATTCAAACCAACCTTCGCCTGTACAATCCAGCATCTGGCATGGTTATAATGATTAGACTTCATAACATTTATTAGAAATCTTATGCCTATTAAACTACATATAAAAGCATGTAATCTTGAAGTATTACTGTTATTTCTGTTTATTGATAAATATCTCACAAATTATTGAATATATTGGTTTCTTGTTTTTAATCTCCTATTTATTTGTGAGGATATTTAAATGATACAGCATTAATGGGGCTTACTTCTGCAAAGAAACACAGGAAATTTCTTGTTCCTCCTTGAAAAAACAGTTGCACATAACTGTGTTAGTGTGAATAGTAAATATTGCTAAAACTAAAAGATAAATTATTTTTGTATTCAAATTTTAGGACTTCTCTAATAATTTCTGCTTTGATATTTCCTTATTCACTGGTCAAAGAACAGTATCTTGCTCCATCTTTTTTCTAAAAAATACACAAAATCACCCGATGGAACTATATGAAATGTATTAACATGGTACCTTACAGCTTATTATCTCCGTAATTTTATATCCAAACGTAGAATAAAAGACTCAATACGTTTTTTTCTGTCTCTAGCCTCCATCATTGGGTAGGTAGATGTAATAGAGTGCCATATTGTGTGTCTCTAACAAAACATGTTTTCCTTTGCCAAAATACCACCCACAAAGTTATCTGCAGACACGGTAGCAAAACTTGCATCTGTACAGTTCTTCTCATTGCCCTTCTGCAGAAGAAAGCGGCCTTTTTAGTAAAGGAGTTAACATATTCTATAGTTTATGTGGGGTCTCCCCCACAATTGCATAACACATCAAATCATCTCATCCTTCCAATCAGTGTAACACTGTCAAGGCCAGTGCTTTAAAGGCATACAGCTTTTCTACCCAGTGAAGCCCTGAGTGCACTAATAAGCTTTAATGGCCCTGACTACTTTCACCTGGGTCCCTCTGCACCCACCACCCCCTGAGCTTTCATTAAGCTCAGCCTGGGGCTGTTAGTCCCTTCCTCAGCTGTGCCCTGTGAGTGCTGGTCCACCCCTTGAGTGAGAGCTCATCCTGTGGGTTGACTGTCTTGGCTACAGACCTGCCTCATCGCTATGATATTGCCTTATGATCTGGACTCTTGGTTGGACCTGGCCACCATCTCCAGGGCTGCGTTGCTTGCCTTGCTTGGCTACTGAGGGATGCGCCCTGGCTGAAGCAGCCCCTGCCTTGCCAGGTATGGGTTGCCCTCTGCTCCAGGCTCACCTCTCCTTCGGGAGCTGTGCTGATCCAGCTGCTACCTGACACACTGAACTGAGCCAACTTCCCCCAACAAGGAAGGTGGGACGGCCACTGGGGTTGAGCATGCTGTCAGGGAGATGCAAGAGGTAATTTTATGCACTTTGTCTCTTCCCTTTCTCAAAAGGCTGGCAGCCTTTCTACAAAGCAAAGCTGGGAAACCCCTTTGTTTACCCGTGTGCCTTTAAAAAAACTAACTCTAATTATTCTAGGTCTAGTACCCATATTTTAATATTAGCAGACAAAATTTTCTTCCCCTCATCTAGTATCTGATTACAATCCCAGAATCTGACTGTTCAGTTCTGAAACGTGTTATTTTCCTATGTTATACACCTACCTGTCTGTTTACCCATCAATAGATGGGTAGATGGATGGATTTCTACCCATCCATGCATTTCTATGTATCCTTGCATTTTTACATCTAACAAAGGTTGCTCTTAAGTAACTGTAGAAAATAATTTTTTTTTATTGTTTTTTAAAATCATTTTATGTTAGAGATCTTGTGAAGAAGTTGCATCTGGCTTGGACATCACAGTTCTTTCTAAGATTAATGCTGATAAACGTGCATATAGTAATATATATTTGGGACCTTTCTCTGTGGATAAGTATTAAGAACCATAACATCTGTTGCTGGTAATTTGCTGTGACATTCAATGTATTTTCAAGTTTTCCATGAGCTGAAAGTCCTGCGTTAATACAACCTGGTTAGTGAAGGAAATAAAAAACAAAGATGGAAGTTATTTCAGACTTTTAAAACTCCAGTACTTTGATACCCATGGTATGGCATGTTGTCCCCTCTCAGTGGTAAGCAAAGACTTATCTCTCCAGATCATTGAAATCTCCTCTGAGGGCAGTATAGATATAACTTTTTTTTTTTTTTTTAATTTCCTTCTTGTTGAAGTGGTTAAAAAACAACAGAGCAAAAGGAAAGGTTTTGACTTCAGATCCAGATATAATGCGACAAAGGGAAATGGCAAAACTACGATGACTGTGAAAAACTTAACTGTAATCATGGGCTCTGGAGTCTTACCCATAGAGCAGAAGCTGGAAAAGGAACAGCTATATACTTTTCAAGTAAAAACCTGATTTCAAATCCCATATTTAATCTCTAATTCCTGTATTTGAGGAAGCAGCTCAGCTGTAGAAGTATTTTTCCAGTATGCTAGTGCTGTCGGCAGCTGTCTGTGCATACATCACGTCACTTAGCAATGCCGTGTACAGACATTGCCACTAAGCAAAGTGGCACAGATCCTACTGTCTGTCATTTTGCCGTATCTCTACAGTGATGGGACTAGTGATATGCATGGGATAGCCACTGCTGCTGTGTGCATGGAATGTCGGTGTGCCCACCAGAGATCCAAGCCACTCTTTTTTTTTTCCTTTTTTTTTTTTTTTGATAGAGGTATAATACTTTGTGTATTATACTCAGTGTTTGAAAAGAAATCCTCTGTACTTTTTCCAGTCAGCCTCCTTTTTATGAGAGAAAGTGAAATTCACTCCCAAACTTCACCTTTCCTAGGTTTTCTGTGTTAAAATTACCTTTGAATATTAAGCTTAGGATTTTACACTGAGCATCATGTCTACGCTGCCAGCAGCTGAAGCTGGGTGCAAGAAGCAGAAAGCTCTATTCCCAAACTGTAACCTTTCTTCTTTGTAGTACTCAAGTAGGAGGGGAAAAGGGATTGAACAATAACAGGTCAGGCATCCAAAAATCCAAAACAGATTGCGGTGACCTGTGTTCTTTATTCTCAGAGCAACATGGTGACCTATACATAATAAAAAGAAAAGAAGGATATACATAAATCCACTGAGTTTGTTACGTGTTATATCAAACATGACGATAGACTTCTTTGTACCTTTAAGAGAATACATTCAGCATCACAAATATCATATTGTCATTTTGCTAAGGAATTCCTTCACAATCTCAAATAGGGAGAGACTAGGAATGGTCTTTCTCTTTCAGGGTATAAAAATGAAATGAAAATCCCTACCAGTATAGCTATGAACAGCTTGTTCCTGAAGTTAACTTTGGAGTTGCATGCAAATCGGACGCCTGTTGTCCAATACCTGTTCTTGTTCATGCTGAGCACTTCCTTTCTGTCCCATGTTGAAATGTGGTGGTAAGTCAGCTGTACCTTTACGTACTGCTGCTAAGGAATGTACCTCTCGTGGCTACGAATAGCCTGTGACTGGGCAGACTGGTCTGGGTGTGCTACCTAAGGGCTGGCAAACCAGTCAACTTTCAGTTCAACGCTGAATGGTCAAGCCTGCAATTAACCTTATGCATAACTGTGGGCAGATCACTCTGTTGTTTTGGGTTTGTTTGCATTTTTCTTTCCAACGTTATTTTGTACTGGAACTCTTCTAGGGTAAACTTTGACAATCGCTATGTGCTGTGCATCGCAATGCCATTCCAATTGCACTTTGAAGCCCTAACTAATACTGGCGACATAAGCAATATCTATTTTTGCACAGGAGTTACTGGTTTCATGAACATCACAAACAAACAAACAAAAAAGCCCAGCAGCTGGCTGCCTTCTAACTTTTGTACATATTTAAAAAAAGAGATAAATACTGCAGAAAGTAGGTTTTTACCTTTCTCTCCCCACCTCCTACTCCTGTTTCTGTGACTAATAGACATTAAAATGTCAGAGTTCCTCTGCAGGCAGAATAGTGCAGTAATGTTCACAAAACAGGGAAAAATATATGTTGAAAGGCAGTGGATAAATTTAAGTGCTGGCAAGAAGGCTAGATCTTGTCAATGTTTAAAATAACCTACCATGACTTGGCAAGCTACCACTGTCATTCATACTCGCTACTTCAGTTTCTTTTAAAACCAAACAGCAACAAACCATTTCAGGCAAAATCAGCCTTATACAGAGGAAGTCCTTGTGTCCGCCTATCATTAGTAATTACTAGAAGAAAATAAAAGGTAACCATTTGTAAGTACTAGAAGGAAAAAGAACAAACCACCAAACAACTCAACAGTTTATTCTCATTTCTGTTTGCTTGTGTGTAACTCACAGGATTTCTTATAGGTCCATCATTTTGCTTATTTCAGAGATTATAATCCCAAATATGAAACAGCAGGCACTTAAAGAGAAAGGGGGTGGGTGGGGGTGGTCCAGTGTCAATGCTGGCTGTAAACATGAGTCGTTTAACAACCTGGTGACCAGAGAGCTACTTGACCTCAGAAAAAATAACCAAACTGGTTTATTTTGGCAGCCAAGGAGCACCTAATAATATGTAGCATTTTATTTGATTGCTGATAGTGTTTTTGGCGAGACGCTTGACAAGAAACAAAGCCCGTAGTTTTATTTGAGTATTTTCTGTTTGTGCTCTAGGAATGGCTCTGGCGAGTAACGTTGGTGTGGATGACATGGATATGGTCTGGAAAGGGAGGTAAGCACCTATGCTTTGCTTTTAAAGGAAATGAAATATACTTTACAGAAGTTTACTTCCTGGAAGTTTACTGGACTGCTGCTTTTAGAAGCTGAGCGTGATTCAATGTGTATTATGATGTGTTATCTTTTAAGCCTGTTTTTAAACATAGTAGTCCTGTTCATGTATAAAACTGTTCACATACTCAATTATATTTATGCTTACACTTCTTGATGAGGTGGAGCTTTTACCTCCAGTATGTATCACTGTTTTTTAACATTTATGTTAATCTTTCTAAGGTTAACATATTAAAGCTATTAAACATTAATATCAATCTGTTACATTTTAAAAATTTTGGAAGGGTAACGCATGATATTTTGAAAATAGTTCTATGTATCAAGCCTTTGCTAGCACGTACACAGATGAGAGTTATAAAGCAAGCCACGCATTTGTAGAAAGAAATAGAAAATGAAAATCCTTTATTAAAGATGCTTCTGTAGATACTTTACAGGAAAGGAAGAAAAAGCACAAAAGGTAAAAGCGGAGAGATTTAATTCCACAGATTAATAGTGAAATTATAACCCTGTATTTTCTGGATGGAGTTACAAGCTGTAATGGAACCCAGGGAGTTAATGCTACATTTCTCCATGTTCTTAATAGCATTAGCTCTTAATGAATCAGGAGGCCAGACACTAGACTGTGCAATAGCTTTATCAAGACTGAGAGTTTCACAATAAGAATGTTTGATTGTATTTGTGAAATAATTTACTCATCAAACAGTGCTATTAAATGTAGGATGCCGTTACAGCACTATTTGTATTGTTGTTTTCACATTCTATTTTGCTGGCAATAAATCATTTTGAAGCAATTCATTTTTAACACATTGAGAGATAGACAGCAGATCCTGAACTCAGCAGGTGACACATTAAATTCAGAGACATGTCAGTCACATTTAAAGCATATGGCTAACTCCTACAGCAGATCACTCCAGCGGAAAAAACAGTTTCTATGCAATTCTCTATCCATGTCAAGCTGAAATAGAATTTTATTTTTCTTCACCTAGATAAAGAACTTCTTATGAATATTCCGTGCTTTGTCACATAGTAGTAATAAAGGACAAACCAGTATTAGTATATTAAGTACAGAGTTCATCCCTTGAAAGCCCAGTCTCGAAGGTTTGATCAATGCCACCTTGATTATAAGTGCTTTATTTCCCAACTAGAAGGTATTTTGGATAAACAACAATCAAGCATGTCATTTCTTGTTATGATAAAGAAACGTAATGCTTCAGACATCCCCACGATTGGCCTCTACCTTTGGCTATCAACTGGGATGTAGGGAAGAAAATTCTGAAGCCTGCTGGCTTCCATCTGAGAAAATGCAGGCAGACTTGAAGTAGCCTGGAGCTCTGCTCTCCTGCAGGTTGTAAGACTCACTGCTGAACAGGACTGACACCTCCAGCACTGTTCCTTGAGGGTGGATTTGTTTGTTGGAATTTGTTTGTTTTGATAAACCATACATAAATAAGACTATTTAAAGAAGTAGGAAAACCTTATCAAAGATAAGCTTTCACTGACAAACTATGATGTTTGCAGTTCTTAGCAGGTAGGAAAGTTAGCTGCATCTTCATTTTAACATGTTTAAGGAACTACTACTTCACTGTGGTGTGCAAGCCTGACTTATTCAGATTGTTTAGCATCTTTTTGTTTTATGCAGCCAAAATTAGGCTGTGGCATGAAGTTGCACTGGATTATAGATTTGAACTGTCCAAACCAGTTAAAGTTAAGAGGTAATTTTGCACCTTGGCTTTCAAGGGGTGATAAGTAATGTCTGCGGCAATTGCCTGTGTTTCCTCTAAGTTTTTGCTGTCTCTGTTATTTAGTGTTAAATGCTGGGCTGCAGAGGATAGTGCAACTCTGCAAATTTTCTCTGGATCTTTTGCATCTATTATTTCAGCTAATAGTTTTAAAGGGAAACCTTACAGTATCACGTGTTGCAGAGCATCATTGTTGGAGTTTCTGTCTGTCTGGAGTTTCTGGAATTTCTGTCTCATATTCATGAGAATATGAGACAGAAATTCCGAACAGTGCGGAGAAGTGGCATGTTGTGATGACCAGTTTACCTTTTGCTACAGATCAAGGATATTCAGATTTTAATAGGTGATGTCCTGAGTGTTTCCTTTATTGTAATTATTATTCTAGTGGGGATGTGCTTTTTTTTCTCTAATGCAGCCTTTCTCTGCTGCAAAATTTGTAATGAGTGTATTTCCTTTCTTTGGTGCTAGTCATTAAATTTATCTGTAAATGGGAGTGAAAATGGACACAAATGTGACAGATGTGACTTTCTAATTGACATTTATGGTGGAAGCTCTTTGTACATTTTCATACCAGAACACTACAAGTATTTCCCTTAAGTAACGTGATGGCTTTTGTCAAATACTTACCCAAAAGGTCAGTTGCATAGGCTGTAGCTCTCGTTCTCCCCTGATGCTGCTGCTTCACATTCCATCACCAGCTGACATTAGAGTGAAAGCAAGTACCGCAGCCAGGAGACCTCCACTTCACCCTTAAAAGGTCCCCTGAAGAGAGCAGGGATGGGACTTCTCCTCTCTGTAGTGTAAGGCGTCACTCAAAGAGAAGTGGCATTGTGGCCCTGTGACTGCTCTGTTTGTCAGGTAGGCTTGTTTTGGCGTATGATGCAACCTCCAGACTGCTTTCCTTTATGCAGAAAATTAATCTGCCTCTCTTTACAATCCCTCCTATGTGCAGTGTGTACTCTTTAGTAAGGTGTGATAATCAAGGTGTTGTCACATGCTGATACTCTGCATTTCCTGGGGTGTGTTTCTACTGCTTTTGGTTAAAGCCTATTGAACACTAAGCAAAAAGCAGAAAAAAAAGTGGCTGTATCTGTAGTAATTCTTCTGTACATTTGATTTTATTACATGTTATTTAAATGTTATACATACCAAATGTGTAGTCCACTTATGAACCTGAAGAAAAGATTTCATAATTCCATTAGAGAGAAGTGAGAGATTCTGCAGAACAGAATTGTACAATCTCAGTCAAATGTCCATAGGGCAGGTAAAACTAACGTGGTCAGGCAGGAGGATCAAGAACGTTTCTTAAGCTGTATAAGTAGAGTAAGGTACATGCAAAGATTTCTAACTGCAGACCTGAGAAGTGCAGATGGATGCATCTATATCCAGTTTTTGTGATTTATCTTGACAGGGCGTATGCTACCACTGCTGGGAATTATTTTCCCCTGACATAAAGGTCTCTCAATAATTGAAATTTGACCCGAACGTGAGGGATTGGTTGGGGTAGTTCAGTATTATCAAATTTTCCATAAATTTCTCGAATGGATTGACCTTTAGCATCTTTTTAAAACTCTAATGTTTCCCACTGCATCTCTGTGATGGCCTAAATTTATATCTCTATCCCTGTGTAGCAGGAGATGGGGATGGAACATGTGCTCATGCTTTACCTCTCTCCCTCACCCTCCCCAGTCAAGTTCTGCAAACATTTGGTCATAGATGAGAGTTTTCAGCCTTCTTTTAACAAGAGGATTGGTGAGATGAGTTCCATCTAATGCATTGACATTTTATGCTTAAAACATCTTTACCAAATCCTTAAATTCTTGTGCTTTCTTTTTGGTGAAGGTATTGATCCCCGCCCCTCTTTTTTTTTTTTTGTTTGTTTGTTTTGTTATTTTCATTGCTGTGTTGTTGGCACACATCTCTCGCAGGCATGCAAGCGATTTCAGCACAGTGGGTCTCTATTTGTGGAGTTTATGGCGCGCTCTCTCTGTCATGGTCAAAATATTCAGTAAGTGTTGATATTTGGATCAGGAATTTCTCCCTCTGCTGGTTTTCCATAAGTGTGTACATTGGCGTCCCACATTTATCCTTGTAGTTTTTTAGTTAACTTCTCTGAGGACCAGTAAATAAGAGTTTACTGGTTTGGAGGTGGTAGTTAATTAACTGACTGTCTTGCCCTTAGAATTTCATCATTGCTGGCTACTACTGAAAATCTTTCATCTTAGCTGTATGTCTAAACAATGAAGAATTTGTGTTTTTGAGAGATTTTAAGCAGGCGCATACTGGTTCAGATTCACAGGCATCACCAGTATAATCACTTTGGGGTTTTCTGGCTTCTTGAGGTGTGTCTGCGTGCACATGTTCACTGTTAGTTTCTTGCATGTTGTTGACCTCCACAGGTATCTTCCAACTTGCAAGTTATTTTTGGAATCTATGACTTGTGTGATATCAGGGCAGTAAGAATGGTATGTCAAGCGTTGTTCAGTAAGATTGATATGTGTGTGTGTGTATATATCTATATCTATACTTTACAGATATACTGAACACCGGTTAGGTAATAGCACGAAAATAGTATGAAGCTGAGCCCAGAAACTAAGCACACCACTTTAAATGTAAATATATGCTTTTAGAGTAACCAGATGTAGAAGGCTGAAAACAACTATGAATGAAATCAGCTGGCAGAGGGAGCTTAATCAGAAAAATGAGAATGATAATGGAGAACTCTTTAAGATAACTTCCTGTAGGTAATGATGTGTGTCTTAAAGGCCTAAGAAGAGAGAAGTGCATACTGGTTTGTGTCTATTGTTTCTGGGAATGTTCAGTGCAGTTCTTGCAGATTTTCCTATTCATAATTTTGGACAATGAAATACAAATATTTTTCAAATTATGTAATTTTTTTTTCTATATGGGGTTGTTGGTGTTTGGCAAACATGCAGTAATACAGTTTTGCATAAATGTGTGTGAAAGGTGTTATCCCTTATCTCTTTGAATATATCTATTAGAGTGGGTGTTAATAATTCTTTGGTAAAAATATTTGTGGAAGTTAACGTCTGTATGAGAGTTGCGAGAGAGATCCACTGCGACTATTACTGACTGTATCAGTAGTGTGTCCAGAATGTTTTTCAGCGACCTCTTTTAAGTGATGTAATTCTACCCTTTAAATCTCTTTTACAACTACTGTTGTGTGCTCGTGATGAGCTACGATACAATTCCAATGGAACACAGTTTTATTAACTATAAATGCTAGTTGCGTATGATTTCCTCCTGGAGAAACAATTTTTTGGCAAACACTAGGTGGTCTTTTTTGCTTTATTTTTCTCGTATTTTTCCAGAACCCCTTGAGTTGCTTGGAAAAACAAAGTGGTTTCTTATGTCAGTGATCGTGTGTCAGTACACATAACTGATTTAGATCTTCTTTATTTTATCCTTTCTCTAGAATAGAGTTAGGGAAAAGGATGAAAACAAAAAAGAGAATTTGACAGTTTTCTCTCTGTTAGTTTGTATGCAGGGTAATGACCCATTCTTTTAGTATTTTCAGATCGGTGTATTTCAGTTGTAGTTTGATACCTTTCATACCTTGCTGGCAAATCATCAAAATGAATATCAAAAGTTGTTCACATTACCTTCCCCAAACTCTCCCAGAGAATTTGGCAAGCATTATTTTAAGTTTTAAACACTGGTCAACAAACTACTGTTTAGATAAGCCATGTGTTTGCTGATAGCATTTTTTGTATCAAACCAATATACAATTAGTGTATTCTTTATGCTTATACATTTCTTCAGACATTTTGCATTCCTCTAAATACAAAAATACTTATTTCAAAGTAGTAAAAAAAATTATATATATTTCACTGTATTGTAAATCCATGCCAGCTTTCCTTTGTTTGTTGATTTTTTCCAATCTCAAAATAAAGCGTGGTTGTTTTCACTGTTTTCTTTTGTTGCTTGTTCTTTCTTTTGCTTTTATAACCTTTTTATGTGGGGCATTTGTATTTGCCTTGGAATTATGCGTCTCTTTTTTGCTCTCCCTTATCTGTTCCATGTCGTATTGCCTCCATTTGTTCTGAGCTACGTATTGGTTTTGTTTTTTCAGCTCACATATTCCATCTTCCTCCTAGACACTTTTTATTCTATTAAAAAAAAAAAAAAAGGAAAAAAGCTCTGTATTACATTAGTATACTATGCTGTAACTTTTTTGTGATATGGTCCAAGTTAGTCCATGGCAAGGACTATAACTAAATCTCTTCTCCCTACCCTAATAAATCCCTCTCTAAGGTACACAAAGGAACAGCAGCAACAGAACTTCTAGGTTCAAGTCAGAGAGAGAGTTCTTGCCAAACTGGAAATGAACTTCACAACATCTCTTCTGCGTCACAGGGTTTAAAGTAAGAGTTCATCTATGTCTGATAGTTCTGAAATAATACTGCTTCCTCTGTTGTAGAAAATGTTATTAGTTGTTTGCTGATAAATTTTGGGGTAAAAAAAAAAAACAACCCCAAAACAACAAAAAAAGCAAATGCCATTACCAATACATTCTTAGTTTCCATCTTGTTTGTTGAATGGAAATTTTATAAATCTGATAGATGGGGAAAAATATCAATATCAGGGAAGGTATACAGTGCCTTATTCAATAAAAGATGTAGCGTTTTAAGATGATAACTTGGTTTCTCATTAATTAAACATGGCCAAGCAAAGATTTGTTCCTTAACTAGAAAAGGAAATCAAAATATCAAGCAGAACCTTAATGAGAAACATGCATTTAATTAAACTGTAAGTCTTCAGGGAAAGAGACCATTTTGTTCGTATTTGGAACTGTTCTTAGCCAACAGGATCATGACCAGAGATCCTAGTTTGCTACTGGAACACCTCCTGTGATGGACATGGTCATAAGTAAAATATTCGTGTGCGTGTGCATGTAAATGTCCCAAATGTCTGGAATTGGGAAGAACAAAGGGATAGCTATTTTTCTGTGTCTTTGAGCAAAACAAAATCTGACTACCCAGTTTATCATTTAAATCCAGAGAGATGAGGAAGTGTTAAACTCCTGCCCTCAATGTAATTGCAAGTGTGGACAGACTGAGGTGTGTAAGAGAGGATATAAATATGCAAATACACGTATATAGAGTGGAGCAATGCTTCATCGCTATGACAGATGACCACTCAGAATCGAACAGGACTTTTTAGTCCCCTCGTTAGCAGTGCACACTTTGGTATTACTGCAGTGGGCTAGTTGCGGATCCACATCCACCTCCCAAATGAGTAGAAGGGCATCTTCTTAATCTTCCCCTCTGACTGAGGGGCAGGGCGTCTTCAACGTCACTTTCTTTGAGTGTTAGACCACTACTGCAGTCTTCTTTGCAGCGCTGTGGTCCTTTGTTGAAACACCAGTAATTTCTTTAATCCTCTTTGTGGGTTTAGCATTGGATCTGTCTCTGTTTTGCACAAGTATGTCTGGCCAAAATTCAGCTGCCCCACTGAACAGTACTTTCTCTCCTTATGAGGTGACTTCCTTTCTCTCCAAACCACATCACCTTTTTATATCTGGAAGAATTTACGTCAAAGTCCTGCTTGTGATCCTGTGGCTGTGTTGCACCATGTCAACACGGTTTTTGAAGGAAAGCATTCCGTGCACTAATGAGGAAAGATCTTTGAATTTGTATTCTTCTGAAGAATTCGTAGTAAATTAAAGATAGATAGCTTAACTGTTTCTTTACATAATTTAAAGAAAGAAAACATTCCCCTTTTCATGGCCTTGTTGTGAGTGTTTAATTCTATGCTTCAAAGTTTATTGAGTTTTCTGAGCTGTATTGAAAAATATGAATAATTGATATTTGAAATTACTACTATTTTTCAGGTAAAGTTGTTTTTGCTGGCACTTTTCATAATCTGGAAAGAAACACATTCAATTTTTTTATACAACACTTCTAAAACAGAATTTGCTATGCAAAAATGCATTTTAGAAGATTAAGCCAGAATGTCACTTTATCTAGTCTTCCGTGACCCTTTGACACATGCTAATCTGAATTTATTCCTATGATCTCATGATTTTACTAGTCTATAAAAGCAAGTTATTACCACTGTACACATTCAGAATAATAGCACTTAAGTCTTTAGGTAATGATTTATCATTTATTTCCTTCCACATTGCACATGCTAATTCATGAGTTCTCATTGTGTGCAGAAGAACAGTGTTATTAAACCCAATTTATAGGTAGGTAAACTGGGGCACCTCAAACAGAGTTTGAGGACTTTGCCAGCTGTCAGACAGTAAGTCAGCTTTAATGAGGGCTAGGCTGAGAGTGTCTTGATTTTTCAGCTGGTTTACGCATACTAGCCCATCAGTTGAATATAGTTCACTTGAATTTGAAGCCATGTTGCTAAACAAAGCTCTCCCATGCTGGTGTGCGGGTGAAACATTCATGTGTTCTGGAAGTGGAAGATTTTTTTTCACTGTGATGAGGGAAGTCGGGGCTTGGCTGTGCGAGGTACTCCACTGAATAATTCGAAAGCTTTACTCCGTTTTGCTGTGAGACTGTAATCTGTACCATAGAAGTAACCTGTTAAATAGTACTCTCCTGTGTTGATGGCAGTGATTTTTCTCTCTTAGTTAAGGCGAATTATCTTTCACTAATCTCAGTCATGCTCCATTTAGAGCATTGCTGGTATACTGGTAAATTTTGTTGGTTTGGGGGTTTTTTAAGGTCTCCCTGTCATCTATATGCTGCACAATTTTCTAGGTCATTGACATTTTCTTGATTGGGGCGGGGGGGGGGGGAATCATTCAAAACTTGCAGATGCATAGTACTTCAGAGAAACACTGGCGCTTCCAATCTTACTGGAAGTCTTGATAACAGGTTTCTAGTAAGCTAGTTAGACTGTTGACAAGTAAGAACAGCTATGTGTAATGCTGTAGACCCTATGCAAATTCCTCCTCTATTTCCTGCCAATCCCACTTTATTTACTAAGGTTCTAAAGCAACAATTTAAAACAGCCATTGCTCATGTGGAGCTATTATGTTCACCCAGTTATCTGAGCACCAGCGTCATAGCTCTGTTGTACCCAAGACCTACTGAGTAAAGCGGGGCAGGCACATAGAATTTGAGACAGGTGGTGGGGAAATATTACATTTATGGTATGATATATCTCACAGTTCTCTGCAGACTGCATTTTGTCCTCAATTGCCATTTCCCCTGCCAATATCCACTACTAAAATTGAGAACTATGGGTGAGAGAAGAGAAAGAATTAGAATGTATTCCTACCTGCTGAATTTGTTTCCCATGCAACTTTGCCGCAGCTAAAGCAATTGTCAGTTAAACTTGTTCTTTGCTCTGCTACAAAGAAGGACACGGATTAATCTGAGTTTTTTTCTAAGGACAGTGTTTTACCACTAGGAGTATTGATCTAACTATGTATTGAGTTTACTCAAGGAGAAATATTTGTCAAGTGGACTATTATTTTGGTAGGATTGTAAAACGTGCATTAAAGGATTGTATACAACAGATTTATTCTTTTATATATATGTACATAAAAAACAATACAGAATTGCAGGATGAGGTGGAAATTTTGAGAACACATGACAGTTTCTTTTTGTCACAGTTTCTTGGGGAAAGAAACATACTGCACTCTTTTCCTCTGAGAATGATGAATAAGGAATAACACTTTCTGGTCATTGAATACAAACACTGCTGAGCTGGTTGTAAAGGGGATATACTAACCACTTCTGTACTGTGAAGTACAGAATAGATAGAGTGTCTGTTCTTGGACAATGTCTAGTTTGAAACAGTGTTTAGAAAACACTGTCAAGGTTTCCTTGGTGCACCGTCCACAGGTCTTTGAAGACAAAGGAAAGGCTTTATTCACTTTAATAGTAATAGTTTTTCGATAAGCTATTTTACGGTCACTTCCCTAATACCTCTGATTTGCCCTAAGTGACTTGAACCAACCTGTTCAACCAAAAATCTAGTTCTGGCTGCAGTAGCTATTATAGAAGTGAAGCAGATAACTTTTATGTTCCCCTGGGTCAGCGAATGCCAGCTCAGGTCTGCCTCACCTAGAGCTGGTGCTGCCATCAAGGGCTCTTCAGAAATTCTGTTTTCATCTGCCTGAAATATACTTGGAACTTGGCAGCAGTATTATGCATCTTAATCATACAAGGCTACTTAAGAAAGTATTCCTGGGGAAATAGCTTAGGACCTTGGCGTTCCATCTTTGCTCAGAGATACTCTCCTTGTTCGTTTGGCTGGGTGATCTCAGGGTGGTTTTTCTAACACCTATGAATTGAGGAAAATGTATTTATACTGGACCTCTCTTGTGACTTGCACGTTTCTGCCAGCAAACTCAATTCTTGTAAATGGCATTATGTACAGCACTCTACTCCTGTGCTTTGGAGAATATTGTCTTTGATGCTTACATTATTTTTTTGACAGGAGTCTTATACATATTTTCTGTGTCAGTTATATCCTCCTTTTTTCTTAGGTCAGTCATTAACCATGATTTCTGAATTAACTTTCAGTCAGAATCAGAGGGGTTTTTGTCACTTTGTAACTTCTGAGAATGTTATTCAGGTCATGTTGTGTTCCTCTTTCCTGAAAGCAAAATCAAAACATGATTTTTTTTATTAATATCTCTTATCCAAGATCCACTTTTTTTTTTACTTCTTCTGAACCACACCATGGTGATGCATTTCTGTATTAAATTTTTTTTGAATGTTCACTGAGTTAATCATTTCACAGGATACTATTTCTAGATGACGGTAAGTGGGAGACAAATATTGCATCTCCTCATTGTTTGAATTAATGACTGACCTGCAGCTATCCATCTTTATCTTCAGTATTCTGACTCCAGTGAAGCACCCCAGGGCTTATCATGGCATTTCCTTTTCTTCCTAGTGAGGGGGGTTTAAGGGTATGACCGTTCATTCAAGTTTCTGACAAAAGAATAACTATTGGAATGGACTTCAAATTGTAGTTGAATCCTTGAGAAAGTTAGAGGTGTGGAGTGGACAGTTTTGTATCCTGGAAGTCTGGAGGGGAAACTGTAAGGAAACTTAATGTGGCATTTGTGCAGGATGCAAATCTCTTCACTGATGTCGTAGGGGCTCTTGGCAGTAAGTAAATTCTATGAAAAACATATGAACCCTATCGGCCAACATCAGCAGGAATATACCATTTTTCAGAAAAGAATTGTCTACTTAGCTATTATCTGTTTTTTTCTCTATGGAAAGGAACTAAATTGTCATTTTCTTACACTGCTTTCTCCATTTGTGTCTTTTTTCCCTGCCTCTTAATTAGTCTGTGTGCTGCAGACACATTAAGCAGAGTGAATCTTGCCTGTAAACCTAAATTCAGAGAGGTAAGGTCCTTCTGTTCTTGAATTTGTAATTCATGTAGTTCTATAGTTAATTCACTTAGCTGTCAGCCTGCCATCAGAGCACAGAGAAAGCAGGTCCATGAGCCTTCTCTCTGCGAGTGCATTCTGCACCTTTTTGGTGATACAGGGAAGAAATGAAGTATACCGGGAATTAAATTACGGCTGTGCAAGTCTGAAGAAAGTTCCATGTGCCCTCCACGTCCCTAAGTTAGTAGATGGCAACAACTGCAAAGGAGGTTGCTAAAGTTCTAATTGGTATTTCTTCTACCATCCGTTGAGGTAGACAAAGTACATTATTTTCCTGCTGCTGACACATAAAGGTCATTTGTAAGAGCCACTGGCTCAAGAAGTATTTTCATTGCTAACAGAGAGAACGAAGAGGCTGATACTTGGGCGTATTTTTAATAGGTTTCCTCAAATTCTGTAGGCAGCTGCAATTTCATTATTTATTCTCAACTTCTGAATCTCCCATAGTGTTTATAGATGCAGATAAGGATTTTCAAAAACAAAGCTTAAAGCAGAATGGACACATTTGCAGATGCTGATTTCTCCGACAAAGTGCCATTTGAACTTTTCAGGCAAGTTTCAGTATTTGATAGTAACAAGACCCTGTAAAGAACAAAATACGAGTTAATGAGGTCTGTGTTTCACTTCTCTGTCTTTGTATGGCGCCCCATGGATCTAAATGTTTGATATATTATTAAACATATAAAACTGACAGTAGTATTCAAGCTCAGTAATTATAAAACACCCGCTTATCTCTACACAGCTCTGAGTCTGTAGCAGGATAAACACTTACGAGAATGCTTCATCTTCAGCAGAACAGACAATCTAATTTCGGTCTTCTATGATATATTTTCCTACCCATGGAGTACCAAAATGCTTTACAAAACAATCAAATAAATAGCAAAGTGAATATATGGACAAACAACAATCTGTATCATGCTCAGCAAAGCTAAATTGCTATTTCATTCCAAAAAGTGGATGAAATTCTTCTTGCTTAGCGTTTCAGTGAAAACAGAAAATTCATGGATTTCACTTTTGCTTGGTAGACTTTGAACTATTCGTTCTTATTACAGAAGAAAATGCTTTGGATTTTTCACACAGAGTTTGAAACTTAAAGATACAAAGAACAGAAATCAAAAGGCTAATAGCATGACAGCTGGCTATATTGTAATACAGTGCTAAAATTATTCACAGCAAGTGAAATATACAATAAATTAAATAATAAAAACCTTTACCGCATTCACCAATAGAAAAAAAGGACTACATTTATGAGTCATATTGTCCACCATTATTTACTCTCAGCTCTTTCTTCAGAGACTGTGGGTTTCCTGTGAAAGTTTTAATTCCTTTAAAGCATAACTGGATATTCACCTTCCACATCATCAGCTGCAAGGAGAAAGGAAAAGGGAAGGACGGTACTTGAAGCAGTACGAGTGCTGTTGACTGAGATGCAGGCGTGGTTCTGAATCCCCATGCGTAGAGAAGAGACTGGTAGCAAGAAAATACACTGGAAGGGAGATGAGACCAACCTCAGATGTATTCATGTAGGTACTGTAAGTTGGAGGGAAAAGTCACAAACCCATGCAGATTTGCTAGACATGAATACAACTTCAGAAGAACTGGTTGTTATCTTTATGTGAAGAACGTGCAACAAACTGCACCAGAAGAAACCGACCTGCAGATTATTTTGTTGGACCTGGCACTTGTAAGCCGGCAGTTCTCAGCTCTGCAAGATGATCGCTTGTAGTTGGGCGGCACAGTGCAGTCTGTGGACCCTGTTATTGCCGTGGTGCAGATGCTGCTATGAAGCAGCAGAAATACACAAGCCTATCTTCAAAACCAAGACTTTACGAATGAGCTGGCATGAAAATCTTTGAACAAAAAAATGTTATTCTCGATGTGCCATCCTCAAGGCAAAAATATACCATTCTGTAAATTAACAGAACAACCAAACTTGGCACCCTTGCCACACAAATACGTTTACCAGTATTTTTTTGCAACTCTCTTCGGTCTGAAGGGACTCGTGTCAGTTAAGAACCTAGTTCACGGTGACTTTCAGCTTCAGGTGGCACCCAAAATACAGACCTTGATTATTACTGAACTGTTATACCTATGTAACTGATGAAATGTATTTTTTTTGTAACCTTGGTTAATCAGTGACCTAAGTCAAACCTTACATTGAAGTTATTGAATTTCGTGTTGTTTTTCTTTGAAACCACACAAACCAGAACATTTTTTTATTTGATTGTGTTTGGAAACCAGCTCCTCTGTTGGCCAAGCATGTGCAATGTGCAAATACAAAAACCCCCAAAAACCAAAGGGAATACGTTGCTGATTTGTATCTGTATTTCAAATATAGCTTACCACTCTCCTTTTGAAATACAGCACACATGCGAAATAAGAAACACTGCTAACACTGTATTGCTTTATTTTGGCACTGACCTTAGTGTAACACCCCGTATACTAGAGCTGGAGTGTCATCTGCACTGTAGTGTTTTCATTGCCGTTCAGCATCTGATGGGCAATTGTATAGCAGTCTTAAAACTGTGATGGAAAAATGATCTAAGCTTCATATAAAACTTCAAATGGTGTCAGTCTTCTGTGTCTGAGGCTCTCTGAATTTTTGGTGGTGTGCATTGTTTGTCTAGAAGTCATTGTCAACACTTTTACAAAGGTTTACTGGAAATGAATAAATATAAATCGACCCCAGAGATGAAGGATTAAAACTAATGGAAAATTATTATTAAAGTAATTTTATTAAGGAGCCTCTACGCGCACAGCACCATTTGAAGGATCTCTTCATATAATGAGAATGTACTTTTAAAAACTGATAATAGGAAAAAGTTGGACCCTTTGCAAGGAAACATAGTATCTCACCTGAAAACTGAGAAATGTGCAGTTTCATGCTCCTAACACTGTCAAGTAGAATCACTTATTCTGCTTGTCTCTGTTTAAAATATTTTGAAAGCTACTGCTGTTCACATACAGGATAAGGGTAGGAAAATAAAGTAGTTAATTATAAAACAGGGTTTGATTTATTCTGGGACCAGAAAAAGCACCCTGCTCCTAGAACAGGACTTGCGAATTTATATAGCTTACCTTCAAATTCTAAAATCGCAACTTGTGATTTTAGATGCCCAGCTAAAGTACCCAGAGGTGGATGCTGAAATGTCTCATGTCTTTCACAACCCCTACTCTGTTCTTCTGTAAAAGCACTACTCATTTTGACATCTTAAATCCTACTGAGTCAATAAAAAGCTATACATGACAGTCCAGTGCTATATATATATTTGTAACAACTTTCTCTCTTCTGGAAATGTTTCTCTCCTCTATGGAATTTTTAAGCTGTGCCAGCCTGATTTACGATTTTTATGTTTTCTGTAAGTGCCTACAATGGCCTAAACTGTGGCGGCAACACCTGTTTCTTTTTCATGCTTCATCATATATGAATGCAAACGGTTGCTTAAGGCAAAACTAAACCTGTATTGTTTCTTTGGATACTATTTGCTGTTAATATTGATAGTTTTCTAACAAAATGTCAGTATCTGCAGGTTGAGTTTCCCTAAACAGGCATCAACTAGACAGCACAGGAGAAGCAAAACAGCAATTTCAAGTTGTAGGAATAAAGTATGAGGTAAAATGTGGTCATGCCAGTGATATGCTGAATGATGGTGCTGACAGGATGTGCCATTTCTGAACCACTCTTGGGGAAAAAAGAGCTTTTTTTTTTTTTTTTTTTTACACTACCAACCGTGTTCATTGTAATATGAACTGCTCTGCAGGATAAATAACTATAAAACCAGTTTCACGACATTAGTTTTTAAAATGTTTATTGTTCATTTTTGAAAAGAAGTATAAATCTTAGATTACATCTCAGGCTTTCTGTTCTGGTATTCAGATCCTGGCATACAGCTTTTATAGTATTACCATTGTATCTATTAATCAATGGTGCATTTTTAAAAGCATTTAATACATTAATTCTTTATTTTTCATCAAGACCTCCTTCAGTAATTTCCTGGAGTGATAATTGCGTAAGCACCTCAGCAATAACAGTAACACTAAATAGTAATTAATACTGCATAAGAGGTCAGATTAGCTGGTATTATTCCTTCTTGTTTCTGAGTTTTCTAAATATTTTATGAGTTACAACTTTGCAATGTTTGAATTAATCTGTCTCCAATATTCTATATTGCATTCTGTGTGAAACTCTTTTTCTTCCAGGAAGTTCAGTGAATTTTAAGTAGGTAGGAAATATTACATTGTTTTCATCTGTTAAATTAAGGTGCAGAGAAAAGTTTGTGCTTTTTTATTTAAATCCTGAAAAAAAGATGAATCAGCATTTTTTTAATATATGGCTTTAGGATGTAAAGTCCTGAATTATTAAAGGCAAGTACTACTCAGGCTTTTGTGACCCTTCCTGACATCCCTGCATTTATAAATAGAGACGTCTCACCCTTGGCATTTGTGGTGCCTCATAATAAACGTGGTTTCTAGTAACAGCAAGCATAGAAGTTAGAAGAAGGGAACTTTCTGTTGTCTTATCAAAGAAAGAAAACTGGTGGCAGATAAAATCTGTGCAAATGCAAGCCCTTGCCTTCAATAATTAAGCAGTAGGAAAAGTTTGAAAACAGCTCCGGAAAAAACAGGATCCCTGTGGAGTTTCTACCTGCTTCTACTTGTAATTTCGTTTATGAAACTTGTTTCCAGTATTATATAGAAGTGACTTTTCAGCACAACCAGTACTGTAATTTTAAGTGAAACAATCGCTAAAATGTAGGAGAAGACACACATATTTAAAGCTTCTAGCCGGTGTGAAAGGAAGTATATGTCAATAGGAAGTGAGAATGGATGCTAACTAGCAAACCTAGAAACAGAAAATATGTTACAAAAGCCAGGTAACTCATTTGTTATCATGCACTCCTTTATTGTCTGGGCTAGCGTATTTAATTGCTGACAGTCAATGTGGAAGAACTAAAAATCTGATCTCACCTTTTTATTTCTACTGGTGTTCTTTATAAAGAAGGGATACAGTATTAGTTTGTTACTGCACCATTGTCCTGTGGTTCTTTCCTGCAAGTAAAATCTACACCACCAAAAGACTTGCACTGGACAAAAAAAGCTTTTCCGTAGAATTACAAACAGTAAAAAAAAGACGAGGAAAATGAAGGAAGCTAAGAATTGAACTTTCTAACCTTCATCACCTCCTTTTCATAATTCCTCTTTCAGTTCCCATGGATATAATGAAGAAAAAAAAGCCCAGCAGAGGTTTCTTTTTTCTTTTCCTTTTTCTCCTTTTCCTTTTTCTCCTTTTCCTTTTTCTCCTTTTCCTTTTTCTCCTTTTCCTTTTTCTCCTTTTCCTTTTTCTCCTTTTCCTTTTTCTCCTTTTCCTTTTTCTCCTTTTCCTTTTTCTCCTTTTCCTTTTTCTCCTTTTCCTTTTTCTCCTTTTCCTTTTTCTCCTTTTCCTTTTTCTCCTTTTCCTTTTTCTCCTTTTCCTTTTTCTCCTTTTCCTTTTTCTCCTTTTCCTTTTTCTCCTTTTCCTTTTTCTCCTTTTCCTTTTTCTCCTTTTCCTTTTTCTCCTTTTCCTTTTTCTCCTTTTCCTTTTTCTCCTTTTCCTTTTTCTCCTTTTCCTTCAGAAAGAAATCTCTTTGCTTCAAAATCAATACTTATCATTGCTGGATTCAAATGACTGATTTCTTGCAATGAATTGTATATTCTTAATCATGAGTCTAAATGCCTCACTGCCAAAAGTATCCACATGATGGGCACCGTGCACCTTGACAGGAGTTGCATTTTAAGATTTGCAAATGACTGTGCACTGAAGAGAAAAGGTGTCCTCTTGCAATTATTCTTCCTCATTACAAAAGTACTGTTGACCAGGTAGAGACCTGAATCTTGCTTCTATGTCCTGGCCTGTTATTTCCATGAACTATTAATTACTTGACATTACGTTAACATGGGTTTGGGATTCAGTGGAGTCAGAGCACAGTGCCACTTGAATCGGATTTTTTGGTCTATGTCCTGTCAACCGGGTTAGAAAACAATTGTGTATTCTTTTTTGAAATGCGAGGCAGTGTACGTACAGTATGACAGTCTCAAATTACTCCCTTTTAACTTATGACATTCTCATTAATTTTTCAGTGTCTGCATCCCGTGACATCACTGGGGAATGCGGTGTTGAGTGTGATATCTCTTACCTAACTTTTAAAAATGTATTGGTTTGAGGGTTGTAATTATTTTCTGAAATTTATCTGTTTAATAAAAAACCGAAGTAACTTTTTAATGTTCTAATTAAGTTCTCTGAATACTCAATTATATTTCAAAAAGTTGTATCCTGGTAAGGTTAGTTCCTATTAAATTCTCTAGCGATGTCTGTTATCTGTGAAATAATTCTTACCGTGTTGTTAAGGAAAGCATAGAAGATGCATGGTGTTCAGCTAATGTACACAGGCATGCCTTTCTTAACTTCAAAGAATGGTGTTAGTTTACAGTAACTGCAGATGTGCTCTAGTGTCATACAAAACACTTTGCACTAAACTGCCGCTGCCTCTGTAGAAGCGCAGGAAATAGTCAAAATACAAGGGAAAAAAGTTGCATTTCAGACAACTGTGGAAAAGATGTTACATGAACTCTACAACAGAACTCGTGCCCACTGCCTTGCAGGGAACGAAGTAAAGCCATCAAAATATTCGGAGAATTATTGACAACTGGCTGCGTAAACGGAATGTTCCCTCTGTGTGCTCTATGTAAAAAGTTATCGCATGCTGTTTCCTGACAGAAGTGTGTGTTTCACCCCGTACACATGATGCCACCTGCTGAACTGCTTATTGTTTTCCCTGGATAGCTGGGAGGAGTGGGGGGACTGGAGCTCTTTAACTTGCTTTTTTTCTCTCAGATGTGTAGTAGGATGTGTGTATGCATATTTACATACGCATGCATACCTAATACATAACCAACTGAAATACCCATCATTACTACAAGGGTCCAATGTTTCTTGTTGAAAGCAAACCTGAAATCAAATAATTTTATCTTTCTGGATGATACTATTTGCAGCATAGCATCGTGCATATTTTTAGCCCACCAACCCACAGAAGTATTTGACTGAGGTTTCTTTTCTCCCTGGCATTTTTGCCAATGTGAATGCAGTTCTGAATGACTTATATGTTTGCGGTTGCGAGTGAGGTGCTGGAAGAGAAAGGGAATGTGAAACGTCAAAAGCTAAAATAAAAAAATCAGAAACAGCAGAAAACTTGACTCTGTTACCAGCAGTCAGCAAACACCCTTATTGAACATAATTATGCTACTGAAAACCTTTTTTGGTATAGTTCATAGGTCACAAGATAATTACTAAGAAAACTTAGTAAAAAAAAAAAAGTTTACTTTTTTTTACTTATCTGTTTGTGGATTACACTTATGCCAGTGCTTTACACTTAAAAGAACTGAAAGATTGTTGTGTTAAAATGTCATGGTGCGTTTGCCAGAGCAATACAGCAAAGGCAAAATGTTGGTGGGAAGCATGTCTAGGGCAATGTGTCGTATCCTCTTCCAGCAGGGTAGAATGCCAGGCACCCTTCATTAACCTATTTACTCTTTGGCACTTTGCTGTAATGTAGACCTCAGACATGGGCAACACTGTAGTCCTTGTTGACAGTCCCTCAGACAGTGAAATAATTTCTTTTGATCTGCTCTCTTTCCTGCGTACATCTACTGTAGCCTTTTTCTGTGTTTCTCAAATCTTTCTGCTGGAGTTTTTTCAGAAAATAAACAGTACTTCTCCCTCCCAAGCTAATAGCTTTGGAGAGAACAGTCAAAATTATTCTCTGATCTAGCATTATGCAATTCAAATACATAGTTAGACCATGAAAGACCTGCAGCTAATGAGACAGTCTTGTTACTTTCTTTTTATGAGATCTAAGGTCAGCTCACTCGAGGGACTCCTTCTGCTGCACACTCAAGAGCGAAGGTATGTAGTACTCTACATCCTGTAGCACAGTCCTCTAAATAACAGCATCTATTAGCATTTTGAGCTGACCCTACAGGCTCCCTACTGCTATTTCCTTGTACCTGCCTGCAGACGCTGTGACATTCTGTGCCACCACACCCCCTCCAACTGTACTGCCCTCTGCACGCCATCTCAGCCCATGCTCACATCTCGAGCAACTCATGGTATCTTTTGTCCTTCAGCTTTCATTTTGTTGCGCCTAGACCCATGCTTTCATCATTTACATATTTTTCATGTATGTCACCCTAGGAATCTGCCATCAAATACCCATTTCCCTCCTACTGTGCACTCCCAGCTCCACTCCCGTCCTCTTCTGCCCCATGTCGGCAGGCAGGTGTGCAAGCTCTCACCCAGGTGCCAGGCAAGCGATGGCTCGGCTGGGCCGTGCCAGCCTGGGGACACTGGCTTTAGCTGGGGGAGCGCACAGTTTAGGCCAGTTTGTCAGAGGACAGCAAGTTGCTGTGCATCACTTTTGCCATGGTAACCCACCACAGTGCTGGCTGATGCACTTTGCGGTAAGTACTAAGTTGCCAGCGAGTGTCAGTTTGGCTTACTGGGTAAGAGCGAGTGACCAGATGGTTACCAAGACACAGCTGAGGAGTGGTAGGTCATTACCTGGTGTCAGCCTGTTCAGGTTGCCTTGCACCATCAGTGGCTCAAACAGCCAAGGCTGCTGGGGCCGGGAGGCATGCCGAACTGCACTGCTCCTCCCCTGCGGGAAAAAGCATCGTGTGAGCAGTGACTGAACTGGTACCAGTCTGCTGGGCTGCTGCTCCTGACTTGTCATTGGCCTGGCGGACGACCTTGGCTAAATCCCTTGATCGGCATATACCTTGCTTTCCCTCTCTGTGACATCTGGGTAATGCTATCAAATTGCTTGGAAAGCGCTCTAAGATCTAGTCATAAGTAGACGATATAAGAGTTAGGTCTTACAACTTCATCATTAATTTGCTTTCCTGTCAGTCCTTCCATTTAACTTCAGGGCTCACTTTCTTCTCTGTTACTTTGAAGTTTATTGCTTTACTGGTGTCTCACATTTGTGTGGCTATAACTTTGGATGTCAGTACCTACCCAGTATCTGAGTATAAATACATGCTTACTGACCTTACTTTTTAGAATAAGCTTTCTTCAAGTATTTGTTGCCTGCCCAAGGAATTTTTGTAAATTCTTTAGTTATTAAAGTCGCTAATTTTCACAATGAAATAGAGCAAGGGAACACAGAAATGCTATGTCCTTGAGTGTCTGCTTGAATTTTAAAATATGCCTGCATTTTGTTTTTGTCTGAACTCTGTCCTGCAAGGTGATGAGCAATATTGTCCTGATGGTTTCAAATGAACTGTTCACGTATTTAAGTGTTAATGAGATAAATATGTGCTTTGTTGGATTGGCTTCTGCCGGTCAAAGCCCATTAAAATTTAGATCTTTTGCTACACTGAGATGAAATTCATTTCATACTGAAGATAATGACTGAAGTCACCGGGGGCAATATTTAAACACTTGCAAAATGATACATTTAACTTCTATCTATCCAACCTTTTGTAATATAGATGATATTGTGTCAGGGTATTTTTTTTTTTTTTTTGGAGGGGCTGTTATCAACCACAATTACCAAAGAACACGTCTAGGAATTTTTTTCCATAAACTGATATGAATCTAGACACCAACCTTATGTGGCTAATTTTACCCTAAAACTAGTTTTTACTTCTCATGGAAAAATAGAGGTGTGTAACACAACTGCTGACACATCTTTAACTATAGCGTTGCTACTAGGTGCTGCTATAATACAGTACATATTTCTTTGTGAAAGAACTGAAAGCCGCAATAATAAAGCTTAAGTTTATGGTATCGAAATTTGCTGTGTTTGTACCTCCAGGGAGAAAAACAATTAGAGAAAGACAATCTACCTAAATAGGCTGGGAAACTGAATTGCTCTGTCTATGCTTCATTACCCTCCCTCTTTCTCATCTCACACTTTCCACAAATAGCATGATTATGTTTACCTGACATCTTCATGCTTCCCTGCTGAGCAGGCTGAGGAAGCCTTGCAGCTGAGATCAGCAGTACTTTCTATGGGGAGCGACTTATATTTTTTTATTTAAAGGATCCAATTCTTAAGCCATTTCAGCGAGGAGCTTCAGAGTGTCCCTGAACTCAGGTAGGGAGCAGAATACATGAAATGCCAGTGGGCATTTCTGAAAAATGACCCTTGGCAATAACAAGTACTATCTTGGCTGACATTATGACGACACATACTTAGTTGCTTGATAAAAAGGCATGGTCTGAGCTACAAAACATAAACTTGGTGACCTTCGTAACTGGTAGAAAGCCTGATTATTTTTTTTCTGGGACACACCTCTGAGAGCTTCTTTTCAGAAGCTATTTGCCCCAAAGAGTGGCACTGAAATAAAATGCCCTTTTACAGATAAAAACCTTAATACAAAGGAAAAAGATCTGGAATGAGGCATGCAGTGAAAGTTACCAAATGGCTTTTCCGTGACTCCCTTGGAGAACTGAATCATAAATCCGGAACAGCAAAAAGACTTGAGAAATATACAGGCTGCTCTTAAAAGGAACAGGTCTTTTATTTTTCAGACTTCTCAGGTAATGGAGAAGAATTCAGCACTTTCTTGTTCTGAGTTGCTAAGTTATAAATCTGAATAACTAAACTACAGATAATTGGACACAATTCCTCAAATTAGAAACCAATATTACATGTGAGAATTAATGACATTTCATTATGCATTACTGTCTACATTAATAAACTATGACTGTATTAGTCTTAGCAGCAGCATACGAGCCTCTTTTTCTTGTAGCCCCTGGGATCTCGCTCTAAATCTGGTTTTAATCTAATGCTGTATCAGCTGCAGAATAACTGAACTTGAATTCACATGAATGTTATTTTGAAGCATTCAACAGTCCTCAGTCAAAACACTGTCATGAAATATGTAGATTGCTGTGTATCTATGTGTAAACTCAGAGTCTGCATAATATAGGCTTAATATCAGTAGCCTAAGCCCCTGCTATTGCATTTGGTTTCCTAGCATTTGGAAAGACATTGGCTGGAACGAGGATTTGGCATTTCTGCTTTTCTGCCTTTGCATTTTACAACGAACACAGCCTGAGCCTGCTCTTCAGGTGTCAAAAGCTTCTTCTGGTCTCAGAGTCCCAAATAACTGGAATTTAATCTTTGTTCCACATTTTACAAAATGTCATCAAATGGAGAGCTTGGAATTAATAGGCACCCCGGCTGTTCTGCCCTTTCACTTGTACATTCTCTTGCTTGTTACAGTGAAAGGCACTTCACTAATACAATGACTGGGCAGCCGTCCTGAACTTTCCTTAAAACATGCACTACATTAAGTTGAAATTTGCAGGGGGTTTTTTAATAAGCAGCAATGTCATGGATCCCGCCTTCACATTACTGAAAAACTTAAGCCAGGCTAGTCGAGATCAGCCTGGATGAAGGCAGGATTCCCTTTCTGACTGCCTCTGAACTCCTGCTCCATCATCTCAAAGCTAAAACCTCCTGCAAAGTTACAATAAGTTGCTGATATTACTGGCTAACAAACCTGGGTCTGTTAGCAGTCCTGCATTAATCATTTTGGGTGTCACATTATTATTGGAAAAGTGCACACAGACAGGCGGATACCTTACAAATTCATACCTCAAAGGACCCTGGAATTCATGTTCATTATTTGTTTTAGGATAAACGCTGCAGGACCTAGGCAGCAATCATGGCCTTCTTTGACCTGAGACAATAATAATGGCAGCGTGGTTCCCACCCCCAAAAACTCATAACATAAGGAAAGATGTCTCAGCAGACCTGGAAATATCAGCAAGATAGTTACGATTCATTTCATGTGCAATGACCAAAGCCAGGCTATTGACCCCCTGCCTGTGTTACAGCAAGGAAGTGAAGGGTAGCTATGGCAATACAATAAACTAATGTCACACAACTTGATCTCATTCAGTAAGAATACCTGGAAGCCTACATATTTTATAGTACGCTGATCTAGGCTTAGATCTTTCAATCACTAATTCAAGTAAAGGATTTAACAGAAAAGAGTTTTATTGCATTTTACATTTTAATACATTTGTATGAATGTGTAACTTATACAAATAGTGCTTAATACATTTGTATAAGCAATATAAAACAACGTAAGGGACCAGACTGTCAGCTGTGATTTGTGTGTCTGTGGCTTCTCTGTTCTCAGCGCTGCTCAAAACAATAATAGCCAGTTATGGTTTCAAGGGGTTTTTGTGCCAGCTAACCTAGCATTACCTGGAACAAAGTGACTCTTTGGACTTATGCCCTGTCTCCTGTACACATATTTTACCTCCTAGTGCCAAGAAAGTATTGATAGGAGCCAGCACTGTCATTCACAGATTACCTTAGATCTTGGAAACAAGCCACTTGTATGATCTTGTTAGCCTTTCCTCTGCTTTGTTTCCAGTGCAGCACTGGTTTGCCAATGTGGAGTGTGGCCTTACATTTTTTTTGTTGTCTGGTGGACATTCTTTCAAAAGTTATCACATTTCTATCATGGAATTTGACAGCATTGACTCTATTGAAACTCCTTATTATCCAATGAAAATGAACATTTAGAAATGCTCTTGAGTCAAATACAGACTGTAGACATTTTGTCCGTAAATGGAGTTAATTTGTAAGTGAGACATAACAAATGTGGATCTCTCAACTGGATGACACGGAGTCATCAGCTGAGGGTCTAGACCTTAAAGTGGGAGAACGAGCACTACGCAGAGGTATGACCTAGCTCTGAAACAATGACCTCTAGAGCTAGAAACCACCTGGCTGCCTTGGTGGGGTGCTTTGCTGACCCAGTTAGTCCTGGCAGAAGGCAGCACTGATGTAACTTCGCTGCCATTAGAAACCAAGCTAACACTTCTGTGTGAAGTGCTCTGCCAAGTGGCTATATCAGGTCATCCAGAACTAGCTCGAAGATCTCTGTGTTGCAGCACATTTCACAGTGCTAGGCTTACTTGGAGAGTCCTTCCTGAAGGCGTGCACTGTGTGCTAAACTAGGAATTGCTTGGATGCACTGAACGTTTCTTAGTTTTCTATTGCTATTAAAAAGAAATGAGAGGGTAAAAAAAAAAAAAAAAAAAGGAAGCACACCTTGCCAACCCTGTTGCTTGAGAAATAGCGATAAACAAGTCCATTATTAATAACCCAATAAAAAACTCTTCTGCACTAAATATATTAGGTCAGCTTTGTGATGGGTGTCAGTCTGCCTAGTTCCACTGATTAAAGTAAAAGTGCAGTGATTTACACCTGTGTTGACTCAGCACGTTTGCCCTTGTAAGTAGCCTGTGATAAAATAGACAAATAAATAAAATAAAAGCACAAATCCTGTACTATATAGATATTGCTTAAATAATTCATTATAGCTGCAGGGATAGAAGTAAATACACAGAAAAATGCTTGCCTTTTGAAATACTAGCTAGAGCAAAGTCTTGTATTTTTTTTTTCAGGCTGGGTTAGCTCATATTTTCATTCTACATACTCTTCAAGAACTTATAAAAGTGCACAACTCTTTAGGGTCTCACATATTTATGTGGTGAAGCTGACACAGTCCCATAGATCTAAACACTGCTCACATCTCCTAGCACTGAAACAAATGTGGCCATGCAGCATATGAAACTGCAGTTCATTTATTAAGTCAGAGAACAGCTCTGTGCTATTAAACCCCCGTCTGGCTTCTTAATGATGGCTCGCTGTTGTCAAGTTGCTCAGCTTTCTTCAGCCCGGTGATAGAACTGCACTTCAGCAGCGTCACAAATGTGGCCCTTGCACCTGAATTATGCAGGATTCAATAGATGGCTGTTAAGCACCATGTGACTTAAAGCTAAATGGTTAGTGTTTATTGAATAGTAAAATAGAGAGGGGCTTCAAATATGAAAATTACCAGGATGCATTTATGTTCACCCTGTTTTTAGAGACAAATGGCTCAGCTAAGTAGAAACTGATCATCTGTATGGTGCTGCCACTTTCACTAGGTGGGAAAAGCCATCTATCAAGAAAGCAAAACGTTAATTTATGGCCTTGTAAAAACCAATGGAAAAGATTTGTATAATACAACTTCAAACATTTCAGGGTTTGGGGTGGGGTTTTTTTGCATTCTTTGCATGACTGAAATGTTGGTTAATTTATTTGTGGTGGGTTTTTTTCATGAAATGCCTATTTTTGTGTTGAAATCTACAGTACTTTATTCTCACTGTAAAACTCAGAAACAAAACATAAATCACCTCAGGACCCTGAACAAGCCAACTGAATGGTTCTAGCATGTGAAGAAAAGAAAGAAAAAAAAATCTTTTATTGATGAGGTGCTCTAATTATTTTTCAAGGTATTTGGAAGATCTCTGCTTAACTTTATGGATCTCATTGATTATTTCCCAGTTCTATAGGAGTCCAGCATAGCCAATGTCAGACTGTGTCAAAGCCATTAGAAATAAACCTACAGTAGGCTTTTTAGTGATATTTAACAAGTGACTTCAAAACCATATGGAGCTTCAGACCTGAGCAAGTAACTCGGGACATTGCTGTTTGACCAATAGCCTTTCATCTGCCTTATGTTGAGGGGAAGGAATTTGGATACTATATGCACTAGTAGATGAATAGATCCTGCCTCACCCTTTCAAGCAGTTACAGAAATGATGGGATAAAAGAAACCTTCGTCTTTCCAGTAAATGGGAGAGAAGATGCCGTGTGTCAGTGGCATCACACATTACCACAAATGGAAGTTCAGGGCAAGATGTTGGCATTTCTTTGTATTTGTTTGTGACAGCAAATTTTCCACCAGCAATTCTTGTACAGGTAACTGCTTTTTAAGAAATAAAAGGTTTAAAATGGAATTCTCTGTAAATAATAAGTTAACTTTAAAGGTAGCGTGCAAAGCAATATAAGTGTGATCCTCTTACAAGAGCAGGCCTTTGTTCAGTTAGGCTTTTTTGATACTTTTGTGCAGAATAGCAGTGTGTCAAGAAGTCTAAACTGGTATAATTTACATATCAAAGCATAAACAAGCGGATGTGAAAACATGTACTTTAAGAGCTGCCATATTGGTTTAGACCAGCATCTGATCTCTAAAAGTGTCAGAAATAGATGCTTAGAGAAATAATTTAATGGCATGAGGAGGTAATGGAGCTTCCCTTGTTGGTCTTTCAACAAGGAGAGATTTACTGAGCTCCTGAGGCAGAGGTTGGATTCAGAAGACCATGTTTAAAATCCACTAATCTATGTTTAATAATTACTAATCTATTTGTCATTCCTGCATTTCTCTCATGGCTTTTTGGCCACCAAAATATTCTGTGGCAGAGGAGTTCACAGTTTAATTATGGACTGTATGAGAAAATGTTGGTTTGAATTCATTTGAATGCCCTCTGCCTGTCACATTATGAACAAGTGGAAGACCTCCATCTATCATTCACAAATCTACAGACTTCTGTCTTATTAGTCATCCTGGTCCTGGTTGAAAAGTCTGAGTCTGTTTTGACTTCTTTTAGATGGAGGCGGATGAATACCTCTGATCATGTGTGTGGTCTCTCTTGTGCCTTTTCTTACTAAATAAGTTAAAATATGCAAATCAAGCAAGACAGGGGTACCAGCACAACATGTTTGTCTGTACTCTGCCTGATCTCCAAGGTGAGCAAAACCCATGCAGCCAGGGTGCTGAGCTGGGGCTAGCTGGGCTGCAGAGCCTTAAGGTCTTGCTAACATCATCACACAGCATTTGGATTTGGGGTGGGTTGTCATGACTGGGTGGGTATGGGCAGAACTGCTCTCATCTTCATAGCTGCCTGCAGTACCCTTTGTTGCTGTGGTTTAAATGCAGTGAGACAAGAGTCCTCAAGCTCAGAAAACTCTTAGGCCCCTGAACCAGTACTGTTAAGTCTGATAGGAAAGTATTCCAAGCACCTTCTCTTTGTCTCCCTTGGTTTCTTTCTTTACTGTTGTAAAGGCAATACACTTAAATAATGGATGTGAAATCCCAAACGTGTTTAAATCAAAGGAGAAGAATTCCACTGACTTGACTTTGTCTGGGATTTACCTGAGGATATTTATTAACTTATTCCATAATCCCATTTATAAGCTCTGCTGTAGAATATCACTATGCTGCCCATCAAGGTCACAGTATCTGTAAGATGTATGTTTTTCCAACACCAAATGCATGTTACCTATAAATAATTACAGAAAATATGCATCTTGTTCTCTATCTGCCCTTTTCTCCTCCAGTAGTGCTGCTGCCAACGTCTTTCTTCATTTTTGTTTCTCTGCCTTGCTCTCTAATAGAATTTCACAAAAGCAGCTGGGAAAGGGAGCAAAGTTCCTCCATTCAGCTGGCCCAGTAGCCACTGGAGGAATTAAGATTTGGCTGTAGGAAGCCTATATTCTTCACTGTAACCATTATTCCATTTTAAAAAGGTGTAACACCCACGGCATAGAAGACATTTTCTTCCTGCCAGGTGGCAATGATATTTCCATGTGCATAACATTCAGTGGAAGTCTTCCAGTCCCCAGAGAAGGAGAGCAAAGGCATGGCAAGAAAACAAAGATGAACAGATGGCTCAAGGATAAATGCTGTGAGGAAAGTCTGAGGATGTCTGACCATTGGGAAGCATTCATGGAACAAGAGTTCCTCTGGACTGATGAACTCCACTGGAGTAGCTGGGCTAGTAGCCTTCTGGGGTTGAGCTGAGCATGGCTGATAAAAGTGCTTCTTAAATATACAGAGATGGCAAAATAAGAAGGATATAACAAAGGGTGAAAGTATACTGGAGAGTAGAAGGTTGAGCATCAGGGAAAAAACAGTAGTTCTTGTGAGTCACGATGAGACAGAAACAGTGAAGGAAAATTAAGAGAAGTTTCCTTGCTGCGTTTTAGAAACAAATGAAATGTTTTTGTAGTGGTGCAAGAAGAATGGGAAAGAAGGTGGAAGAAACATAATTGCTGGTGGAAGATGTGAAATTGACTATCGTGGGGTAACAGAAACATGGGTTCACGGTACAGGTACTGGGGGATACAATTTATTAAAGAGAAAAATAGAGATCCTGGTGTATATTAATACAGAAATAGATTGTTAGCAGTACCACCCACCTGGGTCAAAATCACTTGCAGCAGGAAGGAGATGAGGCCATTAGGGAAGTTTAACAATTACAGAGACATAAACAATGTAGGTGACAAAACCAAATCAACTGAAGTTAATGTGACTTTGAGAAGGGTTGACATTTCCTAAAGTCTGGAAAGTCTGTTGCAAACAAAGAGCCTCTAGTCTTCATGATAATCAGTAGAGATATTACATGAGTGCAGAAAGTTTACAAAAAGCATGTAAATAGAAAAGAAAGCTATCGCTTGTTGAAGTGCCCAGATCCATTAAGACCTGCTCTAGGTCTAACTTGTGCAGGAAATTAAAACAGGCAGCGAAAAGGATCTATGTGGAAAAGAAAGGATAATGACTAGAGGTAAAAGTTTGGTATGACTCCAGAGCTAAGCACAATAATTGCCTGGGATATCTAATATGATTAATAAGAATGTTGTAGTACATGAATGCAGGGATGGATTAGGAAATTAACAGTACCAAGTCAAAAGCAGAACTGCAAGAGCTGACATCATCCAGTTCATGGGAAACCTACATAATCTTCATTGTAGGACTGGTAGCGAAGCGCTACATAAAATCACAAATACCATCCCCTTTCTTCCCAGCCTTCCTCTTTGGATGTGGTTCCATCTAACACTGTGCCACTGGGGCTTTCGCTGGAGTTTTCTTTCACCAGCTGATCTCTTTTCCTTGAATTGGAATGAAGCAAAGCCTGTGGGTTGTGTAAAACACCTTTCTTCTTAACACCTTGTGGATTACACCTCAAGAGAATCTACATGAAAAACAACCTTCCTGAAGTTTTCCTTGAAAACATATCTGATTTCGAATCACCATCTAACAGTACGGTTCGCAGAATTTAGCAGAAAACTTATAAACGCAATGCCTGTTTCAATATAATTTTGTCCTTAGAATTATCATTTTAACCTAGATTCAGAGTTCTACAGCTTTTATCTATACCCTCTCAGTCTCAGCAATACCCTGATCAATCGAAGCAAGCCTGACTTATTTAAATCTCTGCTGTTTCCTTTCTGCGAGCTCTGTAATGATATACTGTGGTTTGCTGCTCTCGGATGACTGCAGTCATACTCGTAGCAAAACATTTCCTTACCAAAAGTATCCCCTTTTGCAGAGTTAACAAGACCACCCTCAGGCCAGCAGAGTGGCAGAAGTACTATTTTATGAGAGTCGCTCATTCGGGCTGAAATTTACTCCTTCGTAAGAGGCGAGCTCAAGCTTCCGGGCTTGTGTAGCCTATGTGCAATATGTTAGTTTTGGACCGACCCTCTGGAATATTTTCCTCTCTATTTTTCAAGCAGTGACTGTATATTTTTTCTGCACGTTGCATACACATTTCCTAGGGCTGGTTGCTGTTACTGGAATATAAAGTATAATAATATTGCAGGTCTTCATGCATGATGGATCTTCTCAGTCTTAAGGGAAGGGGCCAACATTTGATATTCTGATGAAAGAACAGGCATTTGGCAAAAAAGACCTCTGAGACTCTGAAGACGTGAGTCTCTAGAATGAAGGTGTCAACTTTGCTCATGCTGATAAGGTAGTGACGTAGTCAGGTCGTTTTCTGGAGTAAGATAGATTGGTGTCTCTCATGGTAATGCATATGCGTTCCTGGATTTACTTTAGTAAACATTTACTTGCAGTGCATCAGCTTCATCGTGTTCAGGTGTGTTCTTGTAAATGTTTGTCAAAATGCTTTCATTTTGTGTTTGAAGAATTTGAAGTGACATAACAGTTTTTACAAGGTATGGTGTCTTTTCCATAGTAAGTGACAAAAAAGTTCATTAGTGGTTTAAGTCATTTAACAGGAAACTCCACGTGTGGTAGTTGTAAAAAAAATAGCCCAGTATTGCTTGGCTGCTGCCATGAAACTGAGCTGTCAGGCTCTTCTGCAGCTTCTGCCTCTTCTTCTCAGACAACAGCATGCAAGCGTGTGCGCATGTGCCTGCATATGGGAGGGAGAAAGACAGAGATCTTTCCTTTGTATTTTGACTGCGATTCATTGTCCTATCACCAAACAACATAGACCAGAAAAAATTTAGTCAGAGTTTTTCTCACCAGCTAAAAGGCAAAATATGAAATGTTATTTTTAATTTCTTCATCTGAAAGCAAGTCTCATTCTGGACCCTACAGATTGTGCACGTTTCCACACATTCGTCCCCATCTCTCACTGATCTGTTCTTAGAATTGTAATTGTGTTTTGTAGAAATGATGTGGAAGTGCCCAAGAACGAGGCTGGGTCAGGAGCTGCCACAGCTATGGAGGGGGGGAATCAAGCAGGCAAATTTATGACAGTTTGACATTTCAGATAATAGAGGTCAGTCCTTCAAGTTGCAGTCCCCCTGCAATGCGTGGATTTCTGCCGGTGAATGTGGGAAGAGCTGGTACCATCAAATTGTCCCTTTGCTGCAAGTGAAGCATGTGGTGATAGGCTGGAAGAAAAGAACTCCTTTAATTATTGCGAGGTGAATTCTGCTCCCTTTCTGATGTGGGTGAATGATGAGTGATGCCGTTCATTTCAGTGGTCATACCTGCAGCTGGAAGAAGAACAGGATTTGAATTTCCAGAACAAAGCGTTATGTTGTGAATGAATTGGAATGAGATGTATTAGTGTATCAATACGCAAAAGTCCTCTTTCTTGTGCTTTCACAACTAAGAGCTTGAAGGATTGTTTACTGTGAATACTGTTTACGATATCTGAGACCAAGTAAGTTTTGCCAGCTTAATAACATTTTTTAGTGCAGTTTTTCAAATGAAGATTCAATACTGCTTAGTCTTTAGAAGTACTGATGAACCCTGTCCCCCTAAGTTATTGCATCTTTCTGCCTCAGGTACTTTTCCTAGCAGTTGCAGGGGCTGGTGATACGCAGTGCGATAACAGTATTGGGGCGAGGTTTAGACTGTAATATTTACTGACTGTTTTGAAGCTGGGACTTGAGAAATGCCCTGGAAGAGCAAATAAATTATTATTTGTGTAGTCATGTTCATTAAATGTTATGAGAACCTTTTTGTAACTTTTTGACAATATCAAATTTAATAAACTATATTGGCCTTTTTTCAGAACTGAGGATAAAGCCCCCAGACAAACTAATGACAGATCTCAAATTAGAAATATGGCTTTGTTTGTTGGTTTGTTTATTTTTAATTAAAAGTAGATTTTTTTTATTTCAGTTTGTTCTTGGGACTTGTTCCACTAAAAGTATCCTAATTAAAACATCAAGAGCTGCTCAACATCCCACTGATTAAGTGAACTGATGTATTTCTTAAATATCTATTTTTGAATTTGCAGTAGAGAAAGCAAAGAATTAGAAATCTAATTTCTGTAGAAAAAGAGGGGAAAATTAACTCTATATTCACTTTACCTTTTTGACATCTGGACTGAAATCTTTGTTCCACAGAGATTTAAGAAATAACAACATAAAAGCTTGACTGTGATGTGACCCAGCAGTAACTTGCTATAAAGAAGCAAGAAACCAAAAGGAAAAAAAAAAAAAAGTATAATAAGAGCATTTGTTATTTACATTAAGATGAACTGTAGTATTAGCTACAATAGCTTTTCCTGAAAAAATATGACCTGATTGACTCCCTTGGTCTTTGAATTTCTATAGGTGCTGTTCAGAAAATTTAAACAGGTTAGGATTAAACGTGGAGGAAATTATCAATCTCTTTTCTAATTGAAGACAAAACTTTTAATAAGTCTTGTAAGCTTTTCTATCTTAAAATGAAACTACCATATAGGAAATTCTATTTAATATGCCACTTCCTTTATGTTTCCTTCTGAGAAGCAGTCTTGTGCTCAGGTAGATTATATGCCTGGGAGCCAAGTACGTGCCAGTAGCTAAAATAAGTGCCTGCAAGCTAAAAGGGAGAGACTCTACTCTTGAGTAATTTCGTCTGGGAAGAAGTGATATATGAAAATAAAAAGCATATTTGTACGGTGAATATATAATAGTTACATTGTATATATATATATTTATACATCGTATATAGCTTACAATTCATTCTTAAATACTTGAAGGAGAAATGAGAGAGACTCTAAACATGTTTGCAAACATGATGACTGTACTAGGGAAAAGGGATACTGAGTTTTCTTTCTTGCTGAACTGTGATTGAATCCTTAGGGTCAGATAGCCAAATTTCACAGTTCTACAGTTGTCTAAATCTTTAGAAACCCTGTGTTACTCAGGGCAAAATTGACTCTTACCAAGATGTGGATTTCCCTCCAAGCTGGTAGGGAAAGTGTAGAGTTGCTCTCTGAACCCCCAAATCGCACGTGTACTTTTGTTTTGTTGAAGGTTAGTTTTTTAGATTACAACTTACTTGTATGCCCTCTTTTTACTTGTGTGATCTTACTGTAAGAATTATTTTACCTCTCCTTTTGGACTTGCAAAAAGGGAGAGAGGAATTGTGATGTTCAGGTGATGAGTTTGAAATGCTGGGGAAAGAAAAGCATTCATTTCGATGGGTTCCCTTCTTTCCTTACCACCCCTCCTACAGTGCCAGCATCCCAGGCATGAGTCCTTGTACAGCAGCCTTCTCATCTGGCCCTCACAGCCAGGATGACTCCTGCAGAACACAGTTTCTGGGAACAATGGACACCATGAACAATACTCCTGCCAGTGTTTCAGTCAGTTATTTTGTTGCATCATCATTGTCTTCAGGACAAATTAAAATTTGCAGGAGTTCTCGGCATTCGCTGTAGGGAAGACCTAAGAGTAGAAGGAGTAAAGCCAGGAATTAGGGCAACTAGGTTTTTCGTATTTTGTAAAGAACTTCAGATGAAATATCATATCGCGTTACTGCATTAATGAGTCTGTGTGTCAGGAATTTCCTACGGGGATGACTTCAGCAAAATTATAAACTCTTCAAAACCAGGAAAGTGTTGAAAAATTAGGAAATTACTTAGGGTGAGAAAGAGCAAAGACTGAAAGAACATAATGTTTCTTATGGAGAGCTGTGTGATTACAAAGCGGAGCTACAAAACTCCCTTTAGGATAGCTGCTATCTGTGAGTTACCAAGGTCTGTTCATTGTCTTTTGTATACTTCAGTGTGGAGATGAAGTTTGTTTTTCTTCTTGTACTCTCACAGCACTTATTTATTGAAGGTGCACTTTGCTATAAATATTGTTCCTGTAACTTTACTGCTTTTAAAGGCATGCTTTAATGATGGACAATCAGAATCACAGTGCTGGACTTCCTTTCTTTCGCACTTCTTCAGAATTTTTGTTGTTGTTGCTTGTCTCTGCCAGATCTTCCCTGGAATTGATATCCGTGCTTTTTAAAAGTTTATTAGCAGAATACTCTCATATACTACAGGCATGCTTTCATTTTGTTGCATAGATACTCCTCCTCTTACCTTTTACTTTTTCAAGTGGGACATAGAAGAAACTCTTTGTGTACTTACTCTGAAATAAGACTTCAAAGGGAAAAGACAAAAAAGTTGCTATATATCTCTTTACTTTGATTTGTTACAGTGGAACTACAAACAAAAAAAGTGAAAGAGTAAGTGTAACTTTGTATGAGAATGTTGTTAAATCTCAGAAAAACATTGATATATCATCTGTGTATTTGTACAGAAGGGAATTGAATTAGTCTGACATAAATTGCTTTTGCTCAAAGAATTCAATACTCTTGAGGTCAAAAGTCTAAAATTCAGACCCGATCCACAGCCCAGCTGAGTCTTCGTGTTGGCCATAGAACTGGCTGGATCAGGCTCAATCAGGGATTTTTTTATTGTAATTGATTTCTGTCTTTGTCAGCCAAAAAAGGAACTTAATTGTTTTTGTAAATAAATATTACCTTATTGATTTGAGTCTGTAAACTGTGTCTGCAGGAAAATGATCTTCTAGAAATCCGTATGATTGAACTGGGGAACTGGAGGTGAGACCTACTCTGTAGTTCAAACTGCCCAGGCTCTGGTACCATACTATGCAACATCACAGGCTGGTGATTAACATCTCCTGTCCTGTGATAATAGTGATTACACCAGCAAATTCCTTTATTCATTAAATGTTTTTATTTATTTTCTTTAACCCAAGCCTGATCATGAAAGTAGTCTGAATTCTCGTGTAGTTGTGTAATCTTTGTACCTGTTGCAGTCAAGTTTTTCCAGGAAACAGTACATCTCCCTGCTGTCATGGCTCTCTGTCGACATATTGCCATCACTTACATTTGTTATTTAATATTTGGACTTAGTACGTATAAGCTACATCTATTTTAGCAAATACTGCAGCCCATATGAACAAATTTGGATAGCAAAAAAAGGTTGCAACTGAGAACCCCAAATCCATGGTTTAAGTATTTCAAGGGGTTTACTTTGCACTGGTTCTAGCCCCAGTACCACAGCTGCCCTCTAGTGAATGGGGCATTTCAGATGAAGCTCTGGAGCCATTATCGTAGCTTAAATCCAGTTTCTGCTGAGAAAACCCTGTGATATGAACTGAAGCAAAGCCAGTTGGTAGAGGTGCTTCAGAATGCCCTTCTGAATGCTGAGCAGTGATGTGAATATGCCCACAGGTGACTGAAAAGGGAACAGCTTGCCGTAAAGCAGGTGCACAGAGACCTGGTCCAATTTTCACATGATATGTTACCATTTTTAGTACAGCTTAAGTTTCCATTGAGCCTGACAAGATCTTTGTGGTTTGATAGACCACAGGTGTTGGTGTGCCCAGAGTCTTCTGCCACCATTTCCTAATGAAACAGAAGAGGTTCAGTTCATTGAGATGAGGTGCAAGGAGCAGCTCTGTTTGGTAGGACAGCAAACTCAAAGGTGTTGCAGCACCAGATTTAATATCAATATATACCTATTTTAATATATTTATGATATAAATTAGCAAAGGACTTCTATTTCAAATAAGCAGAATGATTTACAGTAGCTGACAATCTGGTTGGTACTTCCAAAATATCCTGCTGTGCGTGGTACAGTATCTCTTCTAGGCACATGTATGGTTTCCTGGTGAGGAAAGCATCATAAAAAAGAAGATCGCTTGTCCAGTGTGCATTGTGGTATGGTTTGCACAGGTTTAGTGTTACTGCTCCCTTCACCGAAATAGTAATTCATCAAACTGACTGGAAACAACAGGTTTCACAGCATCCTCAAGGTGTGGGGAATGACAGGTTGTATCTTAGATACGTTGCTCGGACTTCAGTGTGTATGAGAAATCTTGAGATTCTTGTGTGAATGTCCTGAGATCTTCCTGCAGTGAAATTTGGTCATTAGAGTATGCAAAAAGATACAATGAAGATAAAAATATAACAGCAGGTGCTTAATTTAGCCCCCTGAAATCCCGTGAATAACCCATTTCCTATCCTCTGGCCAGGCTACTAAATGAGGCATGCTCGGTAATTACTGAATTATCCCTTTCAGCAGGGGGAAAGAAACATCAGTTCTAGGCTTTTGTTATTTTACATTCACCCCCATTAGTGTTACTTGCTGCACCTAATAGGCTGATAAATGGGGTATCGCTACTGTCAGCGACTAAATGGCACTTAATATTCCATTTTGAAGTTCAGGAAATCAGAAGTAGGAGGAGAGGCTTTCGATGGCCATTTGCTCAGTGACACAGACTTATAATCGAGGAAATTGATGTTGAAGGTTCAGTTATGCGGATCTTACCACCAAATGGAGCTGTAAAATTGTGCAGTGGATGCAATGGACTTTGACAATATAACCCTTCACCTTATTAGGATTACTTCCAAAGATAGTATTAAAAGTTAGAAGCAGACCCCGATTTCTCATTCCCGTAACATTACTTCACTACAGGTAATGAAAAGAAGAGGATCTGGAGCAGAGTGCTGCATTTTATTGCAGAATATAGCAGGCTACTGAAGAAGGTTTAAGGTTGCAATTTCTGCTTTGGGGTGCTCAAAGTCTGTGAGCAGGCACCTTTGCTCAGGATAACATCTTAAATCATTCCCACTGGTGGCTTCTGTGGACTTGCTCTGGGACAACTAATCTGTAGTTGTTAAAGCCAATATGCATTCGATACATCCTTTGTAACTTAGTAATTGTTGTTCCCAGGCATAGTTTTCTCTTTGTAGCAGTCTAGATAACACACTGGAGCACATTAACCCGTGTGTCCTGTTTACAGTTCAGTTGTATGTAGTTCTGCCGGCACAGAACAAGAAATAGCAAAAGTCTGGCCAATTGGCTGGTTGGTCAGAGGAGAAAGCCGCTCTGAAGAAAAGGGATTCAGATCCAGACAGAGAGAGCTTGCACAGCTGGATCCGGATGCAAGTCTGGGTTTTAAATATTCCCATTATTCAGAGTTGTTTGTATTTGGACAGCTGGTTCTGACCTTTTCTGATTCTCCCACGTAGAAAGGTACTGTCCATTGATTCATGAGGAAAAGGTGATGCAGCAAGCAGCTTAACAGTAGACAGAGAGTGGCCGGTGTAACGTATGTGCTGAGTTTTTATAGTCTGAGAGAAGCAGCTTGGTCTCTGCTTGAGTTGCTGAAGTGAAGCCCTCTTGGGCTGTGACCTCTTTCTGAGCCAAACGTCATCACAGGACTGGGTGGATTCAGTCTCCATGCCCTCCCTGCTGCTGGACCTCTCTCTTTTGATCTGAATTTCACCAGTGTTTTGAGAGTCACTTTCTTCACAGCTTCTACCATCTGGAATAGCTTCACTGTGGCTCTCTGCCTCATTGACTCTCTTCTTCATTTCAAATCTCGGTTGACCATTTATCTTTTCTACCTTGCCAATTTCTTTTAATTTCCCTGTCCATCTGCTTGGGCTATTTAACTCTGTGAAAGCTTTTAGATTACATATTTTATAGTACATGCATGGGAAAATGGTACCATATTATGTATATGAGCAACTTCCCCAGCTTGAGCAAGTGTGCTGTCAGCATCAGCTGAAAAATCCTATGTCTCCCGATGTGCTTAGTGTTACAGTTCACAAAGTTAGAGAAGGATGTTGAGATTGCATCGACAGCCAAAAGAATATACTCACTTTCCTGGAGCTGCAGCAAGTAGAGCAGATGGTATTTTCCCTGACTCCACATCACTCTCTGTCCTTTCCTTCCTCATGCCCCATTGTTCATTTTTCACACCTTTCTGTTGGTTTGGTTCGGATTCAACACCCGATGAAGTCAATGGAGAATCTCCCTCTGACTTTATTTGGCTTTGCATCGTGCTTCCTGTGATCTCTCCTCCCTTCAGCTATGCCTGAACCCAAATCGCTGCTCTGACCTCTCAACAGTTTGGATCCTTTCTGTGCATCATCTCTCTTCTCGCTTCCTGCACTTTGCCAAGAGCCTCCGCAGAGCAGTGATGGGGAAAGCTGTGTGGAATAGATACTGCTTGGGTCAGTAGCTGGAAAGAAAACCTGTAAAAAATTTTTGTTTTGGGTTACTCTGAAACAACATTTTCTTTAGCTTTTTCCTCACTGAACCAAAAAGAAAACAGGAACATAATCTTGAGTTAAATATTATGAGAATGAAACTGAAATGTTTTTTTCTACTTGGGTTTTTATTTTTAATTAGAATGAAAAGTCATGTCAAAACAGAAATTAAAAACCTCTGTTTTGAAAATGTCATAGTGAAATATTTTGCCTTTCATGAAATAATGCAGTTTTACATAAATCATTTTTTTCCCAAAATTCATTGGTTATATTTATTAAGCCCAAAACATATTTTTTGTACATGGTAAATCAATTACTCAGTTATTTGATGCTGTTTCCTCCTCCTTTCTCTGTATTCCAAAGCACTAGGTACCCTCTTCCTTGCTGAGATCCTTCCCAATCACCTATGTCTTTTGTAGGCCTAGAAATGGAAGACAGGGGAAAAAAAAGAAAAAAAAAGAAAAAGAAGAAAACAGACAGCATTGCTGTGGCTCTACCACCAACTTTTGTTTTATTGTTTAGGCTGTGTGGTGATTCCCTTGAGTTTTCAATCTAGTACAAGACTGGCGTAGTTGTTATTGCATTCTCCAGTTAATGCTGCCTGCAGCCCCATTGAGCTTCAGAACGCCATCTTGTCACCTCCTCTAGGGTGTCTCACTTCAGTAATGACTTTGACTGAAGTTTATATGATTTTCTTCCATGAGAAGAAAGTCAAAGGCGTTTACTGTTTTTCTGAGTGTTCAGGTTTGAAGGACAAAATCATCGCCCCAATTGAGCCAAATGAAAATTTCCGTCAACTTCATGTAGTCAGAATGGCTCCTCGTACATCTAACAACCTCTGTGTTAGTTGGCACGTGAATCACTCCAGAAACAAAAATTCTTCTTACACTAACATTACGGTTGTCATAAGCAGTACCTCAGAAGGACCAATCTGCACTTTTCTAGACCTGGGAAATATTTTGTGTTTTAATTGACATCCCTAGGAGTTGTGAGATTTCTCAGCAACTTGCAGGATTTAGCCCTAATAGTATTTACAGTAATTAAGCACACTAATTAAATAATAAAACAACTAATGACAAATTGATTCAATGCCAAATAAAGGACTCAAATAAATGCTTAATTAAAGATGCTAATAAAATCCCCCTCAGCCCTTTACAGTCCACTCCCTAGGGCTGAAGATGACTTCCTACCTCAGAAATCTTTATAGCCCTTTACAAGCCCAGTCTCTAGGGTTACTGCCTTCTTTAACCTCTGGATTAAATGCTTGTTAGCTAAACACTGTATAAACCCATTTAAAATGCCACCAAAATAATTAAGTTGGATCCAGAACGCTCTGTGTCCTCCGGATACGATATGCCATGACATTCCCATCTGCATGCAGGTTCCCATTCACCAGGGTATGCAAGGTTGTGTCTTATTTTGAGCAGCTGGGCAGGAGGACGTATGTCTGATCATCAGACCTCCTTAAGCCAATGGCACAAATCATGTGCTTAAATTCAGGCTAAGTACCTTGATGAATTGAAGCCAAAGTGAGAAAGAGCATAGCCATAATGCAGTCCAGTTTAAGTACAGCAAGACAGCTGTTTTGTAATTCATTATTGATTCTGTTAAGCTTTCTTATTTATCACCTAAGTAGAACCTAGCAATAAAAATATATTTTTTTTAAATAAATGCTTTGGAGAATGGAGCTGCCATAAAAAATGGCTATTAAGCACCGCTTGAAGAGGAGAGAATTCTTTAAGTTACTGTTCAATATTTCTTTCATGTGTGAGGAATCTCTTTCTCACCCTGGCAGATAGCCTCATTAGTTATTTCTCTCCTTATCTGTACATATAGCTTTTTACATTTTGTGTCAATAATGATAAAACAAATGCTTATAAAAGTAGAAAATGAAGAGTAATTTCCCAGCCTTTCATAGAAGGTTTGCAGAAGAAGATTCAAGCAGACAGACTGCTGTGATCACCAGGTACACACAGTGCATGGCAGCCCTTTCCACTTTTATCTGTAATGTTGTTTTGTGATGGGATTGTTGTCTTTGGGGTTGTCAGCAGATAGGCGATCTCAAAGTTTTCCTTTCTCCCTCTGATGTTTTACATCATTTCACATTATCTCGTCTAACAAGCCAGTGTGATTTCGGATAACACTGTATGAGTTTAACTTCAGAAGAAGCTCTGAGCCCAGCTTGGGTATCTCTTATCAGCTTTGGTATTATCCAGCTCCAAATCTGGGGCAGATGGAAGTATATGGGGTGTCAGTGAGAAGAAAAGAATTCCTTACACTTGTATAAACCGCCTCTCTCTCTCTGCTATTTGCCTGTAAAAGAAAGCAGGTTGTGCAGCCTGTGAGGAAACGATTACACTGATCTCGGTGATATAATTTAGATTCTGTTGGAAATATTAGCTGCATTTATCCTACATGCCATCTTTAGTTGTGGGGGAGGGCAAGGAATGGAAATGGAGAAAGAGCTAATTCACGTGAAGGTGCCGCTTGCAGTGTGCCAAATTACCTGTTGGATATCGGAGTGCTTGCAAATGTTGCAGATAACTCGCACTTATCCCTCTGGAAACCCAAGAGAAAAAGCTTGCATAGCTGGCAAGTTAAGAAGTATGAAAAGAAATGAACATGAAAGAGGCTTAAGAAAAAAAGCCCCAAAACAAAACACAACACCCTGAAGCGTGAAAAGAATCGGAATTAACAACCTTAACCGAAACACAGTTGCACTACTACTGATCTTTCTAAACTGCACTGCTCTGCATCCTCCAATTATGTCCGCATGCTGCTTTCCATCAAGAATAAAGAAAAAATCCAATCCTCCAGGCAATGGTATTTCAAATGATTCATCACATCATGAAACAATGTACTACAGTGTCAAATCAGTGTTTTGCTAAGTCACGTTCTGACCCATCAAAGACTCTTCTGTTTCCTCCTTCTTGTTTGTTCCTCGCCTTTAAAATATCTACTCTTACTTTGTTTATATCTTCAGTAACTTTAATTAGCTCTTATTTAGTGTCATACTGGTATTTGTGTTTCCCACTGTTATCCTTCAGCACTTATTACAGAGTTTGGGTGGAATTTTTTAATCACAATGACGTGTGTGCATTTTTCAGACGTTAAGGGCCCCAAATCCTCTCCAGTGGTTTTTAAATTCTAACAACTATTCAAGGAAAATATACTACTTATACCTATAACCTTTTATTGTTTATGTCCTTAGACCATCATGACTACAGCAGTAGAACTGTAGAGCATTTTAAAACCCTGTTACTAATGTCAAATGCCATTTTAAGCCACTGTGAAAGACTGAGAACAAGGGTAGAGCTCTGGGTCATGGCTTATATCTGTTAGGAAAAATATTTAACTTAATTTCCCTCAAAGTTTGTAAAGTAAAAGAACAACAGCAGCGCTTCTCTGCCAGGGATCTGTTTTGCTGCAGAAGTATGTGGGGATCATTGAAAAGCTCAACAGCAAGGGATTCTTCTGGAGTGCTGCATCCGTGTCTGTAGGAGTTTTGTCCTTGGTTGTTTGAGAGACGATTCTGCAAAGTGAAACGGGGGGTTCAATGCAAGACAGAGACAAAGCTGACAAAACCAGAGCATCTGTAAGCCCTCCTTAAGGGACTTCCTAATATTTGTCTGTGTGTGTCTCTCTCTGTCCTTTGTTATTGCTGTTGATGAAAATAGTGATGTCTGTTGAGGTAAATCTGTACAAGCAGCTTCACATCCCTGGAGTAAAAGGGGCTTCTATTCTTTACATAGCCTCGGGAGAAGCTGAAATACGATTCTGAATCCTAAGTCTTTGAGCAATTATGAGAATTGTTCTCAATATCATGCAGTATTTCCATGGCTAACTCGAAAATTGTTCTATTATCACCACGGGAAGTAGCCTAGAAGGGAAATGCTACTCTGTTATAAACAAGACACTGTCTGGCATGGCTGTATAAGATGAAGGAGGAAAAAAATCACCATACAGTTCAGCAATACTTAAAAGAAGCAAAATGATTCCAATCTGAGCAAAATGTCATGGTTGTTCGCGGAAGTGTCACAACATGGGAACATGGGAATAAAAGATAAAGCTCTGCTGAAAAATGTTTATGTCTCTTGATAGCTTTAGTCAGCTGTGGCAGTAAAAACAAAGGCATTTCTTGCTGTGGTGCAGAAATGTATACTGGGCAGTAATAAAGAAATAAAATTAGGAAGTCACACTGCCATAATAATGCAATGCAAATTTCATTTGCTTCAGTAAAAGCATAACAAATTCTCCCTATCCTACAATGACTTCGGTTATTCTTTTAATGGCAGCAATTCAAGATTCTTCCATTGAAGAGTAAGTTGCAATGGTTTGAAAGGTGGAAATTGCATCATCACTGCGTAAGAATATGCAGAAGATTAAATTAAGCTTTGCCAATAAAAGAAGAAAAAAGAATGTCTTCAGTTTCAAAAAAAAATTATTTCAATTAATGGCATAGAATAGTTAAATATTTTACTGGAAAAGAAGAGGTTGAGAAGGACATTTTCAACAAATGTGGGTGCTGAGCCATTATTTTAAACACTTAAGTAATTTTGATATCTGAAATTCAGAACGTCTGGGAGATGTCACCTATTTATAGTTCAGTAGAACAATTAAGATCTGGAAACTACTACTGAAAACAGAGGAGATACGGGTTAGTGCTAATAATATAAATTGAATAAATCCACAAAGAAAATGGTTATAATGACAAGAAGTCATGCTAAAAGGGGCCAGAGGAAGTTTGCCAGGAAACCTGAGCTAGTCTGATTCCTCAAGATCGTATCATGGAGTTGTTCTGCTTTAATGTTGGTGTGTTAGTTTGTGAGTTAGAACTAATGTTAGTGTCTTTGAGAGACAAGGTAGCGTGGGGAAGTTTCCTGGTGACACACTGTTAAAGGTCCCATCGATATAGAGAAGAAACTGGGTATTTTTCAGAAAGAACCGGGTGATCTGGGTGATCACACCGATAAATATTTGATGAAATATAATCATGAAAGTGTAAGGTTAAATAGTCAGTAATGTGTAAGCAGAATTTCTCCTATATCATGGGAGCTCATTAGTCAGAAATGATTAAGGATGAGGAGGATCTGCATCTACTAGTTGCTCATACAGTGATTAGGAGCTGCTCGTATCATGTTGCCATTAAAAACGCAAATGCAATTCTAAAATACTTTTGACAAGCTGTTTCCAGGGGAGCTAGTAATACTGGTGGATATCTCACTGGTTCATCTGGAACACTCTGTGTGCCATTTTGCACACCTGCATATTAAAAAAAGAGAAGAATTTAGGCTTAAATAAGCATAAAGAAGGAGGCTAGAATAATGAAGAAAAAGAAATTAAGGTGGTGTGGCTATGTTGGCCTAGCAAGATAAACACTAGAAGAGAATGTCATTTGTTGGTGTGAATGAATTGAGAAACAAGTACCAAAGAACCCTTAAAGGTAGAAAAGTTACAAGAAAAACATGTATAAATTAATGCCATTAAATAAAAATATGAAGTTTAAAAATCATAATTGTGGGGTTCTGGATTATCCTTCTAATAAAAGATGGAGAAGAAGCACAACTAATATTTTTAAGGTGAAGCCCTATTAGTTTATGAAGGGCATAGAAGTGGCAGCAGGGTGCTTGCCTGGATGGAAATTGAGGGTGCACCTGTTGTAACTTTTCATTTGGAATCAGCAGTTTGCATTTTAAGAGGGCTCCCCAGCATGCCCACGGCTGCACTCTGTTTTGCAGCGGGGCGGTCTCACACTGCGCGCTTTCCTCTCAGATGAAGCTGGGCTGGAAGATGCAGTGCAGAAGCACCCTTGGTGCTGCCGCTGCTGCTGGCTTCTCTGTTGACAGGACCAGGCTAGAGGTGCTAGGAAGTAAAACCCTGGGAAATGCATCTGCTGGGCATGTCGGGTTCTTAGCACAACTGTTTCACTGCCTCTGTCTGCTGCGGTTCCTGTAACCTGACCGAAAAGGAAAAATGCTGAATCTGTGATTCAATTTCTGTTCGATTTCTTCTGAGCCTCGTAGCTCAGAAGGCTAAAATGCAATCCATCTTAATGCCAAAGGAAGGCATTTTGTATATATTTATATAACATTAGTGGTTTGCTGGTATATGGAAAGAAGGAGAAGGACTGAAGTGTTTAATGCTTTCTAGGAAGAACCGTCTTTATTTATAAATACATATATGTATTAATACACACACACTGCATATATAGATATAGATATATATGCACAGTATCTTGCAAAACAGAGTCCTATATCACATTACGAATGCCATACAAGAACAGACCATTAATATGGTCTTATGTATAACTTTTTGTTTTGCTTAAAATATTTATTGCATGCTATGATACTTATATTAATTGCAAGGACTTAGCCCTCATTTGGTCCATTAGGAGATCGCAAAGTCTCAGTCCCCAGCTAGCTTATTGATTTACAGAATAAAATAATTTGCCTGATACTGTAAGATAGGGCAAAATTTGGCAGCCTGTGGCTAGCTGGGGAAACAGTGGTCCACAGAGATTAAGAAAATCACCTTACCCATACGTACAGCTTGATTGATTGGTGTTTAGAGAGTGCCTGGTCGTGTGATCTGGCACTTAAACATCTCACTGCCTTAATTTTCGAAGGTACACTCAATAACTGTAAAAGTAGTTGTTTATTTAGCTAGCTAAGCATGACAAAAAGAGGCCTGCTGTCAGCACCTTTTTTAAAAACATCTGTGTTATATTCTAGAGAGAGTGCAGTTATGTCTCATGTGTGCGCCAGGTACGTATGCTGGTAAGGTTGCTCACGTTCACTAAGTGTTTTACTGCTGATCCACGAGAATGCTGGGCAGCTGCGAAATATGAGGGGTGTGTGCGAGGTAGATATATATGTCCAATAAGACTTCACTCTTCCAAAACTTACCTGCCAATGTAATGTTTTTTCAACCATTTTAAAATGGGAAGCACAGTGCAAGCATTTCCCGCTCTTAGGTTAGTGCCGTTAGCAGTGGGCTGCTACGACAGGCTTGAGACAGAGGTGCCCAGGGCACGGGGAGACTCCATGTAGGGTTCTGCTTTGGGACAAGCCATCGAAGAGCTTCTGCCCCTCCAGCTGCACCGCTGAGCTTGCTTTCTGTAAGTTCCTCGGGCTGACTGGCTCCCCAAGGCAGGAGATCAGGAGGTGATCTTTGTTAGCATTGAACAAACGGCTTCTTGCAAACCGAGGCCTTGTAGGATAATGTAGGTGAATACACAATTGCTCTTGGTAGCCCAAAATGCTTCTGATGAGGTTTTATGCAATATAAGTGGACAAGTAAATCGAAGCACTTGGGCAGCTGGACAATTTATCCCTTAAAATGTCTATAAGAGCTTCTAAAAAGAGCCTTGTGTTTCTGTCAACAATTGATTTTAAGTATTATCCCTGTCTTGAAGAGAAATGATCAGACTCCACCCTTCTGCTGGAAAGCAGTAAGTAATGCAGGCAACCTCAGAAGACTTTCATTTTTAGTGAAAGTTTGCTGGGTCATTCAAGTACACTTCAGTTGTGCTGTGTTTTTTTTCAGAGTGAAAAGCCTGTAGCATTTCATTCCCTCACTTTCAACTCTCACGTGTTAAATACGCTCTGGATTTGCTGGAATATGTCAGTGATGTGTTGTGCTGTTTCTAATTGATTCTCCTGTTTCTATTCAGGCTATTTTGCATTTTGCAAGTAGGCAACTTTGGGAATGAAAGAAATATAAAGATCCCACTGAGTTTAAGAAGGAGAGATTAAAACAGCATTTAAAATGTATCATTCCTTTTCTCTATGTATCTGGTGCTTCGGTATGTTTATCACCAAGGCACTGTCATTTATAGTAATTAAAATAGGGAGCCATCACCGTCAACTTCTTTCTGAAGTTGCTGCATTCAGGACTGTGAGCAAACTTAGACCACGTGAAAGAAGCCTTTTCTTTCATATAAGGTTGTCAGGGTGGTCCTGTCTTGGTCAAGAGCAGATACAGACTGATAACAGTTGCTGTGCACTTAAGTCTCAGTGTTTTTGTCAGAGAGAAAAGTCTGGGAGGCTTTTAGAGGTCTACAAAGATAGGGAAACCTTCACTCAACGTGTGACTGCATCTCAGCTGGATGTCCCATGATGGGCAAATCATTTGCTAAGGACTGCTGAATATTGAAATGCTAAGCTGCATTCAGTCACCCAAGTATTTCAAGTATTAATTGCAATGAAAGGTATTCAGGGCTCCCAGAGCATTCACGTCAAAATCTGACAGGCTTGGGCTTGGGGACCGTGGCTTGCACTGCAGTACTGAGGCGCACTCTATGTTAATCAGGTTGCTGTAGGAAGGTCATTAACAGACTTCATAAAGTCAGTAACATTTCCTTTCTTTTCTCCCTTTCAGGCAAGTTGTAGGATGGCAATTTGCTTTTCTCTCTCTTATTTGGGGGTGAGAGTACACTGTGGTAAGGAGAGATTCTGTTTATAGGGGAGCGTTTGGAGAAGGTGGCCTGATACCACCACATGACAGGACCAACCCTGACTTTCTTCTAGAACTTCACTTCAGAGCCAGGTTGCCTGCACAAGAATGGTGAAAGGGGCTAAATGAGTAATTTTGAATCTCTGAAGAGTATTCTAGCAGTTCACTGAATATAAATCTTCATTCATGCATCCTCTGTGATTCAGTCACAGCAGGGCTCGGAAATTTTGTTATTTAATAAATGCTTCTAGTATTTAAAGAACCATTTACCTCTTTGTCAAATTAGTATTCTATACTCATACTCTACATTTTGGTGCTGTAAGAGCATTTTGGAGGCTAATAAGCGCTTTGAATTGTTGGTTTGATAAGAACTCTGTGTTTACTCCTCAGAATTTGCGATGTGGTAAACGCTCATTACAACAAAATGAGAAAAGATCCTATATGTGATTGAAAACTGTTCTTATGAATGCAAGCAGACAGACCGAATTCACCCCTCACCTAGCTTTTTTGCTATCGGGGAAAACTGTACAAGAAAAAGTTTGACCTAGAAATAGCACGACAGATATATACGGCCAGGATTCCTCTTGGTGATTGTTAACCCTGGGGTCTAATGCTCACCTTACCTATATTGATGCTGCTCATAGTTGCTGAAGTGTGTAGATGGATGTAGAGAAGTGAAGATCGTGGATTATCCTTTCTTTCCATACTGAATACCTGATTACGCCTCTTTTACATACGTTTTCATTGAACAAAGAAGTAGGCGTTAGTCAGAAAATCAGTAGTGGGAGGAATATTGCTCTTCCTTACCTCCCAGCAGTACAGACATCTCCTCATGTCGTCAGAGATCTGAGCACAAGTTTTTTCCTTGTCCAGTTCGAGGACTGTTTGAGCCAGTAAACCACCTCTGAAATCAGTCTTTATTGGCTGGAAGCTCGACATTACTTTATTTTTCTTTGGCGGAGTCTGCTAAATCAATTCAAAGGCACTAATTTTAGATCACCTAAAACTGCACCTAAAATGCAGTATGTGCCAGGTTGTTATGATTGTGCAGACAATTTCTGAGAATAATTAAAACCAAACACAGGTGTCTCAAATGCTCCCCAACAGCATTTGGTAACTGCTAAGATTTACTGAAATAATAAGAAATAAATCTTTTCATATATGTGTTTCTAACACACGCTTGAAAAAGTCTCCACACAACATAAAATAAAGCTGTGTCAATACAATGTCCATGGGAGACAGGCAACAATTATTATATACTCTTTGTTCCTTGAGAGCCTCCCCCCAAGCCTAGTCTCTGTGCAAACATGCAAGAGAGCATCCCTAGCATGGTAAGCTTCAAGTGTAAATGGGGAATTTGATAAGGCATTTCAGGCTTGTGCGTGCACCAGGCTGGTTATGGAGAGGCGTATTAACCTCAACTTGTGTGTACAGAAAGGAGACATCTCCAGGTGAAAGGAGAAATTTAACAAAGAAGGTGTCTGGCACAGAGAGGGGGAAGGGAAGCAAGGAAGACAAAGCCTGGGTACAGGGAAAGACGTTGAGCTCTCTTATTTATTCATTCAGTTCCTTCCTTTCAGGGATATAGGTTTATATAAAGTGGCCTAGTGCTGGGAGGAGCCGATACTGAACTTGAAGCACTGCTGCAGTAGCAGATATCCAGAAGCATTTACCATCCTCAAACTTTAATGAGTCCTCTAACTGCGTAGGAGAGCTGTGCAGGACTTTTTCATCTGATCAATGAAGCAACCGATTGTGTCAATAAAAATATTTTGGTCCATCTCTTGTTAAGGTTCTCAACATAATAATAGGTTTCTGGTTTACTGCTTGATATTCTTTCATCTGTTATATAAACAAGTAGTCAAATAAAAGCAAACTGTGACATCCTCTCTCACAAAGATAAATAAAGATCAATCTTTTCTGACATTCTGCCTAATAAAAAAGCAGCAAACAAGTCAGAGAAGGCAAGTAAACAAAAAATGTTTTAAAAGAGAGAGAGAATAAGAAATAGGGAACAACTGGCTGGAAAGATTTATGTTCCTCATGAAAACAAACAAACAAAAAAAATTGGCTGAAACTGACAGCTCTAAGTTTGAAAGATATTGAAAATATTTATTTTCTTGTGAATTTCAACATATATTGCCCTAATTTTCACCCCCCTTTGTTTACAGGCCTGCTTCTGAACCCAAAACTCCTCTTGGTACCAGAATTGTGAATTAAAGCAGATGAATTCACAGATGAGGCTTTTTCTAAGTGAAAAAGGACTGAAAAAAATTAGCATTTCTTTTCTCAAGTGATTGAATCAGCTTTTCGTTCTCTAGGCTTTGGTATATATCTTGATAAGCGTATGTTGAAATAGGATTAAAAACAACTTGTGAATATTAATTGATGAATAAAATTCCCATTCTGAAAAAGTTTTTAAAATTTGAGAGAAAATGGATGTGCGGTTTAGAACTACATTTAGGTGCTTTTGTGAATGCCTAAAGAGAACTGATTTCATGGATCAGTTTGACCTTGGGAGAATTAAAATAATGTAGGTAATAATCTTTTATGAAAGCATTGCTTAGTAGATGTTGAAATTAATCCTGTCTATGTAGTACTCCTCATTCTCCTGTTTTTCTCTGTTAATATTCTCTTTCGTTTTGGTTGTAAATTGTTCATATTCTTATCTACTCTTAGGCCATGTCCCAGTGATGAACTCATTTTAAAAAAGTTAAGCAGTACAACACTGCATCATTAAAATTATCATCCTTTTGAGGTAATCACCTAATATCTTCAATCAGTAAAGATACCACGTTGCATAGTGTGAATTATGCAAACTAATCCCTCATGTGACAAACAATGAAGCATGTGCATAGTTTTTGCTCACATAAGTAGATGCATGTGCATACTTAAGGGTTTGCAAAACCTGGCATTAGGGCATGGATCGTATCTTGGATTGAATTTCTGCAGAGGAGTTAAGAGTACAGGAATCCATATACAGGTTCAATGGCTGTTCCTTTTCGTGCATACTCAAAGCATTGCTAATTTGACTGAACTTGGGAGAAACCTAACAAAGAAGAAATGAAAATAACTTCTGTCATGTCCGGCTGCCAAAGTTCCCATTGGAATGATTATATTAATACTGATGAAATTCCATTGTATAACGGGGCTTCTAAAGCAGTGAGTATATATATTTTTTCTTTAAATAAATTTAAATTTTAATTAACAAAATAGAAAGGGCTGAATTCTGAAGAACTTTCCCCATCTCTTTTTGTCAGTCATTGTTATACGGAGATATTGCTTTCTTTTCTTACAAAAAGACCTTTCAATGTCATAAAATTGCAAACTGGAAAGATTTTTTTGTCAATTTCCAATTTTAAAGTGAGAAAAGTCTGTTTTGAGAAGTCCATGAAAAATAAAAGCTCATCATATCATGAAAGATACTAGCTTGATCTCTTATAGGATACTTCCTAATTCTCAAAATGGCATAGAATGCCACTGAATTTGGAGATAAAAGGTAAAATAATGATAAAAGAAAGTACTGTTGACTCTAGATAAATGTGCTGACTACTTCGAACAGAATTTAACGCAAATTTATCTTGATTTTTATCTCTAAGGAAAATTACACAATGAAGAAATTTGCCAAGTATGCTTTCTTTTTCAACATTAGAAGTAACAGGTTCATATTTTAGCTACATTTTTCAATAGAACAATTTTCAATATTCAGTAGAATAAGGATTGTGTCATGGAGTGTGATGAAATAAAACTTCAATTCTTGAAAGACATAAAATCAGAAGATTGTACAAGGCCCTTTTCCAAAATTTTATGCTGGGCAATTTAATTATGTATTGTGCTTTGCAGTTGCAGATTAGCCCTTTAGTAGTACGGATAGACACTGCAAATGTGGATTCCAAGTTCATGTAGTCCTTAAGCAAATAGTCAACTTTGTATATGTGAATAACGCCATTGAATATATGAATAGATATTCATGACTATATAGAAGACAGCTGCACGTTGTCGCCTTCTGTTTGAACCACAAAGAAAACAAAACCCAATCACATATGTTACACGCTTGGCTCTGCATTTGATTCCTTGGTTTCTCAGCCCTGACCAGGAACTTCCAGAAGAGAAAAGGAAACTCATTCCTATGCTTGCCCAGTCCCTAAGTCCAGAAATTTTATAACAATTACTGTGATGCATGATGATAGAAACCAGTTTTAAATCATCTTCCATCCATTCATTCCGGGAACACTAATGAGTTAAGAGAAAATGTGTTGTGAATCATGCTTTAAAAGGAATTCAACCAAACGCTACAAGAAAAATATGTAGCAAGTCAAGAACATCAAGAAAAATGGCGGCAGATCTAGATTTCATGTACAGTCTACACTTAAAACTGTCATTACTGAGATAACGATATCAAAACAATTTAAAAGAGAACTTTTCAAAGGGACAAAGGTGCCTGATGTCTGTTAGCTTTCAATAGGAACAGCACAACTAACGCCACTTTCTGACTTTGAGAAATTCTTGCGATTACAAAATGCTATGAAGCATTTTTCAAATATATGCTTGAGGTGTCTGCCTCTTGCTCTATTAATTTTTATTGGTATCTGTATAGTAGTTTTAAGATACTGTAAAATACTTTCAAAATGCCTGGTCAATAGGAAGTGACATCTACTACCACAAGAAGCATCTGAATTGAGAGCTTTCCAAACAACGTTACTGGTCTAAGCAAAACAATAAAAGTAAAGTTTACTGTATAAAGTTTATACAGTCTCTTCTCTAGCAGTGTTTTTAGCCACAGTATTGGGTTAAAATTTTGAAAACCCCTCTGATTTCACTAATGTGTTTGCAAATTCATAACTAAACTGATTACAGGTTACAGCAGTGCTGCTATTTTCCGAATTTGGTCTCATGAGGTATTACTGGTGTGCAGTGAAAATGAGTCGATTACTTACCCTTTCTTCTCTAAGAAATAAAGCATTACAGTCCTAATGTTTTCTAGTCAAAGTAGGCGGTAATTTCTCTAGTTTGTTATTACAGGTGTGATCTTAATTAAATAAAGTCAAGCAGTTAATTAGGGAGCGTCTTATGAAGCTTGTGCAATGGCTAAGTAGACCTGCCATGAGAAGTGACACACAAGTGTGACTAGGCAGCTTTTCCAGCTAGGAGGCCATCTGATGTTCTCTTTGATTGCCTGGTCTATCTTTCAAGCTTAAAGCTATGTTTTCTGTCTTGAGCAGTTGTATTTTGGAATTATGCAGGAAAAGGAAAGACTGTTTAGTAGTTAGGCACCCACTGAGTTTTCCTTTCCCTAGGTGTGTTGAGAGCTCCAAGGATCAAACTGCAGTTTATGCGTGAGTTGTGCAGGAGATAAGGGAAGAACAAAAGTCTCTTTGTACAAATATTAGTCTATCAAGTCCGCTGAAAGCTGAGTCAGTCACCCCTGTCCAGTATTGCTGCTCAGATGTTTTTGATTATGTCTAGTCTTTGTTGAGAATGGGCAATGATCTGAAGGCATCATTCCCCTTTATACATTCCTATGAAATACACTTTGTGTGTGGTTGGAGGTAATACATTTTTCGTAGCAGGAAGTTGCACTCTGATGTTTCAGCCAGTTAGCTGGGTTGTCTGCCCGTTTCCCTCCTAATGAGCACAGTAATGAATAGTCATTTATGGTTGTACCCTTGGACTCGACCAAATTCATTAGTAGATTTTCCTTATATTTGAATGGGAGATAGTTATAGCTATCCAAATTCAAGGGATATCAGTGTGTCTAATATTGGGGGAAATCAGAATGAAAAATGGAAAGAAAAATTAATGTCTTGGAAGAAGTGTTACAAATTCATACTTTGATTAAGTTTCAAGTTTGCACATCAGAGGAAATCCTAGGAGAAAGGGTTAAGTAAGGTTCTGACTGTAATCTCAGACAGAAATTGGCACATACGTATACCCAAGTCAGTATTCCCAATAGCAAAAGCATCACCCCGCGTGTCTTACCTGAAGATTGAATCCCATTTATAATGTCTGGTGACTTTGTGTTTAGAAGACACAGAAAAATCTCATGAAGATGGGTTAATATTTAGCTATCTGTAAGTGGCATTTTTCTTTTCATCTCTGTACATCTCTTTCTAAGCATAGCAGTAGTAGTCTTTCTATTTTAATGTAAGTAGTTATTTACATTTGTCTAGTGTCGTGGTTTAGCCCCAGCTGACAGCTAAGCACCACACAGCTGCTTGCTCATTCCCCCCCAGTGGGACTGGGGAGAGAATAAAAGTGAGAAAACTCGTGGGTTGACATAAAGACAGTTTCATAGGTAAAGCAAAAGCTGCACACAAGCAAAGCAAGGAATTCATTCATTGTTTCCCATCAGCAGGCAGGTGTTCAGCCATCTCCATGAAAGCAGGGCTCCATCACACATAAAGGTTACTTGGGAAGACAAACACCATAACTCCAAACATGTCCCGCTCCTTCCTTCTTCTTCCCCCAGCTTTATATGCTGGACATGATGTCACGTGGTCAGGGATATCCCTTTGTTCAGTTGGGGTCAGCTGTCCTGGCTGTGTCCCCTCCCAACTTCTTGGGTGCTCCCCCACTTTCTTGTTAGCAGGCCAGTATGAGAAGCCGAAAAGTCCTTGACTGCTTAGCAAAAATTAAAATATTACTGTGTTTTCAGCATTATTCTCATCCTAAATCCAAAACATAGCACTATACCAGCTGCTAGTAAGAAAATTAACTCTATCTCAGCCGAAACCAGGACATCTAGTGTGAAGAATAATTGCCCGGTAGCTGGTTCATCCCAGGCATGCCCTCTTCAAGTCAGGGATATATAGAAATAATTGATCTTGTCTTGCCTTACTCAAGCACAGGCTGAAGACATTTTTTGTCACTGAAGTGCTCCGTTGTAGTGTTTGAAAATGGGAATGCTGAGTTAGGAGTGTCATTTTTCAGGGACCAGTGGTACTTATAATATCCTTGTTATGCAGCTGGACGGTAAGAAAAGTGCCATAGTCTGTAGAACTTCCATGAGTTTGCGATAATAGCCTTTTAAACTGTACAAGTAGCATTTGTGAGAATATTTTTGCATATATTCCCTGTATAAATGTAGCTTTTCCAAACTACGTCCTTAATTACATTACAGATTAAACATCCTGGATGAAATTCTGGTTGCAGTAAAAGCATTTTTGTTCTTGATAACGAAATAACCCAGCCAATTTCTATGAGACCTGAAAGCCTGAAGCTATAAATTAGTCTTAAATAGCACAGTATGATAGAGAAGGCAAAATATGAAAGAAATCGAGATTAGAATTGGAGATGAACTTTAATGTTCTTTGGGGACAACATCCAAAATTCTGTTCTCATGGTATGTTTTGCACTAGCTGCTTGGCACAATACTTGTAGCATAAAATACTGTTATGGATGGCTTTCCTAGACTTGCATCTTTAGAAAATTGGATCTGTAGGAGAACTGTGCTGTTTTTCCTAGTCAAAAGTGGAATGAAAAATTCTAATTTACAGACTTTTTTATTTCAGGAAATTGCTTTTAGCAGTTCGTTCAAAATACTTAAGCTTCCATGAAATCCAGCAAGCAACGTTGTCTACCTCAGATCCCTCTTTTAAAAAATGACACCAGTATTGTTATTGGTAATTGGTATTGATAGATGCTATATGCATGCTTTTGCATTAAGCAAACATAAATTCATACCATCATAAAGAAGGCAATAATTTACTTAGATGAGACTAAAACAGGCAGTGGAAGAAGAAAATGTAATTTCCCTGCTTACGTTTTCATTATTCATTTGGTGTTTGGTGTTAATAATACATTGCGATACAGAACAAGGTAGTACAACTCATAGACTGCCTTATTATCAAGTATCCTCAAGGCACTTCACAATAACATCAAAAAGGAGACCAAAAGACAATAGCTCATCTATAAGCGAGGCTTAAAGCTTTTCTTTAAAATGTGATGAGGTGGGGTCCCATCAACTTCAAAAGAATTTTGTTTAGGGCTATGTCTGCAACTTGCTTTTTTGGTTTGTGTTTGTATTGTTTACTGTACTTCACAGAAGGAATAGTGTCAGAAATGGGGGAAAACCAGCCCTTCCTAACGGTAATCTGCCTGGCAGTATTTGCAGACTTGTAGGAAAAGGAGTTTAGTGGGAGTTCCATGGCAATGTGCTGCTGTCCTGCGTATTTAGTGTGGAAAGGAGGCCTGCGTTGTCACTTGCTGTCACTGTCCACAGGTATTATGGTCCACAGCTGCAACAGATGGTATATAATTTCATGAGAGGATGCAATTTTAGGGAGTTGCCAAATCCAGCAATTCTCTGATAGAGGCAAGGCAGCTGCAGGTCAGTGCTCCAGGTCCAACCGGTAGCAAGGCTGAGCATGTATTCCCGATAGGTACACGTGCAAAGGCAGGTGTGAAATACACGTGTACACAGTGGGCCACACAGATCAACGCAGGCAGAAACACGCAGGATTCATGCATAAACAAACTGCCCTACCAGCCTCTTCCTGTTGCCCTCTCTGGTTGATCAGGATGAAGAGCTGTTAGTGAGAAATTCGTACGTATTTACCACTGGGACCTCCCCAGCAGCTGGGTTTATATATGCACGTATCCTGCTTGCTGGCTAGTCTGGCTTGGTCTTCGCTAGCCACACGCTGCCTTACGTACCCTCGCTACCTCTAGTTGCTGGTACCCCAGACATGTGGTCCCCGGTGGCTCCTGGTCCTCAATCTAGCTGCTGGCATTTAGACCTCCATGCACGTACATGCACATAGAATAGGGATTTCCCTCATCCAGGAAAATAGTTAGAGTTTGATAAGAATGCAGGACTGGCTGGGCTGATCAGGTGCAGGGCATGGCCAGACAAACATGCTGACCAGCACCCTGCTTACAAGTAAGGCCCCTTTTATCCCTTTATCCCTCATTTCCCACACTTGTTCCATTGTAAATCTCCTGTAATCCCAAAATGCTTTTGCCTACAGCCATAATGTGCCCCATACCCCTCAGACTGTGAGGTGCTCCAGAGAGCCTCTCCCATTGACCCGAGGTGCTGGGTTTCCCAGCTGGCCCACTGGGGCTGACGGCTGTCCTGGGACAGCCCTGGGGGTGCTTGGGCAGGGCCTCATTCCTCCGCCTCTCTGATTGAGCTTTCCCCACCTGCAAATGTGCTTCATTGTATGGGTTGATGCTCTTCTGGGATGTGCCTGGGTGGTGCTGGGGCAGGGTGGTATTTGGGTTCCCCCACCTCCTTTTGTGTCTCTACTCCTTTGCACATCTGCAGATGAGCTATTTATCACACAGCCTGACATAAAGGAGTTCGTATTTTAGAGATTTATTATACTCGGCACTGAATAGGAATACAAGTAAGGAGACAGGAGAGCAGGTCCAAGGTGCCACCCTATTTCATACCCGCGTATTAGCTCTACAAAGTACAAAACTGCAGTGAAAGCTATTCTGCATGTTAGTGCTCCGGGATTAATGATGATGAGTCAGTCTATGCTGCAACTGCTGTCATCACTGCAGCTCAGTTAAAATATACATGAGCCCCATTTAAATTAGCTGCAACCTTGCAAAAGTTGCTCATGATGATGGATAAACTCATATCTGGTTAACTAATGCTGCTAGTGAACTTGAGTAGGGATGCCACACAGACATAGCAAGGCTGCTAAAATTATCTTTGAAGATCGTGCTGTTTTGTGACGTCTCCACTGAGTCAACTGGGGACACCTTCAAATGCATCCATTTAGCAACAAATGACATGAAGTGATTTGTGGGTTACCAAGGGCTTTGACCTCATTTTGCATCAGGTTAGCTAATGTAAAGGTTTTTGGACGACTGATATCACAGAAAGGAAGCGTCACTGGGATAGCTCTAAATGTATTTTCATGGAGCAGAAAGCGTGGATAGATTTTCAATAGACGTAGGTCCAGATTGCCAGTGCGATAAATTCTTTACAGTTAGCCAAAGCACAGTGAGGATATAAAACATATTTTACTAGGCACAGGCGTATTTAGTCAAAATACTGTTTACATGGGTATTGTGGTGATTGAATGAATGAGATCAAATGTATAACCACTTCCTATTTAATTAATACCCATAAGAAGATAAAATATTTTACAGCCCATATATCAATCTTAATTACCCCATTTTAGCCAGAATATTAAGCTGGACACTGCATTAGATGTCTCATAGAAATCTAATGACAAATGTGGAGGCTGACGCTGTCATATAGTTTGGACAGGGGTAAAATGCCTGAACTGCTCTTTATGCTCCTTCTTAACCAGCATTTCAAATGCCAATGAGATCTACTGAGGGTACACAGAATAAGTGAATGTAAAACGTACCAACGAATTAGTCAGAATGCACAGACCAGAGAATTTTGCTAGTGCCTTTAGCTAAGAGCCTGTCAGAAATTTTTATTGCAAATTTCCCCTATTATGTAAAAGAAACTCTCTTGGGTAATTTTTAAAATTTGATATAATCTTTTTGACAATACACCTTTCAAGAGTACAAAAAGAAAAGAGAAATTTTGAGGTCGCTTTGGTGCACGTGAAAACTTAGTTTACTTCATTATGTTTTCCATGACCAGCAGACAACAGTGTGGACAAGTCATGTCTGAAACTTAATGAAAAAGCTGCTTTGATTTACTCTGGGACATAAGGGACAGAGCACATTTTATCAGTTGAAGCCAAGGGATGAAAGTCAATATGACTTAGTTTTAGGTGAGTCATAGCTTCTCTGTCTTTTGATTTACCCACCTGTAAAATGGAAATAATGGAGAATGGCACAGCTACTAGTTTGTGAAGATTTAAACGGTGTTCAAGTAACCGTGTGTTTAAAGTTTGTTGCGTTGAAAATGGCAAGGATATCAGTTAATGCAGAAGTACTGCAAGATGGTGCTTGCTAAGAACTTTACCAGCAGTTAGTAGTATTGTGTTCGCATAGGATGGCTTCCCTATCCTATGCGAACCTAAAAGGTTAGGTTTATATACCTGAAAGGTATCTTTTTTAAAGTCAGCTGTAAACCGGCTAACAGCAGGCTATTTAGTCCTGAGTTTATCTGCCCATTACTGGTCCCACCTTATCATTCATGAATTTTAAAACCATTTCAAAAAATAGGGAGCAAATGGTGAAGCCCATTAAGAAATCTCTCAGAAACCTTGATACTTACGATGGATATCTCTCATCAGATATGGCTAATGCATGCTTCACCATGAAACCTGTGATGTCCTTTTGTGTGATGTCCTTTTGTAGTAAGGTACTGTATCACTGGCCTTAGACATTCAGCTTCCCATGTTTTCTTTTTGTTAGTATATTTAGAGCTCTCATAAGCTAATAGGTGGAGCTGAATTAGTTGAAGAAAATAATGATTCTGTGCGCAGTTTTGGAAAATATTACTTGGGAAATATCGTTGTATTCATCTAGATTATGCAAGGTTGAAATGGGCCAGTCACATGAATCAAAACAAAATGCTTTGATAAGGTAATATTTTGAATCAGATGTCACCTTGTTCATGAGATGGATGGGCAGTAGAGAAAGTAGAGAATGAATCCTATTTATGAGGCATATTGCAGGGCAATTTTCTCAAATTATGCAGGACTTGAGACATGTTCTCAGAGACAACCTTAAAAATAAGAGAAAAAAAATCAGTTCTGAGCATTGCAGGTAATGTTTCCGAACTTTAATTAAATCCTTGTTCTCCCCTATCGGTCCTTTTCATAATGTCCGTCTAAATGACTTTCTTTGTAATTACCTCTAATTTTCCAAATTTCCTTGCTAAGTAAGGAATTTTCCAATGAAGTCTGCTTTTATTTTGGACAAGCTGAATGGCAGGTTTGCTGGAGGCAAACCTACCTGCAGGGTAGAAGACATTGTTCCTAGATGAGAAAGAAGCTGATCTCTTGCCTCAGCATTATCTGATTCAGGCACAAAGTAATAATCTCAGTAGAGCAAAGGTTTGTAGTTGCTTTCCGATACAAAAAAAATACCCTGGAAGGGACAAACTTAAGAACAGATGCAGTCAAATGACATTGAGGATTTTAAATTAACTTCAGTGAAATTTATGTTCTTGTTACTTAAAATCTTTTTTTCTCGTGAAGATGAGAGTGACTGATACATGGTGCCTAATGAAGAAGGTTGTTCATTATTTCCATCTGCATTTGACAAGCTTTCAAAGCCACAACTGGAAAGATGAGATTTCTGAACACTTTTGTGCTCTCAACAGAAAAGCAAAGTTATGTGTGAAGGTGAACTTTTAGAATTGTTATTTAGGTTCTATATTTATTTTTTAAACTTTATGCTTAAACAGAAGAGTTTTTCTATTGAGGAAAAAACAGTTCCTGCTACTCAAGATAGTGGTGCCTTCTTTCCGTATCCCTCTCTTAGGTAGGCTTAACTCTGTAGCTAGGTTGCTGGAGGACTGCGGGATAATTTAGAAATCCTTTACAATTAATGCACAAGCCTTGCCCAGATTAGGTTCCTCTTTATCAGTCTCAGATTTTCAAACTTTACCAGAGACATCAGTCCCCTGTAGGGCAAGAAATTGTCCCTGTCAGCTTCTTTCATGGATTCAGCCAGCCCCTTCTCCTGACTCACACACCTCCTTCTGCTGCGTTCAGGTGGGGTTCTCCTTTGAAGTCTTTATTTTTGCACCACACTTGAGTAAGAACCTTTTATTCTTTCGGGCCCTAAGGTTCATGGTTTGGATCAGTCAAAAAATTAAAACTTTCTATTATAGCTTCACCGTAGGTGTGTTTTATATCCCACCATGCCACAAGTAAAAATTAAAAACCTTGCTCAACTGTAACTTCACAGCATTATAGAGACATTACACAAATATGAAATTACTCAAATCCCCAAAGCACACTATGAACTAAATTAGTGATTTGAAGTTCTCCCATTTAATGTTAAGTATCTTTTGAATTTTGAAGGTACCAGCTGAATGCACTCATTGATAGCTTTTTGAGCCTTGTTCTTAATTTCTGCATATTATGAAGTTTTCACCACAGTTTTATCAATTTTTCCTTTTCTTTAGCTCAGCAATATAATAGAGTAATTGAACTAATTCACTAGCATGTAACCACTTTACATTAAAAGATACTAATGATAACACTTCTGACTTATTAAGGAGCCTTTTCTTTCCCTTCATAGTCACAGGGTTGTACATGTTAGATTTAGAGCCTGTTCCAAGTGAGCAGTTATTTCACAGAGTCCTTAAGTTGCAAGACTTAATATGAACAAATTTACATGCAATTTCTCAATATAACTCCATTGAAATGATTGTGTAATTCAGTGTAACTACATAAAAATGACAATATAGCTGCTTCCCAATTGCATAATGGTTACAGTGTAGTCAGTGTAAAATGTAATTGATTCTTAATTATTCTATCTTGGAAGAAAGACCACTGCTTATAATTTCATTAAGGTGATGAGAAATTACTCTGCAAAGTGAAAGAATCGGCCACATGTATACATCCCTATTTTCTGTTCGCTGGAAGTACCACTTTTTGATTTATTTGTTCTTTCAGGTGAGGTTTGTAGAACAGTAGTCTATTTTGAAGTTGCAGTAGTATCAACACCAGAAAAGGAGTTTCAGGGCTATTGCCTTGGTGTTTTGGGTTTTTTTTTTCGCTTGATATGCACTTATTTACTATCCCAGAAGCAATTAGTACTGTTAGGCAAGTTATTTCAGGGGAAATAACAAAGTGCAATAAAAGCAACTAAGCAGCTCCTCTAGCCAGAGTTGAACCTTGTCGATTACAAAGTAAGTCAGCAAGCAGAAGTGGGCTACCCATACTACTGTCAATCAATTTGCTGTTTTTTCCTGGGCCCCGAGGTTCTTCCTCTTCTCTGTCCAGCGAGGACTTGTGCAACCTTCCTGTCCCCAGCTCTCATGGGACCTTGGTTCCTCTGCCCTGCGGTCAGGGCACATGGGGCAGAGTGTCTGACGGCACAGCTACAGCTGTGGGGTCAAGGGGGTCTGGCCACTGTATGAGTTGAGGATCTTGCATTATTTGGGTTTTGATAGAAGTGGAGAGTCAAGCATAGCGGAGTTGGCCTGGCTGGTTCTAGATGGGGAGCTTCCTGCAGAAGGGCAGTTTTCCCATGATCTTCACCACCACCCTTGGGGTGCTTCATTCCATTAAAACAGTAAATGGGAGCCTTTCACACAAGAGGTACAATTATTCTCCATGGTGGAAGCTAGGTCAAGTCTGAGGATGCCTTTTAAAATGCTTAGAATAGCATAAAAATATTTTCTCTGTTACTGGTCTACACTTATAATGAAAATGTGGCCACACTGCATGCCTTTTGATATCCAATAGTAACTGTTATCAATAGGATTATTCAGCTATGTACACTGTTCAGATTACAGGGCTCTTATTCAAATGGAAAATTTCATTTTCACTGTGCAGCCTGGTTTCTGTCTTTGTCTTACTTCCACATCAGAAAATAATTTTAAAGGCCACCAGCATGAGGTTAGCAAAAGAGGGTTGTCAGGTGAAACGCTCTTCTGCGGAAATGAAATACCTTTAAACAATAAGTGAACATCCTGAAGGAGAAGTGGCCTTCATGGATGGTTGCCTAGTGATGAGATCATCCAGTGCAAGGCTGACTGACTGGCAGCTCCCATCTGGAAGGCTGTAAAAAGTCAAGGCTTTTTCCAGCTTGGCACAGGGAGCTGCATAGGCTTTCATTAGCTCAAAGTGAGAGAAACCTTTTGGGTGGTACGGGATCCCATCCTGTCTACATATAGACGCTCTTATAAGGATTCCCTGAAGCTGGCCAAGGCAATGGCGGCGGGGGGGGCACTATGCCTACAACAGTTTTTCCTCATTTTTCTAACTGTTTCATTTACATAACTTTAGAGATTCACTACAAAATTTGTTTCAGGCTATAGTTAAAGCCCCACTGTAGCTTAAGTATAAATTATGCTGCTGCTTAAACATTTGATTTACAATGGTTGTGGTACACACAAACACATGTGCATGAGAAGAAGTGAAAGATTAAGTAGAAGGGAGAGGTCCAAAGTAATTTTTATTGGGGTGGGGAAGGACAGGATTTGGAGTTAGAGGGCTTATTGCAGATGAAAGTGACTCTGTAACTAAGGTCTGATTGTGTTAGATCATACATTGTGACCCCAAAAGGGCAAAAGAAAAACCCACAAATACCCGGGTGAGTTGTGTTCAGAGGAATGTATGTGTTTTGCAGAGGATGGGAATTTGACTGTGATCCCACTTCATAAAATAAACTGGAAGGTCTTCTGCATCAAGAGTGACCCTGGTGTCCGCCACTCAGGGGCTCTGACTGAACTCTGTTTAAACTCCTGGGAGTTTAAAAGCTTTTATTTTCATTTGAAGGAGCTTCAAAGTCAAACACAAAGAAGTTAAATGACCTGAAAGTTATTACATGATGTTTTATTTTGGGTTGAGTGAAATGCTTTAGCTTGTCCATAGGTTAACCTTTTTTCTTTTCTCTTTTGAAAAATAAAACAGCCTTACCCCAATATCTTAGCATACTTTTCAAAGTAGCGTCTACAACTATGTTTTGATGATCTGGAATTACATTTACTATGATATTTAGCATCATAGAATCACAGAGTGGTTTGGGTTGGAAGGGACCTTTAGAGATCATCTAGTCCAACCCCCCTGCCATGGGCAGGGACACCTCCCGCTAGACCAGGCTGGTCAAAGCCCCATCCAACCTGACAGTGAACACTTCTGATGATGTGACATCCACAACTTCTCTGGGCAACCTGTTTCAGTCTCTCACCATGCTCATTGTAAAAAAAAGTCTAGTCTAAATCTACCGTCTTTTAGTTTAAAACCATTACCACTTGTCCTGTCACTACAGGCCCTGGTAAAAATAGTCTATCCGTCTTTCTTACAAGTTCCCTTTATGTATTGATAGGCCACAATAAAATCTCCGTGGAGCCTTCGCTTCTCCAGGCTGAACAACCCCAACTTTCTCAGCTTTTCTTCATAGAAGTGTCCCAGCCCTCTGATATGCCACCTACCTATGCCACTTACCTTCATGCCACTTACCTATGAGGAAAAAGAAGAAAGAAAAATTAAGGTTAAAGTTCACCAAGTATTATAAAACTATGTGTTTTAAAAGCAATGGAATTCATAATTCACTTGTAGACTGGAGGAAATACAAATGGAAGAACTCAAGTTTAAAATACATTTTGGTAAAGGTCAGCTTGAATGGCACATGGTTGCAGAGACCATCCCGTGGGCTGTTTGGTTTCTTATTTATTTCTCACAGTCCCATTCAGCTGTTTTTTCCACCTCCCCTAATCACATCCACAGGAAAGGAGGATGCAGCTTCAGAGGGAAGAGCTGCCTCTTCCCATCCCAACACTTAAAAACTTAAAACTTTCTCTAAACCCACTCTGATAGGTCCATTTCCTTCTTGTGCTCTTGTGCCCCGGAGCTGGATGTAGTACTTAGAGTATTTGGTAAAATATTTTAAGAACAAAGGTTCACCAACCTTGCTTTGTAATTGTAGATATCAAATGTTCATCTGGCAGAGCAGTCTGCAAAAACTGGTAGTGACCTTGTATCCCAGTTAAATCAATGCAGACTCTTGGACAAGTCTCACTGATGCTTTGTTATCTCATGTATATTTCCTTCTTTTTTACTCATTGATACTTCAGCACCTTAAGGCAAGATAACTTTCACTCGTTCAGAACCTATCTGTACTTTGTTTGCATGTACAAAAGAATCACAGAATTAATTGCACAGTGTCCCTCAAATTGTTTTGGTTGTACAGCAACTTTATAAGGGGTACTGCAAGAAAAAAATAATTAAATAACAATAGAGACATAGGGAGAATGCCTCCATTCGCCTAACAGATGTAGAAATCTGAAGCCTTGTCATCTGACACATGACTTTATTTGCCCATGTGAAAGCTGGTGGAATTGCCAAGTCTGAGTATCCAGTGAAATTCCCTCTTGGTACCTCACAGAACAAGACTACAGTGGTAAAATTACTTTCGTCCTGCAATGACTGTGCTTGCCCTCTTTCCTGTCCCAGTTCAGTCTTCAGGTTATCTGTTGTTGCCCTCTCATCATGATAGCCCATCTCCTGAATCTTTTATCATGTTTTTGACTCCTGATGCTGGTTGCTTCAAGATATCTTGAATCGCTTCGAGACCTGATCTGGCCTGTCTGCAGATACACAGTGATGGTATTAAGTAGAGTGCTTGACCTGTGTGATAACATATATTTCTTGTTGTTAGCTCACTGGCGTGTTTCAAGGCTGGGAGAAGTTTCCCAAGGAGCAGGCAAGTTGTGCTGTTTCCCTGCACGAAACTGCTAATCACTCACTAGAGTGACAAATCCTGCCAATAAGCATCCCCTGCTCGCAGCTCTCAAAAGAGGGATGGTTATCTACAGAGAAATGAGCTGAGGGTATCGTGTGACAACGAATATCCACGGATACAAGGCTGTAGTGATTCTCGTTTGTCTTTCTTGTTGCATGAGAATTAGATCTGGAGAAAAAGCTCTGGCTGTCCTGAGCTATAAAGTGCTGTGGCTTTGAGGGCCAGTATATTTTCAAGTTGCTATCTAAAGAATAAAAGGACAAGACTTTTTGGTAGTTTCAAATTTATTCTGTAATTTTTCCCTGACGGTGTAACTAAGCCAGCTGATGGGGAGCAGTTTGCAGAGTTAGGCTTTTTGCCGCATACCACCTGATATCCGCGTGAGGCAGAAGATGAGCTTAGAGCAGCCCAGAGGTGGGATGGGAAAGCTAGGTCCCTTGGGGACTTTGTGATGGTAACAACTAAAAATAACCTCTGAAAATACCTTACTGCCTGCCACCTCCTCCGGCCATCGCAAAGAGTGATGGCAGGTGTCAGAAATTGGGAAAGAAGGAGGGGTGTGTCGGGGAGAAGATGGCTGCAAGAAGAGTGCTGCACCAGCGGGGAGGTTGTTGGCTGTCAAACATGCTCTGGTTGTAAGAATGCCTGCTGTGTGACATGCGGCCCGTTTGGTCACGCTCATCCACCGGCATCAAGGGAAAGATGAAAATTCAGCTCGAAGGCAGCCTGGGTTGACAGCATCTAAACACAGAAGTATCTGATAGCAGCTCAGCAGCTCATGCCAAAGATCGTTACCTCATGTCAGATGTGCGATGGATAGGTATCAAAACCACCATTGCCTCAACCGGAACTAACTGTGGCTGGTTTTGTGGGCAAACTCGGTGGGGGATGAACAACTGCGGTAGGTGTCGTACCCGCATTACTGGTGTCACCCCCAGGGCAGTGCTCCCCTGTTACACCTGCGCTGTGAGGAGAGGTGGAGAACAAGGTGGTCCTTGTTCTGTCACGGTGACGCGTAAGCAGTTACTTGTCAGACAAAGAGAAGGAATGAACATCACTTCCTCCCAGAAACCTTGAAAGGGTACAAGCAGTATAAAATCTTATCTTGCATCAGAAGAGTCATGCTTTTTCAAACACATATTCGAGAGCAGTCCTTTGCGTGTGTGTTCATTTTTGGGTAGGTGCCCAGATCACTTAAAATAATTTTGTCCTCTGTTTGCTTTTTTGTACAATTTATAGCTTATCAAAATATTTTCTCATTTAGCTAAAAACTGTGGATAAAAATCTACATCCAAAATGAAGGAAGTCAGAGTTGGTGACTGCAATTCTATTTTCTGGTTTAAGCATTTATGAATCATACATAATGATTTATCCAGGACATAATCAGTGCAGAGCAGATATCTGTCACAACCTTTCAAATTCAATAATTTTTTACAGACGCTTTGCACTCGTGGTCACATATTTCAGTGCTTCTCTACCCCATACACCATACCAAATGAGCACATAGGCAAACAAATCAATATTTGGCCATTAAAATGCAGAAAGTTATTTTAGTTGAAAATTGTTCCTGAATTTGAGGCCCGTGTTTGGGTTTTTTTTTAAATTTCCCTGTTCGAGTTCCTCGCGTTGTGGGCAACTTGTACAATCTACAGGAGTAATGAGCTTTTCTTGCTGTCTGCTGCCACACAACGCCAGTCCCCATCTGCTGTCAGTTAAAAGCCGCCCGAGAAGCCCTTGAATCTGATGTACACATCGTGCTACGCACGTGGCAGGTGCCTCATAAGATGCAGGGCATGGTCAGCAAGTGGTTTTAAGCGTTTTGCCATTCGCTCCTTTCGACAGGCGAGACTGGAAGGGTTTTGTGAGCCCTCAGCGCGGGGGAGAGGGTTCTTGCTGCTAGACAGCGCTCCCGTGCACGGAGGGAGGAAGCCAGCAGGGTTCAGCCGGCTCTCTGAAAAGCCCAAACAGTTTGTGGTCGATCACTTCAGCCTGGTGGCTGCCAGCTGGGGAAAGGGTGCTGAGAAACAGAGGAGCATCTGCATCTATCTGAGCATTTTCCTCTGAATTATCTGAACCTGAATTTGGATTTGGAGCATCCCTGGTAAGAGCTGTGTTGCGCTTAGTGCTGTATGAACACAAAACAATACAAGCACTGTACATTGGAAATGGTTTTCATTTTTATGATTATATTAATTCCTTAAGTCATATAACTTAGTATAGTAGGAGTAAGTTCAAAGACAGTTCTGAACAAAATCTTTGAGTCATTTGCTCTGGTTTTTGTTTTTTCATCTTTTTTTTTTCATCTTTTAAATATATTTTAGCATGAGAAATTCAAATGTGGCAGCAAGTCTGAAAGAGCACGTAGGGTAGCAGGAGCTGTAACTTTTCTGACTGTATTTGTTTAACTAATTCAGCTGTAGCTTACTGTACATATTATAGATAAACAGGGACTTTACTTCACTATCACAAGCTGTCAATTCCACCTGTCGTGTAGTTCATAGTTTTTATGTGCTTTATCTCAATTAAGTTCCATCTCCAGAGCACACTGCTGCATATTACTGATCTGCTAATGAAGCAATAGCTATATGGCATATCTTTCTGATTCCAGCAAACACAGAATAAGCACAAGTCAAACATTCCCTTGACAAATTGTGTGAGCCAGGCTCTCATTTCTAGCCAGAAAATAATCAGTTTAACTAAGATGAGAGACATCTAGGTTACTGTACATCTCAGCTCTGAGACTTTATTGGTCTTGGTCGATTTGCTGGTAGAATTATTCCAAATGCCAAGGGAATCGAGGAGCTCTTCTGGCAGGTGGGACCCTCCAGGGCCCTCAAGAGACCAGAAGGTGCAGGAATGGTCCCCGCCAGGACAGCTCAACCCAGGCCCTGTGGAGACCCAGAGAGTGGCTCCTTCAGGTAGCACAGCCCGTGTCCGAGGCAGGAGGAAGGTGAGGAGAATGGTGATATGCTGGTAGCATACACTCTGGCATTGGACACTGAGTTCAAGTTTGGCTGGAAGAAAGGTCACAGCATTAGAAGGAAAGTTTCCAATGAGACTTCTCCTTTTGCTGTTCTCTGCTTCCAGCTCCTGATGCAAGTCAGTGTTGTTCACCTTCATTCTACTCTTTTCCAATGGTGCTGAATGCTGATGAGCCAATATTTGGCTCAACACCAGCAAGTAATTTCCTGGTAATTAATTTGTTTTCTCTATACCTGACCTGAATTTTTTTCAGGTAATTTGCAGGTTGGGTTACCCATCAGAATCAAACAATTTTAGGGAGTACCCAGGAGTACAATGAGTAATAGTTATTTTGACTCTGGCTTCCCTCAGTCTCTTTCTCTCCCTCTCTCTCGGCATTAGGGTTTCATTGCTATTATAGCACTTTGCATATAATTACCAACAGCTTTAGGTTATAATTATATTGTCATTTAGTACATTTGTAATGGGAAAGAATGAACAAAGCAGTGAATTAAATATGTAATGACTGTTGGTGTTGTGTGCCTTTTGCTTTCTTAACAACTTCATTAATATTTTGCAATGTTTATGAGGAGCTACCTGGAAAAACAGCCATTGCATGCATTTAAACATGTCACAACTCTAGCAGCTAAAAGGAAAAAATAAACAGGATGAGAAGATACCCTTTAGGATTTAGGATTTTTTAATATGGACTTTAAAAAATACTGCAATCATTTGCATATTTATTTCACACGACATTTTCAAAAGGCAGCAGTAGTGAGCTAATGCTGCAATAAGTGGTAGAATTCCTGTTGACCTCATAAGAGCAGATGTAAATAGGTACCATTCACTCAAGAAAATACCACGAGGTGATCACTGTTTGTAAAACAGTTTGAAAGTTAAAGCATACCAAGTCTCTGTCTTTGTTCTTGAGATAACATCCAAACTCACTGTGTACTTAGTATTTCCTCTGCTGGTAACCGACATAAGATATAGTTGAACAAGTACATTTTGCCACTATATATGTGGAATAAACTTAAAGGTTGTCTCTAGGAAATCTGTAATGGCTCCAGTTTACAAACAAAAATTAATCAAAGCATCATATACGCTTATTAATGTTACCTAATTTGTATGTATGTATATGCATGTAAAAGTGTACTCAGTTATATGTTTATGTATATGTATATATATATAGTTACAGAATGAAGAGCCTAAATTACTTAGCACAGTAATGACAAAGAGAGCGCTAGGTCTCAGCTGCCTGTCTCGGGGGGTGATCATAGGTGTTGGGGATGTCGGAGGGTGTTTCACATCCTTGTCCTTCCTCCGATGTACCACGTTGCATCGGTGCCGCTGACACTTAGTTGCAGCACGGATTGCGGTGATGGGTTAGCACAACAACCAGGTTAGCAGCAGGCTGAGGTGGAGTTTATTGTGGCATTGGTGTCTGCATGGGTAGCAAGGCTGGTTCACTCGCAACCTAATTTGGGTCCCCTTCAGGGATTTACTGGTTGATGGGCTGGGTAACTTCAGAACTTAAGACAACACAGCTAGTTTTCAAATTTCATTATTTATTTTTTTTTTAATATCACCTGGATATGTCAACACCAGCTTTGTAGGGCACAAAATTATTGCTAAATATGATAGTTAGGTTTTACTTTCCTATGAACTCTAGGAGTGTAGGCACGAAAGAAACGATGTCTCTGAATATCTAAACAATTTCATGTTCCTGTGTGGTCACAAGAGAGCTATCAAACTTAAATCCTGGAAACTCACAGGTAATTCCACAAATCTAAAGTAAGACAAACATAATAGATTTGTTTTGTTAAATAATAATGCCTCAGAACCCAGACTATCTGCCTCTCTGGTCTCTACAGCTACAGAATACTGGCAGTAAGATATTACCGAATATATGAGGTAGCATTGTAAAGCATAAAATATATCAGATCCATTGAGAACATCTGCTATAAACTCTCAATGCCATATAAGCCTGTCTAAAATATACTTTTCCTGACTACATTCATTGAGCTTGTAGTTATCAATAAAGATGATGAGTATTTAGTAAAATAACTGGTGCTTGTAACATATTTCACGTCAGTATGAGAGGTTAGAATTTGACAGCGTGGATGAAGACGTTTCTAAAGATTGATCTTTCTAGACATCTCTGTATAGTGCAAGCATGGGCTTTACAAGTGAAATCTGAGCGTTGATTTGTAAACAAAAGACAATTTACAGAGAAGGAGAATTTATTTGTTTTAGAAACAAATGTCAAGACAAGTGAATCAGCTAAAAATAATTAGCAATTGAGAGTGTATGTACATATTCAAATATTTAGGATTAAATGCTTTACAGTGTAACCCTTCAGTCGTACATATCTTTGCGTAGTAAGAAGAAGGTGTGAAGGTTGCAGCAGTCAAACACAAGTGGAAACACTGGTTGACATTTCTGAAATGCAAAATTTCAATGAGATTTCTCTCAGATGTTTTACATGAATAGAAGAGTATTAAAAGGAAAATGTATCACATCTTCCATATCTTCCTCGCTAGAGCAACTAGGAGTTGAGACTGATATGGTTAAGTAGGAATCATACTACTTTGTTCTATGTAGAAGCCATAATACTCTCTTCGCAAAACGTTACTTGCAAAAAGAGGGAATAAAAGAGTCTTTGAATCAAAAAGCCAAGCTGTCCACCATCAGGGAATGCCACAATTAAGCTTGTGAGCATATACTTCAAAGTCACTCCACCAAATTGTTTTCTTGCTAGGTTTTCTCAGTGCAAAAAGGCACAAGGATTTTTTTAAACATGGACAAAACCATTTGCTCCCATTCCTGAGAAATGCTGATACAGTAAAAGCTAATAAAGCACCCTGCAGTGGACAAATAATATGGACAATTTCAGATCAGTACATTGAAATCTGCCAAAACTCTAGGTGCAAATTAAGTACTGTAATGGGAGAATCTCACTGATTTTGTCATGCTTAACTGTCTTAAAGGATCTGATCTAGGGGCTTTGGCCTAGATGACAACTTAAATTTCTAAAGTCACATAGCCATCAGTAAGATTACAGTGTTACTTGTCCTTGAGGTAGCAAACATCCTGCATAAGGGTTAGTTATGCACTGTTACCAGATTGCTAACTGCTGGACCCGATGCCTTAACCCTAGCAGGATTCTCAACACTGAGATTGCTTTATGAATCTTCTCTGTGAAACCTGATGAAGAAGGATTTTCTGAGTGAATGAAATCCCCGTGAAGATAATGATAATGAGCCACCAAGTAATCTATTGCTTAGAATAATAACAGAGTGTGATGGTCTCCAATTCAAAACTCTCTGTCTCTACCCAAATTTGAAAGCCGGCTCTAGGTGTGAATCTGAATACAAAATAAGCACCTGGAGCAAGGCTGGAAAATGGATTCATCAGTTGCTTCTCCTGACAATCAAGTTATAAAATTGTTCACGCTCTTTTTCCTCTTTCTGTGTCAATGAATGCAGAGTATTTTAACGTGATCAGAGTTATTCTAAGTTTCAAGATCACTGTTATTTATTAGCTAATTGTGGTGGATTGACCTTGGCTGGGCACCAGGTGCCCACCAAAGCCTGTCTGTCACTCCCCTTCTCAGCTGAACAGGGGAGAGAAAACACAACCAAAGGCTTATGGGTCGAGATAAGGACAGGGGGAGATCACTCACCAATTACCGTCATGGGCAAGACAGACTCGACTCAGCGAAAATGCATTTAATTTATTGCCAATCAAATCAGAGTAGGGTAATGAGAAAAATAAAAACAAACATTAAAACACCTTCCTCCCTCCCCTTCCTTCTTCCCAGGCTTGCTCCCTCACTCCCGAATTCTCCACCTCCTCACCCCAAGTGGTACAAGGGGACGGGGAATGGGCTTGTGGTCAGTTCATCATACTTTGTCTCTGTTGCTTATTTGTCCTCAGGGGGAGGACTCCTCACACTCTTCCCATGCTCCAGCATGGGGTCGCTCCCACAGGAGACAGTCCTCCAGGAACTTCTCCAACATAAGTCCTTCCCACAGGCTACAGTTCTTCACAAACTGCTGGGTCCACAGGTCCTGCCAGGAGCCTGCTCCAGCGCAAGCTTCCCACAGGGTCACAGCCTCCTTCGGGTGCACCCACCTGCTCTGGCGTAGGCTCCTCCACAGGCTGCAGATGGATATCTGCTCCACTGTTACCCTCCATGGGCTGCAGGGGGACAGCCTGCCTCACCATGGTCTTCACCACAGACTGCAGGGGAATCTCTGCTCTGGGGCCTGCTTCTTGTCCCCTTCCTCCTTCACTGACCTTGGTGTATGCAGAGTTGTTTCTCTCACATATTCTCACTCCTCTCTCTGGCTGCAGTTGCCCAAGGTTTTTTCACACTTCTTAAATATGTTATGACAGAAGTGCTACCACCACCACTGATGGGCTTAGCCTGGGCCAGCAGCGGGTCTGTCTTGGAGCTCACTGCCATTGACTCTGTTGGACATAGGGGAAGCTTCTAGCAGCTTCTCACAGAAGCCACCCCTGTAGTCCCTCCGCTACCAAAACCTTGCTACGCAAGCTTTTTGAACTATGATCTTTTCATGAGAAGAGATTAGAGAAGTCATTAGCTTATGACCATTGCGTGCCAATTAAGAAGCAAATGATTCGAGTTTTAATTTTTCAAATTTTAAGTAGAAGGCATAAAATTCATTGATAGCAGCAATATCCTGACAGCATGGTCTCTTAGTAAACAAGCTTTCAGAAAAACTATGATAAATAAAGTCTCTTTGATAGATAAATGAATGCCATGAAAGCTAATGCTCTGCTTAATGGATGTACAACTTTACCAGCATCCATTAATTTGTATACGGATAAGCTCTAAGTATAGGTGGTCTTCAAGTCAATTATACTTCAGATAAGCATGACATGAGGAGCACACAATGAAACAGCCTCCTTGAAGATGCAGTAATGGTGAAAAACAGGACAGATAATCATGAATGATTATCTTACTGGCTCATAAATCCAGATCAATGCTGACAAGACTCAGCTCTGGGGATGACAAACCTCCTCTTTCTCTTGTGATGTTGACTCAAAGATGCCAGGCTAATGATCTTATTCCATTAAGCTTTTTCTAGTGCCATTGTTTGATGGTGTCTTGTTGGAACGCGTATATTCATCTTATTTTAAGTTACCAGATGACTTTTCAAGCCTTGGTACATCTGACAAAAGTCATTCTGCAAACTCTTTTTTCCACTAAGAAATTTGAATCCAAGCATTTGCTATTGTTTCTAGCGTATTGTGCTGGTCAGCGGATGATCATTCCACTCTCTTCTGAGGCAAACGTTGTGTATTTAATTAGGACTATTTAAAACACAATAAAAAATCAAAATCAACCCACCACACCCCCCCAATGTTACTGAAATTTCAGAAAGACAGTTAATATTTTTGTTAATTCATCTAACTATTCACTTTGTAGGTTTGTAAGCATTCAAAATGAAACTGCTGAGGGGTGTTTTTCTTGTGCTTTCTTCTTGCTGTATTATTATCAGAAGTTTGATCTAACGATCAGATCATTGTCAAATGTTTCAGAAGGGATTTTCAGTCTTTCCACATATAAAATCTGTATCTCTGATCATTCAGTGTCCTTCTCTTACTTATCCATGCATATTGTGTCTGTTTAAAGAGAATTACTGAACGTAATATTCAAGGTAGAAGAACACTGCCATGTCTGTTGTTATTAATACATTTACAGATCATTCATATCATATTGATGTGACTAGATTGTCTGCATTTTCTCACGTATTCTCTGCTACCCTTCGTTTTCTCAGCAGTGAATTTCATTTGTCCTTGTGCTGCCTAGCTGTCTGTCTTTGGTAGGTCTTTCAGCAATACCTTTCCTGACATCTGTGTTTTGCCTAGTCAAAACAACTTTGTATATAAATTCTAATTTATAATATATACTAATCTGCTTATAAACTAATTTATCCCTTTTCTTCTAAACTGGCTTGATTTTTTGGAGCTGTATATATACATTAATAACTTTTATGACAATTTATTTTGTTTAAAAGGTCAAGTGGATGGTATCATGTTGTGCTCTCCTATTGTCATGTGTTTGTGAATGCCAGCGTTATGCAGATACTGTATTACTGTCCACTTTAAATCAGTGGATATTTGTCACTAGTCCAGTGGGTAAAAGCTTTGCTAATGTAGCTAATACTTAAGCTCCTACTTTCTAGAAACAAATCGATATAGCATTAGGAATGTATTTTTTTTCCCCTCAGCTTTACCTGCCCTCATCTATTTACCTTATCTGCCTCTATTATCTCTGTGTTAATACGAGGTCTCAGGACAGAAACTGAGTTACAAATGAGTCCTAGTGTCCTGTGTTTAAAAAAATCATATGAATCACAATATTATGTGAACTTTTGGTCAAAAATTAAAACCTGAATGATGTTATTGGTTTCTGTGTACTCTTCTTTTATTGATTTAATACTACTAGAAAGTAACACTGAAAAGAACATATTTCCAGAAAAGGGGCATTTTTCTATTGCCGTTATAAAATGTAACAGGATGGGTCCTGAATTTTTTAATCTTTATTTATTAGTTGTGCAAACATTGGCTGCTTCTTCAGTATGAGAGTTGGTTGAAACTGGACAGTGAATCAGCAAAACAGGGGGGGTTGACCTTGTATTATAATTGAACCAAGGCTATATAGGGTAAAGAATGCATTGATATCCATAAAACTTTTTCATTTTACAAAATTGAAAAATATGATCCTAAAAACTTTCTTACTCATTCCACTAACTGTATTATTTTAGTTTTCCCTTTGTATGTACCTCAAGTTTCTGAAAAGAACAGCCTACACACTGCGAAGGGGAGACTCTTTGTGGTAAGTCTTGGATAAATCTAGCTTGAAAAAGCTGCCCTAAGACTAGCATGTGAAATATTCTGTTCTGGGATCTTGACGAATGGACAGTTAAAAAGAGGGAGCGTTACTTCCCCTGCCCATTCATTGCTCAGTTTTGCCTACAGAAAGATGAAATGAGGTAAGGAAGAGTCTAGAAAGGTGGATAGCTTAGCGTTACGGCACAACTCCTTTTCTTTTACATTTGCATGCAAATTGATCTGGAAATCCATCAGCTGACTCTGTTAATGAGGTCAAGAAAAACATGCAGAGTTAATCAAACTCAGCTATAGCTTTTATTGGTTAACTGTCTCCAGGGGTGGAAACTCAGGAACATAATTTTCCTTCTGTGCTTGCAGAAACACCTTGCCAAAACAGTGGTATCGGAATTTAATTTCATTGAAGAGCTGCCTCTCTTTTCCCTTTTGCACAAAAGTTACCCATGCATGTCAGTCTTGTCATTTTAATTGAACTTATAGGCATGACTGGCATGTGGTGGAATTTACTCTGTCAGTATAACAATAATAAATTATTGCAGAAGGTTTGATAAAGAAACCTGGGACTTAGCAGAGAAGAATAGTAAGGAACTGGGAGTAGGAAGGAAGAAGTTCTATGAAATACAGCTTTGCCTGCCAGTCGACTTCTCTGTTTTACCCATTTATTCTTGTCATTTTTCTGCCTGTTGTTGCTTAATTATTCCAGACACTATGCCCATCATATTCTGTGTTATAGCTATTAATCAAATGGTTCAATCTTTTCCAGTCTACCTTTCAGAGTCGATAATGTTCCTAGTTATTTTTACAGCTCCTCTGATTTTTCCACCATTTTGCTTGCACTTTGAAATGCATTGTAGAAATAAGATTTATCTTCTTGAATCCATGAAGGATATTAAGGAGGAAATTAATTTTAACTTTGAATCTGATTATCCCTAAAAGATTAATTGACATTGGTAGTTGTGACCATGTGGCCTGAATAAAAACCATCATGGGAAATGCCTGAATTCATAAGTAGTCTAAATAAAGTCCTGCTTTACTACAGATATTCACGAGAAGTGTATCCATAGAGGCCTCCCAAATTTCAGATGCAGCCAGGGGAAAAATAGTAGGGTGCTCATTTAAGCACTTGTGTAACTGAAATTGCTACCAAGAGTTTATGAGAGGTATGATGGAGTTATGTAATGAAAGGCCATTCAAATAAGCAGATAATGCCTGATGTGGTACAGAAGGAAGAATCAGAGGACCTGGAATAATGCCACTGTTTCTCTGAAACAGCTGTTGGCTATCTTGCGTAAGTTTATTTTTTAAGTACCAAGGACCCTGTGTTGGCCCCAGGTTGTGGTAATAGGATGTAGTAGCTATTTTTTTCAAAAGTGTATATACCTCTTTTGTAAATGGAATGTCACAAATATTCTAAAAATATCTAGTTAAGACAGAATTTAGACTTCTGAGTCAAAATGGATTGTGGATGTCACTGCACTAGTGACTGTCAGAACCATTAGAAGCCTAATGTAGAAATGTCTTTAGCTGTTAGATGGCCCTTTGCAATGTGCCAGATGCGAGGTGAAACAGCACCCAAAAGCAAAGGGTTCAAGAATCATAGATTTATCTGCTAAGGGTGCCCAGAGCAAATCTACTCCGCAGCAACAGTCCCTGAGCAAATCTTAGTATCCCCAGTCATTGCACTTTTCAGTATGGCCAAAGGATGAAACCATGATAGTGGATTCTGCCTCAACAGTTCATGCATTTTTTGGTTCGGCAAAAAGAGGCATGAAAGGACTTAGTCTCAGCAGACACCAGGCTAACTTGGCTGTCCCTCACGAGGGTGAATATCCTAACTGCTTGGATACCGAGTAATACTTCTTGATTACTGTCATGAATTTTGTCAAGTTCACAGGGTGTTTCTCAAATTGTAGAGGTATCTCCAAGAACGCACAAGAATGCCAGTTTGAATAAGTGGGCCACTGAGATTAGTGTGAGTTAACAGGTGGTAAAGAGAATCAGGCACGGGAAGGTCTTGGAGATTAGCAGAGTATGAAGAATGAGAGGTAGTGGGAGGATTTAAATTAAGGTAACACCCAAGACAGACGTTGGTCAGGAAGGACTGCATTTCTCAAGCAAATAGAGCAATACTGAAGTAGCCAAGACCCAAAATTGAAAGTTTCCAGGGAATAATTTTCTCTACATGAATGTATAAGGAAGGCACAATCTTAGTACTGTTACTCAGAAAGAATGTGGAAACTGTATTTTCAGATTTAGAAAAAGGTCCAAAACAAAAAAAATGACAAAAATGACATCCAGGAAGTGTGACGGTAACAAACATCATACTGTTGTTCACTTTTATGGAGGATATAAAAGGAACTCTTGAAAGGCAGAACAGTATTTCTGTTTTAGCCATGCTGAGCCTAAACTTACAGCTGCACCACTGTAAGAGATGTCAAAGAGACTATCATTTTAGTCTAGATGGAGAGAGAAAATTTTGGAATAGCAAAAGGATCCATAAATTGTCAGAATAGAGAAGGTTCTTAAATATGTGCTTCATGAGAAGAAATTGTGGTCTTTAAGATCTGGGCCTGTCACATTCATGGAATAGATTCTGGAAAAGCTGTATTTTAAACCTGAATTAAGTAATCAAATATTATTTAAGGTCCCTGTAGTTATTAGGAAGAAGAATAGGAAAGGCTGTGGTTTCCTTTCACAGAGTTGTAAAGAAAAACAGTTTGTCTTTCATCAATGGCATTGCCTTGGTGTTAATTTTTTAAGTAAAAGAGCATTCAATCTCTCAGAATCCTTCTAGCAGGTGTATATTTGAGTGATACACATGCAAAGTTAAGGTTTTTGTTTCATATTTCCTAATTAGAAACTAAAGCCTTTGATAATGTGGTAAGTGGTCCAAATGGGGGTTGCAAATAATCATGTCTAACTAATTATCTACTGTATAATCAAAAAACACACAAGAGGAACAGACACCTGCATAATGCAAGCCTTTGGAACAGATGTGCCCCTATTAATAGACATGAGTTGCCTATTAAAAGTCTGTGGTGACACAGAATGTTTTCCACTTTATGAAGGATACCCTGCCTAACCTTCAGTTTCTATGTAATTATAAACAAGAAAAACGTAGAAGTGGTGCAGCTTTCCTCTTTTCCCCATTATGCTACAACATGTACTCTCAGCCTTCCAAGATTTTAAAGGTACCGCACCCCTTATCCAGTTGTCTGTGGTTAATTTCATGGAATATGTATTGTCTGAAGACATGACTAAAAATATCATTCAATGGGAATAGTGTGCCAGTAAAGAAATTCAGTGTTCCAAGTCCATTACAAACATCAGACAGATGTGTTGTGCTGATGATTATGGATGTAACAAACAATGTACTGTGGGAGAGTTTTCTTAAAGATACCAAAATAGCAGTTTCAGAACTGTATGACAATAAAAAAAGTGAACTACTTAAAAACATACTACATGGATTATTTATGTATTATGTACACGCTTAAAACTAGGTGCATGCATATGCATTTGCAAAATAAAGGTTTTAATTGTTAGAGCTGTTGCCCATTAAATTCCCTGAGTCGCGCAGCTAAAATTAACCAGACCTAAAAATGAATGGTTTCCTTGATTCTAGTGGTCATGAGCTAATCTGACTTGAAATACTTTTCAGAGACTAATTTAAAAAATCTCAAATATTAAAACAATTTTTGGAAGAGTGAGTGAAGTGGAGAAAATTAAACACAAGAATCTGATATCAGTTGCCACCTTTTTTTTTTTTTCCGTGGTGCCCAAACAAACTAAACAACAATATAAAATGTTATGAAAAAGCAACACAATATTTCCAGGTCATTCAGGCTGCCTAATTCTGCATCCTTAGACGTTTAATATTTTCTAGAAATAGATACTTTTGAGAGAGAGAATACTTTAGATATCTTCCAAATTTTCCTATTTGATATACCCAAAAATACTAGTGTCAGAGAGCACCTGTCTGAAATGAAAGTTTAGCTTTTTCAAAACCTTGCAGGTGAGAGAGAAATCCTTAAAGCACATGTAGTATTGGCGCATTTGCATCCATGGTCTTTCTTTTGGATTCAGCTCCATTGAGTCGAAGAATTAAATGAAGGTGAAGAGTTCAATCTTCCTTTTTTGCAAACCATTTCTGAGACCTGATTGACTCCTGCAAACCACACAACAGTGTTCAGTGTCTGTGGACTGCAAATGCAGGTGAAGATTTTGGGTGCTTCCCAGCAGAGAACCGGCTATGCTGCTCCCCTACCCTCTAATTCCCATTTTTCCAGAGCATGGTTAAGGCAGAGGGACTGGAGTCCTGGGGAAGGGCCCGAACATCTATGGTCATGCAATATTAGTTGTTTTTTTTTTTAAAGAAGTAAATATTTCATCTTCACAGGTGGAATAAAAAACTGAACTGTGGTTAGCACTGAGATACTCTGCCTGAGTTTGCAGAGGGATGGAAGCAAAAGCTGTGATGAATGTGGGTTGTCCCATGTCTCCCAAAGTCGAGCTAATGGAACAAAAGGGTTTTCTCCATCCCTGCCCAGGGCAGGCCTGGGCCGACTGCTGGGGAGAAAATCGTGGGGAATCCAGCTGCACCTGCATTACCACCATCAAGGTTTCTCTGCTGCTGGTTCTGTTTATTTGGAGTACAGGAGAGGAAGGGAGGCTTCTAGTGATGAAAGAGGAAATCTCAACTAGAGAAACTATGTGGAGCTTTATGCATGCCAAATGGAGAAGCCTGGGTTGAAAAAAGCTGTATTGGCCCAAGACTGTGTGGTTAATGTGTCCTCTATCCGTGGCCTTGTGTGTACTACCCGTCCTTTCCCTGTTGTTAAACACTGTGTGAAGCTTCTAACTTTCAGTAATGCAAACCGCTTTCAAAGTGTTCTTTTTAAATAATATTTTATTTTTTCCTTGCCAAAATTCAGGATAAGCTGAATTCAGGTACAAGATACAATGATCAGTTTAGAATATATAAATGAAAAACATTGGCCGCAGATGTATCCATTCAGGGTAACAGGAGCCTTCCTTTTGGAATGATGTGTTACGCATTTCTAAAATGTATTTGACAGCATCAGGGAACTACAGTGAAGCCAAAGGACAGCTGAGGTTTAGGTATTTTCTGTATCTAAAATATCTTTATTTTGACGAGTAAAGATTAGCTTAAAAGGTCAAACTGAATGTTATATCATGTACTGTAGTAAATGTAGAAGGATGTTAAAAATATATTCATAGAGAGTGAGCATGTGTATATTCATTCAGTGAGAACAAATATATTCAAATATATACAGGAAATCTACTCCATCCAAGTCTCTCAGACCTAAAGTACTCAACATTAAAAAGTCAGCAATTGTTAATGTTTGTCGCACAGCGGGAATGAGATTACCTCAGCTTTTCTTTCCATTTAGGATAAAAGATATTCTATAACAACTGTAATTTATTTTTTTTTAAATGCATTCATTGAGTTAGCAGCTCTCGCAAGTTGCTGTAGCTACTTGCATTTTGGGATTTTAAAGACTGATAGTGCTGAGTTATGTGTCTGCATGAAGCTAATGTGGTGGCCATTGCTTCTCTGCCTTCATGCCCTATGCTAGGGATGACATTATGGATTGGAGATCCATCCCTTCCCTTCTTCTTCCTGTTCGTTCTGGTAGTAGCTCTGCTACTGACCTGCTTCATATTCGACATTTTTAGGGCTGAATTCACTGCTCCACATAAGGCATCTAATGCTTTTTGAGATTCCCTAGTGAATCGATAACATCCGTATGGAGGTGACAGGTAAAGGAACAGGACCTGCAAGAGACCTGTGTCTTCTGAAGTGGCAGCCAGAATCCAGGTGGAGTATCTTAGAGCACCACAAATGGCACTATGTCAAAGTGGCACTTTGATATCTATGTGTGGGAGCTTAAACTGAGCCCTTAGTGTCTTTCTTTTGTGTGGTGAGAGGTAGTTAATTCTCTACCTGCTTTCTTTCCCTCACTTCTCACCTGCTTTTGTAGAAAGAAATAGCCTGCTTATGCTCAAGTCAGCATAACTCATACCAACCCATACCACATGGGTTGCTCTAGCTGGATGAATTTGTGCATGGCCTACCGGCAGTAAAGCCTTAACTCCTAGCGTTCAGGAGCATGCATTTAGGTATTTTCTTTTCTGTGGTCTGTTCACTCTGTTCATTGCTGTTGCCCTCAGGGACACATTCACTCACAAAGATTTGTCATCTGTCATACAGAGTTCATCGTAATTTTGTTGCACATTAGATTTGACACAACTATGATGAATACCCAGGGTATTGCTTTCCCATTCTGTGAGTGCCACTTAAATTTGTACAGTCTGTGTTATCCTGGTGACTCATTTCACTTTGATACCATTTTTTTAATCTAGAAGGCTGAACAGCATGTCCTGACTTTGGTCTCTTGCCAACTGTAGTGAGCTTTGCTTTCCCACATCACAGAAGATCCTCGCCAAAAAGCAAATACATGCAGCTAAGAACTCAGCTGATCAGAGCAGACCTGTCCTTTCACGTAGAGGTGGGAATAGGCCATTGAACGCTGGAGGAGACCATTTAATTAATTCAGATTAGGCCTTCCTCTTCATCAGTCTGGAAGAATGTCTTTTGTACAAATCTTTTCAGTTGTATTTTGCTTAAATCAGTATGTCAAGGAGATAGGACCTTCTTTCCCAAGTCTGCTCCTGGCCCACCATGAGTGACTTCAGAAAGTTAATTCACTTCCCTGGGATTCTGTTTCCCTATCTGTAAATGGAAATAACTTCCACTGTAAGGCACATGAAGACTTCCAGATAAAAAGAGAGCCTTTCTGAAAACTACGATATGTTACTGGGATGGTATCTGATGTGCCGCGTATTCTCCATATAGTTACATGAACGAAAAAGTTTTGTATGCCACCAGAGCCAGTTATTTACCTTCATAGCATGTGATAGCATACCTGACTTGATTTTATATAAATCAGAATTCTTTCTGAATTAGACACGCTGTGCCCCTAGGTGCCAGCAGTCACCAAATAGATACACTATGTAACCACAACTGCCCATACAACATACAAAACAGAAATGTGGGATCTACGTTGTACCAACTGGAGAATGATCGCGTGGGTTCAGTGCTTCCCCAAGTGTAAGGGAATATACATTGACACTGATGACTGTTAAGTCACCCACACTCAAAGCCAGAAACGGGGACAATCTTCTCTTTAATGTGCATATCAGGTAGCTAGTCTGTCAACCAAAAGAGAGTGGTAAGCCATCAGCCAAAAGCAATCCTTTGAGAGAAGAGGAATACCCCACTTTCTGCAGAGAAGATTAAGAAGATTTTATTTGGGATGATATTTTCTTTCTCTCTCCTCCTCATCCATTACACAGACAAGAAAGAGAAGCAGGGCCAAGCATAGGTTCAAGATTCATTTACATCCCACCCACACAGAGCAGTCCCATGTGCACTTCCTGCAGTCACCCACACAGAAGGAGCCTCCGTTCTGGGCAGCTGAGCACTTCGTCACAGCTTGGTTGCAAATCTGCCCAGTTTTCCCATATAATCACAGAAAGCTTAGGGGAAAACATGGAAATAGTTTTAAACTTGTAATTTCTCTGGTGAGCTCACACTACTGTTTTTGTTATTATTCATTTGTAATGACGTAATGAAAAGCCTAAAGAATTTGGAGAGCAGGACTGCAAGTCTGTGTTCACATTATGAAGATTCATGACTGTTTTTTTCTCCTGATGACTCAAAATACTTAGGGGCTTGCAATTTTCTGTAACGAAATAGCATCAGAAGCGTTCTAGCTACAAACATGCAGAAACACTCAAGTCTGAGATTTCTCATCCTTAGTAAGTATAGACTGAAATGATATGCAAAAGACAAACAGCATGTGGCAAAAGCTTCCTAAAACAGAAGAGCATGTATCAAAGTTGAAAAAACAAATAACATATGTGAGGCTTTTAAGACAACCTCTGAGAGACAGGAATGAGCCTGTCTTTAAAACAGATACAAAATTTGGTAGAAAGCTGGAACAGGCTGATTTGGCAAAGAAAATTGAATTAATCTGTTAAATACACATTTTATATACTCTGACTTACAACGTGTATGCAAGTGTAAAATAAATTAACCATCCGACTGGAAATACACACATCCTGTGCACCAAGGTTACAATATTATGAACTTCTATCACCTATTTTCACCTTCTGTAAGTGACATTAACTGTGTTGTATATTTTTGAAACCGAGATTAGAATTAATCTTCGCATTTATTGAGCACATTTGATACTTTGTTTTTAATTCTTATAATCTTAACAGATATTACATTCTTATAGTATAGTGTTTTTCTAACTATGGAGTGCAGTACAAAGTTGTTCTTGTCTATATACGATATAAGGAATAAGTTATTAATTGCAGATCCTGTTCTGTTTGTAATGATGATTTGTATTATCTAGATGTAAAGATGCAAGATTAAACATTGCTATAGTTGATTACACTGGATGCATCGGTCAAAATCAAAGCAACAGAGTGAAAAGGCTCCTTTCTGCTTGAGGGCACCATTGTTTGTACTGAATATATAGCTCTTAAGGTGTTCCTAATGTCTTACCCTTTGGGGTCAAAGCAATTAAGGCAATTCTCCATGGGACTAATACTTTTCTGTGCTTTATTTTTTTCAGTACAAGGTGTTAAAAACTCTACAGTGTCATCATCTGCATACACAGAGCTTTTTTCCTGAAGGTTTAGAATTAATTTATTTTATGTATTTTTTATGATATTGTTAATGTTAACATTCTGTCATGCATTTTTAGACTTGCAGAGTCATCATCAGGTATATCTTATGGCCTCTTATCTTTAAAGAAAGAGAGAACAGAAGATTCAAACCTGCTGCTAAATTCTGTGGTTTATAGCAATAATATGCTGATTATACTGGTTATAACCGTTAACAACCAAATGGGAGGATAATGTCTACTGACATGTCATTATAACGAATTAATGTGAATTCTACTTAATTAGATATCTATATCCAGCTAATATTTCCAAATGAAAGTAATCCTGTATTTTGTATGGCTTGGGTTCTGTAACTAAGCACTGTATAAATCAGTGTCTGTTGCATAACAGATATGTGATTAAATATCACTGAAACAGAAATTTTTCAAATAATGAGCCTGATCCTTTACTCACATCTCAGACAAAATTCCAGTTGACTTGGTGGGCAGTTGGCTTGCAGACATTTTGTAATAATTTATTTTTTTCAGTGATAGTGGATAGTTGACAATTCACTTAACAGAAGAAAATTGCACAGTGAAATGGTGGCTGTTTCAACAGAATCTCTAAATTTGATTAAATTATAAGAGATGTAGCTTTCCTCTTCTGTATTCCGTCTCCATTAAAATAATCTGAGAGTATGATAGAGGCAATAAAAAATAGATCTTTGTAAATCAAAGGTAGTGCCATTGAACTCATTGTGAGCTGGAGGTGTGATAGAAGTCGTGCCTTAGTATTTCAGTTGAGTCCTGATTTCCCTTTTCTGTGATAGAACAACAGGTACTGTTCTATTTTCTTTATGAAGTCAGTCTTTCAAAGCAGAGAGCATAGCATAGACACGTATTTGACATGTGAGAAAGTGATGCCTGCCATATGAAGGAATAATCAACTCAATAGTCTCACCTAAAGGGCCAGGTTGTCAGCCCAATGCCCTCTCCAGCTAGGCATGCTGAGCCCTGAGGGTACAATGCGGGAAAGGAAGAGGACTTCTCTCCAACACTTAGCACAGCACTGGCAGGTCAAGGCTGTGACCTCTACAACAGCCTGGGGGCAGCAATAACTCCTGTTGCTTAAGAGACCTCGATTCAGTAGCAGAACTGACTGCTACTTTAGCCGTGGGGTAACAATAAGTCCTGTGGCACCGGAGACCCCAAATCCCATGAAGGGAGAATGGCTGGTGTAGCCATAGGCATCAATTCAGAAAACATGCCCTTCCACCTCTCTCCACTCTCAAGTCATAACTCTTGCTGCTGGGCCCTCAGCATCAGTTCCTTAAATCCTGCCCCCATGCCATGCACTAGTGTAATCAGATCTGCTGGGGCTCACTGGGCGCTCCTGTGTGCCTGTCTCTCTGAATGCATAAGTATGCGAGAAATCATCTAAAAGGAATGTGAGTAAAGACAGAATTTAAGAACGGCATCACTAGCTACAGGGATTACTAGCTTCAGTTTTAATTGTACCATTAACTACTTTGAAAGCTAAGCAGATGGGACCCATCACCACTGCAACCATTCAACAGCCAGTCACTTAGTTAAGACTTAGATTCCTGATGTCCAAGGTAGAAGAGAATCCAGCCCACCTTCAAGCATGTGGCTGGCAGGATGAAAAACAGCATGCGCTTTTTCATTTTTAGAATTGAAGACTATGGCTTCAAGAAGCCATAGATTTGAATTGCAAAAGGCTTATTGAGTAATAAAGGGCATTTTTGAGGGTAAATTTTAAAACCGTAAGCCAAATTCATTCTAACATAGGGCTTCTGATGCAGAAGCGTCCATTTTAGCTGTGTTGTGACACTATAGGTTGGATGCAAAATAGGAAAAAGATAGGTGGCGGATGCGGGGGCCACAGGGGAAGTCACTGTTGTTGCATCTTCAATTGAGGAGGCTCTGAGAAACCTACACGTTCCTCCTACCAAAGTCCTGAAGAAGGCAGATAACACTGTTACTCCCTCCTACCATGTTAGAATCCCATAATAAGCTAGGCTCATCAAGATGTAATAATCTGTACTTTTTTATAATGGAAAGATTCAATCTCCTTCTATAATAATAAGTTCATTCAGGCAGTCTCTCCAGCAATATTAAATCTCCATTCTCTCTCATATGCTGCTGCATTTTTGGCTCTTCGTTTAGTCAGAGAATTATGTCTGGGTTCACTGTGGGCATTGTGTTGTGGGATATCACATTCACAGGCTTCATCCAAGAAAACCTCTTTAAACTAATGAGTGGCGAATCATGTTTCTACCTAGATACTTGAGTATTTGCAACAATCTCACAGACAGACTCGGCTCTTTTATTAAAAATGTTGTCAGCAAAATTAGTGGTGCTGCAGTTTGCTTTTTTTAAGAAATATTTCAGACTTTCAAAACCAAGACCCTTTCTGCTCTGCCTAGGGCAGCATTAGCATAAGCTTGCCTCCTCAGCAAAAACGTTCCCCTTCCCTGGTCGCAAAAGTTGTGACATTTAATTGATGCTTTTTGAATGTATGCACTTAGCTGGTGTAAATCAGCGCCACGGCTCTCCTTGCAGTGAAGCAGCACCAGCTTACATCTGACACTGGGCTACTTTGATGAAAGAAGGCAGGTCCTTCAGGGAAACATTATACACAGGCGTGAAGTGTTGTGGGGAAGTGATGTTCGTCTGCACTTCTACTCTTGATTTTCGAGCAAAAAATATCAGGGATAATTAAAGTGCTTAGCATATCCACAGTTGCAGTAAGTTACACTAGTTGGTGAAAAAAGGTATTATACCTCCTCAATTTGCTCTAACTTTAAATATATATTTATATTCCTACAGCTTAAATATAAGTTTTAGCAGGGAGCTTGTAATGCACTTTCCCATACCAATAGAATAATCAATATTCTACTATTCGTTGTGAAAAGCCAGCTAAAACGTAGGTATGTTTCCTCCCTTTCTCCTGCATTTTTCTTCTTCTTTCTCACCTTGAATCCCCCAGGCCCTTTTCTGTCAGCCAAGGGGTAATTACATGTATGGTTTTTTTATCCACAAGTCAGTCTACGCATGTAGCTATAAATTCAAAATGCCTGGGTCACCTGTTTCAGCAAGCCGTGTATTCAAGGCATTGTTTTATTGCTGCGGCTTTTAGTCAGATAGCAGGATCCAATTAGGTTTTCCTTCATCTTTATTTTTCTTGTGGAACATGTTTAGAGTGACTGGAGAGGGGAGAGGATAAATGGCATAAAACTGGCCAACATCAGAGGATGTCCTACATCAAGATACTTTCCTGGATGATTTGTACTGCCTGAAAAGAGTAAAAATCTCATTAAAAGAGAAAAGGAGCGAGGTAGGTTTCTTTTGACATTATATTTCTACCTAAGGCGAACAACTAAGTTGTTCCTAAGGTTGTCCAGCTACATGGCCTTGTGTCACATCATGCTCGAGCGAGTGTCTAACGAATCTTGTGTTGTTGCCATTGCATATAACTTTCCGAGTAGTTTTTACTAAATTTAGTGGATGCATTTTGAATAGCAACCAAATCATAGGCTTATACGTAGATTCAGAAGGTAAATGGACTGTATTCAGGTTACTGAAAGACTGAATATCCCAGTTTTTTACATTTGAAGCAGTGTAAGCAGGTGTCCCATATCAAGCACAGCGCCTAATGAACTATAATTTTGGATTACAGCTGATGCTTGGAATTCTACAGAAACAGTAAAACTTTGCAACACATTTTCTCTGCTTGTGTTTATGTTTTGGTGTGACATCTGCTTTTGCAATTCATCACCTTTGTAGCAAAAATGAAATCTATGTGTGTGTAACTTCCATGAAATATGAACTTAGTAATGTGAGCTATGAGCTTTAAGATGCTGCTAGACTGAAGATATCTTACCTCCAAAATATGACATTATTGGATTATTTCTAAATCTGGCAACATTCCACATATTGCTTGAAATTTCTGGATTTATATTCCCAGTGCTTCTGAATTCTTAACAGCTACAGTTCTAGTGAGAATGTACTAAAATATAATTTGTCTGTAAATCTCCCCTGTCGTATGCAAACACCATAAGATCTTCAAGGAATTGCCTTTTTTTAAAATACAAAAAGACACATTTTGCCTAGATTGCCAGTGTAAAGCCCTGTCTGCAAAATACAAAGTAGAGAAAGCGTGCCCCAGAATAATTGAACTAACTTTGTCTATCAGCAGCGTAAAAATCGTAGTGTAAGTATCAGTAAAGAGAAGTCCCGGGGTCTGCCATCCGTGGTTCCACTGACATCAGGGACGCAAGTAGGTGGAGCCGGGTAATTATCACCACTAGTGAGGATATAGCAAAATCTGGACAGTGATGAGTAAGCACTCATCACTGAGCACTTTGTGTGAGGCTGCAAATAAGAATTTTGAATGGTAAATGGCAATTTGGCAGAAGGGAAGGAAACTCCCTTCCCCTACCTGGTATCTTGCTCCTCTGAAGGGCAGTTTCTTTCTTGTTCTCTGCAGAGTTCTGAAGGAGGGTTAAGTTGCGCACCTGCATTTTACAAGCATTCAGTTTCGATAATGTAACTGTATTAGCTGCGGTAAAATTCTTGATTTTTAAATGTGGCTGATTTGGGTATCTTTGTGAAACTGAACTTGAATCTGTTTTCTGAACCACAGGTTTGGGAAGGGAAAATGCTATCTGATATATTCCTGTTAAGAACTTGCTATTCTCTGTATTGACATGTGGTGTATCAGATTTGTGGGTTCAGGCAGGCGTCCTCTGTGTGTATATATGTTTGTACTCACACGCACTTGTTTAAACATGAGAGAGTGAGAATAATTGAGAGCAACAGTCCTTAAGGAGAAGGCACACGGAGTAACTGCTGTTGGCTCTCCTAGGAGTCCATTGGGGAACATGTTATTCCATTTGCAACTCCAGGGGAAAACCACTGGTAAAAGCTATCCAGAAGATATTTTGTGGTGCTGGGGGGAACAGTGACTGCTCGGGACACACAGCTTGGACTTCAGGGTCTTTCATATGCTCTGCTGAAGAGGTATGAACTGATAACAATGACTTGAGAGAAAGAAGGAACTGCTTAGTATTTAGGTATGACAGTGCTTTGTGTTGCGCGTATGAGTGCCTGCCATTCAAAAACTCCTGTCATTCAGGTCTTGCAGAGGTTCTTCCTTTAGTGTATCTCTGGTTATGTGCAGAAAACCAAACCTGCGCCGTGATGCAGAGAACAGGTTGCCCTGTTCATTGGCTTCCCCTGCACATTGCGCTCCTCCGGGAGAGACTATTAAAAGGTTTTGTCATCCACCTCTGACCAACTCTGCTCTGTTGACTAGGCATCAGCAGCAGAAAATGTGCCAGCAAAATAAGCTCCGACTTGTAATGAGGAAAACCAACCATGCAGCTCTGCCCTCTTTCAGTTGCCTTTCATTGCTTTCCTGTCTGGGCCTTCACATCAGGCCAGGCCGGTCACACCTTCCCTCTCGCGCTGAGGTCTCAAAAGCAGGGAAGCATGTTTTTCTCGGTGACATTTCTGTCCATTTCAGAGATTGCCTCTGTCCCTCAGGATACAGTCCCAGGTGGAGTCGCCTCCATGGCTTGGGGAGGGAGGGAGGGAGGAAGCTGACCTCAAGGCTTGTCAGCAACATCTGCCGCATTTCCAAAAGAGGGGCTTGCTGCCTTGCTGCTCTGTGTCTGGGAGCTGAGGGCTTTGGGAGTCATTGCACGATTCCAGTATTCCCCCAGTTTTCACCTGAGACTGAAGGGGTTGGGATTTAGCTGAGGAGGCATGACAGATATCATAGTGATAGCCAAGACTTTTAAGAAATACGTACACAGGATTTAAATTTAGTTGTTACGGTCGTGTTGGTTTACTTTGTGCTTTTTTTTTCTTCTATTCTCTGCAGTCATAGTTTAAGGAATGATTATTTGAAATCCAAACGGATTGAATAACAAGGGGATAGGCATGCCAGATCTCACAACAGAAATAATAAAAGCTAAGCTATGGCCAGGGGCACGCTATTTGAACAAGTAAATGGCCTCCAGCCACAGGGTCACAGGGTAGCACAGGGCGAAGAACCTGAGGGCTTGCTGGGCAGTACCATGCTCTCCGTCCCTCCAAATGTCAGAGAAAGCAGCACCTGAGGGGTGGTGTGGTGTGGCATCGCCTGGCTGGGCTCAGTGGGACTGGGCTGCTTTGTACAACTGTGCTTGTGATGCCTGGCTCCACATACGTGCTTGCTGCTGACAGCACTCTTCCACAAGTCATAAATAGTAGCTACGTAGCTGTTTACAGATTTCTGCGTATTGTCTTCACCATCCATCCAAACTACTTAACCTTGACATGTGAAGCTAATAGGGAGTATACCTTGTTACTCCTTTATTTTAAAGAATAGCCTTTGATGGCTAATTGAGGCTGGTTAATAAATTCCGTAACCTGATAATAAAGTACAACCACTCCAGTTCTTAAAAAAAACAAACAAAAAAAACCCAAAAAACCCCAAAACCCAAACCTGCACATAGTACGAAGGTCAGTATTTTAAAACCATCAGACTGTGGATATTTTCTCAATGTGACCTAAAGAGGGATCTATATTTTTGTGAGGACCAGGGCTTATAAAAGTCATCCTTTTTAATAGAAAAAACATACTTTGTCATCTGATTTATAATCCTGTCTTACTTGAACTATATTAATTTATTAAAATAGCTTTTAAAAGGTAGCTATAGAACAATCTGAAGCTGTCTTATAATGGTAAAAACATCAAGGGACTTCTACAGTAGTAAAACAACAGAGAGTGCAATTGTGAGATGGAGGAAGAGTAGCTACAAATGTCTGTGTCTTGTTCTAGAAAAAAGAATAAAGTATGTGTTTGTGTGTGTGTGCACATATTAACGAGGTGTAAAAACTCACCTCATTAGGTGAGGGGAAGGCAGGAAGTTTGGAAACTAAATTTCCCCGATAAATTAAATTGCGGGGGGGGACTATTTTTTCCATTGTAAAGCTTGGAGTCGTACTGTAAGGATAAAGAAAACCAGGAGGAATTGGAGCCAGGATGTTAATAAGGTTTGAGCTTTAAAAAAAAAAGAGAGCGAGCAAGAGAGAGGAGAAATATAATAATGTTTTGAATTTGAATAACATGTTAGCTAACAGCAATGGAAAGAAACATCAATTCAGAGGGAAGGAAAGTGGCCAAAATTGCATTATGGAATATGAATCATAGAGTATCTAGAGAGCAAAATATGTAAGGAAGCAGCAACAACAAGAAGACGACTGGACACCTTACAAGGCTCCTGCTATTGAACAAATTATCTATCCCTACAATTTTCCTACCAACAAAATATAATTCAGAACTTCCAGAAGAGAATAAATAACTATATAGAAACTACGACATTTAAGAAGTAAATGATTTTTAAATATGACTTTGACTTTATCATCAGCCTTGACTGCATACACTGATGCTAACTTGTGCTGTGCTTATGTTTCCTACAAGATCATCTATCATGTTAAAGAAAGGTGTCAGATTAGTATGAGACTACCTTTAGTAAATGGATATTTTATTTACCTCTCTTTTAGTTGTTCCCTCAGAAGTTGTTCTCCAGCTTTGCAAAATTCTGGGAAGCTAACTGTGGCAAACAGATACCTGGTTAATATCTTTCTTTTTCTTAAATAATGGCTCTTCTTTTGGTATCTAAGCAAGGTCGCATTATCCCTGTTTTGGCAGCGCTTCCCAATTCAGAGACGCCCCAATTGTCTCCAGTAGCCCACATCAGTCATTTTAGAAAACTGAGCTGAGATGTTTAAGTCTGTTTTTTTCACTCATACATGCACTATCTCTGATTCCTACCCTATTTCTCATTAGATAAGATCCCACTTTTCCTCCAGAACTTTTAGCATGTGTCTGAAGGACATTTTGGGGGTAGTTTTAATCTACTTGATTGCTCTAGTTCAGCCTGCCTTTTTGTAATTCTCACTAAAACCTTCAGCATTTTGTCCCTAAAGACACAGCTTATTTTTGTCAATCAGTTCTTTTTTTCCCATTCTCATCTGCAGATTCTCTGCTGACTCCCAGGGTCTTATTTGATGTAATTATTCATCCAGTTATGTGTGGAGCCTTTCCCTGCAAGTTCTTTTCCTCCTTTTAGCAACAGATTCTAGCCCATTTTATACCTTTCGCACTGTTAATTTTCATGGTAAAATCACAAATTAGTTCTCCCAAACCAACAGCCGTAGAAGAATTAAGGTTTAATATTGTCAAATTGTTTCCTTTTTCCAAGTCCACTGGCAAAAGGAATTGAAAGTTTTTTTTCTGGAACTTTCAAAATGTAAATCATACTGAAGTCAACAAATACAGGTTCTTATTAATTTTTTTATCCGAGCCCTGGCACTTACCTTTTTATTCCAGGCTTTTTACTCACAAAGTTCGTAACCCGAATGTAAATTATTATTCATATAGCTAGCTGATAAACATTTAAACCTGAAAATGACTCTCAAATGACTCTGTCGTCTGCCAGTGGTTACAGCAGAGACTCAGTCAAGCTTCTTTGAAAGGAATCACGTTAGGCCAGGTGGTTTCTAAAGGCATCCGCTCTGGTGAGTGTCGCTGTGCCCAGGGCAGAGGTTCAGAGCTATCCACCTGGTGCTGTCTATCCATAAGAGTGAATTAAGCAGGGCCAGGTAATGTTTTCAGGTGCTGGACCTCAATTATCTGGACTATTATGTTATTAGGGCCATCTCCAGCATGAGTTTGGATTATCCTCAGTAGGCAGTTGGCATGAAGCCACACTATAACGTTATTAACATAATAATAATATAATAACTAATATAATAATAATGTTAGTAATATAAATGTAATTTTTGTCCTCACTGAGCATCATTCTCAGGTCTCCCCTGGACCCCTTGTAAATTTAAGACAATTTTGTCAAAACAGTTTTTAAATTCAGGGTATCTAAAGTGGAGCAAGTATCGTGCTGTATTCCCCCACAGTGGTGCCTTTCTGTTATTGTGCTGGGTGCAGAATTGCATCTGCATTTGCCTCAAAGGTAACTAACTAGTCAGTTCATTTCAAAAGTGAGCTGGGAAGAAAATTAACATAGATGTAGCATGGCTGGTCAGGGGACTGAGGAGCAAACTGGGGAACAAAATACCTGCCTGAGCAGCTGTAGCCACAGAGCTTTCGGGTCTGGTGCCCAGCTTCTTGCCTGCGTGGTGATGTTGAACTTTGCTAGCATAAGAACCTTAATTAATAGGGAAGAAAACCTGTCTTAGGAAAAGGAGCATTTAATTGACCAGAAACCAGGGCAAACAGCTCCTGTGTTTGTGCTTTCCCTTTGGTTTGTGTAGGAAGTTCCAGATTGTTAAGTAAATGCAGCAGCTGCGAGTGTGAAAATGCTGGAGGAGCAGGGCAGAGCTTAGATCTGCTGCACTGTGCTAGTGCCCTGACGTGCTCAGTTCAGACGGTGACCGGGAGCAATGTTCATCATCTCACTCACGTTAGCCTCGATAATATGATGACTTTTTTGTGCTAGAGGTACCTGGGAACTCTCAGCAGCGTGCGTAATGCCTATGCAAACAACCCAGGTGCTTGCAGGAGTGTCTAGCGTTAGGTGCGTGAACAATCTTGTTGACTCAAAGGGCACTTCTCATGCATTTACAATAAGGCACGTTCTTGTGCCTGCGGCTGAAGGGAGCCAGAAGCCTACTTCTGCAGTCACACCATGTTACTTCTGTCTTTGATGCCTACCATGATTTCCAGAGGAAGAGTTTGCAAACACTGGGCCGAGATCAAATATGTTTATTTATGCCGAGTATCATTACCTCACTCTGTTGGCATTTCCTTTCCCTTCGGTGGGGCCGTTTGCAAAGCAGTGCTACTGGATGTGAGCGAAAACAGCCGTCTGGGCAGTGATGTTTGTGTGACAGTACAGATCTCAGTCTGAGATGTTTGGTTCTGGCGGTGCTAAAACTAGACCTAGAATCAATCTCGCTTTCAGTAAGTGCAGTGCATAACAACGCTCATATTACAAGCCACGCAATATTACTTTTCAGCTTCACACCATTACTAGTAATTAAGGGATAATAGTAACTGCTTGCTGGTTTATGGGACAATAATCTTGTTCCCAAAGGGATAAACCACAAGACCAAAAGGAACCGATTTATTGACGGGGAAAACAGGGAGGATATTTTTCTTAGAGCTATATGAAGAAATACAGGTGTTTTTGAGAATTGCTCCATCGGTTTTAAGATAACAAACCACCTATTAAGAAGAAAAATGTCCATCTTACTATTGATTTGCTTTTATCCTGCTGTGCTTTCAGGCCTGAATTAATAAATTGTTTACCTGGGAATCTAGAATCCTCTTTATTAAGGACCTTTTTTAGAAAAAAGTGTAGTTGTCTGTGAGTATAAGGTGGTGATTCAGCTTCAAAAACCTGGAGCTACTGGAACAAAACCGACAACAAAGCTACTTTTCTTCATGCTGGCGTAGGCATGGATTTTACAACCCACAGATTTCATCCTCAGTTTTAAAATTGCTTGTAGTCACTTTGTTGTGGATAATAACATAATTTGGAAAGTAATGGTTTGTAGGTAGTTAAGAGGGAATATAGCGGAGTGCTTTGATGTTGTTACCACTCACGACTAAGTGCTCTCTATCCAGAAGAGACACAAAAAACTCAGAGACTGGTAGCAATCCAAAGCTAGCATTATTTAACAGAGAAATTAAAAGGCAAATGAAACAGGTCTTAAACAGAAGCTAAGCAAAATAAATGGCTGTCTTCCCAAAGCATATCTTACTGAAATGAGAAAAGTTAAGATAATGTACAGTGATGGAAATCAGACCCATTCAATAAAAAAGACCAAGGAACATATTCCCTTCCAGATGGGCAAGCCAAAGTGAAAATGAAGGTCACAAACTGGACTGTGCATACTAATTAGCTCAAACTCAGTAACTACAATATTCTTTCTCCCGTCCTAGTAGAACAACCAATAATCTTAGGCTGACAATTGCTGGCATACATGAAAAAACAAAAACCCTGCAACAAAATCCCACCAAGAGCTTTGGCCTAAAAAGGCATAGAGAGCTATTAAAAAGTAATCCCTGCTTGTGTAGTCAAATGAGTTTGCCTGAGGTCCCGCTCCACATTTTCAGCTGTGTGCTCAACAGATTTAGGCATTACTTTCTCTTATATTTGCATGTGCAAATACTCTCTCGGGCATATGGATATGTACTTGTTCATATCTGTATCTGTGACCCCTAAGAAATAAGGTGTGTGAAACAAAATGAAGCTCAAAGCAAATGCACAAGGAGTTGTCCAGAACTTGTGAAATAAATGTTTTGATTAACAACAGCATTTGGAGACTGCCTGTAGAACTGGCAAGAGTGTGCAGATGCAGGGAGAGCTTCTAGCAGGAGAGAAATGGGGTGGTCCAAGGTGGCTCTGTACTGCATCTGCCCCAGGCTGCCGCCCGCTGACACACGGTGTGGTTAGAAGGAGGAAGCAATGGGTTTTGGTTGGGATGGAAGAGGGACAGGGGACGAAGCAGGCACAGTTTCTTCCCTTTCAGCCTTCTGGGGTATTCAAACTGAAAGAAGCTTGGGTGCCTAGCAGACAAAATGAAATACCTGAGGTGGATAAAACTTGGTTCATGTGGCCAGAATTAGCTATGAGAAAACCAGTGTAAAAACACTGATATAGCTACGGAATCATTTGGTTACAATAAATCACTAAATTTTAAACTTCTATAATTATTAGCCAACATTGTTTGAAACCATATTACCCTGATAGAGAAATAGTCTGCAGACTAAATGATTGGGGAATCTTTTGGGCGTCTGTGAGATGTAACAACTCAGACTCCTTCAACATCATCACCCCAGCAGCTGCAGAGGCTAGGGCAAAATTCAGGCTAAGCAGATAGCTGCTCAGTGGCTCCATTCTGCTTCCCACATACAACAAATGTTTCCTATATTTTTATGTCACACTAATCCATCTGTAAAATTCTGGCTATGTGCAGGCAACAGGGCTGGGTCCCGAATGTGCAACTATGGACACTATTTTCTAGCAGGATATGTGATGGCAGCCAGGATTTGACTGCTTATACACTTTAATTGTAAGGCCTAACTATTCACAGTCTTCTTACTGGTCATTTTCTAGTCGTCTTCTAAATATTTGCAACATGAGGACAGACGGCCACGGAAAATGCAGCTTCATGTAGTCTGCCCACTTATTCATTTTGTGCTATAGTAAATAGTCAGGCAGAGTCAATTATAGAAGGAGAAGGGGAAGAATTAAAACCTAATGAAAGTTAATCAAAGAGAAGAACTTCCTTCAGGCTGGCCATGCATGTCTGTAGTTTGTCTGTCATTTATAATGCTGCAGCCTCTGGTTCATAGTCAAGCTGTAATTCTGCCAGTTAATGTATCCAATTAACCCCACTAATGAGCTAATCAACAGTGTAAAATCTGTGTAAAATCACTGAGGGTGTATGATGAATGGGAAATGCACTGAACTCTCCCAGTATAAAAAGTGCTTTATTGCACTTGTTAAAGTGGCACTGTCTTCTCCCTCTCTAAAGGGTAATTTATCACTAGGGTCTGTAACAGTGCCATGCCCTGATAAGGGAGAGGTGGCAATAAACCCATCATAAAATGATTACTCAGGAATGCAGAGCAATTAAAGTGTCTCTGCATATCAGAGTCATAGGCTAGAGAGCAAAAGTGGTATTTTTTGGTGTAGGTTGCTATTAAAAGGTAGGCAGTTGCTTGAAGGTGATCCACAATTTGGGAAGTAAATACGTGTCTAATACAAAGATTTCAGTTTAGGGGTAAATAATTTACTGAACTGCTGTTGGTTATGATTTATGAAAATAATTCAAGACTAGATTCTGCCACCTTTTTCAGTATGAGAAATATTTGCTGCAGTGATAATCCTGCTAATTTCAATGAGATCACCTGAATAGGAAAGCAATCTTCAACCCAAATAAGCGTGACAGAATCTGGCTCAGAGAAAAGAATCAGATGAAACTATACTGTCTTTCCTACAGTAATGCCTAATCCAAAGTGTTGGTAACAGTAATTCATTTCAGTTATTGGTTTGTTATTTTTTTCAGTATCCTCACTACCTTTCTTTCAGCATCTCTTTTTGTTGAGATACAGTTTAGAGTAAAGTAACACATGATAAGAGAAGAAAGGAAGGAAAGAAAACTGAAATGCTGGCATGCAAAAACCCCCTATAGTTAAGTAAAGGATAATAAAGAGAGGAAGAACTCTTCTTCTTAACCTTTAAAGAAAAAAAGAAAAAAACAAACAAGAAAAACAAACTTTCCAAGTAGAGGGGTGAGGCAAATTATCACAGGAATTTGGGAAATTGTTTCAATGGAAATAAGCAGGTTAGAGCCAGCTATCAGAAACTCTTATAGATAATTAAATTTGTGCTTACCTGCTGCAAGGGAATGGGTTACATGAGCTGCTAGAGATCCATATTGTTCTGTGACTAAAGTTGAAACCGTTATATTTTTCACGTAACAAGAAAACCTTTTTTAAAATAAAAAAAAATTGCAAGAAGAAGAAATTATTTTAGTAGCAGGAAAAAGAATATCAAGGGTTGTCTGGGATGTTGAGGAATACATACAGCTTTAGCTATACAGCTTATACCACAGGAATAAAAACTAGATTGCAACAGGCACTGCTAAAATATAGCCTTTGCAGTTGGTTTTGTTTTGGTTTGGTTTCGTGGGTTATTTTTAATGTAAATTAAATGAGTCATTTTTCAAAAGAATTATATGAAATATATGTTAGACAAGGTTTATAAAAAGCAGTGTTTGTTAAAGCATTCTGCAAAGAAACAAACTGCAGGACATTTTTTCTTGTGGTCTCTGTGCTGAGTCTTCACAACAGAGTTAGTGTTCTGGCTCTTTTTGATCTTCCCTGCCACTCTTCTCCTGATAAAAAATAGGTTTACAGAAATATTTTGTGTATACCATAGCTATTCTCTGTTGGTGTGTTTATATTACAGGATGAGGATGTGTCCCAGGCTGAGCTCTGTAGGGTAGTTATGTCCTTCTCCCACCTTCTCCTCAGGGTTTGGTACTGGGACTGTTCAACATCTTTGTTGGTGACATGGACAGTGGGATTGAGTGGACCCTCAGTAAGTTTGCTGATGACACCAAGCTGTGTGGCATGGTCAACATGCTGGAGGGGACAGATGCCAATCAGAGGGACCTGGACAGGCTTGAGAGGTGGGCCCATGTGAACCTCATGAAGTTCAACAAGGCCAAGTGCAAGGTCCTGCCACCTGGGTTGGGGCAACCCCTGGTATCAATACATGTTGGGGGATGAAGGGATTGAAAGCAGCCCTGCCGAGAAGGTACTGGTGGATGAAAAGCTGGACATGAGCCAACAATGTGTGCTCACAGCCCAGAAGGCCAACCGCACCTTGAGCTGCATCAAAAGAAGCGTGTCCAGCAGATCGAGAGAGGTGATTCTCCCCCTCTACTCTGCTCTTGTGAGACCCCCCCTGGAGTATTGTGTCCAGCTCTGGAGCCCTCAGCGCAGGAAAGACATGGACCTGTTGGAATGGGTCCAGAAGAGAGCCACAAAAATGATCAGAGGGCTGGAGCACCTCTCCTACGAAGAAAGGCTGAGAGAGTTGGGGTTGTTCAGCCTGGAGAGGAGAAGGCTCCAGGGGGACCTTATAGCAGTCTTCCAGTACCTGAAGGAGGCCTACAAGAAAGCTGGAGAGAGACTTTTTACAAGGGCATGTAGTGATAGAATGAGGGATGATGACTTCAAACTGAAAGAAGGTAGATTTAGATTAGCTATCAGGAAGAAATTTTTTCAATGTGAGGGTGGTGAGGCACTGGCACAGGTTGCCCAGAGAAGTTGTGGCTGCCCCACCCCTGGAAGTGTTCAAGGCCAGACTGGATGGGGCTTTGAGTAACCTGGTGTAGTGGGAGGTGTCCCTGCCCATGGCAGGGGGGTTGGAAGTAGGTGATCTCTGTGGTCCCTTCCAACCTAAACCATTCAATGATTCTCTCTGCACTTTTTTGCCTTGCAGCCTTGCCTTTGGAAGGAGGAAAGACAACTAAGTGAGCAAAAAGGAGAACTGTGAGGTCACCCAGGCAGGCCTGGGCAGTCTCCATCATGGCCTTGGAATGGCTCACTGGGATGGGGTGGAAGAGGGCTCGGGAGATCAAGAGACTCAAGGATTTGAGAAAGCTGTAGGGGTAGACCCTGATTAGCTTTGGTTGCTAAAAAGAGAGCAATAAAAGGAGATAAACTAAAGTTAAGTGGGACATAGTGAGTATGGAAGCTCATAGAGGGCCTGGGAGGACTCAGAAAGGAGATCCCTGTGTGGTACACAAGCTGCGGGAGGAATGGAGGTGTCTGGAGAACAGGGGGAGAAGGTTAGTCTTGAAGAGGCATTGGCATAGAGCAGATGTGGTAATAAGAAATGTTTAGAAGGAGAGAGAGAACTTAATTGGAGAGGAATAATGTATTTAACAAGAAAAATAATGGGGTCTTTTACTACAGAGACAACAGGCATCTATATCGTCCCATTCCCCTGTCCTCCACTTTCTCTGTGCCCCAAATTGCTGCCAGAATTATCTAATTTTCTGTAGTTCTTATACTTTGGGTTAATAACACTATTACTATGTTCTGATTCTGCAGGAAAATCAAGACTGTGCTTATATTGTATTGATTGTCCATGTGTGTGTTCAGTTACCTGACTGACACACAGGATTGACATAAATCTGCAAGTTGTTTCTGAAACAGGTCATATAAACTATTACTATTATTGTGTTGTTGGGTTGCAAGCAGTGCAGCCTTACGGTGACTAGAAACAATTCACATTTCTTTGTTTTTTTCTCGTTTGCAAACTCAGAAGGACCATTGCATGCTCTCAATTACTCAGTTCCCATTTGGAAGGTTTTGATGCAGTCACAAGGGATGGAAATAGAAAGGGGGACGTGCCTTCTGCTGTTAGCAGAAGGTGAGTGATGTGCACTCACTTTAGGCCACCAGACACCAGCACTGCCACTGGGCCTGTGGCTGGTGTTCCTCCATGCTTCCTCTGTGTCAGCCTAATATTCCTGAGTCTTCATTGTGAACTAAGCTGTGGAACTGCTCTGGGTTGAGGCTATTTTTCGTCTTTTTATAAGTTAGTTTTAACCCACCCCAGTTTCCCACTCTGGTTCTTTGCATGGCACAAGACACACGGAGGCAGAAACAGAGGAGTAATTGGCCCAGGACAAGGTGAGAGCAGGATGCTGCCTTTGAGCATCAACGCCAGCTCACGCTGCCTTAGCGTGCTAATGCCAAACAGCCTATACACCTGCCTGGAGCAAGCTACATCCTTAACATTACCACTATAAAAAATATAATGATAAAAATTGCTGTCTGCCACTAGTCACATGAGGATGGCTTCATGGATACTACAGTACGCTTTATATCTGGTTTAAAAAATATCACTGCATTGCATCTGCTCGCTTACCTGGGAAAATATTTGCTTTCTGAAAAGGAACACCCCTGCAGCAGGGGTTTCATATCAGACCAACAAAATAATCCAGAATTTTTACTTTTTTTTCCCAATGAGCTTCATAGATGAAAGCTGCAGGAAGACTGTGTACCAAAATTCTGGTAAAACTGATACATGATCCACCCTGAATTTATGTCTAGTGGTGAATAAATCACTTTTTTGCAATGTTGTCTCAGGCATCAGACAAACATAAACTTAAAAATGTTCTCTTAAAGTTCTTTTTTACCTAGAATTACAGCCAGAACCATAGCTTTATGCCTGAGGACAGGAAGTGTCATATTGACAGGAGACTTGTAAGTCTCCCTCTTCCCGGATTGGGCACTGGGGCCCCAATTCTGCTCTCCATTCAACTCTGTTGAATCGAAGGGTATGGCATTGACATTAACGAGAGCAGAAAGGCAGCTTGGAAGTGCCTTTCAGGATCAATAAAAACAATTTCATAAGAAGATGAATTTTCCAAGTGGGTCAGTATCAATTAAGGTGCTACTGCTACTGGAAGTACATTTGCCCATATGCAGAGTCTGTATTCATTTTCCTTTCCAGGAAATTTGACTTTTTGCCAGAACATTTATATGAATTGTGTTCTACTAAGTGGAAACAGAACTCTTACATTTTATGAAGTAGCTGTTTAGGAGATAATTCTGTATTTTCTACAAGTTTTGAGTATATTTTCCTCTACATATTGAACACCTTTTCTTTATCTCCATAAATCTTACCTTAGGTAATACTTTCCTGAGAATATTGCCAGTAACAAGACAGCAAAATAGCTGCAGGGTCACCTGTTGATGTTAGAGCTCATGCGCATTTCAGGCTCAGTAGAAATATACACTGATCAGTAGGTTACCTACTGCACTTTTTCTGTCTCCTTGTGTTCACCTACTTTGTATCTGAACAGTGTGTATAGTCAGTGCGAACCAATGGGTCAAAATACTGCCTGTACGTTACTTCCACCCACATCCCACAGGGGGAAAAAGCTGGACATCAGACCAACTGATGTTGTGACCAACTGTGAGGGGCAGTGCCAGCCCCTCAGCCCTGCATCTCAGATTAGTGTCCCTACTGCGCAAACAAAATCTGCCATTCCGGCATTCCTAAATTTGAACGATCAGCACCTGGGCCCAGCCTAATTTTTTTCAACATTCAGATTTTTTGAATCAAGTATTTGGAATTAGTCCAATATGAAAAAGACTTGGGGCAAGAAAGATATTCTGAAATCTGTCTTACAGCTGGGTTATTTCTGCATGCCATTAAAGGCATATCCCAAAATTGAGTGTACTTCATCAGCAATTCTGACTGGGAACAAAAATTTGGCAGTCAGCTCTTGTCCATCTCCTCCTTTGATACCATTTATAATGTTGAGAGTATAATTTAGAGGCAAGCTTTCCCTTAAAGCATTTAACTAGGAAGTGTATTAAAATAAAAACAAATGAAGTTGTACTTACGTACTCCCTCTTTAACCATATCCCTAGATTTACTTCTAAGTGCACAGATGCCCGAGGCTCTTTTTTGACTCAGCCCACTACAGGACTACATTATGTTCTATACATTCCATTCCAGACCCTACATTATATTCCAGGTGTACCTACATGGTTCAAGTTCAAGTTTATACCTGTCGCCATTAAAAAATATTTTTCACTGTAGGGGTCTAATTAGAATATATATTTAGTTTGTAAACAAGTTACTGTGCAGTTGAAAGAAATTTCTTCTTCTTTCCCTTTCACAGTGTAAGCATTTTCGTTAGAAGCCAATATGCAGATCATCCAACCTTGTAGAAAAGGTAAGCAGTGTGAAATTATATGTGAGTTATTAATAATTCCTAATAGGAGGAAAAGACCTGACAGAAAGGGTGAATTAAATGACTGTAATAATCACAAAGAGATGCATTACTTGGGATTCATTTCAGCACATTTGTGATGCTCTGTAATGGAAGAGTCAACTTTTAACTCAGCGAGAAAGTATGTTCTTCCTCATTAACAATATTTCCTCTTGAATTTAAATTCTTTTACTTCACATTCATACAGTGATGCCAGTACTACGCTGGTAGGATGGCTTTTTATTATAAAAATGCTTATCTAAATGCATCCATTGAACTACAGTTCCCAAAACATGGAACAGATTGTTTATGTCTATTCTCAGACCTTTATCTATTAATCTCCTTTTTCACCGAATTCCAAGAAGGCACTAAAGAAGTATTTGATAAATACTGTCATAATAGCAAAAGGGTCTCTGCAAGGAAAACAAAAGAAAAGAATAACATGCTTCACTATGCAGAAAAAGGGTGGGAAACTATTTGGTGATCTAATTATGCTAGTCTTATCTGTCTGTTAGAAATTTTAATCCTGCTTTGATCCAGTTATCTTTCTTACAACTGATTTTCAGATTATAGTATCTCTTTCCAAGTGCATGTATTTTCAGCACAGGGTTGTCTCTATGCCGCTTGACAAAGCGATATCATCTGGGTAAGATTGACAACAGATTGAAATATTTTAAAGAAAAGGCTTTTATTATATGCCACTAACTTTTTCTAAAGATCCTGCACGTATTTCTAGGAGAGCTCGGTGAGTCAGACAAGCGTGTGTGCATGTGTGCATACACACACACACCACTGCACACCCGCTTCACACACCCAAACCCAAATATAAAGGAAGGCATTTTTTCTAATAAGGAGGAGGACAGATAAATGTCAAAAAGAGAGGTAAATAATGGCCATTAATTTGAGTAAGAAGACAAGAGCTGAGTGGCAAATTACGATGAATAGCTATGGAAGAAGCCTTGATAAAAGGCTGAACGTGTACACGATTATGGAGAGACCAGTGCTAGATGCTACATGAATCACAGAATCACAGAATGGTAGGAGTTGGAAGGGACCTCTAGAGGTCATCTAGTGCAACCCCCCTGCCAGAGCAGGGTCACCTAGAGCAGGTTGCACAGGAACGCGTCCACGCGGGTTTGGAATGTCTCCAGAGAAGGAGACTCCACCACCTCTCTGGGCAGCCTGTTCCAGTGCTCTGCCACCCTCAAAGTAAAGAAGTTCCTCTTCACGTTGAGATGGAACTTCCTGTGTTCCAGTTTGTGCCCATTACTTCTTGTCCTGTTGCCGGTCACCACTGAAAAGAGCCTGGCCCCATCCTCCTGACACCCATCCTTTAAGTATTTATAAGCATTGATAAGATCCCCCCTCAGCTGTCTTTTTTCCAGACTGAAGAGACCCAAGTCCCTCAGCCTTTCTTCATAAGAGAGGTGTTCCAGTCCCCTAATCATCTTTGTAGCCCTTGAGGAGGTACTTGAGGAAGTACGCAAAGCATCTCTGCTGTTATGTATCAAATCTCATCACAATCCAGCTTTGGTTTAAATACAGGTATGAAGTACCATTCTAGTTTACAGAGAAACTGGGACAAACCTTAGAAAACAGGACTCTACCCCACCGTGAATGACTTCTGTTCTCTAACTGTCACACAGAAGATGAGTAGGATGTTCATTGCAAATGTACATACAGTGTTAAATGACTCTGAAATACAAAATTGCTAAGTGAAAATTACTGTTCCTGTTTAAATGAGAACACCTGGTTACGATAAAATGGAAAGTACCAGCATGTGTGTGGGAATTTGAAGGTGGAGGGGAAAGAAGTTAGTTATTTACTGGGGTTTTTGGTGGGGGTGTTCTCCTACATTTGTTCTTTTTAATACTTATGTCGTGGTTTGACTATAGTTTATCTGTCCCGTATAAATTAATATTAGATAATTTGTATTTATTTATATTTCTTGGCTGGTCAACATTACCTCTTTCTAATAAATCAGCAGTATGTTTTCCTCTTTTGGTTTTGGTTATCCGTTGAGAAGTTTTTTAAAAGTTTTGATGAAAACACAAACATCGCAAGAATATCATTGCATGCAATTGGTCAATTTTGCTGAGTGTTTAGCTCTTCTGAAACTGAGAATAAAGTTAGCATTCGTCTGCATTTGAGAACAGGTAGATGTATACACTGGTTAGTCTTCTCATCTGCCATGATCAACAGATGCCTTTAAGGAAACAAATACTTGCGTTCTCATCCATATCAGTAGATTATCTCATGTCTTTAAGGTCTTTACCTGACTTGACAAAAAAAGCAATTGCTGTTGCATCTTTTATTTTTGAAAAATTGCATTTTAATCATCGCTTACATGGTCTGTTTGGTAAGATCAAACAGCAGTGATGTGTTGTTGTCTTGGAAGTCCTTGCTACTTTTCTTAGTAATCTCTTAATATTAAGGGGTTTCGTCTAGGCCAAATACCATCATGAACATTGTGCACAATTCATTTTTGTTGGGTAGGCAAACAAAATACTTCCCAGCACAACTTCTTAGAGCTTGTGTTCTACTTTGATGATATTTTCATCAGTGCAAACAGGAAAGCATAAAATGCATAAGATCTCTTCCTCGTTGTTTGAGATCAAGCACGTACTCCAAAAAATACATATTTGGAAAAGGAACGGGTCTCATGGTACTTCTTGAGTGGCAACAGACCATGCACTCTGTAGATCGTCCTTGATTCACTAATCTGTTATTTCAGGAGATTACTGACATTACAGATTGTACCATGAAACTATCGATTTGCTTTACAGCAAAGTCAGGACTGTTGAATGAACAAAAAAGAGAAGACTTTATAAACTATGCCTTGTCTTACTAGGTGTCATGTGGGGATTTTTAATTAAGGCTGACCAATATCGTGCCCTGTAGGATAACATTGTTGTCTGCTTTTAAGCTTTAATTTCTTCAATATGGAGGTTGAAATTTTCTATGTTGATCATATTTCTCTTTGACTATCTCGGGGAAAATATCAAATCAGCCAAACACTTCTGTTTTGGAGGCTTTGGTGATGTGGATTAACATGTAGCTTAATAAAGAGTTGTGTCAGCACAACTGAGGGCATGGAAAACTGTGTCACAGAACAAGCTGTCCAAGGCTATAAACTTTTGAAAGCTTGCACTTCAGAAATTTGTTCTTGAAAATGCTGCATTGGTTCTAAGTTCAGGATTGAGATCTTTTCAAGAGCAAAGTATCAGAGAAGATGTTAAGAAAAAGGGATCGGGTACTGGAGTCAAGGAAAAGGAGGTAGGAAGAGAAACTATGATAGCCTGGGACTGGGTTTTTGTTGAGTGTGGGTGTTTGTGTGGGACGCATAAAATTTAATCAAGATGGGAATTAGAAAAATGGGGAAAACACACATGAGAATAATGGTATGAGAAGATGAACAGGAATCATACAGGGTATCAAGGAAATGCTGGGACTGGGGAAACAGAAAGATGAAATAGAACCCAGAAAGAAAAGAAGACTGGACAACTAAGAAAAAAGAAAGCCAGAAGCCAGTGGTAAGCGGGCACGACATCTGTGTGACTAACTTGCGCCTGGGTGTAAAGAAAGTCAGAGTATACTCAGAGCAAGGAAGCAGCAAATTAGAAGAGAAAATGAGCTGGATGCAAGGATCTGAGGGACGGTGAAAGGCTGGGTATAGGTTTACAAGGGATGAATTGTGTAAGCCTAAGAGAGGCAGATCAAAGTCTGGGGAAATGAGCAGAAGTGCCTGTACTCACTAGACCCCCCTGTACTGAGCAGCAGGGATAGAACCGATTCCCATTTCTCTCCATTCATTTGCTATCATGAAATATCAATGGTTCTCATTTCCTAACAGTGTTGATCCACATGTAAGATTACAACTGTGTTACACAGTTGTCAATTGTGCCATTATCCCAAATGACAAGCACCTATGTGCCCAGTCTCCATCGTTAGATATATTCCAAAGCCGTCTGGACATAGTCCTGGGCAGTTGTCTCTAGGTATCCCTGCTTGAGCAGGGCGGATGGACTAGATGACCTCCAGAGGTCCCTTCAGCCTCAGTCAGTCTGTGATCCTGTGAAGTGATAGCCCAATGTCAGGCAGTGTGAAGGAGGACCAGGGCCAAGGCTTGTTTTTTTCTGAGTCCTGTGAAATGCTACATACCCCTCTCTTTCTCTGACCTGCCCATACACAGCAATCTCTCAAAATTAAAGAAGTGCTAGAATTAAAACTTCCCTCTGGGCCATTATTCCTGCTCCCATATATTCTGTAAGATTTTCAACTGCATAATTGTATACTATTTGTGTCCTGTTCCTTATACTATTTGTGTCCTGTTCCTTAAGACTTGGGAAATCATAACTGATTTAACAGAGCCTGATTGCCATAATGCAAGAAAATGATTTGCAAACAAAATGATTCCTGCCATTAAGGGAAACGGTATGCATACTTTGAGTTTCACTGATCTTCAAACAAACTGGAAAGAATCCTAAAAGTCATACAATATTTATATTATATATGTAGGGAACATACTAGTTACCCTTACTTACATCTTCCCTGAGAACTATTCTTTTTGCATCTTAGAGACACCTGCTAACATTTCTCTCTACGATCTGCAATAGAGACTGTAGTATATAACAGATGCTAACACTGCGGTTTTGGTATAATGGTAAGTATGAAAGTGAACATTCATAGTTTGATTATGTACCAGTGTAGAATTTGTGGAGACAAGTGACCTTAATCTGTAGAAGAAACAGCAATAAATATTTGTGTATCTATGTGTGAGCTAACAATGCAATAAGGGTTGTATTGACATATAGACCGGGGTTTAGTTTTGCCCACAGCCACAAGCCTTTTGGGTGTAACTTGTTCTGGTTCTGGCACAGCTTCTGCTTTTCTCTGTGTTCCCTTTTCCCATGGTCCTGAAGCTGTGTTGCAGATGCCCACAGGAAGAGGAATACAGGGGCCACCACTGGGAATTTTCAGAGGTGTTTCAGTAACTGTCTGTAAGAACAACTCAGTGATGCAAGGCATCTCCTTAAAAGCAATTTAATTCTTAATCGCTAGGGCTTTGAGTAGGAAGAAATTAAAGGCTATCGTGGGAAAATGCCAAAGAAATACAGATGAGCTCTAGGGAGATGTAGGGACTCATTCTCTGTCACCTTCTGTGGTCATTTTCCCACACAACACAACCGTAAGTGGTGGCATACAGGAGTAAATGATGACAGGTTTTGGCAAAGTGGGAGGATCATACTACTGCTTTTAGATCATAACTCCATGAAATGAAGGGTGAAAAAAGACATGACTTCTATCCATATAGAAGCAGAGCAAAATTTTAGATTGGTTTGGTTTTTAAATTTGGATAGTTCTTCGGTTCTGCGTTAGAACTGGTTTTCCCTCTGCCATGCTCTACTTCCCTACTCCGCTTTTAGCCTGAAGGAGCATCTTTGCTCACAAATACTGACTCTGCATGCCTCGAGTCCCGTTGCATAAGTGTCTCATGGGCTTGCACAAAACGTGGTGCCGCGTGGTGCTGCGTACTCACAGCCTTGAGTCCTGAACAGCCCCCAGTGTGAGCTGCTCAACCCCATGGAGGGTATGACATTGATGGTTTCAGAAGCACATGCACTGTCACATTTTTGAATGTGTGCTGGTGTTCAGAAGCTCCTCAATAATTTTAGATATGTATATATACTTATAATACATATATATGGTATGTATGTGTGTGTACTTCTCAAAAGACCTGAACTATGAGCTTAGAATGTTTTTTGAAAATAGCTTTCTGAGAAAATACACAGTAACTGATGCCACTATTGACATAGTTCATAAACAGAATAGTTGATTACCTGTTGTGTAACTGAGCCAATGAATATTCATAGTTCCCTTGGTGTGGAGCTGGCATATTTCAGCTAATTAACTCTTCTGCTTAGTTGGTGCATATGCACACTTTTTATATGATACCAAAGTATGTTTAATTGAGGTTTGACAGATAATAGCAAAGGCAGTTTGCAAACAAACAAACAAAGTAGATTCTGCTGTCATTTCCATAAATGAAATGGTATCACTTAATGGAAACTTGTATAAAAATTAACTTTGTCACCCCATTTCAGAAGGGCCTACCATTCATACTCTTAGGGCATGTTTCAATTAGAAATTGGCAAGAGGAACGCTTTTTTTTTAGATAACATACTTATTTCAAAAGAACATACAAATTTCTACTCAATAGTGCTTCTAAATGTTGTTGATATTGACATTTTCCCCTTTACTGAATATATTTGAGAATACTGTGTAGCCTTTGAATTAAAGTTTTAAGATGTCATTTTTCCTTTGAGAATCTTGGATGCAAGCCAGGGTAAACTAAAGATCAGAAGTTGAGCTGCTTTCTCCAGCAGTTTCTTTTTTAACTTCTTAGTGTCTTTCGCTGGGAACACATATAGTGGCTGGCAAGGAGCACAGCCTGCCACAGAGTCCAGCTCCCACCTTGTTCAAAATAAGATGCCCGATAACATGCCCTGAGGCTGGTTTTGGTGTATGTACCCAGGTATCCTTTCAATGGCTTTGCCACCTTGGCTCAGTGGTAGGGTGGTCAGATCCATGCCTGGGTCTTGGTCCAGCGCAGAGTCCAGACACAGCTGAAGTGTGTCCCCAAGACAGGAACTTGGAGCGTTTGTGGTCTGAGAGCCTAGAGGTACCCCAATATCCAGTCAGAAGAAATTGGTACAAGTGATGTGCTCTGCTACTCTGCTTCCATGGAGCCCTTGATTGATATCTCTTCTTCTCTTCCAGTTGTCTTTCATCCCTCCCACAGCTGAAGGGTTATAAAATTTCAGTTCAGTGCCACAATGTTCTTGCGTCAATGGGGCACATCAATCCACCCACTGTTCTTGAGTTATTCTTTCCTGCCTATCATAATGATAGCTTACTAATTTTTAGTCTTAAATTAAATTTCCCTCTTTTTCTAGTCTTTCCTTCATCCTATAGCCTTATCCACCATAGTGGCATTTTCCCTTACTTTCGCTTGATATCTGTTATTGCACAGAAGACTTATGTGAGTCCACCATCTGCGACAGAATCTTTATGTCTAATTGACTCCTGACTTTCTTTGGATCCCATCCTTTTCTCTGACCCCTGACTGTTAACGCCTTCTGTAATAAAAATATCTAATTCTGGAGTGTGGGTGATTTAAGACCTGGTGAAAAACCAGAACTTTTTAACCAAAGTCGTTATTTCAGACCCACTCCTTGTTATACAGGGCTGGGGTCCATCTGGAAGAATCATACTGACATAGGTTTAAGGGAATAAACTGCGTTTGCTCTGTAGCTGGTGGGAAAATGTTCCCATGTATACAAGCTCAAAGGCATCCACGGCAATATTTATATCAGATTAGATGTGTAGCTGAAAACAAGCAAATCAAACCACCCAGAAAAATTCTCCCTAGCTTAATATACAGTGTCATCAGTTATACATCATGTTAGAGTATAAGAGTGGTTCTTTCTTAATTCAAGTAAATCTGCCTGCTGCCTAACTCAAGTTTACTTAAGCAGTTATCAGAAACTCATCTAGACCTGTCCTCTAAGGAAGGTGTCGCTTTACTTATAACCTGAATTATGAAGTTCTGATACATACTAAATTACTTTTCTGATCTCAGCCATTGAAATTTTATTCAACTCAGTGAAAATCAATTCTACTCTACATTTTTTGAAATTGCATCATTTCTGTGCATACTCTCTAATCTGTTCTGAAACACCGTAGTACTTTTCTGCATATGAAGCTATCAAATAATGTAATCTCTTGTAATCATAACCAATATAGTTTTTATGTTCTTGATACAATTTATCAAAGGGTCTCATTGAAAGGTAAGGTCTGAACTGCATTTTCATTATTTCTTTCATGAAACTAGCAACAGGCTGGTTCATGTTCTGCTTCAGTAACTTCTCATGAAGAAAATACATTTAAAAACTGATTAGTCTTTTTCCTTTTCATATTTGTTTGGTTTTTTTCTGTCTGTGACGCTTTAAAAAATTAATTCCATAATGAAATTATTTTTGCTGTAAAGCTAAGAAGTTGAGGCTAATTATATCTTACCTACATGATTATTTTATCATAAATATCTAGCTATTAAGTGGTAAAGGCCAATCAGATCACTTAACATATACATCTTATTTCACAATAACCTTCAGTAGATTTTGAAACAACAGTATGTCAAAAGTATTTGGAAAATAACTGTTTTTACGAATGTTAAAGCTGTATCAGACTTTTTTATTGTCAGCTGTGCTTCAAGGAGAAAAGTAATTTTGCATTCTAAAAACGCTGCTTGGAATTTTTTTAAAAAAGCAAATTCAGCATGGGGTTTAGTGTGAACTGTTTTGTTGCTTTCTGGTAGCAGTAGAGGACAGCAGCTTGGGAGAATCTTTAAAATTTTAAAGATTTTAACATTTGTTGGCATTTTTTCCCCATATTAACCTAGTGCTAGTGAAAAAATAGCTGAGTTTAAAAGAAAAAAATAGGAAAAAAATCAATAAATTTTTCTGTGTCTGGTGATGAATCAATTCACGCAGTGCCTAAAAATGCTTAAAGGAGGTATTCAGACTGGTCACAGGAAAGCCAGCTGATCTGAAGTGGTTTACAGACCAGTGTCTACCATGATAGAGGCTGCAGAAGTGAAGAAACAGGTGGCTTCTCTAAAGACTCTCCTTCCCCTGAAAAGGTAAACCAGCAAACGTTTGGTTGCCAACATTTCTCTATTGCCTGGGACAGCGGCTTCTGCAGATGCGTTCATAGTTGCACGGAGATGACTCTCCGGTGGCGAGGAGTTGCTGTGCCCCAGGCTTCTGCTGCTGGGGCAGGGCAGCAAGGGCAGCCCAGGTCAGGGGAGATGCCAGGAGCGGGCAGCCACGGACATGTAGTTCCTGCTCCCCAAAAGCTCTCCACAAGCAACCTTGAATGGCCATTTTGATTCTGAGCCTTTGAGCCTCACGAGATGGGTTTTTTCTTTTATAATGCCATCGTTTTAATTAGTGTAAGCACTGGAATTATCTGATAGCAGTACTGTAATGACCTCAGCTAATGCACCAGTTTTAACACTACATTTTAAAGCAAGATAATGAATCTGGATGTGGCATGAAAATATTCCGATAGGCATTTTATAGTACTTCTGTGTAGATGAAACTACAGATTTATAGTAATGAAAATGTTCAAGTAAACCAGTGACATTGCAGCTCTCACACCCATCACAAGACTATTTGGACTAGTGTTACCTTTTAACACTATGATTCTCTAGCATGTATTTTTATCCAGACCAGAGCATGATCCACTTTTGTCTAGTTTAATCAGTCTCACAGGAGACCCCCTGACCTGCTTGCCCAGAAAACTGAGAAAACAGAAACTCACTTGATAGTCTTGTGACCTGGAGTCAGATACTGCTGCAGTATCTCCCAGGAGCACTAACATTCACTTTCAAGAAGCCGTGTATTTAGAGGCACTGGCCTAAGTTCCTATTAGAAGGTGAGACCTGAGACAAGTAACTCATAAATAAAACAAATAAGGTTACTTGTATGCTGACACTCCAAATTAATTTACTTCAGCAGACGAAGATACATAATGGAGTTGTTTCAACTTTGGGTTCCTCTTACATAGTCTGGCAGCAACTTCACAGAATTTGCTGGAATTATGGGAGCAGAAAGTGGGCAGAATTATGCATGCTACTTGTTGAGCACTGTGTTTTCTGTTTGCGTTATAGACAATCGGTGAATTGAGTGGCTAGTTGCAGGTGCCTTGCAATGTTCTACTTTGATTTTCACCTCTCCTGTAAATGAAATATGAATTTTCTAGCTTGCTAATAAAATATTTGTTTTCTGGTAAGTGGTATATGTCCAAAGATAATGCTTTCCTGACAGTAAAGCTGACAGTGTCCACTCATCGAGTCTGCTATGTATCCAAAGACCCATCTGCTAACCAAAGGAAGAATGAGAAATATTTTGTCTTGTTCCCTGTGGGACAGCAAAACATCAGTCAGTAGATATGATCCAGAATATAAACTGCAGTGATTTTTTTCCTGCAGAATTTAAAAGTCAGATTCCCATCCTCTTCATTTTGTGGAGGCAAAGACATACTACAGTTGAAATTAGTTGAAGTATTTATGGACTAAGGCAATAAAGTGGAAAAGGGTGTCAGAATCTAACCATCTAACAGTAAATAATTAAAAGTGAGACAGATCATCATGAAATTCTTTTTGCCTTCAGGTGGCTGTTTTTCTGTAACCTTTTAGTTACATGCTAGGAATAAAATGTAAATAAAACAGGCAAAGGCATTAAGTTGCATTGTAACTGCTTTTAACTTTAATAGCATTCCCTGGGTCTGCAATAGCCACTGTTATTTAAAACTTGACCTCTTTGATCTGGCAATAACTTAGCCCCTTAGGCTAGAAGGTAACACGGTCAATAATACTTCGGCACTGTTTTCACAGGAGACTTGGCCTTCCTAATGCAGATTCAATGAAATTGATAATGTTTGCCTTAATTTCGCTTTTGCATAGGTAGAGCGGCAACCGATTTCATTTCTACTTTTTCAATTGAAGGTGAAATAAGAATATGCTTCCTGATCCATTGACTAAACTTATAGGACATAGTTTCAACTTTTCTTCTCTTACTCAAGTGCTACCACTATGCCTGGCTCCTGCTCGCTTTGCTAATCGTTACTATTTCATTATATGATGACATTTAATCTGAAAATGTTTAAGTCCTTTTTCTAGCATGTTCTGGGCAACAGATTTGAACATATGTATGTATGTGTGTTTAATGTTCATTAAAAAAGAGTCCTTGGTGTTAACTGAGGGTTGAAATACTTTTCAAGGCTACTGGAATCTGAAATGTTTTACTTCCCATAATGCAGTGGAAGTGCTTGTCCAGCAGATGAGCTCAGTCCTGTCCTGAAAAGATCAATCTCTTTCGTGTTTGCTATTAAATGCCAGGCATTTTGCTGTGTGGATGGATGTGAGCAGGAGTAACATCTTAGGAGTAATTAAAGCTAATTATCAAATATCGGATCTGAATAAAGGGATTGAAATGAGAAGATTAATGATACTTTATTTTTATCACAGATATTCACAGATTTTCATGATGGGCAGACTGCTCTATTTATGCTAGAAGTAATTTGTAGATTTATTCTTGACTAGAAATTTTTTTTGTTATTATTTTCTTAATTCTGATGTTAAAACTGAAAGCATAAGCTAATATCCAACATAAGTCCCTTTATCAAGTTCACTGCTCTGCCATCACAGGGCTGAACGTGACGTGGAAATGTGAGTTAAAGTCTTCTCTGCACAGCACGGCCTTGAAATGGCAGTGGTCCTTCAGGCTGCTTCACCCCAGCCTCTCAGGGGGGAGACTTAGGCCTTCCCGCATCCCTTACTGACAAAGCACCTTTCGGTGTGGTCACTGTACGTCAGGTTTTAAAACTGCAAGGAAAATGCCTAACAACCAGAGTGAACACTGCTACAGAAAGTAAAGATCTTGCAGTCACTGGAGATCCACAGGTCATGGGCTGGCTGGCAGCTGGGGAGGCAGAGCTCCCTTCGGGGGACAGAGAGCCATCAGAAAGGATCAGTCCTTTCCCAGCCATGGCCAAAATCAATGCAAAAGGTTTGCATAACTATATAAGAGCACGATGTATTTGTAGTCATATCAACGATGTGTTTCACCTCTCCCCCATGTGCAAAATGCACTGAAAAAAACCTATGCGGTGAATTCAAATACTGCTAAAGCAATTCAGGTGCGTGTCAAGAACGTGTGAGAGGGGTGCATTTATGTTACAATAAGTACGGTGAACTCCTTCTGACTTGAGTCCACAGCAAATGTGGAGCCGAAACAAACATTGCCTTGCAGACTGGTGTGGCTATTTGCATTATGACAAGAAGTTCTTCAGAAAATTTCAGTCATGTTTCCTACCTCTTTCTGGCTATCTAGGACTTTCCTTTTTCTCTCACTTCCCACCAAATGAACCGTGGGACAGTATTACTCAGAGTTACTGCCTATAAAAGAACCCAGAGATCTCCTTCCGCCTTCTGTGCTGCAGCTCGGGTTCAGGGGAGTTTCTCTGTCAAGGCTGTGGGAGCTACTAGGTAGATATTTCTCAGTTTTCTCTGTTAAAAAGCAGTCAACGAGCACCTTCTTTCTCCATACACTGTTAAAAGCCTGTGTCTCTCGATGGAGAGCAGAAGAGGCTTATTATATACATCCGAGGCAGTGCCAGAAGATGCCCCATTTGCGTCTGTCTTCTACTATGTTAAAACTTAGGAGTGGGTGAAGATCTTTAAAACTATGCATGGTAGCTAGGGGACCGTAGCAACTTTATCCTTACAAGGTATCATCATACAGTTGCTAAGGTACCACTGAACAGCAATAGTTGCCTGTAGGCTTGGTTCTGCAGATGAGGACGGGAATGCTTCACTCTTCCAGTCCTTCGTGGAACACAGATGGATCCCACAAAGCAGGAAGGAAACCCTCCTGTTTTCAGATCCTCTCCCAGGAGGCAAGATGTGTGTGGGAAGCATCCAGGGCTCATTAGAGACAGCAAGGTAGTTTGCCTCCGGCAGCAGGAGATAATTTTCTTGGTGGCAGAAGAGAGAATTTTTGAGAGGAAAGGGAAGGAAGCTCACTGTGGAGGAATGCAAGTGAGAGTCCAAGCATGTTTGCTTTTTGCAGATTCTTGTTTTAGTTTGTGGAAGATATTGGGTGTCAAATAGTGATTAGAGGGGAAGACCCAATAGGGTCCATAGATCAAGGAGTGACAGAACACTTTCAGAAAGCTGCTTCTTTTAGAAAGATGGAGCAACTGGCAGTCCTCAAATATAGAGACTTTCTGCTTCTAAGGACAGTAATTTTCAAAGCTATTAATCAGTGGCCACATCCCAAGACTTTAAAAATAACTATGTGAGTTTTAACTTTCAGAAGCTGATTTGTTTATAAATGGAACCTGTATTTTTTCTTCTACTCTTGAAGAGGACAAAGGTTTCCAGGAAAACTTCTGTGATGAGACAAGCTTTAAAAAAAATTTCCAGTCCACCTCAGAGTTGAACTGTTTCTCCACGTCTGTCTTTAGAGTGATTTCAACCATGATTAAGATTTCCAATTATATTATAGCTGGAAGGATAAAGCACATCAATGAAAGCAGAACAAAACTGCAAAGCAACCTGAGGACAATAAAGAAACCAAGCCACAGGGAATGAGAAAGATACTCACTAGTAAAAATATAAGCTGTTATGAAGTGCCTTTCAGTTCTGCTTCTCAGAGCAAAATGCACATTCCTGTTCTTTTAATCTGAAAGGAACTGAGGCACTAAGCATTGAAATGACACAGGAAAAGGGCAAATGCAGAGAAACGTGTTGTAAACGTGGAACGTAAAGAGATGACATTTGCCATGGAAAATGTTCAGAAGTGGGTTGGAAGGCAATTTTCAGTGGTGAAGCTATACGATATTTTATTTCTCACTTACTTTCATTCTTGACTGGAACAAAACTACACTTTTCAGTATTTCTCTAGAAAGTACAGTTCTCGAGGGAAGAATAGTAAGTTTGGGTTCTTGGAAATATTTTGCATTTATTTTGATTTCTGTTTCAGAATCCAGTACAGAAATGAGATAAATAAATATGTCATGGAAAAAAATGAAATTCTTTATTGAGAAAAGACTGCAATATGGCACTTTGACGTTAAAATTCCTCCCCTTTTTTTTCTCTTTGAAATAATATTCAGGAAAATCAACACAGTTTAACAAAGTATTTTTAGTTTTGTCAGAACTATATTTTCTGACAGATAATGGTTCCCTTAAAATTTTTTCTGACCGGCTCAATTTCAGAGCCATATATCTAGACTATCCTTCTGCTAATGCAGAATTGTCCCCTGCAGTATATTTTACCAATGCTTTGTCCAGCCTTGCTATAAATGTCTCAGACAATGAGACTCCCACTGAAAGATTACTCCATAGTCTAATAGATCTGTCAGAAAGATTTTCCTGAAACTCAGACTACATTTTCCTTGTCTTAATTTGGGATGTCGCGGAGCAGCTCATGAAATGCAAGCGTAGTAAATCACTTGAACCAGATGGTATTCATCGGGGGGTTCTGAAAGAAATAAAGTGCGAAACAGGGAAGATACTGGCAATAAATCATTAAAAATAGCAGCTGTTCCCTTTAAAAGGGAAAATCTAGCCTGATGCCTGTATTTAGAATAAAAGTTATTATTCTTTTTTTAACTGAATAAAAGATCAATTTCAAGAATTGCAGCCTGATGAGCTTAATCTCAGCTTCAAGGAGATCTACTAACAATCTGACTATAGTCTAAATATTAGATTATTATAATTTTAGACCAAACCATGGCATCTCCCACAGGGGTGAATAATGGCTCCCTAGTGCGAGAGAATCTTTGGAAGAAAAACAGCTGCAATTGTGTAGGAAATTCCAGTCTAGAAAAATTTATAACTGAACGGCTCTAACTTTCCTGTTTTTTTCAAAAAGCTTCTAGAAAGGAGTCTTCAGAAGAGGGGTTGATTGGAGGGGGAGTTTGCTCTTACTAAGCTGGATAATGTAAATGAAGGCTCCTAATGCTAACAGGAGCTAACGTCTGGGGAGGCAGCAGGGAAGGAGTTTATCACACCACGTGTCCAAACCTGTGGTAGTAATGTCTGTACTGATAAGATTTTTATTTTGCTTTAAAATGCAATGTGCTTATATTACAATAGGCAAGGTGAAGCAAATAGACCTTGCAAATGGAGCATGAGCAAGTTAAGATTTGTAATGGTCCCTAGGTCTGCTGGCAACCCTTTCTTCTCCATGGCCTCCAAAAGAGCCCATTATCTCAGCCAGTAACCGTAGGAAATTCAGTGCATCCTGCTCTACTTTGGATAAATTTTCCATCAGTAGAATTTAAATAACAAACAAACCTCTCCCTGTGAAGTTTGTGTGACTTATCTCGTAGGAAACTGAAAAAGTAGTACAAGAAGGGCATATTTCTGTTTTCTTAAGAAGCAGGTATTTGTATTACAAAGCAGGAGCAAGACAAATTGGTATTTCCATATAGAGATGAAGAATTACATTTATTATTATTCAGATTTTATCTCCAATAGTGTTAGAAATTTAGCAGGTATTCCTGGGGCTTCAACCACCTGTTGAGAAAATCTCACCGATTAGTGTTGCATGAGCAAGTTACAGGAACAGAATTGTGAGCAGAGGTACTGAAAGCGGTCACAGAAAGTGGAGCATACACTCAGCAAAAGGCTGCTGGGAGTTGTGTAAAAAGCCAAAGAGGACCGACAGCTTTAAAAGAAATTCATTCATCTGAATGCTTTGTACAGGGAAAGATAAATTATTTGTTTCTTTTCTGCTGTGTTATTGTGGTGCCTACTTGCTGCATTTGGATTTCTTCTCTTTAGGTCTCATTCATGGTGGCTCCATCCATCCTGTCCTGCTAGATCCGTGTCAGGAGGAACAGCCATCAAGGGTATCTGCAAAACCTCGCTCCTAACATTCGTTTTGGTTTTTTGTAGCCATCACACATTCAGCCCTGTCTCATGCTTACATATCCCATCTGCATTTGCGTTAGAGTCTAAGCCCCCATAGAAAGTACACTGGAATCCCTGTGTGGAAGGACTGGATCTGTTTTCTATAGATAACCCAGGAGGATATAGCTGAAGGCCTGCTTTATTCCTACTGCAAGGGCTTGGGGAAGAAGGGATTCTTGCAAATACTGACCACACCAAAAGTTTTCTTCAGGCAATCCTGGAAGGCTGCCCCAGAGCCAGCAATGGCACTGTTCCTACAGCAGGAATTTTAACTTGATTGGTTGTTTTGATATTTTGACTACAAAGCTGTCAGTAGAAGGAGTAGAGAACTCTACCTGTGCACGTAAGGATTTCTGCTGAAGTCTTTAAAACAAATTTTGTATCCGCTTAACTAGAAACATATCCACAGGTTTTTCTCACTACAAACTCTGTATTCTACAGCAGTATTTTTTTACTGTTCGAAATACTCATTGGAAGACAGACTTTTCCAGCTTTCCTCTGGCTAAAGAAACACTTATTTCACAAGTACTTTGGCATAGCACTGCTATATTTTACACCTGCCTGCCCTTCCACAAAGTGCAACAGCCACAGAGTCTCAGGCAAAGGTATAGATGAGACCCTGTCCCTATATCACCTTGGTTTAGGATTTCTCCATGGAGGAGCAACCTCAGGCAGCTGACTGAGGCACCCTTCCCACTACCAGCTGATGCCCAAATGCAAATCTCTTTAAGTAAGAAATCCAAATTCTGGGCCAGTGTCCACACAAATCTGAGCACATTCTGCCTGGATTTAATAGTATTAGCACCAAAATCCATCTGTGCAGGAACTGGACACAGTAAAGAAGAATATGTATTCCATTTCTGTGACTTCTCAAGAAGAGGGGTAAATCTTAAGAACAATAAAAAAAGAAAAAACTCCCCAAGCAAAGATTTCGGTTTCTTTTGCCAAGTGTAACAATTCGTGTGAGTCACCTGAAGCAGGTGTGCTCTGTGGTCTTCATGGAGTCCTAATGCCTTGATTATCCTGAGTGAGAGACGCACTGGGGTGCTCCTTATGCCGTTCACACCCAGGTTTCTCTCCAGTCTGCAAGAGGATGCGGCCCCTACAAGGCCAGGAGACAGCCAAGGTTTACACCTATTGCCAGGACTGCAAAGTGCACCACAGAACAAAGATACAACCGTTGCGATCCAATTTGATCCATACTTTTATCTCAGATTTTCCTTCCGGTATTATAATTATATGGCCTTCAGAAGTATTTGTTTGATAGGCAGTGAGCTCCCAGAGCAGCATCAAAGTCCGAAGTAGCCTCTCTGATTGAAAGCTATCTTTGGAAGACTGTGAAACCACTCACTCAAAAACTTGGAGACCAGCTTAGAAGTCACAGTTTCTTGAAATATAATACATTTGTTTTTCTTTTCATTCCTCTCCCTTTGAGGTTTGCATGTTTTCAGAGTAATCTCTATACTGTGAGTGCCGCTTAAGCGCCTCCCTCACATTGTTGTAGCAGCTGAGGCTGTAAGAAGAACCTGTAGATATTCAGAATTTACCATAATATGGCTTTTCTTCTCTCTAATAATTTTTTGCATTAATTATTCTCTGCTTCTCAGAGGTGCTATCTGGAATTTCTACCAAGCTATCACATAAAGCAGTGGACATGTAAAACAATCAGTAATCAGTTTTTCAGGGCATAAAATGGGTTATTCCTGGTGACTAGATCCATGGTAGACTGTTGAAGATGATACATACTCATGCTGTCGGTTTTGATTGAGAACTAAATTGTTGATATTGGGTTGTGTGACTGCCTTAATAATTAGCATAATTTTAATGTGCTACTTTGCCGACATATTACCACCATGATAGAAAGCCTTGTTGGTTCATGTCTCTTTGAAGATTGCTCCCACACGTGTGCCATCGTTTCTTGCCAGGGAAAGAAGTATTGTCTTAGTATCGTTAGCTTGGACTACTGTGGTAACGAGGTCCCACTGCAGTATGGCTCACCCCCATTTATCTCAACGTAGAGCAGGGTCTCAGACACGAAATTCTTCAGAGTTTAACATACAATACACAAATATGGTGAAGACGTCATCATTTTCAAAGACACGGAAGAAATCTTTGGTTAGGAAAAAAAAGATAAAGACTTCCAATATAAGGATTATATCATGTGAAAGGAAAACACTGTGCTTTTTCTCCCCTTTTTGTAGATAAAACATTAGTGGATAAAATAGGGGATCATATTCCTCTTTTGAAAAACTTGCTACTTAGAGATTTGAAGAAAAATCAATGTGACATTTGAATACACTTTGAAGTTCTTTCACAGCTTGAAACTTCACAACTTTTGTCTCTCCCTTTTTTTATCAACTGTATTCATTACATTTCCATATAAAGCAGCCTGCTTGTTAAATACCATCTCTCTTCCTCTTGCTCTTTTCCTCTCGCTCGCTCTCTTTTTTTCCATTCCCCCCCCTCCTGCCACTTTGCTCTCCAGGAGGATTGAACACTTTCTCTCAAAGGTAGCAACACACCATTCAATTAAAGCTCCAGCCTTTGTAAGGACAGATAATAACTTTGATCGCCGCATTTGTATAATTAATGGACAGGCCTCCGGTTTAAAGGGGCTCCTTGTTCGCCTTTGAAACGGCGAGAGCATGATGGGTTTTCTGCGGCACCGGCACGGTAGGAAAGTCCCGGTCTCCTTTGGTGTCACATCTATCTGCGTCCCCCAGCCTGCTCGTCCCCTGTCCCAGGGAGGACGATTAGGCAGCCCCCCCGCTGGCTGCAGATGGAGTGAAGCGGAGTGATAAGGCGAGCTGCCTTTCTCCCCTGCCTCAGATCGGCGGAGGGAGAGCTCTTCTTCACAGGCAGCCCAAGTGTAAGCCGTTTAAACAAGCGTGCAGGAAATATTGGGGTAATTACCAAGCACAGGGAGGGGGTCTCTGGCTATCAGCGGCATTGAGAATGGATTCGAAAACTCGCTTGGCAGATTAATTGATCCTTTTTCTGCAGCCTGTCTTTTGAAATAATTCTCGCAGCAGCTCACAGCCGAAAGTTGGGTGAGTGCAGTGTGCCGAGGTGTCCTCACCCACAGCCGTGCCTATTTACTAGCGTCTGCATCTGACTTTCTTCTCCGCCAAAGCATTAAGAATTTTAGCGATAATTCATGCTCGGTAAATTTGTTTTCTGCAATAAGATCAAGCCCACAAAGGCAGAATAAAAAGCAGTGCCGCCTGCGCTTCCTTATCGGCGGTGACGCCAGCGAAGTGCTCTGATCACAGGCAGCTGCTCCGAGGCGCTCCCCCCTGCTCCTTAATTCAGTTTACTTAGAGGAGAGTTTGCTGTGGTGTTAATTTTCAGTTTCGCACCAGCGAAGCGGGCCGGCAGCTCAGTGGAGCAGCGGTGGCCAGCGGGCCCCCGCGGAGAGCCGACAGGCTCCTCTCCATCCCGGCAGGCCGCTCAAGTGGAACGTCAGCCGAGCGGCAGGTTTGTTGCTGGGGAGATGAGGACCAGCCTCTCCGTCTCCTCCGCCCCTGCCCTGGCTCTTCCCAGCTGGCGGAGGAGGGAAGCTGGCAGCGAAGACCTCGGTGCTGTACCCGCTTCTCACATTTGCCCGGGGAAGGACGCGCCGACAGGAGGGGAATGGCGTGCGGCGCCTTCGTAGCCGGGCTCGTGGGTCCCCTCTCGAGCTGCCTTTGTATGTTTGCCTGCATTTTGTGCGAAAGCGGAAAAGTACGGGAGAGGAAGAAGAGTTTGCAGGAGCTATGCCGCGTTGCTCTCCTGGCTGACTAATTTTAATCACTTATTTAAGGAAAATAAAGGACTGTTCTGTGATTTAGACGCTGTGCTACAGAGTGGAATTTCAAAACCCTTTATTAGGACTGTTCTAACAACTTCAGATAAAGCAAGTGAAAAAAATGTCCTGATCTAATTTTGGATACCTATATTTGCGCAGAATGATCTAGTATCTTGGCAGTTTCTGTCAGGGCACCTATCAATTCAGACTGCAGTTAGTCAGCACACAAAGTAAATTGCTATCCTACTAAAAAGCTGTGAACAGAGCAATTAAAATCCATTTATATTATGGTTGCCAGCTTCTTCATACAGAAGTAGAAAAATATTTTAGGTCTCTTAAAGCCAAAAACTTCAAAGTTACTGTGTGTTTTCCCTGTGTCCATATATTCCTGCCTTCTCCAGTATTATTGGTACATCTGTGAGTGTCATATCGCTCACTCCCAAAATACCAAGGGCCAGACTTCTGCAATTAAATTGCAAACATTTGCGTGAGGGAAATTATGTGTTGACATTATGTGGGTTTAAAGACCAAAGATTCACATGATTCGCAGACGGGCAGATGTCTGTTCTGCCACTGATGTGTACACGTCTCCTTTGCAGGCACACGCACGGACATCCGCATGGAAAGTCTTCATGTACTTGCACGTTCAGGGTCGCACTACAAAGCCCTGACTTCTACATAATGCTCTCAGTAACCCTTATTTATTGTCTGATGTTAAGAAGTTTTCGAATAGAAAATACCATTTACTGTAAGCAGATGGATTTAAGAAAATTGCTTGGATTACTGTGACTACATGCCTGTACACTTCCATCTTTCTGTCCTGTAAAATGGTGAGAAGCATGTCTGGATGATTTCACAGGGTCTCATGCAAGTATTCTCACATGTTTCCACCCACAGGTCTTATATTCCTTCAGCCTTGGATGGAGTGATAGAGTAGAAAGAATCCCAAATCTCATTTGGCACTGCTGAATTTCGCCTGTCTTTGCACTTCAGTGCAAAACACAAGGGTACAGCCCCACCTCATTCAGCTGCGCTCTGTTTTGCGTCCTGTTTTACCCTTATTTCTCAGGGACTGGGGTGTCTACAGAGCTAGAATTGGCAGGGTATCTTTTTTCCTGCCTGCCTTTGGCCACAGTTTGGTGGTCAACGAATAGCAAAAGCAGGTATCTGCTCAGGCAGGGGGCTGAGGACCTCTCAGCTGCTCAAGCTTGCTTGGAGGGTAATGGCAGTCAGAGGACCTGACTCCCTAAGGCTGCCACAGATCAGGAAAGCACAGAGAAGCGCCCTTAAACACGCCAGCCACTAGTCTTGTAGAGACGTTTACTATAGGCCAGTCTGGAAAATTGCATTAGTTGCGTATCGTTTAAAATATGCACTTCTCTGTAGCTGTGCAAATGACTGTTTGCAAGGAAACGTATTCCTAGACCCCAGAAAGGGGGACGTGGTACCGCTGCGCTGAGGGATTTGGATGCACCCGTATTGACAGGGTTGCACACGTGGGGGCCTGTTCTATTTTGAAAAGAGCACAGCATATCTGCAGCTTGCACTTTGTCATAACGTGTGTAAAAGTAATATCCTACTGTAAGTGTGTATAGTGTAAAGGAAACCTTTTGTACAGTGCATGATCTTGAAATTAATCTATAACTCCTGAAATGTACCCGTTCTGAGAAGAAGAAACAAGGCTTGAAAGCACTCCAAAGAACCATGTTGACACCACAGCTGCTGTTTTTAATACCCCACTGTGCAGGGTAGCATCCTGAAAGAGACTGAAAGCCTCTGTCCATCTACTCATGCCAGATCCAAAGCAGGTGGCTGTTAGAGCTGTCTTTTTCCTGTTGCCAGGCTTTCTTTTGGGGATCCATCATAGAGCCAACGGCAGTCTCCAGTGTGACTTCCACCAATTGTTTACTCTATTTATATTTAGCTAATTAAGTGATAATCCTAAAGTATCAGGGCACATGTGAAATAATAATTATTACTCACAAAGCACAAACTGAGCAAATTATTTGTTTGTTTTGTTTTGTTTGTGCCTAAAGATAATATGTCTGCCTCTCCAAAAGCTGTAGAACTGCTGATCGAAAGTTGCTCAGTTTATCCTGGGATGTAATTCTGCTGGCAAAATGAGAATTATAGACAGGATGAGTTTGGCCCACAGGAAAAAACAGAGTTATGGTTTCAGGGAAGGCATGTATGACAAAAATCCGTGGGCTGGACTCAGCCGTGACATCAATAATTTTAAGTAAGTTCCCTATTAATGTAAGTGTTGGAAGGGCCATAACTCCTGGTCATAGGAGAGGTTCAGAGGTGAGTGGGACATCTTTAATGGCTCAGGATCTCGGGAGACGTAGAAACATAGAATCATGAATCATTTAGGTTGGAAAAGACCTTTAAGGTCATTGAGTCCAACTGTAAAACTAACACTGCCAAGTCCACCATTAAACCATGTCCCTACTGTGACATGTGATGGTTTCCTCTTGTGGCTGCTCCAGAGGCACTTTGAGGGGGTAAACCAGGAGGATGTGCCCCACCATGGACTTTTCTCCAACCTGTTGATTGATCAGAGAGGAGTACTGAACTGACCTCCTGCACACGAACATGTCTTGCTATGATGCTGTCTGCATGGAGGGGGTTGATCTTTGTGTCTTCATGCGTTTCATACCGTCACGCCAGGTTAAATAAAATGAGGTTCTTAATAATCCTTGAGTAGGCAAAGCAAGTATAAAATGTGGTAGGGCACATCTAACATTTTCAAACTTTTTTGTATAACCAGCAAGGCTGTAAAAGTGCTGCTTTTCAATTTGTAGTAGCACTTTGATACTGCTGTAGTCTCAGATTTGTTCCCAGGGTTAAATAAAGCATAGTACAAGATTCTTAACACTGACAGTAGTGGGAATCACCAGCTGGAAGTGGTACAAAAGACTCGCTGACTGGAATGGCAGTAATTTGCAGCCACTTTGCGTGGAAATAGCATTCCATTTCTTCTTTCCTCTTTTCTGCTGTCTTCACTGTCTTGGAAAAAACATGACTAAGATTTCTCAGTGGTCTATTAAATCATATGGGGTGTACAGAGGATAAACAGGGATCAGTTGTTCACTGAATATTCCAGCACAAGGCACCAACCTGTGTGGTCAGATGGCGTATTCAAACCAAAATTTTACATTGGTCTACAGGACAATTGTGTAAGTTCTCTGAACCACAGAGAGAGCAGCCTACAACAGTATCACTGCTTGCTTCTCTGTCCTTATACTATTCTTCAGGCACTTACTGTTGGCCACTATCTGAGATGGAATCCTGTACTAGATAGACTTTTTATCTGACCCAACATAGCTGTTCTTGTGTTGAGCCTTTTCATTTTTATCCCTTTCTCATGTTTTGTTTTAGAATACACTATGACTGGAGTTGTTGGGAAGTTTTGTTTGTGTGAGCGTGCTCTTGCAGGAAAACTGGCTCTGGCAGCGATACAAATGTGATGGGCTTTAATTTTAAATTATGAACTATTGCAATTCCTTAGATTTATGGTAAATATTTTAATAGAAAGTAAGAGGAAAATGTTACTTTTCTGTTTGACCACGTGGTGAATTCAAATTGGAGGAGTTCTAGTGTTTAAAACAGGAGAGTTAAGGCCATAAAGCCATTTAATTGCATTGTTTTCCCTATTTCTTTTCCCTTTTATTTCTAAATAATTTGTCAGTTGAAGTAACCCTGTGTGAAAGCTAAAGGCAACTTTTCGCAAGCCAATGAGGACAACTATGACTGTTACTATTTTAGATAAACTGCCCTAGAAAATCCTATATGCGTGGCAACTGTTTTAAAGCTAAGAGCCATCTTAGTAAAAAGAAATGGAAGGATCTACAAGATGGATGGGTGAACTGAGCAGAACCAAGTCTTTCAGTCTTTTTACATGGGATGTTTAGCTCACTGATGGGTCAGGAAGCTGGAGCTATGTTGGGCAAATGAGTTTGTAGGATTGGGACCTCAGCTATCAAGCAGTGCAGGAGTTAAGAAATAAAAATCAGGCTTCATTCTGACCTAATAAGGTTAAAGAAAAATGTGAAACTGAGGTTTTATGGCATCAAAAGTTTTAAAAGAAAAAGGGAAAAGAAGAAAAAGATGAAGGAAGAATATAGCTGAAGACAAAAAAAAAGCAGAAGAAATAAATTTAACAATCAGAAAAAACCACAATTTAGTAAGGAGATTTTTTTTTCTTTTAAAGTTGTCTTAAAAGGAGTGATGCACATCTTTCAAATGTGTAGTGGGTCATTTTTTCCATTATCGTAGCCTCTGCGTCTTGAATCATGCAATGCAAACCTGTTACTTGAGATTCAATGTCTTGTTTAAAAGGACACTCTTGGCTTTGTGGGCTTTTTGCAGTGACTCATGCAAAAAAGTTGAGTTTTTGACAGATCCCTGGAACAGAAGGCCTGCTTCTCTACTGTAGTGACTAGTCCTTTTGCCCTCATATGTGTTTGAAAAGCTGCTGCCCATCCTGCTCCTCTCTGCCCTCACCAGGCCTGTTCTCAGATCATCTCCAGTTTCAGTTTCAAGTCTCTATGGCAGATGTTTCAGGTAAGCATTGCCTTCCAGTGTACTGCTCACTCACTGCAGACAAAAAAACAGGAAAAACAAAAAGATAAGGAAAAGGGCAAGACTGGAAGGAATTTTCCTGTTACTTTTACTTGTAGTTGCCTTGGGGGTTATTTGTAACAGTAGTACATAGAACATTTTTAACAGATGTTACGTCGTCAGCCATGTCTTTAAATTACTGCATTTGATCACACAACTTGATAGGGAAGCCCTGTTAATGTGCCATACATGCTCAGAAACTGCAGACCATCTTGTCGCAAAATAGAGGGGTGTAGGTAGGACAGCCATCACTTAAAACTGCAGCAGAGAACCCCCAGTGAAGGCCAAAGTCTCACTTAATTTTTCTATTGGCAGAAATGGACAGTAGTTTTTCACAATGTCTTTCGTGTAAGAAGATTTCACAAAGGTGGAATCAGAGGCATGACAGAACATCCCTTCTCTTCAGCATTTACATTTAAACAAGTCCTTTTGTCTCTACTCAAGAGCACTTATTTGAAATACAGATTTTGAGAAGCCCTTTGTTTTGCTTGGCTCACAGACACTGAGGTCCTATTTCCGCTTGGTTTAAATAGTCGAAATAATGAGGGAATGCTGTTTAGGGACAGGGGAAAGCAAGGGGGACAATGGGGGAACCTGTCCAATTTCATCCTCAAATCTCCTGGTCTTGTATTTGGTCTATGTGAGGTTCAACCTTTCAGTCTGCTTCGTTGTGCCATATATCACTCAAAATAGGTCAAAATAAGTCAAAACAAGTCGGCTTCCCTTCACCTGCAGTACTAAAACCTAAAGATACATGAGCCTGGACATGTCAGAAAGTATTCTTCTGCTTTATAGAAGTGAAGAATGTGATGAGGTGGCTCTGCGGTCCCTGCACCTCTGCTTTTTATTTAGCAAAGAGCCAGACACTCCACAATGTCTGCTTTGGGCCAAATAGTAGGGGGATCAAGCTTGCAGGGTGTGCAGTTAGGGCCTATAAAAGTATCCTGGTAAACACGAGCAATCTCCTCATGTAAAAGTTAAGATAAAGGTAATTAAACAGACTGAAGAGTGCATCCTTCCCACTCCACCAGTACTTAAATCAGCTGGGATCCTGATATGCTGCTCAAGACCTGAGTCTGCCCAGTTTATGCTTTTTATTTATAACTTTCACCTTTGTGCGGAGTTGATAATTTCCTAATAAATAGAGAATTAAACCATATTATACCTGTCAGACAGTTGCACATACCTAGAGATACTATTACATGAAAATGATTGCGTATTCTGCGTTTTGGGAAGAAAATGGTGTGTGCCAGATTAATGAGGTTATGAGCAAGTGAGCAGAATAAACCAGTAAAATGTAATTAAGCCATTTAGCACTCCATAAAAACAGGAACACATAAAAAAGTAATGCAAACCACAGGGTGCAGTTAGTTACCAGCCCCAGTATGTCAGCAGGACTTAAAGAGGCACTCATTTTCTTTTCTACTTTCAAGGCAAAAAAATGTTCAAACCACTCTGAGCTTTCAAAGTTATCCGGCCATGTCCCATCCCCGTTGTGTATTGTGCTCCCCTCTCTCCCCACGTTAATGTCTTCAGCAGGAGGAGGATGATTTAAAAGATATATTTTTTTCCCCCACTCTTTTCAGCTGCAGACACTCCCCCTTCTTCATCAATTGTTACCGTGCTCTGTCTTACATAGCAGGAGATGTAAACTCATCAGGATGCAAGCACACCAACCAAAATTGCTAGTCTGTGACATACTTTAGTCTTTTGCTTCTGCACTTCAGATTTCAGTCACTTAATCAGGGATACCTGGACAACTGAGCCCTCGGAAGTGCAGTACTGCATCTAGAGACAACGAAAGGGAGTTAGCTTGCGTTCATTTTAGAACTGAAATAGACTCTCAGAGATAACTCACAGCAGCAGCACTTCAGCAAAGATATTTTTATTGAGGAGAAAATACATTTCAAATCGTTTTTGTCTATCAGAGGTTGTAAAAGTAGATTTTCATTATGCACAAAGCCATTCAAAATGCCACCATGTAAGAGGAAAGGGATCAAACGGAGAGAACTTAACATGCTGGCAGGATGTGTTAGATTCCCTCTAGTGGCTGATCTTCCAGAATTTAATAAATTACTATTGCCAGGAGCTAATACAAATATAGTCCCTCATTTAGCTCAAGCGGTACATGTTCAGACCACGCAGATGATACCTGTGGGGAATGACGGTAAGGAGCAGAAAGGGAAGAGGAGGGAGGGAGGAACCGGTGCATTAGCAGACAACTGCATCCAGGAAGGGGACTTCTGGGAGAGACGTAGGATGTGAGGTGCCAGCAGTGGCTTGATGCAACAGATCAATGGGTCGCGTGCACCACAGAATGCAGTGATGGTCTTGGGATTTACACGCACCATGATAACGGTCAGATAGTAGCAGTGAACTTCAGTAAACCCAGAAAATTGTTTGGCAAGTTCTCGTAGGGAGAGATTCAAACACAAAGCGGAGAGTTGGAAGTTTCTAGGGGAGAAAACGCGAAAGGCCAACCAGAAAACTATCTATCCTAATGTGAAGAAAATAGAGTGATTGTAGTAAAACAACAGAATGCCACACCAGAAGCTCTTGAGTGACGTGAAAATCAAAGAGAAAACGTAAGCAGAAACAAGGTGCTGGAGTCTGATTATAAAAGAATACATGGGCATGCATAGACAAGACCAGAAAGACTATGGAAGAAATTGAATTGCAACTAGTGTTGGATATAAGGAGCAACACAAAATTTCTACAAATATAGTTTCTTTATGGGAGACAGAGAAAAATTCAGTCTCATGCCTAATGGAGACAGGAGCAGAAACATTCAGCTTTTTTCTTTTTTTAATCTCAAAAAGTAATGAAATTGTGGTTGCACCTCTAATATGATTAACAGCAGTTAATGAGAGGACAAGAACTCTGGCCAAATAGTCAAAGATCAGGTCAAATAATACTTGGATACGTTTTGTGTGCTGCAGTCATTAGGTTTGCTGAAATACACCCTTTGAGTATTTAAGGGATTAGGATGAGCAGTTGCTGGGTAGTGATTAATACTCTGAAAGGATGTGTGAATTCCAGAAGTCTGCAAAAGGACAGACGTAATGCTTACCTTTAAAAGAAGAGAATAAGAAATAGTGGAGAATGGGAATTAGAGACCAACAGACTGAATTTCTATATCCTTGGAGAGTGGAAAGAGCTTTCCAGTGCCGAGAGGTTGCAGTGCTAAGCCACAGCAAGAATGGATTGATCAAGAACAAATCACGTTGAAATAATGTCTTGTTGAACAGCGTTGCACCTCCAGTGGGCACTGCAAGGAGGCAAAGGATGTGCTATGTCTCCATTTCAGTGAGGCTTTTGGCCTGTTTCCACATGTCATTCTTGTAAGCGATCTAAGAAACTGTGGTCTAGGTGATGCGCAACTGAAATCAATAACATGAGGTTCAAAAAAGACCAGTGCAAAGTGCTATATTTAGGACTGAGAACCCTGTACACAAATGGGAACTGGAGACGAACAGGCTGCTCAGTTACATGGCAGTAGTATCTTATATCCTGCGTTCTGGGGATTATGCACCGCATGTGAGTCATCAGGGCAACACTGCTGGCCTCACAGAAAGCTTGTGCGTGCAGTTTTTAAAGTCTTATCTCTTAGCATTAAAGAAATGCGTGGCTCAATAAGAGTTGTGAGTCAGTCGTGCAGAGAAAGAGGATAGCAAGGAGCATGGTTGCCCTCTAAAGTCCCAGATCTTTAGTTAAGGAGCGGCCATGTTTCAAATTCTAGACTATGCTGACTTCTTGAATATGTGGTCCCTTGGCTTCAACTTCTCAGTCATAACTAATTTTTAGACTGTGAGGATTGAAAAGACCATTTTTAATCAAGTAGCCTGACCTCGTCTGCAATACAGATCTTTCCTGAGTTAATTCTTGTCTTAGTTAACTAATTACGCTCTTTTAGAGTAACCTCCAAGCCTATTGTTAACATTTCCAAATTTGAGTCTAGCACAGCTCTTTTTAAATTGTTTCAGTGATTAGTAGAAATTTTGACTTCATTTCTACTGTGAGTGTTTCTGACTTTCACTTCTAGTCCTGATTATTGTTATATTATTTTATTATCGAAGTTTTCTTTCTTATTTTTTAAAGACTCTGATCAAACTATCCCTTAACCTCTTTGATGAACTAGTTACATGGCTGCCCTGGATTTTAAAGGCTTGCTTTCCAGTTCTGTAATGATCCTCACTGATTTTCTCTGAACCCTCTCCAATTTATCAACATCCCTGATGAATCATGGACACCATATTTCAGCATAAACTTCCAAACATGAAGCGCCAGTGCCAAATCCAGATTTAATATAATTCTCTTCTGCTTGCCTGCAGACTGGTTGCCTACAGAAATTCTCCTGTTTATTCTTCCAGGGACTGTATTGTCTCTTTTGGATGCAGCACCACACTAGGCACTCATCTAGCATTGATTATCCACTATGATTCCTAAATGCTTTTTAGAGTCCTGAAGTAAACTGTCCCTGTCCTATAAGTGTGTCTTACACGTCATATTCCTGGATGTATTCCTTAACATGTTGCTGTGTTATAGCATTTAGTGTTTGCTCATTTGTCTAACCTAGCAGGTGATTTTATTCTTGATCAGCTGTTTTTCTGGTTTAGCACTTCTCTGGTCTTACGTGTCATTGGTAGCTAAGATTATGATTTTCTCCGGTCTTCCAGATCACTGATAAAACTGCTAAACACATAAGGGGCAAAACCTGATCGCTGTGGGGCACTGATAAAAGCACAGTCTAATCATTGATGATTGTCTGATTTGAATCCATTAAAAATGTGCTGTATTGGTTTTCCATTGCTCTAAATTCTTGATCAAAATCCCACACCAGCCATCAGATCGTCTAGATGACTAGGGGCTGTATCTGGTTTGTGGCTTACTGAGAGGGTGGATGCCAGTCTTCAGATTACAGTGCTGTGCCACTGAGTGGAGGGGTGCTAAGGACTTTGTAGTCAAAAGCAAAAATCGTACCGTGCATGAGAATTACTGTCTGTTGGGGGAAGGTTCGGTAATTACATTTTAGTATTGCGGTGCAGTGGTACATAGTTCATCTTTGACTAGTTTCTGTGAAGATCAATGTGAGCTCTGAGTGAATTAATGTAAGTAAGCGTTTGCAAGTCGATAACTGTAAAATTATGATAGACACCTTATATTATTATATTGCCATTCTACAACATCCTGCAGAGGTTTTTTTGTGGGTTGTTCTTTCTTTTAAAATCAGTTTACTTGCATTGGCTACACATTTCTGAGTCAGGGTATGAATTTGCCTTATTTATTTCTTGTGTCTTTTTATCTGCTAGAACTTCAGGCTTTATCCTCAAGTAGCGAATTATTTTTAAATGGTCATAAAAAGCCCACTGATATTTATGTAGTTTTCTGAAGAGACATTGTATTGTTTTCCTTGATCTCTTTTTAGAACTTGAAAATTCAGATTTTTAATTATACTGCAATAGTGCACGTCCTGATTTTTTATTATATGTATAAAATGTCACCATACACACAGTTGTTACTGATCTAACAGAATTCTGAAAGGGGAGGAATCGCTAATATTGCCACTTTGCATACTGACCCATTTTTCACCGATGTTCAAGGAGTTAAGGGCCATTAAGTTAACAAATATTTACTACTTTGAGTGTTGAAATGTAGACAACTACATTTACATTCGACTTTTACATTAAGTTCTGAGTTTTGCAAAAGTGCGGAGCACTTTCAGTGTCTGCAAGTGCATGTTGTCCTCTTAAGACACTGGTAAGGAAAGGACAATAAGGAGAGTGTCGGCAGCATCCCCTTTTTGTTCTATCGTATATGCCATGCTTGTCACACAAAATACAGCATAGTAAGGTAATGACTGCACTGAGTGAGCGAGCTTCAGAGCAGGAGGCAATACCCCGGCTGCTGTGTGACTGTTTTGCTGTTCCCAGGCGCTGAGCCAGCAGCTCTCCGTGGCTCTGCTTCTGCTGTGCCGTCAGAAGCCAACCTGGGGGTCTCTCACCATCCCTGCACTGCGCCGCGCAGTCAAAGCCACAGACAGCATTTGCAGATTATTCCTCGACTGCTCGTGCATTATTCTGTATCTCCGCTAAGCCATGGCCCCTCGAGGCCTCCGGCAGTGTGAGGGTACCTTTATCAGGTGCCATACGAGCAGGGAGACGGGGGTTTGCTACCCCCCACCTAGCAGCGGTCTGCGTGTTTCTCCGGCCAGGCGCAGGCATATAATGGCACAGCTCATGTTCCGGATGGAGGCGATGGGAGAGCATGCTGAGAAAAATAATTGAAAACGAAGCCGCATTTAAAAGTAATCAAATTACTCCTTGGGATTAAATTTTTAGAGCCAAATTTTAGCCCTCCTCATTCTATGGCGGTGCCTTGCCAGGACCACATAGCTTGGCCCAGCTCCATGCCTGGGGAGAGTTTACTACTTTTCTGAGTGAATAGAACATATGAAGCCAGATTCTCATCGCTTTTATGCCTAAGTAAATGCACCGCTTTTTCAATGGCGTCCTCCCTGATTTATACACGTGTCCATGAAAGAAAACAGAAAGAGAATGGCTCCCACAGCTGCTAAACCCTTGCTGCTGTCTCTAACTTTGCTCCCAGGGTGCTTAGGATAGGCACTGGCAGTGAAAGATAAGAGGGCATGACTACCTGGGGCCTGATTACTTCTTCACAGATCCTGGACCTGCTCTGTCAGATACGAAGGGGATCAGTGACCATTAGGATGAAGAGTGCAATTCCACTGTGGCGCCTAAGAAATGTTAAATTCCACCGTTTAAGGACTCCACCATTAAGAGCATTGGAGGATTTATCCTAAAGTGCTTGCCTTACTGCCTTTTGCCATCTTACCAGCGAGAGCAGTTACTGCAACACAAGATGAGGAGGAAGGTTTGTAGCTCCTGTAAAGGAGAAGCAAGAAGAGGAAGTTGAGAGGGCATGGTATGTCTCTGATCTTCCAGTCCACTGCAACTAATAAGAGTCCAGTCATGGAGCTGTCAGGTTTTGGTGCTTAGAAAAATTAAATCTGCCACTGAGCTGCACTGCCTAAGAGAAAAATCCAAAAGGAGCAAAATGCTGCAGGTACCAACCACGAATATGATTTTTTGTGGCTTCTGTCTCTAAAAGGAACCTCACTAATCCTAGACTCTTTCCTCTCTGCCTGGGGTGTCCACACACACGAGTGCAACATGCACAGGTATGTAGGAGAGGGACCTTACTCCTTTGAGTCAGGAGGCCTGATTTCCAGCTAACATCCCTGACACCTGCATGAGGAAGCACCTTGCTTGTACCCAGTGCACCATGCACACCCAGGCTGCTGGTTTTAGGGAAGAGCTAATAATATGATATAGGCTATTGTAATGAGGTCTCTCGGCACGTGAGCTTGGGTGTCTTACATTGTCTTAGGGAGATGCTCTTAAAGAAAATGTGCATTTTGTAAATATATACACACATATATATGTAAGCATGAATATTTCTCTGACTGTTTAAGCAGGGCACAAATGAATAGTTTGAGTTAAGCAAACAGAAAGAAAACCGTTGAGGACGGTGGCAAGATATTGCTTATAACTAACTGTGACAAATATACCAGCCTAAGCTCTGTTGCGCTGAGGTGTTGCATTATAACATATGTATCTGTCTTGCCCGTTTCTTACTCTGAGCCCATCAGCATGTTATTTGAAGACTTTTGTGTCATATATCCTATACTGTGCTCTGACAGTATCTAGGCACTACAGAGTGAGTTAAGAATGGACTGACACTTCCAAGACAGTCCTTTGCTGTTAGTTTAGAACTGTTTCATGTGAAAAATATCTTCAGAGTGGCTGTTTCTTTCTCAGATAACAGACCTGTCTACCCTCACAAGTGACAGCTCCATCCCTCCCACTTCAGAAAACAGAGGGTATCATTAAAATGTTGACATTCACCAAACACTTGTTAAATTTATCATAGTATTTCCTGTTCTCCGTATAGGAATACCACAAAAAGAAAACAATGAAGGTAAATACCAAGGTCTGGTAAATGTCAGGATTTTAATGGAACCCACACTGTCAAAGATCTCAGAACCAACCATTTGCTTAAGAAAAATGTCATCACTTCTTTACTGTTCTGGTTCTTGAAAATTGGTAGACAAGTTTTACTAAAATTAGATTTGTAGTGCCCCGAGGTGAGAGGCACCACATCTGTGGTCTCATTAGAGGACTTCTCTTCCTCCACAAACACATCTATCAGAAGTGGTAGGAAAGCATTCAAGTAATGAAATTCGACATGCTGGCTTCTTTGGGAGCTTGGTTCAATATCCACTGAAATCAGTGGAATTTTTTAATCAGGTCCTTGTGCTCAGGTTTGGTTTTGCAGCCTGGGTTCATAAGTAATAGGGCTATAAACTCTTTTTTCAAGTTGTTTCTAAGATGCAAAAGAACTTTTAAGTAATAATGTGTCATTTTCAGATTGCACTAAATCCGTGGGTGATTTATGTCTAAAAGTAAGCATTTAGAGGTGTAAGAATATCAAAATTGCCAAATCAGATCAGACCCATTCAGACTCTGAAAATGGACACATACATGACAAGACATTATAGGAAATCATGTACTAGAAGAGTACAAACATAGAGTAATTTTCTTCCTGGCCTTCTTTCAGATAGAAAGAGCTCTTTTCTTGAAGTATACATGCTTATTTCTTCTCAGGTTTTGTTGCTCTTCTAATTATAACCATGAAAGGTCTTATTGTCCGCGAATGAATAAAGTACCTGATGCCCAATTCTGGCTTTTTTCCGAAAGGCAGATAAAAAGCTCAGCCTCTCTCTCATTAGTCTGATGGCAAAATTCCCATTATTTGTCCTACCATAGGAAGATTTTTTTCTGTTGAGACTTAATTCACCAAAAATGTCACAGAGTCAACCAAAAGGATTTGTGAAGCCCATGTTTAATTTCTAAAATTATATCAGGCAAAAATGGGGAAAAACTAGAAAAGCATGGAAAATTAAAAAAACATGGTTTTGATTTTCTTTCTCAAAATTGTCTTGTTACCCCTTCATCAACTTATTTTGGACAGTTAAAAATCATCAAAAAACTACTTCATTATTAGTTAAGTATGCTTACTAGTAAATAAAGCCTTATTTTTATTTTTTTTTCTTTTGCCTCTAGATAGTATTTTTGCTCAGTCCAAAGTTTCCTTTATATCAGATTTTTGTTTTGGCCAATAAAGAAAAAATATCAGCTGTTCAGATATGGCTTTTGTCTTTAGCTGTGAAGGACTGGGGTTAAGACTGCATTATCCAAAATGCCAAAAATGCTTTCTGTTGCTGTTCACTGATTAAGTAGCCCCTTATCAAAGGACATCCATTCACAGAGGAAAGGAAATCCCATCATTTAAAGGGCCAGTAGTCATTAAATATAAATGACAAGATAACAGTAAGGCGATGTTCTCTTAGCATGCATCATATCCCACGGTGATTTTTTTACTTATAAAACATTAAACTGATTGCATACTGTTTGGTTCTGTATCACTCACAAGGACTGCTCCTGGGTAATGAAGTGTAATTAAGAGGAATTGTATGTATGTCTTCATTGAAAGCCAATGATTTCCTTTCCCGTTAGTTACACTCTGGAAATACAGTGCTTTACAGAGGTAATCTTTACCATTGATTTAGTTGATCCAGCTGTCTTCAGATGTTGGAACTGAGTATCAATGGCGAGGTCATTTAGGTGTGCTTCTGCTTAGCTCAGAAGTTAAGCAAATATAAATGTATAATATTGCTTAATAATCATCAGGACAGGTTATTAGGCCCAATGCTAAGCAGCCAGTCCTTCCTTTTTCTTTTTCTTTTTTCCTGGGAAGTTTCTTTGCATTTGAGTTTGCCAAACTGAGTGTAAATCAGGTAATTTTCTTTACATCTTTTCTTTCTTACATTCAACTACTGTGCTTTAGAAGCTAGTGAAATGTTAGCAGGACTTGGAAATATGTAATACCAAACTGCTGGCTTTCTGAGCACCGAGAATCTGCAGTAGCAGTCTGTGATGTTGATGTGAAGAGCATACAAACTGTGGGAAGGTTGGTGCCCCCTCAGAAATGCACCAGCTTACACAGATGTGTTTTTCTTTATGGTTGACTACTGACATCTCACATGTAATAATGCCATCCTTTACACCTCGCTGGAAATTCACAGTTCTTTACTGTGAAATTCTGGAGCCCAGTAATGATACACCAGTGAAACTCAATATAGACGTGCTAAAATAGAGGATAACCTAAAATTTTTAAAAGTGAGCTTAAGAAATTGAACGTGCTCTGATTTCCGTTTAGATTTGACAGTCCTTTACCTTGGTCTTCTGTTATGGAAAGTACCTTTGAGTGAAAGAGTTAATTCACCTACTCTCAAAAACTATTATGGGCAAAATAAGTGACTAACTGCCACTAAAGTAACTCAGTTACTGGACAGCATCGTCTCAGTTTCTTTCAATTTCTTTACTAACAGTTAATTGTAATGCATTTCGTCAGCAATATTGATACCTGCCTACAAGGAAGCATGAAAGGGATCATGGAGACTAAAGAAAATGATCTGAAGAAGGTGCTCTGGTTTACAAGTGGGTGAAACTAAAGAGAGTTTGTTACACCGATATTTGTCTAGACTGCAGCTGTCTTTTCACAATGGGATATTAAAGCAAGACATCTACTTTCCTGTGTGGGGATAAGTTCATGGGATGGTTCATTCTTCATTCCTTCCAGAAAATTATCTAGTCTGAAATCACTGTGTCCTTGCAACATCCCTGCTCTGGTCAACAAAGTGAGGCCCGGTTAGTGATGGAGGAGAGGGGGCGTTAAAGGTGGAATCCTCGCAGAAGACACACGCTGCATCCACACGCAGCTGTCCAAAGAGAGGTTTCCTCCCATGGGAGGCTGTGGCTTTGCACTGCACCCTGCTCACGCTTCTGTCAAATTGCCTTCTTTTGTGTCTGGAACCAAACCCTGGCTGTGTCCTCAGACTAGGGTAAATGGAGAACGACCCCACACAAACTGAGGTCCAAAGCCTCCCCTAATTTCCATTCTGCCAAAAGACAGTCTGAACAGAGTTTGGCCTGTAGGAGCGACAGCCCAAATGATTTTGAAAGGAACCTTTTTTTTTAATTTATTTTGGTCTCTTCCAGTCTAACTCAAGGGTAAATCTGTCTGTTTACTTCTCTTAGCTGCCTAGAATGACATGAGACCACTGTAAACCTCACTTCAGGCCTGTAGTTTCCTGCCAGTCAGAGCTGCCACCACTGTGTTAATGGTCATCAAATGTCAATAGTCACTTTCACCCTGAAAAAAGCTTGGAACAAGAGAATAATGACTAAGTAAAGCTCGAAGCTTAGGGACAAACACGTGATTTACGGTGCACAACAGAAGGAAGGTTACCTGTATAGCACTTCCTCGGTATGTGTATGCACACATAGAGAGGGGAATCTGTTCTTCAGTCACAGTACACGTTTGTATATGGTAAAGACAGGGAACAGATGACTGTTTAACGTGGCAAAGAACTATAAAAGTGTTGGTGGCTCGGCTTTTATTTTCAGTCATCTAAAAAGTGTTTTAATGAAGTATTGCAAATTAGATTCTGACAAGTCATATGGTATTTTAAATAACTACCAAGGAAAGAGATTACTCTTAAATACTGTATTTTAGAGCTCACAGGAGGCTTCAGATAGTTTGTTATTCATTTCAACCTACTGCAAGTATTAACAAGCTTACTGGATAAGGCTTCTACCTTCTGAAACGTCTTGACTCTTTAATGCATTATTAATTGTTCTAATATATATAATTCAGTGCAATTTATTGTATATGTCTGAACATTCTTAAGAAAATCAGGATAATAGGGTCTCTGGCCATTAAAAATGCCCTGGACAATGTATTTTATTACTTCTCAGTTATCTTCTGTTTTGAAAATATAAATTCAAGGAACTCTTAGAAGAAAGGATCATTAAGAGGGCAAAAAAATTAGAGTGGCAAAACAATAACATTCTTTAGCTGCTAATAATCTCCGAACTGCTGGAAATGCTTCCTGCAGTCTGCGTTTTAGAAACCAAGGGGATGATAATGATATTTTGTATCCTCAGGATCCTCAGTGGTGTCATTAGTACAAACCCATCTCAGGATAACCTCTCTGTGAGGCTGAAGGATGGGTTTGGGACCTGGCTTCTGCAGTTATCGCCCGTGTGGTGTGTAATGTGTAATCCCCTGTGGGATGTGGGCACAAGCTGGACACCCCCAACGCAAGCGCCGAGGGATGGAGCCCGGGGCAAGTGTCACAGTTGTGAGGAGCCTTACCCAGGTCCGTGGCACTGGCTGCTCCATGGCACGCCAACCCCAGCGGCTGTAGGTGGGGATGAGCCGAACTCACAGTCTTGTGGCCATTTTATACTGTAGGAGAGGAGGTTTGATAGCTGCAGGCGCTAGCAGTGCTAGCCAGATTTATTTATTGCATGAGGTGAGAGCAGTGACTGCAGTCGTGTTATTCCTCTGTACCAGAGCCGCCTTGTGTCCTGTTCTGCCCTGTTTGTTCATACAGTCACGTCCTGAAGTTACACAAAGGCCTTGCTAGGCAAAGGAAACAGTTGTTATGATTAGGGTTGACTGGAAAGCAACGTTATGCATTACGAGGTCTGTGGAAGACAGGAACCATGCTATCTATGAAATTTCTTTCTAATTGTGGCAAATCAGAAAAGCACGTGGTCTGTTAACTGTGGTGCTTTCTTGTGTCCAGGAGCTCTGGTTTTTTCTTACGTGTGAGCCGTTTGTAGTGCAACGCGGTCTTGGTTCAGCACTTAGCTCTCACAAGCTACAGTGACAGAAGTAGAAATAAATAGTAAATATAGCAGTACTAGCATCTCCCAAAACATGGATGCTTGCTGATTTTGGAAGCCGCAATAAAACATTTCAAGCACAATAAAACATGTCAGTTTTGTAAAACTTAGGGAGATATAAAGCCCCCTGTCGACCTTTGTCCTTCTGGCACTGCTGAATTTAGTAAGCCTAATCTTGAAGCATCTGGCTGACTTAAACCTCTCCTGTTTTATTCTTAAAACGCCACTGATTTACATGATAGTTTGCCTTAGACAGGGCAGTCAGGCTTTGATACTTGATCCCCGTGGGAGTGTTGATTAATAAGGGCTGAGAGGAAAAGTTATAACTGCAGAAAATGAGAGTAAATGACAGTCCTATGTAAATGAGAGTCCTGGGATCTGCAATAATTTCAAATTACATTTCTGTGTACGTGTGTGCGTGTGTGTGTGTGTCAGTCCTTTATCAGTCAGTCCTTTAGCATGCCAACAGCTCTTACTGCACTTTAGAAAATATGCTCTGAACATAATAATCTGTAGAGCTAAGCTTTCTTAGTTCAGATAATTGTATAAAAATAGCACAATCAGGGTGTTACAAATGCAAAGGAAAAAAAAATCAACCTGCAAAAAAGATACTGTAAAAACAGGAGGCTAAAGAAAACAAAAGTGCTCAATGTTACAGCTGAGAACTATACGATTTCTTCCTGAAGGCATAATAGGAAAGAATTTATTCCTTTACAAAGCAAAATCTGAATTTGGGGCATCAAGAAACATGGGAAGTAAACTGTAGGCTTGATACTGGGCCAGCCACCTGACCTCATTGCTTTGGGCTGTTCCTGAGCAAACAGAAGTTTCTGCATTTCCTATATTCCAATTTTGAAAGGGTCACCGTGTGGTCTAATAGCCCTGGCTACACAAAGCATCTGACACTTTTTCATATGACCACACGTGACCTTTCTTAATGTGGAAAAGGCTGTGAATCTACCCATTACCACTAAAAATTAATAATCAGTTGTGTTACATGCATGTAACAAAGCCTCCACTAAAATTTATTATAAATGCTTGTGACATATGCAATCAAAATTAAAAAAAATGTCTTTGGAAACTTGAGTTGCGGTAATCTCAGATTTTGCTGGTGACCTTCACTGAACTGATAGAAATGTGGGAATACAGTGAAATCCATAGAGGCTACATTTTGCAACCAGCCAAATGTTGAATGCTGGTTATGATTTTCAAGGCACATGATTAGCTTAATATTTTATTTTATTTTACCTCTGATTAGTTGTACATGGAATATTAAAGTCAGTATAACAAGGGATATTTAAATCAGAACATAGATCTAAGTACAAATGAGAAGGGCAGTCACTTCATAGTTTTGAAACATATGGTTAACAGGCCTATATTTTTAATTTACAGCACTATGATTATATTTGACTTTTCATTTTGTAGATATTGGGAAATGAATCTTCAGATGGTCCTTAATTACTTTGAATTCAGCTGATGAGATATGTTACTGCAGTCCAAACTCTAGGCTTATAATAAACAAAAGCTAAAAGAAGGAAATATACCCATTCTTGTTTTCTTGCTAAATGTTATTAAGAAAAAAAATTTACAAAATTTCCTTACTACTGAGCAGTTTTTCTTTTAAAAATTGTTCTACATTTCCAAAATTTCATTACTGCTCTCTGTGCTGGGTTTTTGAAAGTCCATTTCCACCAGAGCGATAGGCATGATTTAGAGGGCAAAAAAACACAAAATAGCTCATTGAAGAGGCTGACCAGAAGTGGCCAGCTGTCAGAGCCAGCAGGAGCTGAGCACTCGCACAGCCTCTCTGACCGGCCGCTCAGCGCTTGTACGCTATTTCCCCTCGTTACCCTGCAAGGCAAGGAAACGGATCCATCTCATTCTTCAGGTGAGGAGCTGAGGATGGGGAAGGGTCAGGCTGTGTTTCAGGTTGAGTGCCCATCCTGGGTTACATGGTGGGAGCAGCCCCTTTTTGATGAGATGAGGCTGGCCACATGCTAGACGTGCCATGGCCCTGGGACAGGGTGGGATGGAATGCCTGCCCTCCTGCCGTCCTGCTCTGCAGGATCTTGCTGGCTTGGCAGATGCTAGAAGGAAGATGCAGAAGGAAGGCAGATGACAGGGCCATCTCTAGTGCACCACTGCGACTGTGGAATAGGGTATGGGACCACAAAAGGCAGATAGAATCATATAATTGTTTTGGTTGGAAGAGACCTTTAAGATCATCAAGTCCGACCTTTAACCTAGCACTGCCAAGTTACCACTAAACCATGTCCCTCAGCGCTACATCTACACGTCTTTTAAATACCCTCAGGGATGGTGACTCCACCACTTCCCTGGGCAGCCTGTTCCAGTGCTTGGTAACCCTGTCAATGGAGATTTGGAGGAGAGCAGTGATGGTGCCTTTATCAATGTTCCTTTCCTCCTGCTCCCAGGAAACGCCCAACTGGCAGATAAACTAAGTATCTTGCCCATCCTGCAGGTAAAGGCTGACAGAAACTTAAGGTGACACATGCTTAAGACTGGTATCCTGGCTGCTGAACCAGACACCTTCTGTACTTGCAATGCTGTATTTGGACTAACTTTCCTTTTCCAGTTCGTTTAATGAAGATGGGATCTTATGGACCATGCTTACCCCTTGTGTTTAACAAATGCTGCATCCTCTCATGGATACAAGGTGTCCGTTGTGACCATCAATCTGACTATGCCTCTAGCAAAAAGCTGTCACTTGGAGATTAAAATAGATATCCGTTTGCATATTGTAATATTTTTTTTCTATGTATATTTTAAAGGCTACAAGGAAAATATGGAACCCAGGTTGCAGCTAACTCCCTTCCACTATAGCAGATTTGCTCATGCTTTGGCCACTGGTTAGACTTCCCCTGACAGTTTTCCACTGCTGTGGCGGGTTCCTGGCCTTTCTTGTGTGTTGTTTGTGCTGTTCCTGGGGATTCTGTGGAAAAGCAGATTGAGGGAAACCATAGGAAAAAAGAGTCTGTTTTTTTGTTCCCTTTCATGCATCATCAGTACTTTCCGAAAGAAAAACAGCAAGAAAGGGAGGAAGGTAACACAGGACTTGGCAGAAAGCCAATGCACAGGAGTGCTGCAGCAGGTTGAACTCTCTAAATCTTTTGTCCATTTCAAATATCCCTGTTTTATTCTGAGCTGTACAAGCCCTTATTCACATGAGCAAGGCGTCACCGCAAAATTTCATGTTTTCTATTGTTCACTCCAGGCCTGATGAGCTCTCTGCTTTGGGATCTCATCCTCTTCATCCTGTTATCCTTGTCACTGGAATTGCTTAGTGTATATCAAAATAGTTTCAGGACGGCTGCTCAGCCTCACAGAAGATACCGAATGCTTGATGCAATAGCCACTACTCAGGCGTTACTGATTCATGCTGAGGTGCATGAACTACTTTGTACTGACAATAGTGGTCTGATCCCTGAGGCCATCATTCTGTGTCATTTGTCCCATGTTTGATGGCATTGCCAAGGATCACCACTCTTTAACCTCCCACCACCAGTCCTCCTTGTCCCTGAGCACTCTTCTTCTGTGTGCATGTCCCCTTGCCCTAATGCCCCACAGCCTTCTGAAGCCTTCAGCAGATGCGGGGCAGATGCACGATTTTTGTTTGTCCAAATGGCTACATTCTACCAGAGTGAGAACTTCACGTTTTTGGTAACCAGCTCATTTCCTGTAGCATCTGACTTTTAAAGGAGTCGTCGCATTCCCTCTGGATTGAATGCATAGGTAGTTCTCATCCAGGCTGGTAATATAAGTAATTCCTGGTGCTGGGTCTATTCATGGATTTTGGATTGAGCCGTGTTCCTTTTTCAACTCCTAAATAATAGAAAAGAAGGATACTATATTGTTATGTATAAATTATCTTAGAAAGACATATGTTTTGACCTTGATTTAAAAAGGCACTGCTAATAATATAGGAAGGGAGAGAATGGAGGTTGACATGATTTCCAGCAAGGTATTTATAGAACTGTTTGAACAGACTTTACAATAATTAAAACAGAGTATAGGTTATGTTAAAGTAAATGATGTCAATTTAGTTCATCATTATTGTTACAGTGTTGCAAATTAACATAACAATGACAACTCTAGTTGTCACTGACTTGAGCAGCAGCAGTTAATCATTGCAATTAATCATTATTAATACATAATTCATAATGATCAATCATGCTTGACTCTAGGATCATAGTGGGCTTATATTAAATACTATATAAATATAAAAGGGTGTTAATAACTGTCCAAAAACTAGGAGAATCAGGCCCCCATTTTCCATTTTGATGTACTGTTATGAGCTATCGCTGCCACGTGTCTGAGTTTGTTAGGACTTGTTTAGTTTGAATTAACCTTGACAGGTGAGAAGTAAGATTGCAGCACATATATGCAAATTGCATAGATGTCCCATATTTGTCTAAGACAGCTGTTGTACGCCTCACAGAGCTGGGAAGTCACTCAGGAAAAACTCTTTTGCTGAGAATTCACCAGTTCTCCTCTAAGTCTTTCCCCATGGCACGCTGAACTTCACAAAAGGTAACCTTTGGTTTTCAAGAACAGCTCTCAATTCCTCCTCAGCCACTATTCTCAAAGTTTATTGAGGAAGGGCTGCTGCCCAGGTGGACACTGAGCTGTGGTTTTTAGCTATTGTAATACTGATGTCCAGGAGCACAAGGACTTCTGAAGAGTAATTTTGCAGGCTGCCTAAACGGCTTTACAGGCTGCAGGTATTCTCTTGCCTGTATTCTAGAAGCCCGTGCTCTAGACCATGTTTTGGTTTTTTAACAGTTTCTCTCTTCATGGGCTCGTCTGCTTCTCTGGGAAGCAGAAGAGCAATGACATAAATTAGGTACTTTTTCAGAAAGCTTCCGAGTGCTACCTTTCAAGTGAAATTTGCCTAGACATTTTAATGAGTCTTTGCACGGAAAATCAACCATGGTTCAGACACATATTGCACCCCAAAACAAATCAATTTATTTTAAATGGAAGGCTATCTTAGAGGGTTTTTTTCCTTGAAGAGTGAAAAGCAAATACATACTTCAATTTAAATTAATTTTAAATATTTTAGTTTGCTGTACGGAAAACAAGAGAGAACACAGTGTGCATATCCATAATGAAGTGCAGTAATACTTAGTTCAAAATGACTGTTGTTTTCAGCATACAGCAGTGCTCAGAGAAAGCCAAAAATTCAATGCAAACAAAACAAAGGCATTAAAGTTTTGATAGCCACATGATTTCTGGGCAGAGGGTAAGGACCCAGCAGAGAAGCTGCTAAATGTCCTGGTACAGCAAAGGATGTTTTAAAATCAAGTGCTTTTTTCTTAACCAAACAAAATATTTCAAAAGCAGCAAACCCCTTTTAAATTCCTCCATGAAATGAAAGTCTCTTCAAGGGTAGTTTGGCAGAATTAAACTATTAATTCGTCAGATTTCAGCAGCGTCTGATCTCTGAATAGCATGCATACCATTTTATGCCTGAAGGACAAGCGGAGCCATGTGACTCCTGCGAGTGGGTAGATGTCCTCGGAGCAAGCTTGGAGCAGCAGGTAAAATCATGCCGTATCTGCCTTAAAACGGGCCAGGCAACAGGGAGCCATCCGCTGTCACATACTGAATTCAAAATTAGTCCTCCTACCACAGGTATAATTTCAATCTTGTTTTCTACCTAGGAAAGTGTCGTTCCCCTCCCCCCCCCTTTTTTTTTCCATCTTGCCGATAATCTTTTGCCTGAGTTTAAGGATCCCTCATGAAACTCTTATTTTTATCATGCTGTGGTACCTGTCCTCTGGGAAATCACTCCTTGCACTGCCAAGGACACGAGTTTGCTTTTCAGCTTCAGTCCGGTCCTTGGCCACGTGTCTGTCCTCTCCCGTCGATGACACTCTCACCGTCTGTGACTGCCGTGCTCAGAGCAGATGCTACCAGGGCAAATTTTTTCCCCATGTACTGTACCCATGCACAAACCCTGCAATACGAGGCTACCAGTAATGTGGAAGAGCTGGGAACAAGAATTTTCTGTGCACCTTGTTTCTGAGCCCCGGCAGGGAACTATTATTTGATTAAAATAAGACTATGCTGACTTTCTCCCCCTGCACGTTCTCACCGTTTAACTGTGATAAAATGATTTATTACCTAAATTAATTCCATCTTTGTCCTTCTATTTTTTGCTCAGAACGACACGTGGAGCTGGAGGAAGGTGAACAGAAAAAAAATGAAAAATAACGTTGCTATTAAAAAAATATTTTAAGTATCTCGCTTCCTAAAAACTAATCACACCAAAAGTTTTCAGCGAAAAAGTAGGCTTGAAATGACCTGAGATAATAGCAGGTCATATTAGGAAAAAAATAATCCTAAAAGATCATATTAGCAGTTAGGAGATTGCATCCGTTATGGGGTTTTGTTTTAAGGATTAAAAAAAAGACCCTTGACTTGACTGTCAAATCTTCAACATTTACATTTTCAGGTCCTGGCCCCTGAGAGAGGAATCGTATGTCGAGTGCCTCAACTCCCCAGAGAAAGTGTGGGAGGAGTGGGGCAACTCGGAGTCGGATCCAAACCAGCTGAACTGCAAACAGGGATAGCTGCGAGGGAGGGGATGAAGAAAAACCACTTCAGTGGGTAAGTGTTCCTTCTGTCAATTCGGAGCTGCACCCGGGCTTGCAGAGAGGCACTTTTGTCCAGCTGGGGTCCACAGCCTGAAGGAAGTGACCAAAACCTGTTCTTTTCTTCTTCTTTTGGTAATGAGGTACTGAGTAGGGTTCACTGCTCTGATTGAGGAGAGCGGCAGCAGCAGATGTACGCAGGTGCGAGCCTCGGTGCTCGGGGGATTCAAGGTTAAGGAGAGCATAGGTCCCTTCAGGTTGAAGGGGTGTCTGGTGTCTGGTTTACAATTGCAGCTTTGGACCTCCTTGCAATGCTAAACCTTTTATTGTGTCCAGCGCTTTATCACTCAGTTCTCATAGATTCAAGGTGAAGAGGACAGAAGCTCTTTCTAGGCACAGTTTTTTCTGTCTTGTTTATTTATATTGGTCACTCCTCTGTTGATGAACTGTTACTACCCAGATACAAAGTGCAGAGTGAAGGACTCATCGAGATTGATGTTTTCAAGAATACTGGATTATAAATAATAATAATGTATGTATGTGTTTGCCTTGTCTGAGGTGTCTGGTTAGAAAACTTGGTGGTTTCTGAAATGCTGTGAACCTATAAATTTTTCAGGATGTTACTGTAAAAAAGGGTGAAGTGGAGCTTTAAAAAGTCAACCAAATTATTTTCTCCTAAAGAATTTCTCTTTGTGTGCACTCCTGAATATAATAATTTATCAACTGATTTCCCTTCTGTTGTATGTTCCTGTTGCAGCCCTGTGAGTCTCATAAGTAGAACTGTGATTCTTTCAGTGGCAAATTGAAAATATATAGATAAAAATATTTTTATATGAACATAATCAAACTCTGTAACATATGGTGGGTGGGTGTCCTAAATATAAAGATAATAAAAATAAGAAACATGTATACAAATTAAAATTTTAGATATATTTGAATTTTCATCCCTGGAAAGTCAGTGCTTAACTTAGGAATATAGAAACCAATTAATGGGTATGTGAATGAGTGACATTGTCACACTGACATGTCGCAGGCATGAGGAATGTGTTATGATACATTCTTCTATTCTTCAGTCCACTTAGGAGTGCACACAGATTGTTGCAAATCCCAACAATGCTAAATTAATTTGCATATTACTTGTATAAGAAGCTGCAGGCATCTGTGTGGGTAATATGGATATATCTATACACGGAGCAGAATAGGAATAGCTATTTTTCAGTCTTTGTTAAATTTTTTGGTAAAAATCTTAACTCTTCAAAACTGAAAGCTCTTGATAGCCGAAGTTATGAATGAGAACTCCGAAAATCTATACTCCTGTGAAAATCTGTGTATTTCCTGTTTGTCCCCTGCTTGGGTTATCAAAAGGTAATTTTTCTCAGATGCCAGCTTGCTGTGGGTTTTTTCATACCTTGGACTGCACGGCTATCCTTGTGTAACTATGCGTTTCATTGATGTTACGTGGAGATTGAATTGTCTGAAAATGTAGTCCAAGGTCTGCTCTTCAAAAATACAGGTGCTTATTACCTAGAACCACTTATCAGTCAATAGTGATAGATATTTACTTGGTAAGGTTCAGGTGCTTGGAAGGAAAACAGTGTGAAGAGTACACTAATAACATCAACAGGAAAACACTGTGTTTCAGTATTCACGTTGTGTGCAAACTAGCTCTGTTCTGAGGACATCTCTCCCTTCTCTTATCCACAACTAAAATTCGATTACAACCCTAATGATGTCTACTCTCACACATACCAGTTTGGTGTCTGTGGGTTTTTCTAGGGAGATATGGCAGTGACCTTCCTCTTGCATCCTCTTTATCATCTTAGTCACATCTCCAGACCCCTGCCAGACATTGAGTGAGAGTTACCTGTGATGTCTAAGTAAAAGCGGCAGTACAGCTTGATCTGGATTTTTTACTTATTATTATTTGTGCAGACTCGCTGTTGAGTCCCTGCTTTGGCCATGCGAGTTGAAAAACATCCACAGATTGAGAGCAGGAGTGCTACATTCTTCATGTTACTGCAGCAATAGAAAACATCTTTGTTACTGAACCAAGGTGTAAAAGTAGTGGTTTTCTGTGCTGTTGTGTTCTTGCCAGGAACCAGCTGCTGGGGTATCCCACTGTCAACATGAGTTTGTGTCTGCTGCACCTTAAGAAAAGCTACTGCTGTGGGGCCTGGTGAGGCTTGCCTGGCTCGATGGGGGCCCTCAGGAAACAGGCACCAGAACTCCTCAAGAACTTCCCTACATACTCCTGCAGCCCCATCTGGTTGATGCTCAGAGACTGCTGCTGAGACTTTGGATTCAGAAGTGTGAGCACACTCATTTGTTCCCCACCTGTGCCCACAAAGAGGCCACCATTGTTGTGCCTGGAGCAATTTTCACACCCAAGCCCAGTTTAAATTGCCATTTTATTAGATTATTTGAAGTGCAAGACATTGTCATGGTTCAGGAACTTCCAAGTCCTTCGACATGGTGAGAGATAACCTCAGTTATCAGTTACCTGGGTTGATGAGGGCTAGTGATGCATGATGATTTATTTCTAAATACTTTATTTCAAGGAAGACTGGCTGATGTCCATTTATAGATGAATAGCAATAGTGAAGGTTTTTTGGCATGTGCCATTGCTGCGGCATATGTTTCCAAGAACTTCTTGCTATACATGTGGTGAATGCAGCTTGTTTTGGCAAAATGTATTTCCTCCATTCAAATGTGATTTGAGGGTACTTTTTAATTTAATTGAATTCTTCTGGGTATAAGAAGTCAAACAACAGCATACAATTTACCTTCCGTACTACACTCCATTTAACTTCCCTTATGGGATACCAGTTTATGAGTAATTTTTCCATTTAACTCCTGTAATGTAATAATCTACAAAAAAAAAGCACTTCCATTCTTGTTATAGCTAGGAACAGGTTTAAAAACTAAAAAATCATGTTCGCATAATATCCATGAATTACTTCAATGAAGTTTTGAGCAATATGTCAGTGTTTTAAGGTTGGTTTATTTTATATGCCTAAATTTATGCCCATCAATAGTCATATTTTTTTCACATAATTTATTGTTCTCCATTACCACGTTTTGCTTTTAGCCTAATTTACTATCCCTACTTTTAACACTGTGTGTTACGTTGTGTAAGAATACTCTCACCCAGACCCTTACCGAACATCTTTTCCCTCTGGGTCTCATGCTGCCTGGAGAGTAGGGTTAAGTGATTTGGTTCAGGAAATCTTTTACAAACTTGAGAGGTTAAAAACATTTTACTCAGTTTCTGCTCAAGTAAGCTTCTAATTTTCAGAGAATTTTGGTGCTGGCAGAACACACTATGCTGACAGGGTTTGAGGCTGCAGTCATCATCTACACAAACAAGACTGCATGCAGCAGCAGAGCAAATTTTGGGTGAAGGTGTGTCAGCTCCTATTTCATCTGAATGTGTCACACAGCCCCATTAAAAAGCTATAAATATGGGACAGAATCTGCACCTTTTTTCCACATTACTGTGACTGTTCTTCCTAAATTATCCTCTCTACTTCCAAAATATATAAAGTATTACCCAGCATGGGGAACAGTGGCAGGACTCATGCAAAAGACCAGGTTTCTTAAGCGTATTTATGTACCAAATGATTCAGACAGAAACCATAGAGACCTAAGCACTTGGGCAGCCATCGTAGTTCTGAGTCCAGAGACCTCAAATAAACTGCACAAGGGCCCTTCCTAGACCCCTCACTAATCATGCTGAACTTCCAGACCATTCATCTAAGTGCGTTACCCACCTGAGGATAATCTGAGGATGCTGGCACAAATCTTCCATTCCTCTTCCTTTTCTAAGACTTTCCGGAGATAGTGAAATCAGTGAAATAAATCACAAGGAAAATGATACTGCAAATTCCCTCTTCTTCTCCCTAAACATGCTCGTCATTGTGTTTTCTCCTACATGTTAACATCTTCCAGAGTAACTATACTTAAACAAATTAAAACAAATGTATGTAAGTATTCTTCAAACTATAGTGAGTTTGGAAATGGGGAACTTCTACTATTCATATCTTCATTCCAACTTTCTTTCTTGTGTATGTTGCTATACCGCAGAAAACATTTCAGTAAATTTACATCATAAAAAACTAATGTGGTCCATTTATGGGTCAAACAGTGTTTTCAGATGTTCTTTTGAAGTTCTTCAGTGGTTTTTGCCAATCATATTTGGTTAACATAGAAGAATACTTTTAGCAGAGGGTAGAATAAGATAGACTTTTTTCTTTAGATAATTTGTATACATCTTCCTTGGCAAAACATGTACATCACAGCTCAGTCTTTTTTTTTTTTTTTTTTGGTAACTCAGTCCTATCCACAGTGCCGTAGACAGGCTTAAATGTTAATTGAAATTAATATGAAGAGAAGGCCTTATTTTTAGATCCAAAGCAACAAAATCCTGATAACCATCATTTCACAGTGAATGCAGTTGTAACACTCTCCAGTCTCAGGGGTACTAAATAACAACTTGATATGGCTCCACTTCATGTTATAGATAGTGAATCATTATGAAAATCAAGCTCTTAAATTTCATCTTTCATTTTCTTTTCTTTTCTTTTCTTTTCTTTTCTTTTCTTTTCTTTTCTTTTCTTTTCTTTTCTTTTCTTTTCTTTTCTTTTCTTTTCTTTTCTTTTCTTTTCTTTTCTTTTCTTTTCTTTTCTTTTTGTAACAGGATTTTGTGGTTTTTGTTTCTAAATTCTTATTCTGAGGTTAGGTGCAGCTCATTTTGCATTTCATAGTTTGAAGTTCTTATAGATTATTTGTTTCCATAAAAATTGATCTAGCAAGAGAAAATGCTACTTTCTCATTGAGATTTGTACCCTATACATATTAATTGATTATATAGTTGAACTCTATGGCCTATTTATCTTCCTGAAAGAAACAGAAATGACTTTGTCACAAGCTGCAGAATATATGCAGGACTGCACAATGCTCAGTCCCTACTGCATTCTGAACAGTGATATATTTTAGCATCTAATATTTATGTTCATTTCAACTTGTATTCTCATTTTTCATCTGCAGTGCCCTTGGTGATGATAGAAATTAGTTTTATCATGGCTTTCTTTAAAGGACATCCAGGCTTGGAGAAAAAACAGGGAGGGGAAAAGCCATCCAGAGGCATGGGCTCCAAATTGATATGTCAGGAAAGTATATCCATGAATTTCTTGTTGAAGTATAGTGATCCATAATCTTCTCTTGTTTTATACACTTATAAATTACATTCTTTTATGGTATGTCATTTAACTATACACGTCTTTGTATCAAAACTGGTGTTTCAAGCCCAGGCTGGAACCGTCAGTGCTGTGGAGGTGACCCTGGAAAAACAAAATGGATAGCAGTCTCGACAGGCAAAGACTTCCATCAGACACGGGCACAGACGTGGCTGCTACAAGTCTGTGGAAAGTCTTCGTGGCGGCATTTGTTCCTCTTATGTGGGACAAGGCTGACACTGCTATCTGTCACTCTCTGCGTTGCGCAGGTTTCGTGTTTATGCTGTGTCTCGCTTTTTTTTCGCCGAGATGGCCTCCCGCTAGACTGCTGCAGCTTAAATCTTAGCAGTCAGGTGCTATTTTTCCTGTGTCTAGGCTGTCAGCCCGGATCTTTATAAAACCTCCAGCAGGCCCTTTTCTCCTCCCCGCTTCCAGAAGGGAGGCATTTTAAGTAAGCCAAGGTTCAGGATGTGACAGGAAACAGATGAAATAATAAAGCATCCTTCCATGCCATATGAAGTTGTGGTAGAGGTGTAGTGAAGGAAAGGGTAATTACAGAGGAAAAAAATGTTCCGCGTTGTCTAATCTTCTTCTTCAACATTCAACTTGCTAAAAAAATCACCGAAATTGCACTGTAGCTGCAACATTTTTTCACGACTGGCCCTAATTATCTGACACCTACTTGGTCAAATTGACAAAATCTGTTAAATATATATGAAAACGTTTTGCAAGATACAGATAATAACCTTGCCCTTTAGACCTGTGGTTGCAGAGATAATGATTTGGGGCTTGCTAAACATTTCACTCATGTTTCAAACTTCTGCAAGCTGTTTTTCTTCTGAGAAGGAGCTTGCGAGTTTCAGTAGTGTCTCTACATCTCATTACAGGGAAGGAAAACAGTCAGGCAGGCACAAAGTGTATAATCTAATGCTGTTTAAAGAGAAGGTGAAGGGGGGAGTGAGCTGAGTGACTGGTAGAAATTCCAGGACTTCCAAATAAATTGACAGAAATGCAGGCTTGCGGTCTGAAGACAAATGTGTTATTCAGAGTCTTCTGGAGTTCAAAACTTAAACCTGACACCGCTTCCCGCTGTGGCCTTCAACGACTTGCCTAATTTCCTCTTTTTCCCCGTGTGCAGATGGGGAAACTAATACTTACTTACAGGAGTCATGCTACTCTCGAGTCATTTACAAAAGCCTGTCTACGCAGAATGCGGGTCTCAAGGATAATCTTTAATTTACAGAATGCTTACATGAAAAGCAGTTTCCAGAAGAATTGCATGTCATAACTCCCCAAAAAGAGGGGGTGCTAGAAGGACAAAGTCAATAAATGAAATTTTTGCACCAGTTTTCTTGTTGTCTTTCCCCCCTGGTCCCCCAAGGGTTTTTGTAACCTGGATGGTTTTAGTCCGTGCCCCTAAAAGTTGCGTTAGCTCCGTGAGGAGGATGCAGTCTAGGTGCAATGTAGATGCAGGAACAAGCTGCAAAGGTGATAAACCCAAGAATATTTCAAGGCAGCTTTGCTGCTAAAGGACACTTTACACTGGAAGCTGTGCACTAAATCTCCAGAGTCTTTGTTCAGTCTGTGTTGCAGGTTATTTTCTCTTCTTTTCCCTCAGCTATGCTGGATGTATAAGGGTCATTCTGGAAGCAAAAATTATCGCTGTGTGTAATGTAGCTTCTTTGTCTGGGGAAGACTGACACAAAATTCTTGCATTTCATTCTGTTAAAAGTCATATGCCCTTTCCAGCACTGATGAGTCGGAAAGTCCACAGCTGACCCTGCCTGGTCTCCAGGACTGTATGGTTTATCGTTAGCTCCTTCAGCTCTGTCTAGGCTTTCTAAATCATGGTACTGGGAGAGAACTGATGCAGGGCCTGTCAGTGGTGCTTCTTACAAACCAGCTGTTTGCAAAAGCACCGCAATAGAAATTCGAAGATCAAAAAGTAGGTAAGAAACTAGAAAAATGCTATTAGTAGTGATTCCCTGTGAGGAGATGGGGGGGGGAGTAGCACTGAGGAGGAACCCATCCAGCCAAGTGTTTGATAGAGTGCTTGAATAAGACACAATTTACATTAGAATTTACATCATTTTCTCTGTTGTAGAGAAAAGTTCAGACTTATGCTGTCAGAAATACTGCCGGGAGTCCAGTGAGAGTCCCAGGCTGTTGCTTTCAGTACAGGCAGGACATGATTGACTGCAGGCTTATTTTTCCAGCTTCATGGCACACTGTGAAACACTTCTTTGTGTGCACCTCAGCTATCACTGCTTCTGAAAAGCCCAGGCAGAAGGGAGGATTGCAGCACTGTGTGGCTGCCGTAACATCTTCTGTTGCTTCCCAGCTGCTTCGTGGAGGAGCAAAAGCTCTTGGGCGCTGCCCTGCCCTGCAGGCAGAGGCTCTGAGGAGGGATGAGTTCAGCCAGGTGTCAGCGCAAAGGTCGGGCCTTGAAATTTCTGTAGCAGACTCGCCTTGTGCGTTGCAAATGGTCCTCCCAAGCCCGTAGGGAAGACTGGAGTGAAAGATGCTGTGTTCTGCAAGGGGGTACCAGAGTGTAGGCTGCAAGCCAGATTTAAAAATACAAAGTGCAGTGGTTCAGGGCATGCCCTTCAGCAAAATGAAAACAAGATGTTCAAGAGATGCGGAGCGCCGGTCTCTTTAGTGAGAGCTGTGATACCGTGCACTGTGTGTCTTGGTGGAAGAAAATGGCAGTCCAAGTGACATATCTGACCATCTTCATTTTTACGTCTTAGGTTTTTTCCAGATAGTCTTCAGATCATATTTTATTTTTGCATAATAGGACCAACTAATTGTATTTTCTAAATTCATCCAAACAAGTTCTCACCCAATATTAAATCCTGATGCTGGGGGAGTTTAAGTTATGGTTATTATGCCTGTGTTCAGGGACTATATTCTGAAATAAGTAATCTAAATGAAATACAGGAAAACCTTGTGTTTGGAGTCAACCATCAGCTCTGAAGTAATTTATTATGTTTGCTTTTCCCTGCCAGGGAGATATTTCCCCCAATATTCCATCTTTTTTTATGCCATCCCCTTTGTTTGACAGAACCAGGACCTTTTACCTCTAAAGAGAAAATTCTGGGACTTGTAGCTGCTTCCTCTCTTTTGCATTAGGAAAATAATTAAACATTGATGAATATTCCTCTTACACCACTTCCCGAAGTGGTGGCATATTTTCCAAATAAATCTAGCTGTCCACATAATATCTGCAGTGGCATTTGGCAGAAAGGTTAAACTTGATAAAGTTCTCCTGAAACTTTCACAAGGAAGCCCACCTTGTGATTGAGTAAGCAAAAAACCTGCATTGATTTAGTATGAAATCTCAAGTCAGCCTTCGGCAGCACAGTGGTACTACACGCTTGTACTGGCTACTCTGTGAAGCAATCCCAGCAATGCCAAATGCAGTGTAACCTGGTAATCTTCTAGAAAACACATTTGGCTTTGCACCTGGATCTCAATCTGTGTTCTGTTAAACTGTCAATATAAATTATTCTGCTTAGTAGGAAGGTCTAACTACTACTACTACTACTACTACTACTACTACTACTACTACTACTTATTATTATTATTATTATTGTTGTTGTTATTGTTATTCTTCTTATTATTTAATAATAAATAATAGTGATAAAGATTTACAATAGGTAATGAGTTAGTAAAAGTTAATTATCAGATGTTGACCAAATCAATAAAGAAAAGGCCTTTGGGGCAAAGAGAGCAAGGAGGAATGAAGTCAGGGAATAGAAATAAAAAAGAAGACAAAACAAATAAAGAAGGCACTAGAAGGCAGCAAGCATCATACAACTTTAGAGAGACGTGCGGCAAGGCAGAAGCAGAAAATCAGAGATGTTGAAAGAATAAAGAACAGGAATGGTATGAGAAAAACTAATAATGCTAATATGGCATGTGAAGGAGAAAAAGCAGTCTAATATGAAATAAGGCCCAGAAGAAAGCCAGATACCAAAGTGTATCGAAGTGGTAACAAAGAATCATGAGAGACATGAAATATTGAAGAGAGCTGGAGGAAGTAAGAGGATAAACAAAACACAGACACTATGGGGATTTGAAAGATTTTTTTATGTCTTCCTCCTTATTAAGCCTCATCATTAACAGGAATAGTGTTTTATCTTATTTATAGCATCAATATACTGCTGCTGTAAAATCTTCTCCAATACTGTATCAACAGCAGCAACTGCATGCAAATTTGAAAGCTTCAGCAGATTAGTGCAAGGTAAAGCCACAATCAGCCATTGCTTTCTTGCATTTCCAATGATGCTGACCCCTTGGACTTCTGCAGTTCAGTGCTCCTCTGCTGAGAGGCTTTTGAGCCTCTCCAGCGCCTTCATTGGACAAACGTGCAGAGCAGGCAACCAGAATGACAAGGAGCCTGTTATGGTAATGACCGATTAGGAGGAGGAGAGGAAAGCAGGCAACTAAGGAACCCACATTTGTGGTTCAGTGCTGAAAATAATGGTATTGATACTATAAATTAAAAAATAATAATGGAAGAGGGCTATGGCTAATACAGGAAAGAGGAAAAGATTGAAGGGGGTTGGGGGGTGGGAACGCTTTGAATAATGGGTATAAGGTATGAATGCAGAAAATAGATACCATGTGTAAATGAGACTTTTGAAATAAAAACCAGGAGTAAGATAAATACTGCCATACACTGATGTCAGTTTTGACAGTAATAGTGATTAGTATGAGTTGATAATTAATGACAAGGAACTACAACCAGAGCAGAGGCTGTCTGCACCGAAGTCCTGTGACACTATTACTTAACTCAATTAGTTCAAATTACAGAGATGTAGCTGAATAAGCAATATTATGAACTGTGACTCACATAAGCATTTCGCTCTGGGAAGGTAATTCAGAATCTACTAACTAGAAGCTAATAGGCAGCAGAAGCACATGCACAATTTATGACTTTCATTTAAAGGGGACTGCTTACCACAAAACAGCTACTTTAAAAATGAAAGTACTTAAGTCTGTTTTAACACCTTTCTGGACACTAAAATCTGTGTTAAATCAAAATCATCTTTCCAAGCTGCAAAACCTGCATGTTTCACTATTAATTTTGACAAAAATGGATGCAGCATAATTGATACAGACACTTCCTAATATCAGAAAGGTGTCACTAGCTTTACTTCAAACATCAGCTGAGCTGTGGTTCAGAAGAGATACTATCAGAAGCATAAATGGTATTTCTGAGTGCATGTGGCTTCATTTAACCACTCACGTTGGCTACCACGTTCAACCTTCCCGCTACATTGATCCAGGAGGGGTTTCTTCTGACTCTCACAGCTGCTACCTAGGGCAGAGTCAGGTCAACTGAGTCTAATGGTGAAAGTATTAATATGTCTGCGAGAGCTTTCTCTGAAAAGGTCTTCAAAACTTACCCCAGGAGAAAAAAAGACTAGACTCCTAACAAGCTCAGTGCTTACAATTGCTACCTTATGTTCACAAGCTATAGAAATCACCTTTCTTAAAACAGGATTAACTTTTCTCATCACTGCACCATCAAGTATATCCAATCTGAGACAGTCATCACTTCTATTGTCATCAAGGAATACGCACCCTTCTTATCTTCTCTTCACAGTCTTGTCTGTACATTTCCAGGGCTTGGGGCATCTTGGGTGGGGCAGACAGAGGGTTGTTGAGTTGTGGATTTTCGGCCTTGAGCTCTTTTCTCATTGAGTATTTCCCAAGCTTTCTCTCACAGCGCCTTTTGTGCAGGCCACGAGAAGATATTTTTGGGGTTTAATAATGTAATAGACTGAGCCTTGAGCTTTCACAAACAGATCCGTCGAGCAGTACACAATGCTGAGAGAGAATCACATTATCCTCAGAACATCTGCCAGATGTAGCACGCCCCGGGGCATATGATCACATAGATCCCATTGATTGACAGTACAGTCTACTGTACTTTGGCAAGTCCAAGTAGATGGCATTAGAGCACATAGTATTTTCTGCAGCCCACTTTCTCCTTGGTTTCCACTCATTCTTGTGCTTAAAAATGTAATCCCTGCTTTGAATACATACCTGAAATGATGACAGCATAAGCTTTTTGTTTTCCAGGATGAAAGACCAATATTGTTTAAAAAAACCAACACCACACACAAAGAAACTGATGTCACAGGTGTGCTCCTTCTCATTTAATAACTTCTCTCCAAGGTCTCTTTCTTATAGCATTTGCAGCTGATGTGGCATTATCTCATTTTGAAGTACCTGCTCAGAAAGCATTCTGAGTGAAGTCTTTCTGCCATGCCGTTAGCTTAGCAACAAAGACCAGGTTAAAAATGCCAAGAAATCTTTTGTGGAATATAACACAGTATGTGAGTCAAATCTAGGTTCAGGTCAGAAAAATTTTTGGAGCTGGGCGTATAAACATATGTAGTGTTCCAGGCCTAAACTACTAATAATTTCCATTATCAAAAATGACTGTCAAAAAACTACAAAAATGGATTTTGAGACACATGTCTCAATTGTTATCCTGAGGTCTCTTTGCTCAGCTGGTATCGGGAGCATTTGGGGGTCGATTCTGTACTTTACAGCTCCTCAGGTGCCTGGATTTGCTTCTCGGCCTTGTCTCAGCACTCCCAGCCAGACTCTGGCTCCCGGCACCAAGTGTGTGTCCGAGCAAGTTGCTTTCCAGGCACCGGGCTTTACCTTTGTCCCTGAGGAGCTCATTCCAGTAGGTAGGGCCCCAGTGCACCTGCTGGGTTGGCTTAGTTGGGTTGGTAGCCCTCAAACGCTTCTGAAGTGAGACTGAAGTCGGGATTACCAAATCATGAAGGTGGAGACCAGGGTCCAATATGTTCCCTACACAAGGATTTTACACACCCACGTGTGTCATGTCGCAGGAGACTGACCTTGACGTTAAAATGCTCTGGATGGTGTCAATAAGAGACTCTCCATCACTGATGGAAAGACTATGCTGTTGTGCAAAGGATGCAGAAAGGATGCAGAATCCTGCAGAGAAAGTGCTCTGCTCACAGCCCGCTGCTGCCAACCCGGGAGAGAGGGAGGAGATCTGGGATACGCGCTGCTGTGATCCACTGCTCCAGTGGCTCAAAAAACTCAGAAGACCTCATGCATTTTTCAGTGTTGACTACCCTTGTTTTGCAGGTGATGAATTACAGATCTTTGTGCAGCTATGACACTCTCTCTAATCATGTTTCCTCAAATTAGCTCAGAGCTCTGAGAAACCCTGGCATGCAGCGAGACAACCCAGTGGGAGAGTGGGATTTTCCTGCCCTTGCAATAGCACATAAATGAAAGCTCTTTTCTATGAAATTTATGAACAGATAGCCAGCTCCTCACCTGTAGCCCGTCAGAGTAGATTGAGACACTTCTGTGAGACTACGCGCATTTACATCAGCTGAGGATCTGGCCTGAAGTACTATTAAATTATGTATTTTAGTTTTACAAGCGACCGTGTCCTGCTAAGATGATGTGCTTGATTCACGGGGCCTGTTTTGCCATGGAGGGCAGTGATGGGCAAGATAACTAGTAGTCAAATCATTAAAACACAATTAGACAGAAGGAAGCCAGAAATGCACCCACGATTCTCCCTCTCCGTTTTGTGCTTCCCCATACGCCGGCGGTTCCTGCAGACAGCTGCACGCACACAAGGACATGACCTCCTAGCTGCCTTCCCATACCTTCTCCAAGGAGAGCAGCAGCCGAAAAGCAGATTGTCTTCCTGAAACTGGGGCATCCTGTCAGCAGGAAAAAACAAATCGAACAAACGGTCTGTTTGGAAATAATGCCGTCATACTCCAGCAGAACGTATATTCAGACCAATTTTTTATTAACTTTTTTAGGTAACTGGTCCAGATAAAGAGCAAGCAGTAAGTGAACTAGCAAGATGTATGTGGATATTTTTGGGTTTCTGTTCATTCCTAAACCAAGGCTTTTCTTGCAGCTCCTGTGATTGGCATGTTCGCAGTAGAAACACTGAAGCTGCGTTTGTAAAGTGGGAAGTTAAAAACAATAGCTTAATCTGAAAAGTCTACCATCTCTGTTTGGTCCTGGAAAAGAAAAAAAAAAAAAAAAAAGAAATAAAAAAGTCTTCAAGGATGCATGCCACGCCTGGTTACGTGGGGTGCGAAGCAGCATCTGCTGCTGACTGCTTACTCGCTAAATTCATTTTGGTGACACCAGTTGTATTGAATTTATTCATGAATCTCTGACCCCCATGTATACATCTTGAGATTCTCAGTGGTTTTTACACCTTTATCACAAGCTTCAGAGTTGGATTTTTCTAGGCTTAGGAGGTTCTGTTAGTTCCTTATATGGATCCATGTCTCTTACGATCCTTATTGCTCTTTCGTGTTGTTTTATTTCGTCTGTATGTTTTAGTGGAGGGGTTGTTACTGTTGCAACAGTAGCGAAGTAATGGGGAGTCAGGTGAGGTACCAGCTGGTATCAGGGCCCGCAAGGGGCTCTGTTTGGTTCTTTGGAACAGCTCGTAACTTTTTTCCCCCCCAAGTGGTATTCTCTAGAACTATCTAACAGCAAGACCTCCTTTCCTAGACAGTTAGCTGTCAGATCCGAGCCCATTTTTGTGTATATAGAGTTAAAATTGTTTTTCCTCACGTACGCTACTGTACCTTTACCTACATTCAGTGTCTCCAGGCCTTTCATCTGCCAGTCAGTGCCAGAGGTCTTTCTGCACCTTTACACAGCTGCTTTCCTTTTTACTACCTTGGGCAAAGGCGTATCATCAGCTGCCTTTGTCACCTCAGCGTTCGTGCTGTTTCCCGAATCGCCTCTGAGTTACCTAGCATAACTCGCTTTGCTTCAGTAGAGTTATGCTAAAAAAGAATTTGATGCGCTGGGTGAAGCCCTTCTGCTCTGCTGTCAGCAGAGTTTTGTTACTGACTTAAATGGGGTTAGGGCTGGACACGTTAGGCCTAGGTTTTTCCAGCACTTCCTTTATTTGATTTTTAAAAAGATAGAAATTAACGTAAATTTTGATTCTTTCTCCTCTTTCTTTTTTCTTTTTCCCATGGTTAAAAAATGAATTATGTTTAAGACAATATAACACACTGGGAGCCTTCATCCTGATTAATAGATATTAATATTTGCTTGGGCTGTTCTGCCTTACACTATGTTACTATTGATAGTTTGCAAAATAACAGTCTTCTTGCCTTTAAGATAGCTAAGGTTTCATTTGTCGCGGTTAGATGGTGGCAAACACTGGTAAAAGTACTGGAGAATTATTTAGCAGAAATATAAAGTCATTTCAGCTATGTAAACTGAACTTACCAAGGTTTGAAATTTCCTCTTTGTAGTAATACTTAGCACTTACACAGTGTCTTGCATCTTCAACACAAAGTACGTTCACTAATTAATCTTGACGCCCCATGGGTAGCCTGGAATTGCTATTCTTGTTTTACATGTGAGATGCTAATTTCATATCCCGACTGATCAGCTACGGGGCTTTTAGCAGTTTTCAGAGGGAAAAGCTAAAGACTCCGAACTTTCTTTTTTCCACAGTACCGGTTTTCAAAATTGTCAAAGCCTAAATTCCGTTGTTCCTTCTCACTTCATCGCAAGCTGTAAATAAAGACTTCACCTGTTTGGCCACTTTTGGAAACTTTAGTTTCTATTTCTTTTGCAAAATAGGAAGTATGAAATTGTATATGTAATTCAAAGAAGCTGCAGGAGCCTCAGCTATATGGTATGTAATGTTCTGCGAAAATGTTACTTTTTAAAAATTCAGAAAGTGCATAATGACCCATTTTGGAATACAGCTGCATGTAGCTGATTGCTTGATCCTTCCTTTATGCATTTTTTGGCAAGAACCATAATTTCTGATATCTTATTCCTTTGTAATAAGTAATAACTTTGATTATAATTAGTTTCAAAACTTTTACAGAGAAAGTTTCCCAATCTTGCTACCACTTAATCTAATATTAACTGTTTGTATATAACTTCCCTGCTCATTTCTGACTTCAAGTGCCCAAAATCTACAAGTAGCTCTTCAGTATGCCAGTAGCCCACTTAATATGAATCGATGTTGTATTCGTTTAAAAGCTATGATTTTAGTGCTCCTTTAGACATTCCTAGATTCATGCTTTCTGGCGATGAGATGACATATATGAGTGTGAATAAGAGGAAGACAAAGTAGGAATAATTAATAATTATTGCTGGTGGACTCTGAATCTGGGGAGAAGGGTGTTGAGAAAGAAGATTTAGCAGAGGTAGTCATTTGTAATGTGATCTCTTTCTTTTCCAAATGGAAGACCAGTGTCTTAAGTGGCACATCGTATATCATTTAAGGATGAACAAGATTATTTCGGTAGGAACAATAAACAGCACACATGCTACCTGACTTACAAAACGTGCACATGGGCTCTGATTTCCAGAAGTGATTTCTCAGTCGGGCAGGCTGCTCAGAGGACACTTAACCTTAGTCTTCAGGATCAGTTAGTGGACTCTGTCGACACTGGCTGCTTTCATTATCATGCACAGCTTCACACACCTGATGTGTGAAGGGCAAGGATAAGCATCCAAATACCTCACTGCCGCATTCTGTCCTGTCTGCTTTGCTCCTACCCAAGAACTTGCTTCTCATTTCTCCAGAAAACTGAAACATGTAGTTGTCAAAATTGCCATTTCCCCGTTACACAAATATGTTGTGTGTTAGGATCTGATACTCAGTTTTGCCTATACGTGCATGTGTTTACAGCTGGTTTTTCTCTGTTTTATTTCTTGGCATCCTGATGGCCGTGACGGTTACAGATAGCTGCGTATTCCTCGTGGTGCTGTTACTGATGGTAGAGAGGTGACTTGACATGCTGTTCTCCATCCTTCTCATCCCAACAGGTGGTGAGTTTGTCTCCCATTCAGTGGCTGGTATTTGCCTTGTGGTGTTCAGCATTTGCCTTGCAAAATGGCCAGTGAGCTCTTCTCAGGTGCCCAGCCACTTCTGATAAAACGAGCGTGTTTGTGAAGGGTGGCAATGGCAGGTAAAATTGCCCTCTTTGTCCTGTGAGTGCTTCTCAGGCCCAGATGTTTGCCTCTTAATAGGCACTTCTGAGTGGTGGCTGTTGTATGATGCAAGAGCTGTCAGGAGGAATTCCAAGTAGAAATGAGGCAGACATTTCTAACCAGTCAATCAATTTGAAATTTTCACATTCATTTTATTCTTTAGTTTGTGCTGTCTTGGTCACACACACTCCTGATGTATTTATTCACTATACTGTTACTGTCATCTTAAACTGCTCTTTGTCAAAGGCAGTATAGAAATATATATGCTTCAAATTTTGTATAGTAGGTGATCTTGGTATCCTGAATACTTGCAAACATTTCAACAGAATCCCATTTTATGAATTGTAATTTAAATTGGCTATTTTTTATGGAGTTGAGGGAGAGACCGCAATTTAAGGAGAGTTGCCCACAGCATTTTCCATACAGTTTTTATATTGTTGACTGCTGTAGCACTGAAATGGCTGTGAGAGTAGGATGTCACTGAAGGTTGTGAAATTTTTCAGAAACTGTCGCAATTCCAGACAAACCAAGTCACTGCTCAGTGCTGCTGGACTGCTGTGGGTTGAGAAGTGTTTAAAACTCAGGCCAGATGCGCGCTTAGGTAAAGGAAAGTGGCTTTAGTTGTGATTGAAGAGACCCAAAACCAGCTTGCTAGTAGAAGGCTGGGCTATCATTTGAGACCTGCTAATGCAGTTCCACTGGGAAGATATTCAAGATGTAAATGAAGTGATACTCAGCTATGTAAATGTGACTGAGATTATTTATAAATGCGAATCTACATATTATGGGGAGTCAGTGGCTGAAGACCTGGGCTGGGTGATGGACTCTGGTATTTGGGCACCTTCCTGCAAAGAAACAATCCTTGCGCATGTGCTCTGTAAATAGCATCTTATTACATATGCCTAAATATATAGAAGTCAACTGTCCTTGAGTGTCTGATTCCTGCCAAGCATAAAGCCAGGACTGACAGGGTACGTGGAAATGGAAAACGTTGTTATAGGGAGTGAAAGACGGTAAAGCTGCTAAGCTAGTAGGCTGCTGGCATCTTACGTTCTTCCTGAGAGCTTTTTAGAATTCATGAGTTACAGAGAAGGAGCTAATTTTAGGTCTCTCTAAACTTTCCTGAAAGTCAAATAAGTCTTTTTACAGTACAGCTATTCTATCTTTAGTGATATCCTCCTTTTGACTCTCCCTTGCACATGTATGGAACACTGAGATGGAAGGCACATTTCGTAGAAGGGTGTCTATCCTTCATCTTTCATATACCTTCCCGGGATTCTTGGTTAACCATATGCGTATGTATATTTTTGTAAATTGTTGCTCAAAAACATATACAACCTGATGGAAAATGGACTGGGAAGGGCAAAACCCCTCTTTTTTTTCCATAGGTCTCTGCTTAAAAAATGTTAAATGAATGTAGTGCTGGCTTTTTAGTGTCTGACAAGAAGTCAGCTGTGAATTCACTTCAGTAAAGTTTTAGTGATGAATTGCACTATTGGATAAAGCAAGATTTAAAATCGGAAAACCATGTGTGCGTTATTTGACTGTGAAAACTACTTCTTTTGCTGTGCAAGCTACTGACATCTGGAACTTCTGCAAAATTTTCTGAAGTCAGATACATGAATAATATGGCTAAATATCTTTAAAGTCTGGTCACATACTTAGGAATTGAATATGAGTTCAGAATTGTCTTCTAATATTTTAGATTTGTTAATGCATAAGCGTTGTTGATGTTCAGAGGACAGTTTTTTAATGTACCTTGCTTGCATGAAGAAAGAAACACTTTTTCTTCCTTGTCTTCGGAAATCTGTTTCGCATTTCTAAAACAAACTGATGTACCTTTTATTCCCGGAGCATACACAGACACTACAAGTTCAACAATGTCTTTTTTTGGCAAGACAGGAGTGTATTATTCTGAACAAGAGTTTAAAACCTTCAACCTGTAGCTTTCAACCTGTAATGTAACAGCTCTCTTTTGCTGCAAGACCAGGGTATTTAATTCCCTCCCACTGACCGTAAGAGTTGAAAGCTTGGTCCTGCTTCCTTTGTGTGACTTCAGATCCATGTCAGACTTCAAATCAAGCTTCACAGCCAGTACAGCCAAAGGAGGCTTTTCATCACAACACCGGAGGAAAAAATGGTGCTGCAATGAGATCAAAACTTTAAAAAGCCTCCCTGTGTGGTCTGAGCAGAGTAGCCAAGCAATCCTGACTGGATCTCCAGCGTTACAGTCCATTATTCTCAGCAAAAGTCTTCCTGCTAACAAGATGCCCCTTTGCTTCTCTGTGTGTTGCAAACAATTGCTAGCTAATGTGGGCATTAATTACTTCTTCTCTGTATTTGGGCACCCATGGGAATAAAAGATCTACTGCATACTTGCAGAAGATATTCTTGTTAGCGTCACCGTGGTGTTATCGATCATTCTGCCATCAGTCTTCTGTAACCTTTGATCCCACCTGTCTGGGCTATAACAGGTTGATAAACCTAAATTGAAAGCACCACCAGCACACCGTCTTATTTTTCCAGATAAGCTTCTCAGAGACGTGAGAGTGAAAAGTTCTTCATCCTCCCTAGCCTTCTGCAAGACTGGGTCCCGAAAGACTTGCCTTGACCTTCACAAATGCAGTAGATTCACATATTCAAACATAATCTGAGCATTGCTAAAGATGGCTAACTATTGGAAATAATTAAAAATCTCTAATGCAGTAGTGGTATCATTACCTTTTATTTCCATGTAAACTTTTGAATGGATAGGATTCCAGATTGACTGGCTGACAGTGGCAACATTCTGTTACTGTAATACACCAGCAGTCTCGCTCTTGGCACTTGCGCACGTTATTTGAGTATTTACAGTAGAATTATTTTAGCAAAACTGTAATCTGAGGCTGAAGAGTATAGTAGCTTTAGGTGGCTGTAGACTAAAATTTTTTCCAAGGTTAACTGTGCTGTGCTTGTAGTGCGCCTGATTACTTTTTGCTTATTCAGCATGGACTTTGTCAAAAAAAAAAAAAAATAAAAAAAAATCGGGTAATTCTGTGGACAGTCCCCGTTTGTTCGCAGAGGGGTAGAATGGTCTGCAAGGAAAAAGAAAAAATGGCCTCACAAAAACTGCAGGTACCTTACATGAACCACACACATTGCCTGGCTTACATGCTTACATATTCAGTGAAAACTCAACAGCAGATATTGGCACTATGGCTATAGAGGTAGTATAAGTTTAATTTCTCTGAAAACTTTAAAGTCCAAAATTTGGACTTGTGTCCTATAATTGACATTAGACTTCTCTGTTATGTTTATTAGCAAGTCTGCAAAGCATACACAGGGAGCATTGACACGTTATGCACTGGCTCAACATTTATCATACCTTTAGTCTCCTGATGTAATGTTCTTCATTTTTCTAAGAAAACTAGATATGTTTTTTTTTACATTTTTTCCCATGCATTATTTCTTTGACTCCCCTTTCTCCTGTGTTTTTTTTAATAATGTACTGTTGCCATTTTCCAGGAATCTTCTTACTATCCGCTGGATCACGGCAGCGAACGAGTTTGTGATAAATTTGAAATCTCATCCATGGTCTTTAAACTGGCACTCACTGAGGTTAGTCAGATATAGACTAGACTGGCTAAGAACCTGGGATGCCAGCAGACACCACTTTTTAGCTGGTTCAAACAAGAAAAGGTGTTTTTGTGACTGAGTGATTATCCCCCTCCCTCCACCCCCGCATTGCAGTGGGAACAAAAGACGCAGGTCAAGCCCTAGGTTGAGTTTTTAACATCTGTGACATTTAAAAAACAGCATTTGTGAAACCACTTTCCTCTTCTGATGGGGACTAGGAGTGTGTTTGGCAGAAGGCATGAGGAGGAAATAAAGCAGGAGAGAGCTTTTGTTGGTAGGAGCGTGAGGGGGAAGGGCCTACGCCAGGTTTTTGGCCGCAGCACAGTGGCAGAGTCTCCGTGAAGGGAGTATGAGCACGGCTTTTGATGGTACTGAGTCCCTTGAGTTTCCTGTGGGGAGTATAGCTTGTGGGGTGGCTGAGACGTTAAACAGCACCTGGTAAGGGGGAGGAGGAGGGTTTGATTACGTCCAGCATCTAATTTAAGATGTTAATGCATTTTCCAATGCAAAAATACTTTGTTAGTATTTTTCTCAAAATACGTGAAAACGAAAAGAGCCTTTCCCAGCAGTGGTTTCTGTGGAATGTACTTGACAGAGGTTAGACTACTCCAAGGAGCTGTTTCACCAGCGCTCTGCGCATTACAGGAGCTTTCAGATTATGCACGGTGGACTATTATATGTGCAGCTATTACACTTGTGTCATTTATATGGATTTTCACTATTCCTATCTGACAATCTTACTCGCATCTCTTTATATACAAGTTTATATGTGTGTATGTAGATATAAAAAGGCATTGCCTTGACTTGATAGTTTAGGAATAGTTTATTCTCAGGCACAAAGATGCAATTGGAAAAAAGAAAAAAAAGACACCTACAGCAAGCATTGCGTGTTTTGTTGAAACACTCCAAGGGCTGGTTTAAAAGTAGACGTTCTAAAATGTGAGACAGGGTTTCTGAAATTTAGGTAAGTAAGACTGTAGTAACATCAATAATAGTTACCTAATATCTGCTGTAAAATGTAATCTGTATATTGCTTATAATCCATAATATGTTTCATGATCTTGTAAACATTTCTTAAAAAGTCAAAGAACAAACTGCCTACTGGACACTCCTTTCTTCTGACTGGTAAGGTTTCTGGCATACAGAAGACATTCTTCTGTAGCCCCTTCGTAAGGACTGGATTTAGCATTACTCTACCCTGAACGTGTGCTGGTGCTCCTGGGGAGTGTCCACGTCTCATCCTTGGGGTGCGTGAGACCCCCAGCAGCAGCAAGGCTCTTTGCTGTAGGGACTGCTCCTTTCTTCACTGGCATCTGACTTCGCGGCCAGCAGCAGGTTTTTTATGGAATATTCACTTTGTAAGGAAAAGGCATTCAAAAAAAGGCAAACAAATCACAGGCTGGGTCATTTTTACCCTGGTTTCCTCAGGACTTTGAAGTGCTGGATAACCCCACTCTACTTTTGATCTGCTCCTCTGCCTCCCCAACGGGCTGACGCTGCCTCCTCAGAAGCAGATCCCTGGCTCTACACAGCTATACGCAATATGTAACAACATAAACCAATTGAAGAATTCCCCAACAGTGAAATCTGCCTCAAATATCTCCTTCCTCCTGCTTAGCTGTAGGAGAAGCATCATGCCCCAGGTAGCTATGCAAGCATACAGATGGATTTTAGTTATAGAACTAATTAACAATTATATATGTATGTAATTCCATTTTATAACCAAAGCCATTTGGATGATTGCCTGTTTGTGTATTGTATCTTTGCAGTGAGGAGGAAAAAAAGAAAAAGAAGGGGAACATGGGACTCGAGGGTCCTGTACATTGAATATTGCACTACTGACTAGTGAAGTAGCATCACTAAGTGGTGGGTTCTCTAGCCGTCCCTCAGTATCCAGTACAGCGAGGTTTCACTGTTTGTAACTTCTCAATTAATTTCTTAGCATTTTTTCAACTTGTAAATCCTTATTGGTGACTTTGAATTTAAAGTACACCTACAGCCAGAATACTAGGTGTTGTGGTTTTATTTAATCCTTTTTTCTACACAGAGTTTATGTGCTTGAAGCATGTTTTTGGATCTTTCTAGCTGCAAAATCAATACAGGTATGGCAGAGCAAACTGTATTCCTTTGTCTAGTGCATAATAGAGCTGGCTGGAGGACAGCAGTCCCTTTTCACAACAGCCTTTGAGATTTTAAAACTCGTTTTCCTTTTGTTTTCTTGTTTTTTAAACTAAAATTACTTTCAAAGTTTTGGAAAAAAAAGATGAATTGCTTTAAAGGTCAGTTTGTATGCTTTGCTAATAGTTATGAAAGTTATATGAGAAAAAAAGAATATAAGTCAGCCCACAATTGATTTACTTCTGCAATACTTTACCAGTGGTAAGCAACTCTCCTCAGATCGCAGGCTGCGGTTCATCAAATATATTTTATAACTCAAAGGTCTGTAAGGACCCAAACAGATTTAATCTGTAAACCTATTTTATAACATGCCATATTATTTCCTCCAATGAATTTCAACTCATTTCTTACAAAATAATCAAAAGAAACTCTTACGATTTTCAGTGTTGATACATGATCTGGTCAAACCGTGCATTGTTTGCAAAAGATACACGTTTTTTAAAAAAAGGAAAAAAAAAACCAACAACCTGGCTGGGAGGCATAATGGACTACCATTTCAGTAGGAAGATATTGTAACCTTTCCATTTCACCTTTTTCACTTTCCTTTGGTTTGTTTTGCTTTAAATTAAGGTATTCTCAAATACGGCAAGCGGTCCTCTTGAAGACAAAAGGCTTTGGGGCTTTTTAAAGATTTGGTTACAGACCTTCGAATAGATTTTTAGTGGGGGAGAAAATAGTAGCTGTATCCTGTCACCTCTCACCTGAGCCATCCAGTCCCTTGGCGGTAGTGATTTTGGGGGTAAGACTTTGCAGAGCAGCAGGTTGACTGGCTTTATCTCCTGCTACCCGCTGGCATCTTTTGTTGTTGCGTTGGCCTTCATGCTTGCTGTCGCAACACCAGGAAGGAAAGCTTGCCGTGCAACGTGCCGGCAACCCCTTTGCAGTCACCGTTGGTGACAGGTAATACCTGAGCTCCCAGCGTGCGGCTGAGACCTGTGGCCCTGGCACAGCAGCAGCACAGCCCTGAATTCTGTACGTCCATGCTGCTTTTCCCAGGAGCTCAAAAATTGCAATATATTGCTGTACTTTTAATACTATTTTGTGTGAAATTCCAAGGTTAACACATCTGCTGTTTCCTCTCATCCTTTTTAAAGGAAGAAAATGAGAGAATTATTGGTTCCTGGGCATGGGGGAGGAGGGCTGGTGGCTGGCTGGAGAGGTCTGCGCGGCCAGAGTGAATTCTCCTGCAGGCTGTTGAAAATGTCGTACTCGGAAATCACCATCAGCAATTGCTGACGGACTTTTTTGACGAGTCATGAATATATTCTGAATTCAATGCCGTGCTGAGACCTTCTTGGTACAAAACCATGAAAATTGTTCCCTTGGCTCATCGCAAGTGATGTATTTGCAGTAGCTGCACAGTGACAGTAATACTGCCTGTTCTGCACAAAAGGAAAGCCTCCATCGAGCTCCTGCTTCTCCTTGTCTTCCCACCTCTGCAAAGCAAGACATTTGCATGAGTGAATCCATCTGAGGGAGTGAAGGACCCAGGCCTTTTATGTTTAATATAAAAAAAAATGGGCCTCTCTTGTTTCTACCCCAGCCTACAGGCTGTAGGTGTGAGCTTTAAGTGCTCTACATTTTTTAGTCCCCTGAGCCTTCATCGGTCTGGTGCTGTAGAATGCAGAGAGGAAACTTGGAGTTCTTGTTTAAAATTATGTTCTTAATGCACGATATAAAGAGACATGGTTAAACACCTTGTTATGGGATGTTTTGTCTCAGAGGAAAAGCATGGGCAGTGGAGAGTCTTACAGGAAGGTTTAGGGTTTTTTTTTAATAATACTTTGTGGGGGATATATGTATGTGATGTTATTATATATTGATTGTAGATAAAGATCAAGACATAACGATTCAGCATTTTATAGCCTGCCATAAGCAGAAGAAAAGCGTGATGTGCTTGAAGTAGTTTGTGTTGCTAAGGATATATTGTATGGTTGTAGTCCAACTGAGCCATGATCAAGGAATGAATAACTGAAGCCGTGTTAGTATTCATCAGATAGGAGTCCCTTGCCAACCGGAGATAGAAATCATAATTCACAAAGGTTGCCATGTGAGAATTTAGCTTCAGGAATCTAAATAGGCACAAACTGAATTAATAAGTCGTTGGAATTCACTGTCTATGAAGGCATACCTTGAATCCAAATTCTTTGAAATGTTTTCTTATGCTGAGCAGTAAGATCTTTCTCTTACCTGGGCTCAATTTTATCTGCTGTCCATTGTCCACCTTTCAGCTCAGTTGTGATGATTATGAAGTTTCATAGTGAAAAATAGTAGAAACTTGAGGTCTACAGCAAAAGCTAAGATTAAAGCAGTCAAATGAAAAGCTAATTTAAACTTTAAAAAATTTTATATGGCTGACTTTCATCCCTCTTGCCATTAGACACCAAACCGGTTCCCTGAGGCCTTGTTGGCATCTGGTCTCTTCATAGCTGGGAGAGAGGGGTAAGGAAGTTGCCCCCACAAAGTGATTGAGAGCTTGGGTAAGGCAAATTGCCACGAAGGTCTCTGCATCTTCCCCTCTACCTCTTCCACCTCGGGTGCCTCAGGGGGTGTCGATATTGAGGAGGGCTGAAGGGCTGATGTGACCAAGTCCTGTGTGTCACTAATGACTAAGGAAACAAGCTACTGCCATAATCCCACACATCACTATTTCTTAACAAAATTACATGTTCTACTTCCAGGCTTAGATTCTTTCGTATTTTCTTCTACAATGTGATCTGGGGACTTAGGATAAGCAGAAGGATGTACTACTACCTGCAGAGACGTTGTGTGCCAAGGGTAAAATTGTACTTACAGGAGCTCCTGGGGTGGAAGGGCCAAAGGCTGAGGGAAATGGGCTGGGCATAACTCAAAATATCCAGGAAAAGAAAAGGATAGAACGGGCATATTTTAGGATTTGTCTCTTCTAACAAGCATATGTATCTGTCTAGACTAAGCAAAGTTAGGCTGATGAGGTCGTTTGGTGCTTTACAGAAACTCATAAGGGCAAGTCTGTCCACAGGCCAGGGACAAGTTTGGCTCATTCTGTAGTTTTAATTTGGTTGCCTGAAAGACAATAAGGAAACAAAAGAACAAACAAGCAATGTAAGTAAGGCAAACCTGCTCCCCTGTAGCTGCATGTCTTTGCAGCAGTTTACTGCAGCTACTGGAGCTGCCAGCCTTGTGCTGGGGACGTCAGGAACAGCTGAAAGCCAAGGGATGTGGCTTCCTCCCCTCGATCTGTTGTACTGGTTCCTCCATCAGTTAAACCATCCGCTGCTGGGTGGGTCTGATTCTCCATTGCAGTGTTTCTTGTGCCACCACTCACCGCTGTGCACTAGCTGTGAATGCTGACCTTCTTGTTTTTTATGTGGGTGTAAGAGGCTTTTAAATAAGTAAGCGTCATTTCTTTTACCCTTTCCCCAAGTACAGTTTTGCCTGTTCTCTTGCACTTCACCTTCTGTTGACTAAGAGTAAGAAGAGAATTAGGGTATTTTTTTTTGTTGCGAGCCCGCATCTCTCTCGCTCTCTTGCTGTACCAAGCACTCGTAGCACCTCAGGGACAAGTAGTGCTTTGCTTTTATGCTTTCTGTGACTTCACTGAATCCAAAGTGTAAGTGGCATTGATAATCAGCTGCTTCTCATTAGTTTAGTAATTCCCTTTCAAAGTGTAACAGATTGTGGATTTATATTCTCCAGAACCCTCCCAAAGACTGGGTTTTTTTCTCTCTTTTTGCCACTGTTGCTGGTCAGACAATGGTAACTTGTAGGAGAGTTATGGAAGATCTCTATTTCAGACTACACGAGTTTCCTATTCATCCGAATGAACTTGCCAAAGATGGATAGGCCTGATCCTCTTTTACCTGTGTGTGTCTGTGGGAATGAATGCTTTGAAGGAAGCAGACTTCCATCAAGGGTGAGATCAGTCCTGCTGGTTTCCTTCCCCATGCGAATGTGTGTGTGTGAGAGAATATATATTTATAATTATGCTTGTATCTGTAGTAAAACCACTTATTTAAATAAGAGAAAGGGGGATGAGTGACAGTAGGTGTTAAGCCCGTAGAGTGAGTGACTAGACAAAGGCGAGGGGCGCAGAAGCCCTGCTGAGCCAGCGCCGGCAGAGCGTGTGCTGCCAGGCAGCGCCGGCTGCAGCTGCTTGCTGTGGAGCACTGATCCATTGGATGAACAAGGCTCGAATCAAAGAACAGGAGACAAGCCATGTCCTTTCCCTTTCCACCCCTTTGGTACCCATTACCCCCTCACACACACACTTTCCTCTAACATACATGCAGACATACACACACACACACACACACACACACACACACACACGATCATCCTTCTCACTGTGCCTCATTTCCAACGAGACTGACAAGGGGAAGAAACCTCTACCGACACGTTCACTGATAGCGCATCAGATGGTCATACAGAACCTAAACAAAAATAAGATAACTGTATCTGTTTCAGGATTTGTTTTTTTCTGTAATAGTTAGGTGGTCTTTCATATCCTGAAACACAATAACAAAGATATATGCAGGTACTTCTTTAGCTGCAATGCTAACTGTGAGTGACTTTCAGTGCAAGAACATTTTGGAACTTGAATTGGTAATTGCAGCTTCAGAGGCAGGTAACTCTGATGGATTATGGCATAAGAGAGCTATGCAACACTTTGAGCACAAGGCTAAGTGAACCAAAGGCACGTATATTGGTCTGTATTTGCTCAATGATAAAGAAAATGTACTGCTCATACTTAATGTACTTTTCAGCCATGCATCTGAAAATGTTAACAACGAAAAACATTGTGTAAATGGGCTAATAGCATCTCCGTTCAGGTTTTTGAGCTGTGTGGCACTGCTGGTGGGGAATATTATCTTTAGTGCCGAGCACGAGGTGGAATGCCTAGATCCAATGCATCTCTGTGTTTCCTCAAAGTTTCAGTGGTGTTTGAACGGGGAAGTGTCTTTTAAAATCAGTTTAAAATGTTACTAGGTTTTTTTCTGATCAGCGTTATCAGGATTATGACTAAACACAAGAGTAAGGTTAAGTTTTCTGTCAGCATGTCGATTGGAGTGGGCTGTCCTACAGTGGGGTTATTTATGTCTTTTTCAAAAAAAACAATGAAATGCTGTTTTTAAAAAAATTACTCATAGGACGGAAATTCAGCACATGGAATGGCAGGGTGAAATTGCACTGACCGTTTACATTGTAATCCTGTGAAGGAGAATGGTGAAAATTAAGAGGCAAGCAGTTAAACTAAGGTTAAAGATTATTCAGACTATGCTGTGCTGGTTTTTGCTGGTCTTGGGTTTCATGTGACGTGAATCCAGTGAAGATTAGGGTTCGGGGTCAGAGGCAATAATGTTTCTCCCAAGGGTTTTGTTATATTTGGACCGTGTCTCAGTGCCAGACTCCCTTTTGCCAACGGACCTGACTTAGAAAGCCCAGGCTGAATTTGTGAGCATGTGAAAGGGGCTTGCATCTGCGCTTCTGCTCTGCAGTGCTCGACTTTTCATACTGGAATAGAGAAAAAGGGGAAAAAAAACCTGAAGTGTTCCTTATCAGCAGAAAAGCAAGTACTGTGCAACATATGGTTCTGTGGGAGACAGTCCCTTAATAACAATCCAGATTGCAAAATTGATATTTGCTGCTGGCAAGAAGTTCAGAACTGCACTCTAGTGTCTCTAAGTTACTTGTAACACTGGTTTTGGCCGTGACTTTCGAGGCTGTTGAAGGACTTTCTAAGCTGTGTCAGGATCCCAGAAGGGAAAAAAATATACATATAATTCGTTCACAGTCTTCATCTTAGTTCATAACTAAGCCACTTCCTTACATTCCAATATTTCCCTCATCTTGGAAGAGTATTATCATGGGGAAGTTGCTATCTTTAAGTTTCTCAGGGATTTCCCAGCTAGAGAGAGTGAGATCTTCGCCTTCCATGTTAAAGTGCTTTGAGGTAGCTGAGCAAAAATAGTATATCACAGGGAATTTTTTATTTTGATAAACATTTACAGTTTTTTGAAAATTTGACTCAGTGACCGAATTGATTGCAGTACATATCTTAAAAGAAATACAAATTATATTTCACTTATAGTGTGATGCTTAATTACACTGCTTATCATCCTTGAAGCATTTCACGGTAATGTATATATAAAATGCAATGTCCACAAGAAAGGAAGATTGATCCAGGGAATACTGATGATATCTACTTTAATCAACTATCAAATACTACTGGAATGTGTCATACTAAGGAACCCCTTGTTCAATGTGCCCCATCCCAGCACGAACTGCTCTTAATTAACCAGCATGACCTTGCAAGCGCCACAAATGGTCTGTCAGCTCACGTCCCCTTCATCATTAAGAACACAAAGGTAATTGTACGTTGCACTGCAAAGTGTTTGCAGCCACCTCTAGCAGCACAACTGGACAGGAATAAATCACTTCAGGTTGGTTTCCGAAGTTGCACTGGAGTGACAGGATGCAGTTTCATTTTTAGGATGCTGCTACTTAAATATTATTTGGATAACAAATTGACTTAACTCAATTACCTTTAATGAGTTCCAGTACATGTAAGTCATACTTGCATGGAAAAAAACAAAACCAAAAACACCAATAGTTTTCACATTGTGAGAGCTGAGAAGGGGTCGATTTCTTTGTCCTGTCCAGTGGCCTCCTGGCCTCTTTTCCCTTTCTCAATAACACTTCTTGACTGGAGCAGCCATGGTGGAGGGTCCTGTGTGCGATAGGCTCAGCCCCTGGTTAGTTGATGACCCTGGATGAATGGTGTCACCTCTTGGAGCCCCACAATTTCTCCCTGCAAAGTTGAGCCAATCATGCTTTTCTACACGGGCTGGTAGACAACAAATCTGTATTTCATTGGCATGGAGCACTTGAGGGCTTGCTTCACGCAGTAAGGGAGGAGCATCTACATACAGATGCTCCCCTCAATATCCATCCGCGGTTGCTTCTCACAGTACAGAAGAAAATACATATAAAATGTCTGGATGAATAGAGGCAAAACCTAATGTGTTTATCAGTAAGTGTCGGAGGAAAGGAGCATGCCTTATTTTTTCCCAGCTCTGTGCAGGCTATCTATAATGGTTTAGATGGAGAAAATAAAGTTTGTAGTAACTGTATTGTTTGGTGAAATGTACAACCTGAATCTATCTCTCTCTCTGAGAAGAGAGGCACTCCTTAATGTCATTCATGTCTTTTTAATATGCATACAAATTATACAGCAGGTTTTTCTTTTTCACTTCATCCTTGTACTTCAGAAGCGTGTTTGAAGTGCATTCCTCCTTTGAGAAAAATGTAAGCTCATTTCCCTAGATGGCCATGTACATTATTGACAGGTGTCGAAAGTGCAATTCACCCACCAAATAGGCTTCTGCCTATCTCTAGTGAAGCCCTTTTACAGTTGTCTGGCTCAGAAGTGATTCTGGTTTGTATCCTTTCATCCACCGCACTGGGACAAAGATGACAACAGATTTCACATGTAAAGCATTGGTTTTCCACCTCTGGGATTATGGCTTACATCCAGCTTGACCCTCTTAAGTGCAATCACTGAAACAGATGGAGATGAGGCTTGGGTGGACATAAATCTGAACAGGTAGGAGGGAGGCTTGGAGCAATTTGAACTCACTAGACAGAGAAGACAAAATATACATGAGTAATGGCAACCACGTTGAGCACATTTTTTTGGGGAACACCAGCATGCACACAGGTAAGAGGAAGGAGTAAACTGGCTTTCAGAAAACTCACAAATTGGGATGGGGCATGTTTCCAGAGGAACACGGAGCGATGGGTAGGTAACAGGGCTTCCTGTCCCACATTACAACAACTGAAGTCAAAAGGGGTTGTGCTGAGCCTACGTGTGTTTTGCTGTGTGTCGCTTCTGATGATCACAGGGCAGAGGTCTGATTAATAAAACTTAAAAGTACTTGGAAAAGAGAAAAAGGAGTTCAGAAGTGAGATACTGAATGTAGGGAGCAGAAAAGGATATCTTTGATATACTTAGGGTTCTCGGGGCAGCTGCTGTTTTTCTCCTTGGAAGTTAGCTTTTTGGAACGTTCAAAGCCTGAACACTAGTGGCTTTGATAAACAGCGTTATCCTTGGATATGTAGAATTATTCCTGTTGATTCCATAAGTCATCTACCAGTTCCTTATGATCTTTCATGGTTTTCAGTCAAAAGTAAAGTGGTCCAATCTATGCAGTGTTTTTTTTTTCCCTAGGCCCAGTAGAGAGACTTCGGCAAGTAATCTTTAATACTACAAGATCATGTTCTGTGAGCTTTAAATGCAGTTGGGGAGGGGGGGTTTCATTATGTTTTCTTTAAATACTTTTAAATACTTGCTACCTGCCCCAGGTAGTATTTTAGGTTGCTTTTAGCGTTTTTTTGCCTTTTTTTATTTGCCACAGATGCTTTTTTCCTACCTCCGCACCCCAACCTCAAAATACCACACCTCACTTAGTCGGTTTTCAGCCTGTCGGACTTTGATTACTGGTGTTAGCAATTCACTTTTTTTTGATCCCGTATCGGCGCTTTTCTCTTAATTTTTAAATTATGTTTTGAATGCTGGTGTAATTAGATCAGTAGCTACCAGATAAGAAAAGTTGAAAAAGCTTGGACAGTGTGAGGGGTTATGTGTGTGGGGGGGTGGTTTTTTGTGTTTTTTTTTCTCCCCAGATATTTTCAAATACACCCTAAGATGCTAATTTGAGTTTTAATGGCAGTTCCTGAGCCTTCTCATGCGACTGGGGAGCTGGCGGGCTGGCGAAGGTCTCCCATATGAGGATGATGTTGAATTCTTGGACTGGCCAACCCAGAGAGCTGGGCAGGATGGTGCACATCCGTAGGCACAGTTATTTGCCCTTACCAGCAGCTTGCAGTTGGGGATGAGAAAGCACTTTGGAAACAGATGGGGGAACAAGGCCATCAGTGATGGAAAAGAAAAAACAAAAAGCCTTCTTTTTGAAGCACAGAGACATCTATTAGCGCAGAAATCGTGGTTTATTTGAGTTACAAAATACAGGCAAGAGAACACGGTATTAGATATTAACCCTCAAGACAGTAGCTATCAAGTAAGATAAACAGAAAAAAAAAATCTATGCATGAACTTTAATCTCATTTTTTAACATGATAGTAACCTTACTTAGAAGAGAATTTTGTGACAACTAATTCATCTAGGCATATAAAGACTCAAATTTCAGAAAAGCCTGATGCAGTCAGGTGCTTAATAAATAACTGATTTAATTGACTTAAAAGAATCCCTTAAATGCCTTTTGTTAATCCCAATTTAAAATGTGTTGACACCTATTTGAAGCTGGCAGTTTTCCTTAATTTTTATACAGAAATGTTCTGAGTATAAAACCACCCATCAAAACAGCTGAAAAAATCAACATCAGAATAGAATTTAATAGATCTATAGAAAAGAATTTATTTTATTTATTTGTGTACAGCCAGATTTTCTTATCTGTTGGTTTGTATGGCTTTACATCTGTAGGCGCGCTTTGAGAAATTCATGAGCACTATCCCAAAGAGCACTAGTTTGATCATTAAAATTCATACTCTACAATTTAAAGTCCTTTAAGATATGTTTTGTTTCCCTCTAACCACACTTGTATCTGAAAGGAAGTAAAGTTTTCTGAAAGTCATTCAAATTGTTCTTAGTTAAGAGAAAACAAACAAATGAGCACACTGCAAGCAATCTGGTGCAATTAATATGAGAGCTGTCAGGGGGGTACATTATAATAAGATGAACTGACAATGCTGTTCAACCTAAAGTTTCCACTCCAAGGAGGAAAAGGACATTTATGCTGATTATAACTTCCTTTTCAATGACAGCCTTCTTTTATGAAAGATGAATTTATTTTGTTTGGCGGGTAGATGAGGAAAAAGAAACCCTATTCTTTTCCTTGAAGGAGTTGGCTTACAACTTTAAATTACAGTAGCCGAAACATTAGGGAAAAATAGAAAGCTCACAACAAACACCAACCAGCTGCTTCTGCTGTATGTTTAATACGTACAGCTCTATTAGATTGGTTTATTAATACATCTGCAGGTATCTTCCAACAGGGGCCAGATGGCTCAGGAGATGGATAACGGCGTAAAAAGGGTTGCAAGTAGCAATCTATTGCAGGTCAGATATAGCCAAATGATGTTGCCTTTGGATCTCTATTCAGTAACCAGCATGAAAGACTCTGGAGAGAGGGTCTCACTCCAGCGCCTGGTCCTGTACCGAAGCCGCCACAAGGATTTCTCCTGTATAAGCGGAAAAACCAAAATGTGTAGAAGTGGTGACAGGTAATCAGGCAAGCGCTGTCTACATGTTAGCGATGATGCTCCTTGGTAGGATGCTGCAGGACGTTTGTTTTATTTTGGGGAGTAACAAGAGGCAAAGCCCAGCAGGTGACTGCGAGGCTCTCTGTAGGTGGGAGTGGAGCCGTGTCCACAGCTGGTTCCTGGGCTCTGAAACACACACCCAGCGGGTTTCCAAAATTGGCATCAAGGGCTACGCTGGAAACCTGCCAAGGGACTGCAGCCTACACTGATTCGTACACGCAGTAATATAGTAGGCTGCGTTTTTTAAATTTACATGACTGACTCGATGGTCCCGAATTGCATACTGAAGTGCATTCTTAAGGAAACGCTTTTATCTGGGTTTTTTTTGAAAACCTAGGCAACAAATACTAGGAAAAAATAAGTGCCAGGCTTTGTGCTTGTTTCTCTACTTTTATCTTCTAAAAGTTTTGAAGTAGTTTGTTGTTTTGAATTTATGAGCTATGGAAACTGGTATTATTAGGTGGCAGCAGGCAAAAATTTGAGAAGTTATGGTACTGCAGTCTTAATAAAGCTGGTATAAAATGAGTTATACAGATGCAATACAAACATGATCCTGCTTTCTCTGTTTGATGGGGCCATAAAGAATCACGGTGAAATTTATCATAGGAGCAAACCTGCAAAGAATCAGTTTAATGGTCAGAGCATGCTGTAGGTGTACTTGTCTAGAAACCCCACCTGTGTGGGGGTATTACCTGGTCACTCAGGGTAACGTGTCGTAGTTGTAATACAATGTACGCCTTGTGTCAGATCCCTTGCATCACTTCTGGTTTCACACATCAAAAGTAGAATTAGTGTGTTCCATCTCTCCGACCCCAGAAAGGCAATCCTTTGCCTTGAATCCTTTGAACAGCTTTTGGAATTAAAGGAGTGATACTACCTTTATTGTAGCGTTGCATTTGAAGAACTTTTCTGATGTCAGCTAGCCCGGGTGTACCACATAACTCGGGGGACAAATGGTGCCTGTGTATGTGTGTGTGTAAAGGGTTATTAACCGCAGCGTGAATACAGGCTATACATGACTTTGCACCCGGGCAAAGAGGGGTGTCGCTGCCCGGCACTGCCCCGTTGAAGTCTAGGGGGTGCTTGGAAAAGCTGTTGAGGGTGGTCTGGGGAGGTATCCGTGACACCAAGATAAGCGTTTCTCTGATATCTGTGTCTCTTGTAACACGCTAAGGTTATTTGTACCTTGCATCTCAGTTTGTAATAAATCACTCTGATGGCCGTTTAGTCCAATGGTGGCCTGTTGCTGCACTTCCAATAATCCCCCAGTCTCCCCCCTTTTCAGGGCATCTGTTGAAACTTAAACTCCTCATCCCCAAATACTAATGGATATGGCTGTCAAAATAAACAGATAACTCCTTTTAATTAATTATTGTTTTGGGATTTGTTCACATGCTGGTTCTTGGTATGTTTTTTTATTATTATTTGTTTCTTTGTTTGTTTGTTAAGGTCTTCCTCATGCTTTGTTGTTACTAGTCTGTAGATTATAACAAAGATAGAAAATGCTGAGATTTCAAATGGGAGCAGGGACAGGGCTGGGTTCTGAGTAAATCCAAAATCAAAAGGAAAAAAATGAACAGCCACAGGTACACGCGTGTAATTTTTGAGAATGATGCTGTAAAAGCATATCAGCCTTGCACTGTGAAAGCACAGGATGCATTTGTGTGTGTGTGTGTCAGCTGATGTACACTTGTGGACTCAGTGACATTAAAACACAGAAATAAAGGCCAGATCCTTAACTGGTTTAAATAGATTCACCTCCATACCTTCCTCGGACCCATAGCAGTTTACATTTGCTGAGGATTTGACTTAATATAATGAGCCAAATATCTGTAAAAATAAAACATGTAGAAACAGTAAATAAAAAATAAGACCCATGTTACATAATGAATTTAAAATCTTCATTATTCCGTGGAATAAGATAATTTGACATGAAAATACAACTCTATTACTATAGATGAAAAGGGTGGTTATTAAACTTATTGTTAATATGACCAGACAGTAAGAACTATTCAGTGAAACATGAGCTGAAGGACTTGGGGAGGTAAAAACAGTTATTTCAAGTCTAAATTTACATCTTGTAAGAATTCAGGTGGAAAAATCAGATCTGCAGTGTTAAATCTGAATCCAACAAGAATGTTTCTGCTATCCAGTGACTTCTAACTTGATCTGCTCAAGCAGATAAGTAATTATCATATCTAAAAATAAATAACTGTTTTATTTATTTAGCATGCTCTCAGGCTGTCAGAAGTGCTAGAGTTAGATGTGAAACAGCATCTACCATCGATAAAATAAGAGAAAGTAGAGCAAGAAAGTCCTTCCCTAAAATTGAGTATGTTTGCCTTTACAAGGTAAGGATATAATCAAATGCTTTACTAGCAGAATAATATATACAACTTCATAAATCAATCATAAATTCATTTTATAATTGCTACAACTCTAGGTGTCGTACCTATGGAGACTTCTGTAGCTGCCTGTTTAATGTCACTTGGCTGGTTGTAGATGATCTTTTTTTTTCTCATCTGTTGGCTCCTTTGGTCATGTAATTCAGTTTCCCTTGACTGTTTTAAAGGAAACTCTATTGTGTTCTATAATTGTCCACCTCTCTCTTTTATCTTGACATCACTTACCTTCATCACACATCACTCTTAATCTGCCCCAAAATTCACTCTTGCTTTTTGCTGTATATCTCCTCACTGTTCACACATGGTAATGCTACATTCTCCCACTCATGTGCTACTCACTCAGTCACTTTCAATGTATGGGAGGAAAAAGGCTTTTCACGCTATCCACTGTCAAGTGCATTTAGGGGCCTGTATTCATGGCAGAGTGTAAAAACTATGTCTGGGGGCAATTAAACGCACTAGTGAAGCAGAGGAGTTCCTGACTGCAGGGTCCACCTGAGCATAGTCTTTCCAAGACCTGAGAAATTCTCATCCTTCGCTGGAGCCACGGGGAGCTGAAAGGTTCTGAATGCTTTGCAGGAGCACATCGTGAAATTTATGGAGAAGCCAAAGAATATTTCATAAGGATGACTTTATGAAACGGTACTCTTGCTCTGTAGGGATGTTGTGGTTTCAGTGGAGATAGAGTTAGCTTTCTTACTAGCAGCTGGTATAGTGCTACGTTTTGGATTTGGGATGGGAGTAGTGTGGTAGTACACTGGTGGGTTTGGGTTTTGCTAAACAGTCAGGGCCTTTTCTGCTCCTCACACTGCCCCACCAGCGAGTAGGCTGGAGGTGCACAAGAAGCTGGGAGGGGACACAGCCGGGAAGCTGACCCAACTGACCACAGGGATATTCCATACCGTGTGACGTCATGCTCAGCATATAAAACTGTGGGCAGAAGAAGGAAGAGGGGGATGTTCACAGTTATGGCATTTTGTCTTCCCAAGTAACCATTATGTGTGATGGAGCACTGCTCCCCTAGAGATGGCTGATCACCTGCCTGCTGATGGGAAGTAGTGAATGATTTCCTTGCTTTGCTTGCGTGCACGGCTTTTGCTTTACCTATGAAACTGTCTTTTTCTCAAACCGCGAGTTTTTCCTCACTTTTACTCTTCTAATTCTCTCCCCCATCGCATCTTGGGGGAGTGAGCAAGCAGCTGCCTGGTCCTAGTTATCAGCTGGGGTTAAACCATGACAAGGGGCCTGCAGGTTTTATGGTACTTGATGGATGCAACACCTTTGTCAACATAGGAAGAGCCTTGGCAAAGCATTAGTTAAGAATAAAAATGGAAAATGCTCTAGTGAGACCTAGATTTTGCTGATTTATCTGATGCCATGCTACAGCAACAGCACTCCTTTATTCTTCAGTCATGAATAACCAAACCAAACGACACATAACCGTGGCAGTCAGAGTGCTATAAATGTAGGCAGTTGTGCTAATAATCTTTCCCCTTCTTTTGGTAAACGGGTTGAGGTGATTAGTTCTTATGCAAATAGCTGGAATCACATCTCTAAATGTGATTTTGTAGTCTGAGTTTGTTAATAAGCTAATTGGTGTGCATATTAAAAAGGAATCTTAAGGTATTTACACATGTACAATAGATGATTTTCAATCTTTTATCAACTTGGCTGCAATAAAGAAAATCAATTAAATGAAATAAAATGCCATGTTCAGTACTAAGGATTAGTACTTGCAGAGATTTCATGGCAATAAAATCTTTCTAAGAAGAAAAGCCTAAACTGATAGACTTGGGGGATTTTTTTGTGTGTTGCGTATTTTCTGGTGTGTTTCAGTTAATTTAAATGTTCCACTTGTGTGTTCCTCTCCCCATCTACTACTAATACAAACAAGAAATTCATGTGCTAACCCAGAACAAAATTGTAATCCTTTAAATTACGTTGAAATCTTGAAAATATAGAGAGGCAAATATAAGAGAGGTTTCAATGATATGCAGCATGCTTCCAGTGAATGTGGATGAAGTGCAATAGAATTGGTTCAAAATTAGTTAGCCCCAAACAACCAAAATCCTACTCTAGCTTCCTTCCAAAAACTTGCTTAGGTTATTCCACACGGATGAAATGAAGCTGAACACCACCTTCCTCAAAAAATAAGCCCACGTTGCTTTCTTCATCCTGCTCTCCCTCAACATGCCTTGCTGACTAACAGTGGACAAATATAGTGTCCAGTGTATTTCTGCACTCAAAATGTTAAATCTCATGATACAGTCAATAATATTAATGGTGATGATCATTCCCTTCTGGGGCGGTAGGAATTGGAGGAGCCGAAAGGCGCTGTGCCGTTGTATTTTTTCTGGTGGTCAGAAAAACATTTTCTTAGCATAGTCCCTCTATTCCCACTCCTTCGGCCATCCACACCGAACGGAAAGATATCCCACATTGGTATCCTTCCTACATACAGGGAGGGTTCACACCTGACGTGTAGAGACACAGATTTCAGAGCTGCCTTCTGACTTTAGCACCAAGTTTGACCTGTAACTGCAAAAACTGTTTAAACAAGGCGGTCCTCAAAAAACAGTTAGTAAGTGCTTCAGAAGGATAAATATGCTGCTGCTTTACAAAAGACTGCAAAAGTTCTGCTGAATGTGAAGGTACCTGATACTTTAAAAGATTTGGTAATTAAATTTGCTGCTATCTGTTCCCAGATGACCTTACATACTGATTTAGTGCTCCAGTCGAGCCTCACTGAAATTGGTAGCAGTATTTCTCTTGCCTGCAATAGGCTTTGTGTGCGTGTGCGTGTGCGTGTGTGTGTGTCCTAAGCTATTGTTTCCTTTAGTGAAATGCAACATTCAGGTGCAGGTCCGTGCTGGAGCAACCTACTGATATTTTCCTCAGTAAATGTGGCTCAGCAGTTTCAAGAGTGGATTAAGCGGCTCCGTTGATTTTGCATGCAAAATCTTGTCCATGTTAAAATATTCAACCAAGGTAGGCTAATAGCAATATTAAACTCTCAAAAGAGTCAGCATTCTTTTAAAATGTCTGGGGGGCGTAAGGGCCAATCTCCACTGATAGCAATAGGAGTTTTACTACTGATTTCTCTGGATTTGGGATTAAAATACACATATGTTATTGTATTATATTAAATTATATTAAACCACATAGATATGTATATACATTCGTTATCCACCGAATGAGGCTGGATTAAACCATCCCAGCTGACCAAAGAGTTGCATTTCTAAGAGATGATTCCATGCCTGATAGATTCCTAATCAGTACAGTTTTTATATATAATATTCGGGTTAGAATTACATTGGAGGAAAGACTAGTGAACCATCATGATTGTATTGAGGTTGAACAATTATAGTACAACTAACTACACTGTTTAAATATTCATTTTTATGAAAGACATTCATTATGCTCTTCATCTGGTAAATTGTGCTCGCTTAAGACTCATTCCAGTGTTCAATCTGTGATAGAACGTTGGAAAAAATAATAAAATATTTAAATGCTCTCATTGTGTTTTGGACAGCTTGTATTGACAGTGTATCTCACGCTTCATTTACAGCAAAGTTTACAATTTTTGCCACTTAGAGATAGCTGCAGCTCCTCTGAGGCAGAAAGTATTTGCTACAAAGAGTTAAAATGAGAATTGCTAGGAGAGCACAGATTGAAAAATACAGGGCCCTTGACTAGTCTAACATTTTTGAGACTTGCACTGAACCATTATTTTAAGTTATAAGCTAAATAACAACATTTAGACACACTGCATGGCATCCAGCACAACACACAAGACCATCCAGCATAATATGTAACACCAGCATGAAAATGGCATGAAATGGGATCCTTGTACATTAAGGCTATTTAATCTCTTAGCTTGTGTTTTGTTCTATCTTGGTCAGTGCAGCTTCTGCTAATTACTGTACAAACCTAACAGGTACACCTGTAATTTCGTGTACTTGCTAAACCACCTATTGTTGAATGTGTGACTGTGTCAGACTGAATTGTCGTGCTAGCGTTATTTTTGCTATGTACCTGTCTTCAAAGTCCGCCTCCCTAGCAAAAAAAGGTTCCTTTCGGAAGGGAGAGTATCAGGCTGTGATGTCTGGATCACTTTTGTCTTTGTGTTGAAATCCTTTCTGCAAGAACACAATATATGAGGACAAACTGAAAAAAAAAAATAAAAATTATTGGACAGAGGCTAGTCACAGGAGCTGTGAGGGTTCCTTGTGGATAAGCTCTTCAAATCTGAATTCTTATCTGAATATTTTGAGGAAGGCTGAGCTTTTCCAGGCCACGTCTGCCTCCTTATTCTCTGTAAGGTCTGACAGGAATATTCTGAATGCAGAGGAGAACTGCAATCGCCAGCCACCCTCTGTAGCTGCAGAAGAAATTGGTCTTTGCTAAAACCCGCCAGCACAGCCTTCGAGATGATGCTGTTTTGTACGTGGTGCCGAGAGCCAGCAGGCCTGCAGCAAGTGCGGAGGGAGCTGTGGTTTGGCCCCCACCACCCGGCAGTGCCCCAGGCTGTGGGCAGTGCTGGCTCCCCCTGGAGCCCTGTGCTTCAGGAGGGCGGTTGTTGCCCTCTGGCTTCCACCTGACACAAGCTCCCTTCCCCCAGCGTCTCAGGTCCACAGCTCCCAGCCATCCGCGCCTCTCACAGCCCTTCCAGCCTGCAACCTCCCTGCAGTTGTCACCGCAATCTCATCTTCCAGATGCATCCTTGGGCCCTGACTAATATCTTAAGGCACAGATGGGGAGTTTCAACACTTTTTCCTGTGGATTTATAACGAGCAGAAAAGTTGTAAATGAGTATAAGATGTATAATGAGTTTGACTTCAGCCTCCTCTGCCCTCCTTCTGCATGTCACACGTCCTGGGATATAGGCTTTTCAGGGTAGGGCGTTGTATAAAAATACCAGTGTTTCCATAATGCTTTGGTCACCAGCGCCTTAGTGACCTGAAGGTGTAGGTATGGCTGAAATGTAAATATAAATAATAACGTAAGCCTCTGAGAGGGTAAGAAGTTGTTTGCCCCTTCCTAAGGTGAAGAGAGCAGGGAATGGTCATAGCTGCTTTAGCTGCATGAACTATTAATGGACAGCATCAGGTAAATAGAGATGAAGGAGCCACTCAGCTTTTGGTGGCCATGGGGATTTTAGTGACGGAAAAAAAGTTGTTGACTGAAGCTTTCTAATCAGAATTTCTTGATGATGCTTTAGGCGCCATTTTCACATACACAAAATCTTCTCTGTTACTAACCAAATGGCAGACAGGGAAAGGATGCTCATTCTGTTGTGATGGAAATGCTCAGGGGATGTTTGTGGAGCGCCAAACGCAACATGGACCCTGCCTGGGGCTCAAAAGAACTACAGCAAAAGAAATAACAGGAATACTATACTGAACATCACTGTGTGAGGTGATATTGACTGAGTATTTCCCAGAAAGAAGTGTTGCAGATAACCTCACGGCATGGAAGATAATCAGAGCAAAATATGATGGGACCCTACTGTCTGAAATACCTATAGCGGGACGAGGGATGAGAGCAGGACCAGGCGCTGGAGGGACGCCTCCATTTTGGGCTCGTGCTGTCCACTGAAACTGAAACATGGCAGGATTTTCCATAAGGGAGGAAAGATCAGCAGAGTGGTGAGGAAACATTTGATTATCAGATATTAGCACTGGAGCGTGATGAACAAACATAGCTCGTTAGTTTGTTCTGAAGCAGAGGGTCGCCTTTTATCTTGCACAGATGTATTAAGTGTTTTTACAAGCTGCCCTGGTGATTTTTTTTTTCCTCCACTAAGTTTTTTTTTCTTTCTTTATACGCATTACTCATAAATGGGAGAATATTGTTCATTAAGAGTACCTCAAAAGCTGACCAGTGATCCCCCCAAGTTCTAGATCAATGCACGTGGCATCATTTTAATAGGGAGTCTTAGTTTTTTCTACCCAGCCTTTGTGCCAACTGTATCTGACAGAATGGTTATTATAATAATCCATTCCAGGCTTGATGCTTTTGCAACACTGACTTATTCAGTAGCAATCATGAGGGATTATTCAAAGCACAGACCATTGGGCAGGATGAAGAACAATGCTGTCACAAATGCAGGGTAATCAATGATTTCTATTTTCTGAGCAAGAATACTTTCAATTGTACTGCAGGCAGAATTCCCTCTGGTTGAATGAGTTGCTGAAGTGGAAAATTTTATTTAGCAGCGTTTGGTAAGAGTCTCACAAGTCTCCACTGAGTCATTAGTAGTACAAAAAGTCCGCTTTAGCTGAGAGTTAAATTCTGGCTCCTTCCTGGGTGAATATTGGTGAGAGGCTGCAGTAACCCTGCAGGTATTCCCTAACACCCTTCCTCCCATCCACACAGGGCAGCCACGTGAGCACTTGGTCGAGGGCTCCTGGGGAAGATTGCCCAGGTTTCTAAAATTCCCCAGTTATAGCTCCAACCTAAACAACCGGGATGCTTAAATGTGACAGAATTTGGTTTTATTGTTACATCAGTGTTTACCGGAATCCCCTAGTCTTATTTCACTGATCTTCAGCAAGAGCAAATTTATGCCTTAAACATTGTATGATAATGGCCAAGTTGACCAGAGATCCATGAAGCTACAGAAGCCTAATACCAATTTTACCTATACTTCTTCATTTATTTCTCTAGAAGCATGAACATTATATGTGTATATCAAGAGCAAAAGGTTGCTAGACGGTGGTCTGTCATGCTTCCTATAGCTTCACTGAGGTATTTTCTAAAATGCTAATTATTGTCAGAAAATGCCAACTGATCAACGTGCTCCAATTTTGACCTCATCCAGCCCAAACAGGTGCACAGGATGAGCATTTCCTTGGGAAATAGGAAGCCAGTTTTCAAGTTCTCTTGCTACTTGATTGAGCCTAAGTGCTCAAGCCCAACCTCCTGTCTGAATGCTCTTCTGTGAGGGGGCAGGTCACTCTCTCCTTTTGGGGATGTTCCACTCTGTATAAAGTGGCTGTTATTTATCTGCCTTGATGCAAACTTGGGCTGATCCAAACCACTGGCCCATACTGAAGTTACTAGGCAGTTTGTCCTTCTCTCTGATTCTTCTTTCACTTACATTGTTTTTTGGGGGGAAGAGAAAGATATTACTGTGAAATATTTTGATTGTGCCTTGATGTAGAAGGGGAGAAAAATATATAATAAAATGCAGGTTTCTCAGAAAACAATTTCTGAGAAACTGTATTTCCAGAACGTATTTCACTTGGTTATCTTACAGTTTTCTGGGTGAATGAACATGTTCACTTTCTGGTCAAATTAGAAGTCTAAGACTAACCTGTTGCTAACATTTATATGTCATTGCTGGAGACATGGCGTCATTGGAAAGATGAGTAAACATGTCCTACAGCTTTTACATCAACTCAACTGCGATGGCCCCTTTCTGGGTCCAGCTGGAGCCTGGCACAGGAAGAGAGAGCAGCAAGAAGACTCTCCCCTTTCATCTCTTCCCTCAATGTCACGCTCTGCATTAGCTGACACAGGCTGGATCCCCAGCCCCCAGCCCACACTCCTCTGAGACAGCACTGCGCTCACGCTAGCGCCCAGGGCCAGAAGACAAACGAGGGCATCTCAGGAGGAACCTGAGTGAGTAATAGAGGTGCCAGATGGAAAGGTTAAAGGCCACCCACCATTTGCACTGCAGTAGGTTAGCATCACTGGCCTCCCTCAGAGCACAGCCACAAAAAAAGGCAAAAGATGCCACTTTTAACCTATTATTTGGAGTTACCAGAATGCTTTAATTGAAGGTGAGCAAGCAAAGCCAATTCAAAACGTTATTAACTGTTTGTCTGCATGGGGGACATCAGGACAGAACACTGTCCTCTCGTGAAGGGATACCCGAGCTAGCTCTCTATAAGCTAGTTCAAGTACTGCGAGTAATATAACCAGACTAGCATGGCACTCTGCCCAGACTAATTTATCTGTCTTTTCAAAGGCAGGAAGTCTGACAGGTCTGCTTTATTCAGTGCCTCAGTTGTCACTAATGAGCGCTGTGTAACTAGAGCCTCTGAACAGCACAATAATCAATTTAAAACAGCTTGTGCAAGAACTCCTTGAAGTTGAGTTCTCAGCCCTGTTAATGATGCAAGATGAGAGTCCATCTACGTAGACTAGCTGTCTAGAGTAAGCTTGCATGACAACTACAGAAGCGCAACATGAGGTGGAAAACACGTCTCCATGCCTGGAAACATGCACCCCAGCTTCAGCTTCTGAGAGTCGTTTCAGAAATAGTAGGGCTGGCCCACCTGCGCACCTACTAAAAGTCAAAGCCAAGACATCAAGGACTGGGGACAGTGCTCAACTTGTGCTTGAAAAATCCCACCCGCAGTCTGTAATGACCCTGTTTCAGCTATTACTGCATTTTAAATTCTTCAGCGTGCTGATAAGTCAGGCCATCAGCGAGAGGGCAGCAGAGATGTTAAGCCTCACTGTCTGGCCCTGGCTCTTTGCTTTGACATTTTTATCAGTTTTTCACTTCTTTTGTCTGTTTAATCTATTTCATTTTCCAAAGCCATCAGCTGTCTACTAAAGTTATTTTCTTTTCAGGCATTATTACCTTTTTTATTTTGAGATGTTATTGACAGGTATGATGCGGGCAAACTGATACCTAATGCAATAATAAATTAGATACAGCTGAATCCCAGTTTCCCGATATAATCGTATTAGAAGAAAGTATTCTGTTATACACATGAGACCCTAATGAAGTCAACACAGCTGCTCATGTGTAAAAACAGCAGAATTTGATCCACTGAGTTCAGCTGGATCTGGCAGCTTTCCAGATTTTCTGAACTGAACTATTCTCATTTCAGACATCACGGTCACCAGTAGGAGCCAGTAACATTCAACATCAGAGCAGCACTTCCCAGAGATAGTCCTCTCTAGAGCTGATTAAAATAACATAACCTCCAGAAATATATCAACAACTGTATTTATATTCATTGCTTGAGGGGATATTAGTTTACTGTGCATTATATTGTAACATTCAAAATAATATTTATCATAGCCCAAACCAACTCTTTGCTCGGAGCCATTTGTAAAAGTCAACTAAAATACAAATTAATCTACTAACTCTATTGTAATGGTTCAGAAACCTGTATTTCTCTTCAAGCTCTGCTATGCCCTTTCCAGAAGGTGGTGAACAATAACTCCCTCCTTCCTCACATGCTGTTTTCCACTCAGGCGTCTCTGTGCATGGCATCCAGGCTATGTCTGCTTCAGAGAAGGGTGTAGGAATTTTTTGTCCTGAGCCTGCAATAGCAGCTCTAAGATATAGTCTTTTTTGCTTCTTTAAATGTCTAATGAGCTCTGATCACATCTCAAGTGCTACAGCATTCTTTTCTCTGGGTTTGATACAGGATGTCTTACACGGGCAGTATCTTCCTGAAAATAATGTCTCCCTTAGCTAAGGCTACTTCATTAACTTCTTTCATATCTATCCTCAGATGTGAAAATATACACTTATTTTTCCATGATGCTACAAAATTGTTTAGTCTGTTTATGTGGTATGATTCTCGTTGTCATTTTGGCCATGCATTCTTTGCAAGTTCCTACTTGTTTATATTATTTGTACATTGTATCTTGAAATTTATTTTTACTAAATTCAATAAGATAGAGTGTTCGTGTGATGCACTCATACAGTCCCTAGCATAAAGGGTTTCTAATAACAAGGATTTATAAGCACTGCACTAGTACAAATTACGATGTCAACTGTATCTTTAATTTATATAGAAGGAATAGCAACTATCACTTCAGTGGTTGGGTTTTTTTACTGCATACATATTCTCATGCTTGCCTCTGCTAAAATAGATATCTAGAATACGGAGCTTCTGAATAGCGTGAGATACTGGAAATGCAGGATGATAAGATAACCTGTGGAAATTCTTTTTAAAAAAGAAAAAAACAAACCAAAACAAAGAATAATCAATATACTATGACTCAAGCAAAACCAACATGAAACAAATTACTCGTGGTGTTAGAAGCTTCCGCTGTTTTCTTCCACATTTTCATGCTACTTGGCACACAAAAAGAATGAAAACAATGACAAATTCCACTGAAGTTAGATATTTTGTCTTTAACCTAATGTAGTGGACTCATCATTATAAAAGCTAAACTTCCGGTGACAGATCAGGGAATGGGGAGAAGTGGTTTTGTCCAAGCTTTGCATTAAGTCTGAATTATACAGTAAATTCAACACTAATATACGATGGAAAAATGTATCACCACTACTGTTATTTGCCGAAACACATGTGGCTTCAGTACTTCAAAACGTGCAGCTCTCCCCCCCTACCTCCGAAAGACATGCCAGCAGATAACTGCTTTTGGAACTAATACTTTGGCCTTAGAGAAGAACATATTAAAACATACTTCATTTTGCAGGTCTTTCTCAGAATCCTTTTCCTGCCAATATGTAAATAAGATGCTAATGGAGAGGTGTGCAGGGAAAACATATTCTGACACATTGGCACATAGCATTTTCAAGCAATACACAGCACATTTATCATTATGTTAATGTGAGATCCCAAAGGCAGCATTGCCTTTAAGGCATATTTGAGCATGCCAAAGTTTTTCCTTTCGTAGGAGGCAAAATAGAAGATAGATTTGTCATTCATGAAAATGTGAAGATTCCCTGAGTTATGCACAGCAGTCAGAAACCCTAAAATAAAATAATATTTTGCTTTTGTGCAGTGATATTTTTTTCATTTGCAAACCATGAGCAGTTTATTATCCATATTATTTTCCCCGTTTCAGAGATGGTGTAACTGAGGCATAGAGTTTAATGCAGCATTTTTTAAATAATGCTGGTTGGAGTCCCATGCCGTTGGGCTGCTAATGGCATTAAACACCAGTGGTTTCCTTTTCCTTTCCTTTCGTAACTTATACCTGAAAACTGTCTAGATAAACAAGTGAACAAACAACCGTCAAAGAACACAAGATCAGAGAGAGCTCCTAAAGTGTTTGGCTGAGCCCCTTGCTCAAGGTCACACAGCAAGTCAGCGCAAGGGCTGGGAAAAGATTCGTGACTCCTATTTCTCAGCTCGTTCCAACCCTCATGTCAGATAATACTCCAAAAGCTTAAAAGATGTTCCAAATGCCATATGAATCTTCTTTGAAAAGAGATGCAAATCTCAAGGATATGGCTTATGGTAAGGTTCTGAGAATAGCTGTTTCCTGTGAGCTTTAGGTGGTGAGATTTAGCTATATTTCTATATCAGTAAAAGTCCCCAAACTTTCAGGTATTGCCAAGCTTAATTTGAAGATGTAATTGATAGTGACTTAGCCTGTATCTCCTTATGTTTCTCCTTCTACTTCTTGTTGAAATACAGAAATAACAATGAAAATGTACAAAATTTAAGGTAAAGAAAACCCTTCCACTACAGAACTCAACAATTTGCTGGGTCACTGAATCCAGGTCCCTACTGCCACAACTAAATGTACATAACATGCATAAATGCATCAAGAATCATTTGAACATCAGTTAGATGTCTTAGCTTTCTTCTCTCTTTACTAGGAGGCCTAGTTGTCTCTCATGAAACCTGGATCCCAGACACTCGCAAACTATTAGCTATCCTCAAACCAATCAGTAAAAAGCAAACAAATCCCCTCAAATGAAGAATAAGCACTTTGTTCCTTCACCTCCAGGGAGAAATTGCACATTCAGAGGACGTACTGGACAAAAGTGTGTGTTCGGTTTCTATTTTAACAAAGGCACCCTGTACCTTTCGGTATCAGGATGCAGTTTGCTACTGTTATGAACCACTACTCTGCCTTCTATTATGTTGCTTAGAGACAGTGGGCTCAAGTATCAGAAAGACATTCTGGATCGTCATGGACGATTATGTACCCATCTGGGCCTACTTACACATTTACGTGATTTTGCTGTGAACATATGCAAAAACATGCCCATTAAGGGTTTCGGATGCCCTAAAAGACAATTGAATTCAAAGTCAGTAATAACATAAAAAGCATGAGAGCAGCCATATCTTTGTGGCTGTTCATACCTTTAATACCTTCATCTCAATGTGGATGTTTAAGATAGGTTTATTCACGGATCGTTTAAATGCACAGGGTTCAAGTAGGCAATTTTCCCCACAGTGCAGTAAAATTGCACAAAACCAAAATGCTTCTGGTCAGCAGTGCTAAAATCTGGAAATGTTGCTAGTTTTCACATGGTCAGTAAAGCTTTTTTCTTCATCTTATATTACTTTACTTTGTTTTTATCTTACCTATTTAGGCATTAAGGTAGACGGTGATGGTGTAGAATGGCAGATTTGCCACAGTTAACCAAGCAAGCGAAGTCTGCATCTGAGGAATGCAGCATTCACCAAGGACTTTGGCTTGGTTTTCTCTCTGTTGCCAGGAACCTTCAATAAAATGGGATGTATTTATGAAAAAGGGAAAACTACAGTTGACATTCAACCCTATTAAAGCCAAACAGAAAAGGGCACTCTGTTTTAAGAGGTTTATGAGGAATAATAGATGCAGTGAGCAGCAGGAGACCTTAAAAAAGTACAAATAGCCTGGCTAAGGAAGACAGGAATATCTATTAAAAAAAGGAAACCACAAGTTAACAAGATAATTGAAAACAGAAAATAAATGAAGAATTGTTAGCTGGATAGAAAGCTCACTAACAAAACAGCACAGTAACTGTGAATTACTTTCATTAGTTGTGCTCTTACTAAAATGGGGTAGTTTATATCCGCACTGCTGCCCCAGAGCTAGTTTCGAACCTGCACTTGCTATTGGCATTAATGGGCATAAACTGAAAAATCAGAATCTGTATTTCAGGTGCTTCATAGTCTGTGCATTCAGTTCATTTACCTTCATGGCAATCAGGTAACGCAAACAATTATTTTCCCATTATCCATAATCCTCTTATTTACCAGCCTTTAAGCCAGTGGATTTTTATAAAATTAATTGAATAATAATATAAAATAGAAATATAATAAATCAAAGTAAAGTTCTTGGGAAGGTTGGGAAGGCAAAACATTAGGAATAGTTCTCCTAGACAGTAATTTCTTTGGAAGCATTGCAGCAGGCATTTTAAAGGACCGGATGAGGCTTTGTCGTGCACATCAGTGAACAGAGGAGGCTGAACATCTGCTGCTGTCTCTGACAGTGCTCAAGTTGCTGTTGTCACAACAGAGAAACCTCTCCTTATTGTCCCTAAACCTTGCCACCACACTCAAATTTAACTTGAGGAAAGTACATGTTGTCCTTCACAGGCGTTTAGTCGCAGTTCCCTTAAAGGCCTGCTTCTGAGTTGTAAAACGTAACAAGCGAAGGCTTGTTAGTCATGACTTAATGCACAATATACCTCTCCTCATCTAACTGCATGGGTAAGTGCCCAACTCCACCAGCACTAGCTGGAAGGTATTAGCTGCCCAGTCCGAAGAAGAAAGGATTAACTTTCTTAATCCCTTAACAGTTTTAGGGCTGGCGGTGATGCCTCTGTGTCACCCACTGTGAAGCTCTGTCGCAGGTCATGGAGGTTAATTGCCGGGAATGTCAAATGAGAAGGGCTAATGATGAGCTCAAAGAAATTTCAGTATTGCTACTGAACCAGCTGATGACTTGGGTAACACTGTGGGAGTAAAACACTCTAATGCAATCATCGTTTGTTTTCCAGGGGGTTAATTCTTTTATATATAGTTAGATATTTTTATGTACAAACACATGCACGCGGATACATTTTCCCATTCTAACAATGCTGGGACACGAAATAAGCCCAGTTCTTCTTGTCAGTGCTGACCTGCCAAGATGCCGCGTCAGCAGCACTAGAAGCGAAGGGCGTCCCAAATGTGTTTTACCTCTTTCTTAGTGCTGACTTGATACTCGTCTGCCTTCTTGTTATCCAAAACTTACACACATTTGTAACATGGCTGATACTTCTAGGTCACGTGTATCTGGAATTTTCCTGAATTTTCAGCACTTTTAAGGATTACTTTGTGACACGTCCTTAGTAATAATTTTTGTTCCAACTGCAGCTCCTTTTTATTTTCATTCTGTGCCCCATGTAGGAAAAGGAATATCCATCTCCGGTGCCTCCTCTTCTTCTGGAACTGTTATCTGACTGCTAATGGGATAACTGGGTGTATCAACGATTGCAACTATTCCTACAGAAAATTCTGTGCGAGTAGTGATTCAGTCTTTCAACATTATTGCTTTAAATGTAACTAAAGAAATAAAACATTTTTCAAGGAAACATTTGGAACTATGAATAATATCACAAATGTGTCTTTCTGTGTCCACCACAAACACCCAAGTGTAGATTCTTTTAATCCACTTCAAATTCCACGTCTTTTTCTCTCATATTAAATACCCTTAATTATTTGCTGCTGAGAGTGCAAAAATACGCTTTTGCTTTACCTGTTCCATTTCAATTAGAAAGCTATATATTTTTTTTTTCATTTTCACATTACTGCATTTCTCAGATTTTAACTTATTGCCATGTAATTGCCCAACATTTAAAAACAGAATGGCATTCAGTCCCAGAACTTATCACAGAGGAGTCTTAACCAGCGGGAGATGGCTGTTTAATCACTGCTTTGAATTGTTACAGCTACAGCAGGAGAACTATAGAAAGATTTGCTTTAAAAATTAAACCATGGAGAATGTTAGGACTGCCAAAGACTGGCTTTCTAAAGAAAAAAGAAAATTCTGATACTCACAGATAATCTGTGAATCTGTTCTGTGTGTTTGTAACAGTAATGCTTTCCCGCGATCGTACAGAGAAGGGGGATTAGGATTTCATTAAAACCATGACACCCGGAACATGGAGACTCACATAATTTGCATAGATGTTCAACTTACCTGCAGCGCGCTCAGGATGCAGCACAGTGTTGCAATGCCCTGAACACATACTGTCCTCATGGTCTTTATCCACCTCACACCTCTCTGTAACAGAGACAGGAAAACACTGGAAATGGCTACACCAGTAAAGTCTTCTCTTACAGTAGAAGTGAATCCCTTTGTACTCATTAATGTGGCATTCCTAGTCCAACAGCAGTTCTAAATGTATGGCCAGAGAACTGGCTCACATGATAAAAAAAAAAGGGTATCGTAAAACTGAATCAATATTATTCAGTAGTCTGCGGTGCGGTGACTGCCCTCTGTCTTAAGTAATACATATTCCTAAAGCTGCTCCGATGCTCTAAGCATCTAGTCAGGAGGCCCCAATGACTCTGAAAAAGCTGCAAATAATGAGCTTGCTCCCAGACTTCATTTTTCAGTGAATTCTGAAGTTTGGTTGTTTTTTTCTGAAGGACTTTAGGTACAGTGAAGACTCTTTTTCTTCTGTGTTATACTCATATCAGGACTGTGATAAGTGTTGGCTTCCTTATCAGAGAAAGAGACCTTCTGAAAGCCTATATAAGCTTGTCAGGATTTACCAGGAGTGCTTTGCGTAGTTTCTTAAAGATCCAGCAGAGCATGCAGGATAAAGCTCATTCTCCTGGGAATGCTAGGAAAGACCTTCTTGCTTTGCACTGCATGCTGGTTTTGTCTTTTTCTTTGTTACAGTGGCATTAATTTCATTACTAGAAAGTCACCAATTAACGTATTTATTATTTACACTGTTTATTAGCACATGGGTGTTATCCCTGGGGGAACCTGTGTGTGGCTCTAGAAGTTACTACCTCAAAACTTCATAGTCCAGGATTAAGTAGAGCTGACACAGATATCAACGTAAACCAGTACCCTTGCCTCACTGCTTGCACACTACCAGAACAAGAAGTTGATTAGTCCCAATAACAAAATTTAAGGTACATGATCCATGATGCTGTGCTGGGGCATACCATGCTGTGGATAAGGAATTGGCTGGATGGCCGCACTCAAAGTGTTGTGGTCAATGGCTCAATGTCCAAGTGGAGACCAGTGATGAGTGGCGTTCCTCAGGGGTTGGTATTGCAACCAGTGCTGTTCAATATCTTTGTTGGCAACATGGATATCGAGCTTAAGTGCACCCTCAGCAAGTTTGTTGACAGGATCAAGCTGTGTGGTGCAGTTGACACGCTGGAGGGAAGGGATGCCATCCAGACGGACCTGAACATGCTTGAGAGTTGTGGCCACGTGAACCTCATAAAGTTCAACAAGGCCAAGTGCAAGATTCTGCACATGGGTCATGGCAATCCCAAGCACAAATACAGGCTGGGTGGAGAATGGATTGAGAGCAGCCCCGAGGAGAAGGACTTGGGGATGTTGCTTGATGAGAAGCTCAACATGAGCTGGCAATGTGTGCTCGCAGCCCAGAAAGCCAACTGTATGCTGGGCTGCATCACAAGAAGTGTGACCAGCAGGTCAAGGGAGGTGATTCTGCTCCTCTACTCCACTCTGGTGAGACCCCACCTAGAGTACCATGTCCAGCTTTGGGGCCCCCAACATAAGAAGGACATAGACCTGTTGGAACATGTCCAGAGGAGAAGCCATGAAGATGATCAGAAGGCTGGAGCACCTCTCCTACGAAGAAAGGCTGAGAGAGTTGCAGCTGTTCAGCCTGGAGAAGAGAAGGCTCCAGGGAGACCTTATAGCCATCTTCCAGTACCTGAAGGGGGCCTACAGGAAAGATGGGGAGGGACTCTATCAGGGAGTGTAGTGATAGGAAGAAGGGTGGCGGTTTTAAACTGAAAGAGGGGATAGTTGCATTAGCTATCAGGAAGAAATTCTTTACTGTGAGGGTGGTGAAGCACTGGAACAGGTTGCCCAGAGAAGCTGTGGATGCCCCATCCCTGGAAGTGTTCAAGGCCAGGCTGGATGGGGCTTTGAGCAGCCTGGTCTAGTGGGAGGTGTCCCTGCCCATGGCAGGGGGGTTGGAACTAGATGATCTTTAAGGTCCCTTCCAATGTAAACCATTCTATGATTCTGTGGTTTTCTTAGAAGAGGACTACATCAATGCTTACACCCGCATTAACCACCAGGGAATTCTACTTTTGTCTATGAGATGGGTATCCCTGCACAGCACAGTTAAAACAAAGACATGGTGAAGTTCTCCCATTGCGGTAAGTACTCATATACTGTTTGAAGTGTATGAGTTAGTTCATCCATAATATAAATGAATTAACTATTATTAATAATAATAACATTGGTGGTGTTTCTGCATGACATTACGTTACACTGTCTAACCAAGAACGCAAAAGATTGCTACAACCGAAACAGAATGCTGTAAAGATGGATGAAAAGTTATCTGCACCTCCCAATCTGCATAAAGATGATGATCCCATGTTGTATTAGCAATTTAATTCTCTTGTGAAAACCATGCATCTATCCTGTTTTTTTCATACACAAAAACTGTACAGTTTTTGATTTAGTCCTAAAGCTGACACTGCATTTCCCCACACACACACACGCACTGTCCCCTTCACTAGCACCAGTTCTGGCCTGAACAGACATTATTGCCTCTGGCACAAAATCAGAAGATAGAGTTGTATGCACAACCACATACGTGATGACCGCTATAACCTAACAGAAAACTTTACGAACAAAAAGGCGCTGTGGTACCATTAACTGCGGTTAATGATCTTTTGCTGTGACAGCGTCTATTTAAACAAAGGGTTTCTTGCTTTAGGTGTAATTCCACCAATTAATTGGAAGACTTGCCCTTTCTTTTCTTTAAGTATTCACCTATTCCTTTGCAGTGGCTGGAAAGTTTTTGTTGAAACAATTTCTGTGTTAAAAATGCCGTTGAACTGAAGCCATAAATATACAATATCATTTTTTACACCATTTTTTAGGGAAAAAAAAAGTATTTGCAATACATGCCTTTGTTCAGCTCTTTTGGAGTATGGAATTTAAACATTCAGGAGCAGGGCCCCATTATCTAGATTGTAAGGATACAGTGGAGGAAAAAGGTTTACTGTAATTGTTTCCACTGTCAGGAGAAGGCGTGTGGCAGTGATGCCTTCTTTCAGAAGTTCTTGCCTTTATGAGGAAATAATAAATTTATGTGCTGTCTTTGTTTTTAGGAAATATGATTAATAGTTCTCTTATAATAGAGGTGAAAAAGTATACAACAACGCACAGATTTAATTCCTATCTACTTGTATTCAGGAGAATTTTCTACAGCATGTGTTTCTGCTTAGAAATCTCCTGTAGCATATCCATGCATTCAAGCCACCGAGGCTTGGCTTGGATCTCATTTTTGCTATAAAATCCCCATTGTACACCATGACTTTTAAGTCTTTGAGACTGTGCCTGCAAAACAGCTGGGCAGTCTTAAGGAGGTTTAAGGGCTTTAGATTTAATACTGGACTATATGCCCTGGTGGACTTGGGAACAACAAATGCTGAGCCCAGGCAGTCCCATGGAGCCTTCTGCTGGCACTTGCTCTGAAGCCCCACACTCCAGGCTTTCTCTTATCTCCCAGCCTGCGGCCAGTAAGGTACTTGAGAAAGGGAATTTTTGGCATTGGAGAGAACTTGGAAATATCATTTTACCTCCTCTGACACCTTCTGAAAAAAAGGATAAGTCTTTCCTAAAGTTGACACAAAGCCAAAGCCTTAGCCTTCTTGGTGCTGTCAGTGAGTGGGGAGGCAGGGAAAGAGCTTGTATTGATTACAGAAGGTTAACCCCAAAGGGACTGTGAAAATGTGTTTTTTCACACAGCTTTAAGAAAAATTGTGTGGGCTTCAGAGATGCTAAAATGTTGTTTTGAAGTTGTAAGCCGTGTCTAACGGCTTTAGTAACATTGCTATGTAAAGTTGGAGCTGCAGAAGTCATTCGATGTGTATGAACTAGGTGTACATAGGAAAGTATATTCTGTGTGTATGAAGAGTGCCCTACGCTGTTCAAAAGTCTATCTGCTTTTTTCAGTTGATTACATACAAGTAATCAAAAAAAAAAAATCCTCTTATAAAAATGTGGACAGTCTCCTTGTGGAAACAAAGCGGTTTGATATATTGCATTTGGTCACACACACACACTTTTTATCTACGATACGGTTGCAGTATATATTTTGCCAGTCAAAGTGCACGCACACAGCTTTTTATCTAATAGTGTCTGGAAAAGCTACATTAAAAGTACCACAGGCTTCTGAAGTTCTGTTCAATGTTTTCCAATATCACGTGTAAAAAATGCTCTTGTCTGATATTGGAAGTGATCCCTATCAGTTCTACTTCATAAAACTCCTAGAGCTTTCGTTGTCACACACCTTCACATTCTTCACAACCAGCAGTATTGATACGCCATGTAACAGCCTATCTCTAGGATGACTGCAGTAAATAAGTACCACTAAAAATATCACAAAGATTGATCCCTTTTTTTCCTGCCCAGTTATCTATGCTCAAATGATTAGACAGTTCCCCTGGGCATAAACACTAATAGCGAAAAAATGCCTTTGAGAAGCAGCGTAGAATGTTCTGGATGAGCACCGAATTTTTGGGAGAATTGGGCAAACCTTGACCCAAGTTTATACACTTTAAATCACTCTCTCCTGTGTGAAAAGAGTGCAAGATCAGAGTATCTATGGTCACCTACTCTACCCAGGGTTTTCCCTGGCCAGTTTGCAACGAACTTGGTTTACTGCTACCTGAGGGGCTGAGGGTTGATTCTGATGCAGAGTCCACTGGCACCACTACAAACGCGTTTGTAATCTTATCCTCCAATGTAACGCAGTTTCATTATGCTTCAGATGAGCTGGTCTAATCTGTAATAACAGATCAATAAGCCTACGTGCAGTAGCCTTGACGTGACGGTTTATGTGAGCTGCTGTACCTGCACGCACCGGTGCACTCCGTGTGGCTCTGACACCCTCTTCACACTGCCCATACATGCAAATAATTCCCAGAAGCATCCAGGACTTTTTAAATGGCTACTTACAAGCCCCCAGTGTCCAATAAGCTATGAAGAATAGCTTCTGCAGCAATACCACTACTCCTGTTGACTATAACCGTCTGTGTGAAAAAAAGACATTCAGTCTTGGTGTACAGCTTCCAAGTGACTGCATGAATGATGTGCATGCGATAGCACTTACTAGGTATCTGTATTTACAATATACGTATGTATAAACATCAGTAGGAAAAACAAACAAAACATGCACCCCTGCTTGCTAGTGTGAAGACTTCTACAAGTTTTGGGACTGAACTAAGAGAATTACAAGCATTTCTATTTCATCCTCTTGATTGTGCCTTTCAGATGTGCAGAGAAATGGCTAAGTCACCTGCACTATCCTGTGTCTGACAAATGGCAGAGGAGAAAAGAAGGAGCCTGGAGAGGAGCTCAGAGGTGAGTTACAGCCAAGAGTCCTTCAGCAGTGTTGAATATTACCTTGTCTCTCACAGCAGCTTTACTCACTCACACGCACCAACAACATGCAGCCACCCCCTGAGAAAGCAAAAGGATCACACCGAGTACCTGACTCCTACCCCCCAAGAAAAATACTTGCTCTTTCCATTCAACCAAATGCCCCCAAGCCCCAGGCAACCTAATGCCTTTTTTCGTCTTCCCATAGGCCTTGGTAGCAGAGGCAATGGACGTTTTACCACGGACTTCAAGAAGACAAGAAATTTCCATTAGAAACTTGAGGTGGAGGAGCACTTGGTGCAGGGTGCAGGGGGGGACGACAGGGGGATGAGCAGCTTCCCAGGGAGCAGTGTGGACCTTCTGGGTTTTTTTCCTCTGAAGAGGGCAAATACAGCAGCAATGCGTTGAGGAAAGCAGAGCATAGGATTAGTGGATTTAGGGCAAACCAACAGAAGCAAAACCTGTGGAGATGGACCTTCACTTAAAATATTGGCATCATCTTGCTTTGGCTTACACTCCCTTTATCAAGTACTGGCTTTCAGAAAGGAGATGCAGCAGTTTGATTACTTTGGTTTGGTAACAGGTCATACAGCACCAATAAAAGGTAGCGGTGGGGGGGAACCCATTCCTCCCAAAGCTAAAGCATTCCCAGCTAATGAAAACTGTGACAGAGTCATTACTGCCATAGGGGTTCTGATTACATCTGTTGATACAAGATTGATTTTTCTTGGCCCACGATCAACTGCCATCTCTGCAAACAGTTCACAGCAACACAGCCCGTGGGGGGGGGTATTTTAGAGCCGCTGACCTGGGCGGCACTGTTTGGTTTACTGTTTTCTCGTGAATGCTCCCAGACATTTTGGTGCCTGCGTAAGTACGGGGCTCGCCAACAGCAGCCAATACAGGTCATAAAACACTGTAATCGAGGATTTCCATTTCAGCTGTGACTCTGTCCTGAATTCAGGGCGGCTGCCTGTGAAGCACTATACTTACGGGTGTTTTTACGATTCAGAAGAAATTTCCATCCCGTACAGTAGTTGCAGCTTTTATCTCTTTGGCTTTGATCTCCTCTGTGTTCTCTTAAATATAATTAAACCTGTCATATCATTTCCCCCCTTCTCGCTTTCTCTTTGAAACAAAACATTTATGCACAAATTAGGAACTTTAAACAAAGACGGTTCCAAGGAGTAATGACATAAATTTGGGACATTTCAGCTCCGCCTCATATATCATTTTCCAGCAAACGTGATGCACTCCATCCTGGCTAACTCCTGAACCAGAACTTTTTATTTCATTTTTCCTAGCACAGTATACTTTACTGCAATTTCTCTTAATGTCTGCCATTGCTAACCTGGAATTGGGAGTGTGAATGTTAATATCCTTCTTATAACACAGCATTAAATGAATTTGACAACGCTGGCATCCATCCAAAGCACAAGTCTCACTGACAACTGCACAAACTCTATCTTGTGGTTTGACCCATTGATTAAACTAATGAAAAGAAATTTGTAAGGAAACCTTAAATTCATTGAAACTTTCAACAAAGCTGTGCATTATTCAAAGTTTTAGCACAGGCTGAGGAGAGGAGGGCTGTTCTTGCCCCCTTAAAAGCTTCATCCAGGCTCAGTGTCTAAGGAGCTATAAAGTGCACAATATTGCTATGACCCATTCATTTTATTCCTTACAGTGTAGGCAGTTTTGCACAGCACAAGAAAGCAAAAACCAAGCTACTTTTCAGAGCTGTTTTGCGTTGTCCTGTTAAAATCTAAATTCGGGCCTCAGAACTTTTGTATCTCCAGCAAAGATTCTCACTTGTTATTTGTAAGATCTTTGCTAACATATCTAATTGCAATATGCCATTACATTCCAAGTACTTATGGGCTTATCCTCACAATAGTCCCTCCCATAGCAGCCAAAGTATTACCATCTTACAGATGAAGGCCTGAGGCACAAAGTGATTACATGATTTACCCACTGTTGCAACAGAATTTTGAAGCGCAGCAAAATTTTATCCCACACTGAAGGACTGCTTTTACACTGATACTAGAATCCTATGCAATAAGAAGAAAAATTAAAAATAGCATGTTAGGAGAGACACCTGGTATGATAAGCTCAACTGAACCTAATGGATGACATGAAAGACTGGTAATTACATGAAAGACTGATGCGTTACATGAAAGACTGATGAAACTGCTGAATGTTCTGTGCCCAGTTGCATTAAAAGTGTACTTGCTTTACAGTAAGTGATGGCTCACTCAGAAAGACAGAAGTTAGGCTGCTTGTCGTTAACACCGTAACAGCTGAATCACAAAATGGGATACTTGCTGGACTATACTTCATCTTGCCAGAACACGCGAAGAGTTTCTCTAAAATGTACCTGAACACGGTGTCGCCAAGTCACTAGCCCTGTCCAAGAGATCTGAGCCAGGTGAGGGCAGCCAGGATGCGTTAGACTCGCTGTGCCCGTGCGGTTCGGGTGTGATCGCATTAGTTCTTGTGCTTCCTGGGACCACTGGGGCAATTGCACACACCCAAGAGCTTTGCGGTGATTCTGAATGCAGATATTGCTTAACATCAGTCAAGTGACAAGTCTAGAAATCAGAGATCCTTGATTTAATCAGTTTATCCATGAGAAGATTACGAAATGATCCATTCAGGTTTCCAAATACTTACGGGGAAAAAAAAAAATAGGGCAACAGACGTTTCTTCAACTTAATACGAGAAGACACTGCAAGATGTTGCCAGTGGATGGGAACAGAAGCTACATAAATTTCAGTGATTTTAATTGACGTGGTTTTTTTTCACCTTTAATGCAAGTCTCATGATGTAGGGATTTTTCATAAAGCCTCTAACTGCTGTAATTATTTCATTCCTAGCATCTCTGTTCCCACTAAAAAAAATAAAATTGATTTCTATCCTTCAGTGGCTGCACACAAAACACATTTAAACTATGAACACTGAAGTCTTAAGTACCGGAAAAAGAATGAAAAGATGCCTACAACTTTTTTATGCATGATGTTCACAATAGGGAAATTAAGCCGGGAATGAAATGCACAACAGTTTTAAGTGAAGATGGGAGGTACATAGGAACAGATTGTACAGATGGGTTGCCCCATTACTTGGGGTCTTTAATTTGCATGAATATCAGGAATGAAAAAAAACAAAAAAGTTAACTCAAACTTTTGGACATGCAAATATTAAAGGTGCTTTGGCCTGTGTTGTGCAAAAAGTGGAATTAGATGCCTGTTATGGTTCTTCCTCAACTTTAAAACAACCCTCCAGAATATGAGTGCTAGCCCCGTGTCGCACTCGCAATGCATCCCAGAGAGATACTCTGTCAGCCTCACGCTGCAAATACCCCCCCATACCCATCTGGTATATCCTCAGAGTATTTGTCATCTTTCAGCCACAGATCTTTGATACTGCTGCTTAATAAAAGCTTTAAAAAGAAAATAGAAAATAAAACAGAACTACACGTTCAGAATGAAAGCATAAAGTAAACAGAAGCACAGCATCCCTGAGAACGTGTGACTGCTCCGAGTCAGTGTTTTACAAATAAATGAAGGCTAGATGGGTGAGCACACAGCAATCTTAAAGGCAGCACATTCTTTTTTTTGGCGAGAAAAAAAAAAAAAAAGAAAAAAGCCACATAATCCAGTCCTGTTAGCACATGTTGTGTAAGGTTGTTTTTCGGTCATATCAGACATTATCTGATGTAACAACTTATGTCAGCAGCTTGATGTGACAGCACAACACAGCTCGACAGAACCTCAAAGGAGGTGATTGTTTCAGGTGTGTTTTGTTTAGAAACACAATCTTTTCCTGGGTTCCAGTCTTTGAAATAGTGCCAGCCTCGAGCAAACTCACATTGCCAGAAGACACAGATATTTTTGCTGTGCTGACAAGAAGATGTTCCTTCTAGACACACTCTGTAAAACATGTGGGACTGTCACATGTGTCTCATTAGATGAACTGACATGCTGAGGTAGCAGCATAGGTTATTATTTATAAAGCCCTACGACTTCAGGTATATACATGAAATAGTACAAATACTATGCAGGACTATCTGTATTTTTCAAAGCTGTAAATTTGGGCACTGAATATATTCATTTTGGAGAGAGAACTAAAAAGGTGAAGTGTAATGAACAGAGAAAAAAGGAGGTGAACTATTCGTAAATGCCACCTTAAGGCTCTATTTTGCAGACCACTACCCATTCATTACACCAATAAATTGTCCTATTTACCCCATCTAAACTGAAGTCTTCTTGCCCAATGTCCTTGTACAGCACTTGGTCCATTGCTGACATCTCACTCTATCCCAGCAAAACCAATCAAGTAATTATCAAGAACTCACTTGAAGAGAAGAAGCAAGAGGTTCTTCCTCATTCTCACAGAAGAATCTTCAGGGCGTGCTGCAGAAATAGAGGATAAGGTAAAAAGGATACAGAGAAATATTATTACTTACTACCTGTGATTTATTTGGGTAAAAGTTAATGCCAATTCCTCAGTTGTCCAAAGTGGGCCACTTTAGTATTGTATATCTAATTACTGTACAAAACAAGGGAGGTATCACATAGGACCTAGGTGGGAGGATATGACTGTCAAGTTGCCATAACGTAGTTATGGAAGGTTTGTTGTAATTTCTCAGGACAGGAAAAAATAAAAAAAAAAAAAGAGATTTATCCCTTCAATCAAATAAGATCTAAATGTAGCCCTTTTTCTTCAGTAACTCAGTATGACTTAGGAGAAAAAAGCCCTCTGCAGTGACTGAAGTATAATGTAGACCTATACATTGACAGAAATACCAAATAAGTTTCACAACCCTCTTCTGATCACACGAAACCTGAGGTGAAGTGCTATCTTCGCAGAAACAGGTTCAGAAGTTATAGAGCTTGACCATTTCCTCATTTCCTTTTTGACTTACGGATACCAAACACCTTCAAAAGCTTGTGAGCAACTGAGACTATGGTATGAAAAAATCAGATTCAAACAGTGAGCGCCATATTATACCTGCAGTAAGGGAAAGAAGAAAATGGAACAAAAATTGCAAAATTGAGCACATAATATAAATTCAACAATCACGGCAGTCAATGATATCTACAACTCTGCCATTACCTAATAACTGTCCAGACTTGAATGACATAATGAATTGGGGGAAAAAAGAAAAAAAACACCCAACCTATAATTAGGAGAGCTATAGTAGCCAAATTTTGTCTGAAAACATCTCCCATCTCCCTCTACCACCTCTAACCCTGGCTGAAGAGCTTTGGCTGTTTTTATAGCTGGCCAAAAGTTGGTAGGAAAGCTTTGCTCATTTTCTTTCAATATTTTTAACTTCACAGCCTTTGGAACAGTTTGGGGGACTTAATCCGCTTCTTATGAATCGATGCAGTTGGGATAACAGTCAGTGTGTTACGTTGAAGTGTAAAAATACAATGGCATAAAAATACGTGTGACAGAAGGGGTTTTAGAAAGCCACTGAGATATGTACAATATAGAGTGTTCAAAAATAGACGAGAGAGGAGGCCAGGGACCGAAACCAATACGTATGCTATATGCTTCAGCTCAGTTCTTTTATCTTTGCATATTTGTTTCTTGATTGTATTCAGGTATGGCTTATTCTATGTCCTTATTTCTAAATAAAGGAATATATGAATCAAACGAGTCTTCTGTTTCCTATTACCCTCTGAAGTCTTGAGCATCTTCAACACCCACTGGAGCTGAGAAGCCTTTCAAGAGCTACTCCATGTAGAGTAACAGTTATTGACGTAACTTGCATTGATAACGCAGAGAAATTCGTCTTTGTGCAGCCAGCACTGTACCACACACGTTATAAAGGCAGCCACGCCAGATCCTTAATTACATTTGTTGGCTTTTTCTCAAAGGCCTTGTGAAACAACTGTACGTCTTATTTGTCAAGAGAGCTCCAATTGTTAGCAAGTCAGATCCGTAATTTTTTATGAGCTCGACGTGTTGTTTCTGCCTTCACTGGTTAATGAGATACCGCCCCTTATGGTAGGTCACAAATTGGATTCTGAGACAGAGGCCATTACAGGTTTACAGCTTTCGGGGGAAAAGAAAGAAAAAACAAAAGCAAGCAAGTGCAAGGCACAATGGACATTGACCAGTTCTTCCTTTAGGACTCTGTCACTATAGCACCAGGGAACAAACGATCATTTCTCAAAGACTACTGATATTCTGATCTAAAAGGCAGACACATTCAGGGTATTTTCATCAGGCAACATTTATCCTCACTGAATCTTGCATGTAAACCTAATAAGGTCTTGGTACGTGTCCCACTAGATGTATTGTCCTTGGGAACCTTAAAGAGCTTCCCAGCAGCAGGCTGGCTTTAGGTGCCTCTTCATCACTTCTGAGAAAGGATCACTTCAATGCATTAGTAGTAGTATAACAAGGTGGAGAACCTCTTGAAACCGCCTCCGTTACACGGTATACCACAGCTACTGACAAGGCACCTTACCTATCTGATCTTTCACTACAGTGATTGCACTTTTGTGAGCTGTTAAGGTAGGAATTGCTCTTTTCATCTGCCATTTGTCCAGCAATTCTACAGAAACGTTTGGTCTTAATTATAGGATGTGGTCATCAAATATGCTTTCTTTTTGATCACTGTTTGGATGATTTGGTTTGTGTATGTTCAATCTAACGGGCAAGTACTTTCAAAAGTAAACATATTAACCAGCTCTTGAAAAACCTATACAAAACATGACTCTCAATCTGTTTGCAGTGCGTTAATCAAGTGGTAGAGTAAGCAAATACTAATATGTAATTTAATCTTACAAACTGTCCACAAATAGACACATGGCTTCAGACAGAGGGTTTCCATATCTGGCCCTCGGTCCATGATCAAGTATAAAACCCACTGCCTTGTAAAGCAGGGAAACATGAATTTAAGAGTGTGCTGCTTAATCATCTGAACTATAGAGTTGAAAGAATATGTCAATAATAGTTTGTAATTAAAGGTGGCATCACTGAGGCTGGAGCAGTGCTTCAGGGTAAAAAGTGGCTCAAGAGCACACAAAAAGGAAGAAGAAAAAAAGTGGACAGTGATGCCAAAAGCAGCCTCCTGACCAGCACACTGGGTTTGTCCATCCTGGCTGAACACATTTCTAGGGGGGCTGGTAATGTTTGCAGTGGGCTCTAGGGCAAGACAGTTAATGGTAGGGTGTTTAACATAACCCCACAAGCCGATCTGAAAACACAGCAATGTTAGCAAAATTAATTGCAATAAGTAACTGCAAAGAATGTGCTGTAGGCAGAGAAACATCAACCTATGCTGTGACAGGAATAAAACTGTCCTGTTCCTGCCTGAAGGGAACCAGTGCTTTAATGATACACCGTGGCTCTGGGTGACCCTGAAATACATCTGTTCTTTCTGCACCTGAGCACCCGCTGCTCTGCCGTGCCAACCCCTGTACAGGTACAGTGACTCCTTCCACATAGCTCATGTGAAAGCCTGTTTAGAAGCCCAGTTCCCAACAACATAAATCTCTGCTGCGGAGATTCCCCTGCAGCCCCTGTAGTGACCATGCTGGAGCAGATATCCACACTGCTGCCCAAGGAAGACCCACGCTGGAGCAGGTGGATATTCCCTGAAGAAAGATCCCACTCTGGAGCAGTTTTATCCTGAAGGACTGCTGCCCATGGAGGAGCCACGCCAGAGCAGGGGAACAGCGTGAGGAGGAAGGAGGAGCGAAGAGGAGCTAACACAGACTGACCGCAACCACCCTTTCCTCATCCCCCTGCACTGTTGTGGGGGGCAGGTAGAATAGTGGGAACGAAGGAGTGAAGTTGAGCCAGGGAGAAAGCAGGAGGGGGCGTTAAAGTGTTGTTTTAATTTTGTCTTTGTTTCTCACTATCCAAGTCTATTTTAATTGCCAATAAAGTAAATGGATTTTCCCTAAGTGGAGTCTCTTTTACCCATGATGGTAACTGGCAAGTGTCTTTATTTTGACCCATGAGCTTTTTCGTCATGTTTTCTTACCCTGCCTTACTGGGGAGGGCTAGGCGGGTGTGTGGCTTACCCACCTTATTCTGACGCTGCCTTATTGAGAGTGGCTGGCTGCTGGCCAAGGCTAACCCACCACACATGCATATTGAAATCACTGTATCCAAGAAAGAATAAGGCTTAAGTTAGAGCCTAGAGAAAACCAGGTGATGCTACCAGAAGCTCCAAAGCACTAGGTTGGCTAAGTTTCTCAATAAACGTTAAGGTAGTTACAGACTTGGGAAAGCAGTTCTCACTGGGTTTGGGGGTAAAGAGATTATATCCAGACTAGGTCATACCTCTCTTTCGTCTCCCAAGAAATTTAACTCTAAACTGAGTTGAAAGTTGTCTTATTTCCTAAAATAAACAATGATTTGTGGAGAATCCTAATTTTTGCTTTGGTTAAACACATACCTTGAACTGTAACACATAGGACAGGCATGCTCTTCTGTCCGGGCAGGGCACTTGTCTGACGGGGGTTGGAACTAGAGGATCTTTAAGGTCCCTTCCAACCCGAACCATTCTGTGATTCTGTGATATTCACAAAGGTGAACCACTCCTATGTATGATATGATTCGTTACTTTATTGCAAGCTTAAACACAATTTACAACCCTCTGAAATCCTGCCTTATTTGACTCCCAATCGATAAATGGCACCCGGTGACTTCTGATGTTTACTTACAATAATTTTATTTAAATACCTGTTAAACTATTGCGAAGGTGAAGACCAAGGTGCATAAATCTTCTAGGGACAAAGAGTGCAGGTGCCAAACACTAAGAAGCAATAGAGCTATAGGATATAAATTCACAATGCAATAATGAGAGATTTTATAGTTACATTATACAGACCAGTATGATTGATGAGCTTTATTGTAGAAAAATTGCAAAAGCTCTCTGATTTCTTTTAGAAAAGGATTATGGGTATCAAAACCTCAGAATTTATTATTATGATAGATATCATATGGGAGGTATTTCAGGTATCTTTCAGCATAGTGACCAGAGTCTTCGCATCAGGACAATATGCATTTCAAAGAGTCAATATGCATTTAGTTTCCTTCATTAGAACAAAGCTGTATATACACAAATATAAAATATTGGAACAGCAGTACTGGATGTGAGTACAAATTCAACACACTCTCCCTTTTCATATGCCACATGCAGGTGAGGACAAAAATCCTTCACTCAAACTAACTTTAATATTTCTATACCATGAAGTCCCAACTCTAGGAATGATTTTTCATAGAACCCTTAGTTTCTGCGGGAAACACTATATATGGTTGTTTTGCTAGATAACACATTTTCTGTCAAGTGTATCCACCAGGCCATAACAATACCTGTCTCTGTAGTCTATGCCAGAAGGACGATTCTCTTTACCAGACTCCTCTGCAAAGTAAAGCCTACCTGTGTCTTACTTCAGAGCTGTCACATTCCCTCATTGCTGTGACCTGCTGGCACACATTCTGTCCCATTACGCTGCTCACCAGTGCTGCTTTGGCAATTGAGTGCATGTGCAAAGACAAAAAGTCACCTTCCGCATACAGAGATTTAAATCATTCCGGGAACTGTGGGTTCCTGAGCACGTGGAAGGGGTGCAAGAAGGCAAAGCTGGCTGCACAGACCCTTAAATAAATGAGAAGAGCCTTAGGGCTCCTAGAGGCAGTTCAAGCAGCAGGAACAACCCACACTCTGCCCCTTGCACTCGTGCCCTGTAAAAGTCGGAGCTCAGGATGTCGTACTCTCTGGAACGAAAAGGTTTACAATCTCACTGCCCACACCACCAGACACGTTTCAAAACTGTTCTCTAATTGCACCATGTCTGGCTCCTGCCTGCCTTCCTTACACTTTGCAGACAAACAGCGGCTTACTTTGAAAAAGCATGCAAAAGGCATGCCTCATTAGAGGCTCAATTCTGCAGCGTGCTCAGGGACTCCATGCCTCAGAGCGGGTACTCGGCCGCCTGCAGAACGATGCTCTGTGATGCTGCGCGCTAGCCAAAGATGTTAGTGTCATTACGCTCTGTACAAAGTGCGTTTGTTGTAATCAAATACGAACCAAAGTTCTGTGCTGCAAATTGGCAATTTTTTCACCTGCAAACTGTAAACAGAGGCAGTACAGACTGCGAGCCATGGATGAAGGCTTCCTGAAGTCCTTAGAAACAAAAAAAAAAAAACCTCTTCCAAAAATAACACAAGATGCAAAGCAGCTCTGGCAGAAACAAGAGCAGCAAAACCGAGAAATCGGGTTGCTGAGAATGCCAAGGCATCTTCCCCATCAGTCCTGAATTTGAGTATTTTACAGTCTTAAAATTCACTGTGAATAGCTGAATTTCCTGATTCTCCTGCAAGATTTATTTCTAACCAGGCATTCTTGTAAGGCTTTCTGATCATCAGTTTACCCTGTCGGTTTCGTTTGAAATTAATAAGGTATGTTGTGTGGGAACTGTAGCTATCCAATCCACTATGCTTCTGTAGCCTGTGAGATACAATACACTGGATTATTACTTACCGAAAGGGATCACTATGCAGTGACAGAGGAACCATCAAGGCAGCAGAAATCAAGAAAGGATTTAAAGTAGGTAGATCTGAAGGGTGAAAGGTTGCACCTGGTCTCCAGTATTTCCAGACTGCTGTTTTAAAATGTGTATAGCTTGTTCATAATTAGAAGTGTGAGATGTCAGGTTTGATTCTGGCTTGTTTTGATGATTGCCAAATACGTTTTTTAAATGGAAAACAAAAGAGAGTGATAATTAGTGGCTCATTCAATGGCACAGGATGTCATTAAATAAGTAACATTTTCTAGTCTGCAGAGCTGCAGCATTGACACCTCTGGTATTCTAGGTACAGTAAGAGAATCTCAGTAATGTGTGGTTTGTATAATACATAGTGAGTTCGTAGCAAAGCCTTTTCTAGATCCGCTCTACCGATAACATGCACCTTAGATGATACAACTGCATCATGCTACATTGCAAACCAGCATCATTTCATGAACTGGCCTTCATGAACATACCTTCCAAACACTTGAATCTTGTTTTGCAGGTCATTTTGTTCCTTTGTAACAAGGAGTTATAAGCTAGAATGAAATAAAAATTGAGATAAATTTTTGTGCCAGGTCTTAATTAGTATTTTTCTTTAATTTTTTTAAAGAAAGATCTTAACGAATATTCTAATTTTGTTTTTCTAATATTATTATTTATTATTCTGTGATCTTTACGCTATTTAAGGATGATATAATAATATGTTAATAATTTGGGCCCCTATTCTCCATGAATTTCTATTTAAAGTGAGTCTAAGCTGATTCCAAATGAACCAGGTTGTTATTTTCACTGTATTAAGAAATGAAATTGAAATTTCTAAAATATACTGATGGTATTTGGTTCCTATATGCTACAGATGTTAATTGGGATCCAGTCTATGTTGGGTGAGGTTTTTTTGTGCTGTTTTTTTTTCCCCCAGCACCAAGGATTTAATGGCAAGGTTGTTAACTGCCTTTAATTAGCAAATTGACTTTACATTTTCTGACATTTTCTTTCTTCACCTATTTGTTTCACACTTAATTCAATGGAAATTAATTTGAAAGCGATAGAAGGTAAGGTGTCGTTGTACAGTTGCATCTGTTTGTGACTTTTCTCTTTTTAAAGAAGGGAACACTAACCGTCTCTATACATGCATGTCTTATCTTGACCAAACCAGAAGGACCAGATCTGCCATTGCCTTTGCGTTGCCCCCTCTCCATGGCTGCCTCGTCACCTCCCCACGCAGTTCCGCGGGAAGGGAACGCTCACCACAGTTCTCACCAGCTGCATTAGGCTGACACACAGCAAAAACATTAATTGCTGTCTACGTCCATTTCTGTGCTAAATCTAGCTGCTTTCTGTCCTTGGAGAATATTGCATATGAAATCAATAAGCTCAGGGAAAATGGCTATAAAAATACAATTCTTTAAGTGGAAGGAAAGTAAATTGCCCGTGCTGCTCAGGTAGTTTTGGATTTGTTGCCTGTTTCCATATGAGAGATTTTCTTCCCAATAACTTAAGTCTCAGAAATTATTGTTAGTCAGTGTAAGCCTAAAAGCCTGATGCATTAATCTTTATATATGTTCCCTTCTATTGCCTCTTGCTTTATTTATGGAAATCATTTTGCTGGAGTAATACCATAAGCTATACAACTTGTTTTCATGAGGAACTGAAGTTTTAAAAAATAACTCAAAATAAAACTAGACATGACAAATCATTTGAAAAGCACCACATAACAATTACAAATATTTATTACCTGCAGTAAATATTGCCCCGGTTTCTATGTAGGTGAAGCTTTTTAATACCACTACAAGGCACTATTTATACCTCTTCTTTATCATTCAGGAGTTTAAAACCTCTCAAGTGCCTCCTCCTTACTTTGAGGATTCACAGGCCACCTGTATCTTTTAACACATTATCTATCTAAACAATAGATTTACATCTCCGAAAATAAACTCAGACTACATGTGAGAGCTTTGCCCACAGCATAGGTGGCAGGATTGGGTTTTGGACAGAAAAGAAAAATCTCATCTTGTTTATTCCAAAAGTAAAGTAACCAAATCTCACCTGAATGGCAACAAAATACAATATGAAAGGTCATTATTTACCTCCAGTATGTCATCAGCGATTCTCCAATGTTTTGATTCTTTAAGACTCATGGTATGCTCCAAGCTCATATACCAGGGAGCCAGACACTCAGCTTGGAAGTAAACCATCAGAGGAGTAAGTACTGTAGACATCATAGTGTTTACAAAGCCTGGTCCATGAACTAAATAAGGAAGATTATGAAATGTGTGCAAATAAACTGAGCTTGATTTGCATCTGTACCTCTGGAGCTGGGTATGCAAATAGGCATCTTTATGCACTAACGTTGCACCTGCAGGTATAATCAGAAGCACTGTGTCAGGTGTGCAATACCTTTGCCTTTGTTGAACGTGTTATTTTAATTTTTAAAAAAACCTCTAAGACCTGTGAAGAGCTTAATGCTGGGCTACTGGGGAGAAGGGGAGGGAGTTAAGAAATTGTGATTTAGTTGTCACCTGGAAACCTCCCTCTAAACTTTTCTCATTATCTGTCATTCTATGAAACACCTTTAAGCCTGTTACTCTGTTTCCATCCCTGTTGCTAGCACAAGGTAACTATTACTGTAACAGTGCAGTATGGACACCATTTGTATCTCTAAGTGGGACTATATGCACGTGATGTATGTTTTCAAAAATATATCAGGGTATTCTGCAGATATTTCAGGACTGAAATACTCTAATAGGAAGAGAATATTTTGATCCATTGGATTTACAGATGCTGGAAGATTTGTGCACCTGCTCGACTTAAGCACGTGGACATCACCATCAGCAATCCTTTTATGCTCACAGTCAGGGCCGTATGTAAATCCTTGAAAGATCTGTGGTGTAAATGACACTGCCTTATCCCTCATCCCTGCCTAGCTACACTAAAAGGGCAGACGCTATTCCCTGAATCAGTTCACTAGACAGGTAGTTAAAGTATCATTTCCATTAGTGAAACACTGCAAACTTGCATTTTCTGATTTTGTTTTGAAAATAATGCAAAAAAGCGAGAAATGAATAAATTATCCTAGAAGTGATTCAAATCTGATCCATACCCAGCATTTATAAATAATAAATATAATTTGAGGTTTAATAAATAAAAATTGAGGTTTATAAATAGCCTCAATTCACATTTCTCACAAACAAGTTTAAGCTTTGCTGTGATTGATCAGAAACATGTTTCCCTAGACCCAATCCCTATCTAAACACGCTCCTTTCAGTGTTAGATAGCAGCATGAACATCCCAAGTTAATTAGTTTACAAAACACCTGGTACACAGCTCAGAGTACTTTTAAACCTCTTTGCAAATTGGTTTATAATTTCAGTACTGATAAAATATTAGGGCTTTTTACTCTTCAGTAACACTGGCAAATATTTTACAATAGCTTGTTTATTCTTCAGTTAAAAGTCTAGCATTTATTGTCCTGTGTATTACCTAAGCCTACTAGCCCCAGTTTAGGTTATGAAATGGTAGCTATGTACCAGATAGGTCCCCCAGAGATGGTGTGAAAGGTCCATTTTTGCAGGATTTTAAGAACAGGCTAGACAAAGACCAGGCGGGGATGGCTAACGCTGCCTTTGCAGGAGCCAAATAGCTGAACTTGGTATTGCTCCTTTGTTGGCCTGCACACTAATAGCCTGTGATCATTAGCAGCTGTTCATAAAACAATCAGAGTAATAAAAAGATACAACAAATCAAATAAATGATTCCTACTTCTATAAGCAACAAATATATTAAAGAGGGGAAAATGAAAGTAAGAAATGTATGCTCCCAGGCCAGTTAGCTTTCCAGATGAGCCTGTAGAAACTCTCCAGATGAAAGTGTGGCAAGTCTGAGGTTAAATCAGCAGATCAGGTTAAACCCCTGTACAAGAACTATGAGCATTAAGCACACCAGTCCAGCTGGTATGAAGAAATATCTTTCAAAGACCAATTCCAGAATATACATCAGGGTAGGAGTTTGCATTTTAGTAAGCTGGAGAAAGAAAAAGTACAAAATATTTCCCAATGCTGATGGCTGCTCGCAGACACTCACCTTGCCAGACACACCTGACAAATGACCTGGTCTGGACAAATGCACGTTTTCTAACGCAAAGCATTTAAATGTAAAAATCCCAACAAGTAATGCAATCCTGCAGCTGGGTTAATCCTCTCCTGTACCTTGTTTGCTACCAGCCATGACTCCCCCAAACCTGGACTCCCCCTCTCCCGACCCACCTCCTCTGCTCCCTTTCTCTGTGCCCTGTAACCAGCAGACCCTGTCTACTACTTCAGTGTCCAAGGAAGGAAACCGACCTGTTTTCTCCAAGTGCTTTGTGCACTGTCCCAGGAATACAATATACAACAGCTTGCAAATGACCTAACAGTCACTGAGGGTACGCATGTCTTCATGTGATTCTGAACAGGCAGCATTTTGCCACAATCCCATAAAAAGACAAACGACAGAGGATTTGATGCTTAAAATTCTTTACTGAATATTTGTTTTGTTCATTAGTCAGTATTTCCAGCTATCAAATTTGAAATAATTTTGTTTTGATTTTTACAGCTCCTTGCATGATAGGGCTCTGTTGCATGATGAGGATCAATTCCTACATGCTACAGTCATGTAAACAGTAATTAATGATTTGAACAGTTTATGCTCATCTTTGCAGTGCATTTGGGCTATACAAACATTTTTACAAATGCTGGCAGCTGGCAAAATACTGGTAAATAATGAATAATACAACTTAGTTAATAACAGAAAACCAAACACATTGGTTTTATTACAAATCAGCTGTTGGTACTTGCAGAAGGCAGTATCTTTCCCCATATTCCTAATTACTTCAAAACATCAAAGGCTTTAAGCACTCTAAATTTCATAGCTTAATTACTCAAATGGAGAGAGATTTGCATTTCAGGTAGACAGACCCACTGGAATTAGACTGCTGTTATCACTTTATTTTTGACACCTAATTACAAATAAGTACTTTAGGTCAGATGACTGGTTGCATCCAAGATCTGCTGACACAGCAGAAGGGCAGTAAAATAAAACCAAAGTCAGCTTAAAACCATCTTTGAGAGCTCCCACATTTTAGCATAATTTAGATTTTTAGATACGCCTGCAATAATCTGCAGGAAGCAATTATTCTAAGCAAAGATTTTGGCATTTCAGCAACACCCAAGCCACTCCATCTTCTCACCATGCACTTCCACACTCTCTGAATTAAGGCTTGTCCCACTGCCAAACTGCCCTGCCCAGCTGCAGGCGTGTACGAGAACTCGGCAAGCACCAGGCTCTGCTTGATAATAAGGAAACAAGTATGGGGCAAGAAATGTGTTTCTGGGGCATTTTGATCAGAACATCACAGTACAACAGTAAACTGGGTTACAGTATCTGTCCCACCTTACGTTTTCCATTTTTATCACGTGGAGTTGACATAGTAGGCAAAAGGAAAAAAAAAAATGTGGTTCCAAAGGCAACTTGCAGCCAAATGGCATTTAAAAATTGAGCCCACCCATTGCGTTTAGAGGCACTGCCTTTTAAGGATTAGCTACAATTTCATTTGCATGCTGCAAATTGACAGCCGGCATCCACAGCATGCAAAGTTGCTTCATCTTCCTCTTTAGATGGCAATAACTAGAGCCAGTGGTTAAGCTATGGAAGTTCATTCAAAAGCAACATCTGTTTGCACTTCAGACTTCAAATTGCACTGTTGTGTTTGCTTTTCATCAACACTTTAGTTGTGTAGAGCAGTGGCGTTTTGCATAATATTTAAGAATTTGCTTATGTAAAACACAGAATTACTTGTAAGATTTTGAAGAAAAATCTCATGTCAAGTCACATTTTCTACCTTCTCATCTATATTTAAAATATATACATCTAATATTCTTCCACTCCTTGTCTCTTTCTGAGCTTTTGTTAGACAACATGTGCTGCTTTGCACATGAAAAGCATTGTTTCTGCAAAATTAGTCTTCTTCAGTTCTTTTGGTTTGTGCTGATCTGTGGTACACTGCTTTCATTGACTCCTACTGCATGGCCCTATGGCATTGATTAAATGATCTGTGTTCATGTGATAATTAGGTCCTACAGATTCTGCTTGCTGACTAAAAGAAAACTTTTGAGACTATCACTGGATAACTTGCTCACAAGTCTTTATGGCCCAAACAGCATAGACTGATACAGTGACAGTGAGTTTAAAGGAGTTGTGAAAATTATATCAGCTGTGGGTCAGGATGTTCACCAAGAACACTGAGATTAGAGCAGTGGAGATGCCCAAAGTACAGTGGAGGTGAAGGTGGTTCAGAGGAAATTTATACTTGCAACCTGCAGTGGTGAGCTGCATGAGCCCCCATGCTGCTCTGCTCATGTTCTTTGAAGTCCTTCTTAAGGGAAATGCTGAAGTAAGAAAGGACAAAACTATAAAGGAAGAAAATAAATTTTGAATTAGATCCACTTTTAAAAGTTCTTCAGGCTTTGACCAAGATTTCCAAAGGTGACCAGTGAATTTATGTTTCTCATTGGCAACACAGCAAAAGGCCCTGATATTCCAAAAAGTGCTGAACAACACAGAATATTTAATATACTACTGTACAGTCTTGGAAAGCCAGGCCACTCTTTGCATAAAGGTGAAAAACTTAAAAATATCAATTTCATTTGAGTTATACAGTTTTCTTCTTCGAGTTGAGATTTTTTTGTTTGTTTGTTTGTTTTTATGAGACCATGACAGGCTACAGAGAAGGTGGGTGGTGTGGAGCTTCCTTTGCTCACAGCTGTGGGGACATTCCAGCTGCCTGTAGGACTATGACATGGTACAGGCTGGGGCTATGTGTGTTTTCTTATCCTTAGGTCAATGTCCTTGTACAGTGTTGCAACACTCCCTGGCTGAGTGGTGGAGAAGGGTGAGGACAGAAGCATGCCATGATCTGGTCACATCCCTGTCCAGAGCTGAAGCTGTCAAAACCAGGAGAAACAAGAACCAGTAGACACCCTCCATCACCATGGGCAGCCCCTGCCTCCCTGCGCAGGACTTTCCCAGCCTCAGACCAAGGCTCTTTATCCCACATCTCCCTGACAGCCAGGAGACATCTGTCCTGGGCCAACGATGTCACCAACTCCCTGTGACACAGCCACCACCAATGTTCTGCCCACTGTGACACGCTCATAACATCACATTGTTGGATCAACAATTTAAAGAGCAGCAGCTCAGCAGTTGTTACAAAGGAATTAAAAGCAAGAGGTCCTACCAACTGCCCAATTTTAAGATCTGTACTTGCTGCTGAGATTTGTGGATTTAAAGGCTAAATTCTGAAAGAAAAATGCTTTTTGATTTGACTGAAGGTGATATTTCACATCTTTGGAATGAAAGACACGTCCGGTGCCAAACCTTGCATCCACAAGTGGCTGACAGTGCTGAGGATGTTTCAGCATGCACTGCCAGACTCACGGCTGTCTGTCCCTGAAATGAACCAAAGATTTTGCCAGGGATTGCCTTGTGCTGCACACTTCTGTTTGTCACTAGAACAAAATACATAAATTAGCTTCCGTCTGCTTGGTTCACTGCAGACTGTTACACACTCTTGAATTGACAGGGTAAGGGGCAATCGGCACAGACTGAATAACAGGAGATTCCCTCTGAACATCAGGAAACACTTTTTCACTGTGAGGGTGACCTAGCACAGGCTACCCAGGGAAGTTGTGGGGTCTCCATCTTTGGAGATATTAAAAAGCCATCTCCATATGGTCCTGGGCAACCAGCTCTAGGTGGCTCTGCTTGAGCAGGCGGGTGGGACCAGATGACCCCCAGAGGTGATTCCTAAAAAAAAAAGTGTGCGTTTTGCCATTTTGCCCTGCAGATCTATGTTTAGACAGACTTACAGAGTGTAGATATTCTCCCCTCTATATTTAGTTTTATATTGGGGGCAGGGTGTGGCTTTGGGATATCAGGGATTTTTTAGTTTTCTTTCTGAGACCGCGTCATCAAGAACTGGCTAACGAGAACTCAGGAAATGTAGAAAACATCTCTCCCCTCAGAGAGTTACACAAGTTTCATGAAATTATCCTTTTTTTTTGAAAATCTTGGGATCAAACACTGCCTTGCTCAGAAGAATTCAGAGCAAGAACTGGTTAGATAAACTGTGTGCCTCCTTTCTTCTTCCTAAGTGATAAAAACAAAAATATGTGCACTAAAAATAATAAACCCAAAGACTCACTGTAATTAAAAAAAAAAAGAAAAACAAATATGGTATTTATATTGTTGAATGGTGACCTGTCAGAGAAGAAAACAGACCCTGAGAAAGTTCACGGGCATAAAAGATTTTGAAATGAGGGGCTTATCACATCCCTCCCTTCAGACTATCACATCGTCTTTTCAGAGGAAGAGCTCAGCACAGAAACTGGTGCTTAATTAGGTTTAATTTTTGCTTTCCTCTTGCAGTTCACCTTTAAAAGTTGAGAGCCATTGCTTTTCATCAGGTATGCCAGAAGGTGCTGGAAACAACACTCTATGCATTCTGTTGCAGATCCTTCCTCAGAGTCAGCAATTGTGCAGCTATCTCTCCACTCCGGTGTCCCTGGGGATTTCTCAAGGACAGGTGGTCTATTTTTCTCTTTACAGTGTCCATATCTATCCTAATTAGCTTGAACTGGGCTATATGGATTAACGAGATCCCCTCAGTAAGAGGCTTTGCGGAAAGGGTGACCTCCCACCCGCCCAAGTTGTATGTGTGTGAGCTCAAATGCAGATATCTGGAGCAGTGTACATGGTAGACCTGCATTCAGAAATGGCACAGGAGACTACTGTAATATTTTCCCTTTAATCTCCAGAAACCAGACACTGAATTTTTCCCTTACACAATTTTATACCGGTATAAATGTCACCAAAGTCAACACACAAAAAAATTTCTGATATCTCCTGAAAAGGGAAAATGGGTCCCTGAATGTACCCTCTGTGGACTTCAAGGTTTTGATGTGCTGCTTGTAATACTCAAATTATCCTGCCTTCTCATTTCCCTATCCAGGGTACCGTATTTAACATGGTGCTATTAATCATATAAACACTATCGACTTCTTTCTGTTGTAATCATTGATTTCAGCCTAATTTCTGGAAGTTTTGACTGCTTTTGCAAGAGGGCTATGCTGCTGTGGCAGAAGCCAGATTTGTTTTAATGGAATACCAAAAGAAGAATGCAGGCAAATTAGAAGCTGTAGGACTGCAAAGGTTTCCAGTGACAATGCTTTGGGAAACTTGATAAAGCTGCATGTGAAGTAGTGTTGTTGGAAGCTGATAAGGACTAAATGCGAAGACAAAAAAGCACAAAGCAGGATTGCTAAATAGAATGTACGTACAGTTCACAAAAAAGGTGAGGTTTGAGTGGACAACAAAACCATGGCCCTGAAGTGAGTTCAGACTTTTGTATTCCACTGTGATTTCTACTTAGCGCTAAGATCAATGGGATTTTACCTTGGCTGTTTTAGAAGTTTCCTGTAACAAAAATGCTGATTTCTCACTATGCAGTGGATTTTACTATCCTGGCTATTCTGCAGAATAAATCTCCTGAGGACAGATTTTGCTTCCCATTGCCAGTCAGGATAACTCCAGGCTTCAGCAAAATGATCCTGGATTGACACTAGTGCCAATCAGATCATGGTATCTTTCCTGAAGGTCACTGTCTTCAGGAAATTTTCTTCTGTTTGTAACAATTCCTATTTTGAATTGCCATTCAGTTTTACCATTTATTTAAAAAAAAATAAATCTTTCTCCATCCCTTTATTGTTCTTCAATATTGTTCTTGCTTCTACTCCTAATTCTGCTGCCATTATTAAACAAGCCCTCCTTATGCTTTTTAGGAAAGGTACTTATGTTACAAGGATATGCTTCTTACTCACTTTTGATTAAATAATGCTCGAGTCAAAGCCTACTGAAGACAGAAAAGCTCTCTCTTTGACAAAGAGTATAAAAAATACATTACTACAAAATACTGCACGTTATCTAAGTTTGCACATTTCCCAGCGCTCTTCTTTTACCCCCACCACAGTGGACTGTAACCACATCTGGTTGTTAACCAGACATAATTGCATGTTAGTTTATCTGCATTTTAGCTGTCCTCTCCTGAATCTCATCTAATCTGTTAATTTCAGTTTTCTGACGAGAAGCCCTAAACTGCATACATTTTTGACTGCACTCTTACCAAGGCTACCAAAAAGCAGTTGCTTGGAAAGAAGAAAAAGTTATTTATTTCAGTCACTCATTCTTATCCTTAGCAGGCCAGGCTAAGCTGCACTAGGGACATTTACTTGTGCAGAAGGCTTAGCGAAATGTGGAAACTCATATACCATATTACATCTGTATCATAGATATTACTCCCTAATACACTAAGGACAGCAGAGTTAGAGGAACATTATTTCTTTATAAGACAACTCATTCTTTTTTATATCTATCTTTGTGTTATTTTTGCAACATAACTGTAGAGTGTTTTAACCCTTTCACTCAGTATACTTCCCACTAAATACACCACACTGCCATCATCCACTAGTATTTCCTTTAAACGAACAAAGCTGAAGGAATGAGTGACACGTATAATTCAATTGTTTTCAATTGGTTTCAATTAATTCTCTTCAAGCGGTCTAAACCAGCCAGTCACCCGTGGTCACTTCCAACAGGTTACATCTCTCTAACGCTGCACTCCATCTTCTCTCCTGGTTGTTGCCACACCAACATGCCAGCTTGAAGGTAATCAAGCTATATTAGTCCTATTTTAGACAGAGAGCATTAAGAGAGCAGGAAACTGACTGACCGACTACACCATCAAGTGGTTCCAGTCATGGGACACACCACAGCCAAAGCTTGCCATGAATGAGGTGAAAAAGCACTATGGAGCAAGTGATGATATTGTAATAACACCTAGTTTGGATGATATAATGCCTTTCAACCAAGTGATCCATAGCATTTTACAAGCTAAGTACTACTTCACCAGATCAACTGTAACACTTAAGTCATTTAAGAGTGTAAAGTAATATTGTCAGTAGTTCCTGACAGGAGGTTTTGGAGAGTAACTTACACTGCCTATTGAAATGGGATGCAATTAAAACAAAATATATCAAGAGATATTTGACCAGAACCTGAGCCAAAATAGCCTTAATTTTAAAGGACTGGAAACTAATATCCCCTCAGCTCTCCCAGAAGATGTTATTTTACAATGAAGGACAAGAACTTCAAGTGATAAATCCATGACAGCAGGCTACAGCATTGATGGGGAGACGATATGCAAAAGTAGTGTGAAATTTGAGTCACGCATTGTTTTTTCTCCTTCAGAAATACCATCCTTTTCAGAAGAAGCCAGAAAATAAAATGCCTTCTTGAAATGATGCTTGATTCACAGAATATCCTAAGAACCTAGGTACCACGGACGTACCACGGAGGTACCACTGAAGAAAAATTCACTTTGTTCCTCTGAATAAAAAACCAACAAAGCTGTAATCACAGCCGTTGTCTTAGTTCATACATTCCAAGATAATTTCTAATACATTGACAAAATAGTGGCTCCAATATTGTTAAACTAGTGGGTATCTCAACAAGAAATTTTTGTAGTAGGTGCATGTTTGTACATGCATACATGTGCGCTTGTCTGCTCAGATAAGGCAAAAGAGGGGTTTAAGGGAAATGTATTAAGGAACGTGTACTCTTGTTTTTACATTACCAAGACAAAAATATATAGCTGTTATACACTCGACAACAGAAAAAAAATGGGCATGGGTTTCAGGTCATTGTAAATCCCTGCTGCAATGTAATACAGAGCTATTGTCTGACACAGCTTATTGAAATCAAATACACCATACATTTAAAATGTCTGTATTTACTGTGACAGGTAAAGTGTTTGCATTATGCAGAAGAAATAACAGAAATCATAAACTGCGTTCTAAAAGCCATGACACTTTTAACCACAGAAAGTGTCATGATCCATAAAATAATAAAACTCTGCTATTTAAACATGAAAGTCCAAATGGTCTGTTTCTTAAAAATCTAAGACTGGTTTCAGTGAAGTCAAATGGCTATTGGCTTTAATGACTTTTTGACTAGGGAGTTCCTTGGGTATTTAAAAATGTAAAACATATAAACACAAGCACTTCAAAGGCTGAAAAACGGATCAGGTTCCCACACTTATTTTCTGCTGTATGTCACATCCACATAATTTTTTCCAATGATTGTGGAAAAGGTTTCAAATACATATCCAACAATTATTAGATACTGTATTCCTTCCTATCACAGGCTTAATGCTAAATTAATATCAGAGAAAAACAAAAAACAAAACAACTCCCCATCCAAAAAAAAAAAACCCCAAAATCAAAACCACAAGAAAATTTACTAGTCCTGAAATTCAGTACAACTTTTTGTTTAGAAGATTTCTTGAGAAGATGCTGCACACAGATTTCCTAAATACCACAAATGCAACTCTAAAATTAAAGTCAATTTCAATCCATGGACTATCAAAGGGGAAAGAAAGACAATGCCTCTGTAAACAGCCACCTTCCCAAATCAAGTGAAATCCAGAAGCTACAGAGTCGTTCAAGCTAACACTGACTTTCTAGATACTGGGCAACCATACCAAACCTGAGGAAACACATTCACACTCTTGCTGCAAGTTCAAAGGTCTGCACAACACAATATGACTTTGTGGCCTTGAACCTTTTGGTTTCCTCCATATAAGCCATCCCTAGTTCTGACTCTGAAGACCCAGGAAAATCCCCCAGTGCTCTAGCTTCTAGGGTGCTTATGCCTATCAGTGCTAATCATGAGTATGATCTTAAATTCTGACCTGAATTTGAGACCAAGGTCCTTAAGAGACAGAAGTCCCATGGGGGATCTTATTCTCCCTGTTCAATGAAATATCAAATTTAAAAGCTATTGTGTTTTTCTAATCTGAACGCCTCTCATTCACCTGTAAAATTACACAGTAACAAAGATAACACTCCAAATTCCAATGAGAGACATGCATCCCAGTAGAAGCTTTCTTTCTGTCACGCTTCCAGAAATCAACCCTAACAATACCAAATGTTTTCAGCTTACTGGTGCATTCATTACAAGACTTTTACAAGAATTTAACAAGATCAGCATCCCAACCATAGTTCAAGTGGCTGATGCAGGCTTATAAGAAGTAGTGAAAAGTGAAGCCACCGGAAGAAGCATATCTTTTTTCCTTTTTTGTTTAATTAGGTGAAAATGAAAGACATACAGCAGCTTGGTGCATTTCCAGGTCCTTGGGGGCTTGATTGGAAGGCCACCTACTCTAATGATTTCCTGCTGTAATTGCACAAAAAGGAGTTTCCTCCTTATTCATTTGCATCTCTTTCTTGTCCCACTTTTTTCAGTGAGATGATTTAGCACCAGTGTCCACTGAATAAAAAAAAGCCTGATTAATGTGCAGCAGCTGACATTATAGCATATACATTCATGTTAGTGATGGAAGAGCCTCATGTAATTGGACCAGAAATTGAATAAAATAATGAAAAATTTAACACAACCTTTGTCTTTATATGTTACAGTGGGATGGCTGGGAGGTCAGTGAGCGGGAAACAGGTAGGGGCATTTTGTACTCTTTTCTGGTAAAAATTTGTTTAACATAGCCCCATCATTAAAAAGATGTGGTATCCCACTGCGACACAGAGGTACAAGAGAGGGAATAATAAATCGGTGGCATTGACAAGGTGTCATTTATTATCTGCTTTAAAATGTCAGGTCATGTCATTGCGCTGAAATATTTTCTCTCTTGATGTATGTCTTACAAAGCAAGTTCAATGTTTGGCACTTTTCGATTTCAATAAAAGAAAACAGCTTTTAATCTGGAAAGCACAGTAACCAACACGAAAATAAGGTCAAATCAAGGCTCCTATTTGAACATTTTTTCACAAGCTTCTCAGAAAAGCCTATTCTAAGTGGCCTAGTTTATCACGGAGACCTGTTCTTCCTCATGGAGCCCTGATTGGCTCTCTGCCCTTTTCTTTTTCCTCTTTTTTAAAAAATTAAGTATGTTTCTGTGATTTCAGTAGCAAAAAGTCAAAAAGAGATAAATGTTCATTTCTGTAGAACTTGAATGTTGTGATAAATATATCAACTTTTCAGTGATGGAAACTATGGCTGACATTAACTACATGCTGGAAATACATGTGGGGAATTAAAATAAGTTATGAAATTATATTGATGACACAATCCATTAAATAAACCCAACATCTTATAGGAGAAGAGAGCGGTTATTATATTTGTATTGTTTTCCATTAATGGAGAATAAACAGAGATGAGTGAAATCCTCATTGCAAAAGCCTTTTTTTCCCTCCATAAATCTATAAGAAACATGAAACCTGGAGAACTGGGGTATGGACTGATTATGACAGAACACAATGCAATTTCAAATTAAGTCACAAATTTTACTCACAGGAAGCATTTGTGAAAAATAAAATTAAGACTAGAAACACCAGTCAAGGGCTACGGAAGAAACTGAAGCTTGCTCCTACAAAGTGCTCACAAACACACTTCCTAATGAACCTGAGTGTTAGTTACTTCTTGAACCTACTCTCCAAGGTGTACTTTACGTTATTGTTTGGGAAACGTGCCGTGAATAAAAGCAATATGACAGCACTGAGAGTCAGCAGCAGCAGATTAAAACCTAACTCAGTTGATGTTTTTATGAGTAGGTCTAGACCAAAGCACCATGACTCCCGACTTCCCTGGTCCTTGAGATACAAAATGTCTGAGAGTAGGAGTGGAAAAGGAGAGAAAACACCCTATGTACTTACAGGAAGATTTGGAGGTGGGGATGACTCTGTTTTGCTGGTGGTGTTGGAGGACTTGCTGTTGCCAGAGCAGTATTAACTGAGTAAGCGTCTAGAAAGGGCCGTTGCATTTGAGTCTATGTGCAAGTCTGCTTTTTGCAGTGTTTTTCTTTCCTCCACTTGTATCGCCACAACCTCCGGGCAGCATCATTGTGCAAGGCTGTAAACCTGCCTTCACGGATTCAGCAGCAATGTTTCCGCTGGTACAAGGGTGTGTTTCCTGAAAACAAAAGGAATAGACTATGAAGATCCTTGGCTTGTCAGGACCGGCATGCAACAATGTGAAAATAAAAAAAAAAAAGAGTGAAAGTGTTTTGCTAGTTCCTTCCCCTGCCTGGTTCTTACCGGATCCTGCTTCTCTAAGCTTTTTCCTAGGTATTTTTTCTCCATCAGTCAGATAAGTTCAGCTCATGAATCCTCAAGTGGATCCTAAATCAAATTTCTTGCAAAGGAAGTTATTTAATGTCTCTGCCCCACTTTATTTCCACCAGTCATTGTATATTTATTCAGAGGAAAATTTGGAAATACAGCAAGTAGTACCACAGGAATGAAGATCCTACGGTTGTGACTAGACTTTATTCTGCTTCCTCTGTACATCAGTAGAAACACAGAATAGCTCCACCAAAATCAGCAGCTGCTCTTTTTTTCCTGTCATCCTAATGGAGACCAAATCCCAGTCCAGCAAATCCCTGTTTCTCCAGTTCAACCACAACTCAGTATCAGTAATTTTCAGTCTCTCCTTACTACAAGTCTGCTAGCATTATACCCAGAATTCCAGGAGGAAAACATAGTGGTGAGAGGGATAGGGAGGAAAATCCAATTTTTAAGGAACAGGATGAAACTGCATACCAAAAAAAATAATTCAATACCACATCTGCATTAAAAAATAACAATAATAAACCAATTTGGCCTAGCTTCTTGGGCAATAACTGCTTTCAATGTTAATGGCTCATTTGTACGACATAATTCTGTAAAATCTAATTTATGATCAGCACCTCACAGAGCACACAGCAAGTTCTCTTACATTTTTCATATTTCTGAAGTCCAGCTAGAATTTTTTTACATCACCTTGAGCTGAATGCCTTGACGACACTAGAAAAAGCAAACACCTTGAGTTATGTGGCAATGTTTCACTTCAGCTATTACAGTACAATTGTTTAGACTAGTAGAGTAATAAATGGCCCTATTGTTCACAAGGGACTAGGGATTGTCAGGCAGGGGGGATTATTGCTGTTGTCTGTGGTTTAGTAGCTACTATTTTGATTCAATGCCTGATACAGATTCATAATTAAAATTTAATTTGTGTGTCAACTTGCAAGACAGAGACAGGCAGAGAAAATATGCATTGCATTGTACAGATGATGGAGAGAGAGGTATTTTTCTCTTCTTATGGACTGGTTCCAGGGAGGGATTTAGGAAGTTTCTAGTGAGGTGGCACAGCAGGGAAGCTTGAGACTGAAAAACCCCTAATCTCTAGGGTCAAGAATCTATTAGAGTGCATGAAAGATCATCCAAAATATGGGCAAAGTGGGCAGGCCGTTATCTAGAACTAGCTACTAGGAAATACTAACTATACAGGTGCTCAAGAAATCTCACCTTTCCAGAGCTTACGTACCTGCCTTAAGGATGTCAGAGATATGCCTTCCTTCCCTTTAGGATACTGCTCTGGGAATCATTTCCTAAAAGTATTAACCTACTCCTTGAACAAATCTGCTCTGCTCTCTCCTTTTTTTATACTCCAGGAGGAAAATGACTTGCTTCTATCACTCAGTTTTAATGTAATAATCTAGAAATTGAAGCTACACTTTTCTTTTTTTTTTTTTTTTGAAAAATGTGCTGTGATACTTATATAAGACTTCTGTCATTTAAGTGATGGGATGCTAATACTAAGTTTTCCCACAGGACATATTTCAACAGTCTTATCCCACTTATTGAAATAAGTGCAAGTTTTATCATGAGCAGTGTTAGCAAGATCTTACCACTCCTAAATGCAGTGCACTGGGAAACATCTTTTACACTAAGTAAACCAACAGTAGGATAGTATTTTATATTTCAGTCTGGGAATATTTTACACTATTACTGAAACAGGGAATGTCACAGAAAGGCAGATGACCCATCCTAGTTTTAGCAGTAGGAAATAAGTATTTGGCATGTATTGCCTGTGAGGAAGCTGTGACAGAGGGAGCTGCTGCCTTAGATGTGCATGTTCCACAACTTCCAAAACACACAGAGACACGCTTGGACTATCATTGCTAATAGCTCCATCAGCATTGGAAGCAGTAAATTACTGCTTCTCCACTGCTGTAGTCATCTGTTGCATGCCCATAAACTCTTTATGTAATAGAAGTTCACTTATAAATTAGAGATCATTCAGACTTTGATGCAATATTTTCTGACGGAAAAATCATAAAAACTAAAACAATTACGATTTATTGATGTGCAGCTGTAGCATTGGACTTTATTACCTTCTCTTAGATTTATTAGGAAACAAATAACAGGAATGCCGGGCTGCAAATTGAATTGTGCAGGCTTCACAGCATACATGCCTTATCCCTTTCCCCATCACTGACCAGATTACGTTCTAGGGCATGTTCTCGGTGATTCTTTAAGTTCTCCAAAAAATACACGATTGACGTAATAAAGGGGCTTGGTTTCAGTTTTAATGATAATAGTGATATACACAACGTTTTCCCCTCCTAACTGATTTCATCTGAATAACTTACTTTTCTAACATCTCCAACTTCTTCTTCTTTTTCTTTTATTGAAATTTAACAAGCTTTCTAGGGCTGAGAAGTAAACAGTGGTCTATGCATCTAGTAGATGCCACTTCCCTGTTTCTACCAATTGCTCAAATAAGTATTTTTTTTAAAGAATTAATAAGAATGAAAACAAATAGCTATGAATATTGGCAAAAAGGGATGAAAATGAGTTGTAAGCAGAACTATCAAACAAGTGGCCAAAATTAAAAAGGATATAATTATTTTTTTAAAAGGAAACACATTTCCTTAATATGGATTTCAATGAAATACTTTGTTCAGTCCAAACCCAACTATTTAGTTTCATATTTCAGCTCTTAACACTATTGAAGTTATATTTTGGCACTTAAAAAGTGATTTTAAAATATCTTAGATATTTCATTCCACAATGGCAAAAATTACACACTTTGCCTTTCCTAAATTTATGTTTTCTGCAGAAGTCATTTGCAAATCTAGGTGAAATTCCCCCCTAAATTCTAATTCTCTGGAATCCTAATATTTAACATATAAAACTGTCCCTGATAAGTTGCAAATATTTTTTTCAGCTTTTCTTTAGTTTTAACAATGAAGTATTTCAAATATTATTGAAAAGGCAGGAGAAAAACTTGGATTTGGAAACAAATACATCTAACTCCATAATTGTACAGGCATAGCTCCCAAAAACAACAAAAACATGGTACTTGAATGAACCTGACATATCTGTTTTCTCAAAGTCCTACTATCAAAATTCATGAAAATTTTTACCTGAATATGCTATTAGAAACTGGCTATAAAACAATAATGCTATCAGGTGGAAGTAAACAACCTTTTTTTTTTTTTCCTCATAAATAATTTCTGCACCCTTCCTCTCTTAGTCTAGATTTCACAAGCAGTAGCGTACCTTCTGGTCATTAAAACACATATATTCTTTTAAAAAGTCACCAAACCTTTGCAGATGATAATCATATATACAACTTTCTAAGTGTTTTAAGAAGCCTTTTCATACAAAAAATTATTCACATTGATATAAAATCATTGAGTTACAACACACACAAGGAAAAAGTATTGTAATAAGCTTCTAGCATCGTACTTGACAGTTTCAGTCCTAAGGTATAGGAAAGGTAGAGTAGTTGCATTGACAATGCTGAAATGTGCTCTTATTTTGTAGTACCTTCTCTTGACAAAACAAATTTTCTTAAAATACACCATTTTTATCTAGATACTGAAATTGAGGCAGATAATAATTTGCACATTTTCTTATTATTAATGGTTGTGTTCAGTATATGAATGTCCTGATGCTCTCATTTCCATGTTTGCATCTATTTCAAATACATAGCTTGGATCTGGGGGGTTGGTGACACTCTCTGCCCTGTCTTCTGTCCTGCCAGAGCTCACCAGAGGAGATGCCCCTTCTTAAATCAAACTGGGACATAGCAGTGTCACAAGAAGAACTCAAGGGAGCACTCATGGGCAAAGAGAGGCAGCTCTCGGGGTGCAAAACTTGGCTTATTGGGAATGTGAGATCTCAACAAAGAACAGAGAGCACGTCAGAATGAAATGCCATAAAAAGAGGTCAAAAAAAGTCTCCTTTTATTGGATCAAGAACAAGGTACCAAAAGATGCTGATGAACATTCATGTCTAACTTGGCAAGATCCAAATACAGCCTGGTGAAAGTTAAGATGAGTTATTTTATATTTTTCCTCACCCTCTTCTTTTGAGTTACTGAAAATCAAGACCAAAAGTAGCTATATTCCATAATTTCATTTTTCAAAACAGAAGCCTGCTCTTGAGCAACTTTGGTATTTTCCAAGAATAAAATTAACTTCTGTCAGGCACAGGAAGGCAAAATATTCATTTAGGAATAATGTAATAAACAGCCATTGAGCTATACAGTATGGGAAACTTATTCTTAATTACAAGTTAATTTTTTTTATAATTACACTTGTTAAAATAAACTAGCAGGCTTGTATTTGATTTTGGTTTGGGTTTTTTTACGCTAAGAGAAATGACAGAGCTACTACCGACTGGGGCAGAATCCCACCAACTGCAAGATCATAGCCTAAAGAAAAAAAACACGTTTTTGGAACAGATCCAGAAGAACTAGTCTGAGGTGAATTCTTTTGTCTTTCATCAGGGTCTAACTGAAGGGCACAGATTATACCTGTCCATAAATTCCTCAAACTTTTTATAAGGATACAAAGAAGTGACTTTGATCTCATATTAAAATAAATATTAATGAATAATAGCGATGAATTTAATGAAGAATAACTTGGTCCCAATGACACTCTTGGAAATCCAGAATCACTCTATTAATTTCAATAAAGTTGTTGGAGTTTAACATTAATACCAAAAAGCTGAGAACTGGGACCACTGGAGCATACCTGCTTAAAAGGCGTCTCAAGTCAGTGATTAGTCTCACAAACACTGGTTTTCCTCCAGAATAATTCCATTGGGTGACATTAAAAAATCTTATTTTGTACCAGCCTTTGTATAAAAGTCTGATGGCAGCAAGTAAATCACAGCAGGAGGACTGTAATTTAAAGGGAAATGCAGGGGATTGCCAGCAGAAGTGGTTGCACTTCAGTGGATCTCCAAGTGGCTATTGCTGCTGTATTAATAGCACAAAGGCAACACAAAGCATACTTGCTGGTGAATGACAAGTACACTGGAGATTCAAAAAACATCAAAACAAAACAGTAGCAGGATGTTTTTCCCTCACAGCAAGTGGTGCACCCTCAGCAGCTGGCCTGCTGAGCTGTGGTCTGTAACCTAAAGTTCTGTGTTTCAGCAGATCCACAACCTCAACAAGCACTGCCTTGTTGGAAAAAGCAATGAAAACCCATCCGATGTTTGCTGTGGCTGGACTGGGTAACAAATATAAGCAGCTATTAAAGGAGGTCAATGAGATGGAAACCCATGCAACCAGAACTGGGGCGTGCTGCAAAGAGCCTATAAAAGAACTGAAGCAGCGAGCAGCAATCCCAGGAAGCATGGCACAGAGGATGAAAGCCATTCTGGGTAGTATTAAACTGCTAGAGAACAATATCCGAGGGGGATAAGTATTAATGAATCTTTAGACGTGGAGAAGTCCAATCGAAAGCTAACTGAATACATGCTCCCTGCTGACAGCAATATCCTACATATCCTACCACCATGATGAAAACTCTTAGTGTAAGGCCTAAAGAAAATTTTCTGCTCAAAGCAGTACAATCTTAAGCACAGCTGTTCAAGTCCCCAAATTGATAATAAGGTCTAACTATACCAAAAACACTACCAGGGAACACTGGGGCACTGTGCTTCATGCTGCTGAACTGATGGTCCACCAGGCAGGACCACTATTCATCTGGTTCTGAATAGCCTTTCTTCTTGCCTTTTAATGACATACATTACATAAAAACATATATAAAATATTACAAAATCAAATGACTGTACAATCTATCACTTTACCTAAAAGCTATCGAACATCCTGGGTGTAATTGGTGTTTCTGGTGAGCAAGAGATAGGTATCTTTGCATAAAATCTTTTACTATGTGAAATACCACTTCAGAATTGTTTGGGCAACAATACCTCCCACCCTCCCCACCCCCTTTTTTTAAAAAAAAACATTAGTTTCTGAGTTTTTGATTTTATTTTTTTTTTTGGCCCCACATTGGAACGAAAACTTAACCTTTACAATATTCAGAAATCAGAACCACAATCTCTCTTCTCTGTTTCTATGTCAGAGACCTTTGGTTCAGGGCTTCCCTCTCCTACTTTTTGTCATGCATATAAGAAGTGGTCAGAAACCAACAGAGGAAACTAAAGCACACAGAGACTAAACAATTCTCCAGATATCACTGGGCAAGTCAACTGTGCAGCCAGAAGTAAGAATGGATTTCTTTATTAGCATTATGTTGCTTTAATAATTAACCAGCTATGTTCATCCCAAGAACCAAAAAACATAAAAAAGGTGACAACAAAATCTAGCTGAGATACTGTGCATATTTCCATGAAAAAGCACTACATGACACCTGTAAAGTGCAAAGCCAAACAACCTGCAACCGTTTTCATGCAGGGATATATAGAGTTTGATTTATCATTACCTAACGTCTGTTTCTAAGCAAAAAATTAGACTTCATAAAGTGTTTACATTCATAAGTAACTTAAAGCAAAAGAAATGAGCAAAGTATCTTTAATAACAGTGCAGATTTAACTAATAGGACATACTAAAGGGTACTAAAGGGAACAAATTACAATAAAACTTTCATGTAATCTTGCCCTCTGGATAGGAAAAACAATGGTCTTTTCTACTTAATGTTTTCTTTTGGAAGAAAAATTGTGTAATCCAAGCCTCGCTTTTTTTGCACATGTATCCTTAACTTCAATTTATGTCTAAAGAAAATAGAGGCTTATTTAGGCTGCAGCCTGATTTTTCCAGTCTATTTATACTTCTCTCAATTGAAAATTTTATTTGAAAAATATTTAGCATTTACAGGTTGTGACTATACAACAAATCCACGACTCCAACTAGGAATTGTAGATCCTGGGGCAGAAACCAACAAAGCTTTACTAACAGTCCCTGACATGGACCATTCCGGTATATACCAGTAGTTCTACTTTAAGTCATTTTTTTGTCATTTTGTCCAAAATCCATGAAATCAGAGAGGAGCTCTAGTGGCTGTACATAGTAAAATTTTTCAGCTTGAGATTAATTTTATTTCATTGGGAGGGGTGGGGCAGGGAAAACTCATTTGAAACTAGAATTCAAAGGAAAAATTGCAAATTAGCTCTTGGCTGTCAAAATGCTGCACTCTTTAAAACTGAAGCAAGTAAACAGTTTCAGGGGGAAAAAAAAAAGTAAAATGGCAGATTTTCTTATGATTTCCCCCCCTGTTCAGTCATTTATATATAGTTCTGCTTATAATCTTCCTTTCCAGCAAGGACAGATCGTCCTATTAGAAAGGACACTTCCTCCTACACTACCAACAGAAAGATAATAATATTGTGTGGAGTCATTCTGAAAGGAAGGAGGCTTTTTTAGGAGCTCAAAAGAACCCAAAGAGCTGAAGAAATGAAATTAGGTTCCATTTAGCTTTTTTTTTTTGCTTTTCTATTTTTAATTAAATTCCTAAAATTTTTTAGATTTTTCATGGCAAGCAGCAGTTTAAAGTTAAAGGAAAACCAAGAATAGTTCTCTAACATCAAGAGAGGGTCAAATAAAGGACACTGTGTACCTTTACAGAGGCACCTGTGCTCAGCAGCCTGAACACAAAATGAGCCAACTTCACTTGGCAAATGATTTTTTTACTGGCTTTAGCAGGGATCCCTTGGCTCTTGCTGCTGCCCTAGGTGTTGTGAATCAGCAATAATGCTGTACTCCTTTTTCTACAAGTTGTGGTTGTTTATATTTCTTCCTTCACAGTGAATTGAAACAAAGGACAAAATCTCTCATTGTGTGTTTGATGCAGCACTGTGGAAAAGGTTAGCCAATTCTAAGCAAAGTGGTTACCCTCTCAAAAGGTTTTCCTAACAGAAACAGATTTTTTCTAGCAAAATCTGAAAACCTGGGAAAAGATAAAGAAAAAAAAAAAACAAAACAAAAACCCACCCCAAAACAAAAAACCCAAACAACCCACTTCTGAACAAAAAATAAAACTAGGAGTTTGTCCCAGTCTCATAGCCACCTGAACCAAATCAAAGAAAACACAATGAGATTTATTTTCCTTAGATAAAACCATCTATGCACTTCTAAAAATACTTAAAATAGCAGAAAACAACTGTTCCACTGTATGGAACATCATGTCCCTGCTGACTGGGTTAGTCTTTGCACAATAGGATACACTAGCATACACTACCATACAAAACCTTCCCTTTTCCCTCTTGGTATAAGCTAGTGAAACTTAAGCAGAGTCATCCAGCAAACTGCAGGCCAACACAGCAGCTGGCTATACTTATACAACGGTTTCAATTTGGCATATCATAGAGTAGGCAATATAGACTCTCTGCATTAATAATGCAAAACAATTGTGCAATGGCTGGACGAGCTTTTTCCCTCCTTGTTGTTTTTTAGCATCTCAGATTCTCCTGCTTGTTTCAGATGTCTCTGGTGCTTAAATCTGAACTTAACTCAAGGATTTTTGTAGGACAAAAAATGTACGTCCAAATAGTTGAAGCATATAGCTATAGTATAATGATTTCTTTCCCTCCAGAGAAGGTTAAATTATCTACCCTGCAATTCCTTATACTGGTGCTGCAGCTCTAACTCTTACCCTTCCTGATTTCACAGAGTCACAGTGCAAATGCTGTTGCCTTTGCCTTCTCCAGCAATCAAAGGTGTTCCCCTGCCTCCAGGATCCCCTGCACACTGCTGGCAGGGAGCTGACCATAGGGCAAAGCAGTTTCTTCCATCCTTCCCGGTGAAGCAGGGGGAGGGTTGACATGGGCTGTGCTTTGAGCCCAAAAACTGTTTCTGCCCTTTCACAGAACCACAAAATGATAGGGGTTGGCAGGGACTTCTGGAGATCATCTAGTCCAACCCCCCTGCCAAAGCAGGTTGCACAGGAACACATCCAGGCAGGTTTTGAATATCTCCAGAGACGGAGACTCCATGACCTCTCTGGGCAGCCTGTTCTGATGCTCTGCCACCGTCAAAGTAAAGAAGTTCCTCCTCATGCTTAGATGGAATTTCCTGTGTTCAAGTTTGTGCCCGTTAGCTCTTGTCCTGTCACTGGGGACCACTGAAAAGAGCCTGACCCAATCCTCCTGACACCCACACTTTAAGTGTTTATAAGAATTGATAAGATCCCCCCTCAGTCTTATTTTTTTTCCAGACGGAAAAGACCCAATTCCCTCGGCCTTTCTTCATAAGAGATGTTTACTTCGTCAATCTTTTTCCAAGGCATTAAAGAAGGATCCCTCCAAAAAAAAAATAATTAAAAAAAGGTAGAAGAGAAGGGGAAGGAAATATCTGTAAACCCAGGTAAAACCAGTAGTATTTTCTTTCTCTATTGACAAAAGCAGAAATTTGCTGCCAGAAGTACTACCATTTCCTCAGGCTATTTTGTCACTTTCTTTAAGGATGCCTGGGAATTTACCTCAATTAAAAAGGGTGCACTTCAAAGCAGCTACAACTCTGCTCAAGCGTCCCAAGGGCTCTGAGCTCCCACCTTGTAGAGACGGTACAAACGGGGACCTTTGCGGCACAGAGCGCGGAGGTGGGAACCGCTGTCCAGGGTGCTGATGTCCCTTGGGCAGATACAAATCAGGAGACGGAACCGTGGAGTCCACGAAGCTTCCCTCATTCACACTCGCGTGACGAAGTAACTCTCACTTTATCCTCATAAACTCACAAGCCCTGCAACTGAGTTCTTAAAAAAAAAAAAATAAATAAAACAAGCAGAAAGTGAGGTCTCCAGATATAAGAAAAGGATGAAATTCCATCCCAGCTGGCAGGCGACTACTGAAAAGGAGAAATTTTTTAAAGCAGCTGCAAGCCTAAGCAGGATTTACCTGGTAATACAACTGTATCAGAGCTTATTGAGAAAACTGGAGGTAAGTACTGTCTCCTAAGAACATTATCACCTCCACAATATGCAAGTATTACTTGCTATCTACAGACCAACAGTTTCTTTCCTCTTTTCTTCTCAGCAGTAATTTTTTAAAATTCTGAACCAAGGTTAACACACACATTTTTTTCATCCAAATATGAGGATGAAGTTTACTAATAGCTGCACACCAGGATCTTGAATCAGGACATGCTTCTGGGGGAGAAGAACTCATGAATATTATTTCTTCACTGTTTGTAACAGGAGCTGCTATGCTGTGTATTTTCAAGTCAGAACATGAAACCCCGTCAATATTTCTGGATCTTTAAAATGATCAAAAAGATTTTAGATTAATGCCACTGTTGCTTTCAGTAAAAGCTGAATTTCACTCCCCCACAGTTCTATCTAAGAGTATCTCAACTATCACAGAAGGCCTCTTTCTTTTTGTTTTTGCTTTTTTTTTCTTTTTTCTTTTTTAAAACTTTTCATTAGCCTACTTTATTATAAAACAAGTCATTGACACACAAAAGATCATCTGTAATAGAGTTATTTCAACCAGGACTGTAAGAACCCCTCATGATAGTCTGCCAAAAGGCAGCAAGCCACCCAGTGATCAAGAACTGCAGCATGTCCTACAAGCAGAAAGGTCATTGTTTTAAGCTATCCTCTCCCCATATAGAACTTCAGCGCTCAGCTTCCCAGATAGATGCCTGGTCTTGTCCAGGTTTCTTCTATTATAAAATTCCATTTAACTGAGTCAGCTTCCATCATTCTCAAGGCATAATCCAGACATCCCTCCTGTTCTGGAACTGAGGCCTATGGATATCCATTTTCACTGTACTGTGTACATTTCCCTAACTGAGAACGTGAGAAAGAAAGTTTTGCAAAAGTTCAAAATCTTAGAATCATAGAATGGTTAGAGTTTGAAGGGACCTTAAAGATCATTTGGTTCCAAACCCCCCTGCCCTGGGCAGGGACACCTTCCGCTAGACCAGGTTGCTTAAAGCCCTGTCCAACCTGGCCTTGTTATTACTTTGTGGGCTGTGTCATAATTGCTTGAAAGAAAACTCATGATATATTCTACCACTTCATATTTACTATTACATTTTTTGCAGTCAAAAATGGTTAAATTCTGCACTGAAACACATAAAGGTTTCCTCATAGACATTCCCCAGATAAAAATAATTGTGTGAGAAAAAAATCATTTTCCTCTTGCGCTCAATTTCACTTTTGTAGAAGATTCTGAAGGAAGAAGTTACAAAATGTTTTCAGTAATATTTTTTTCATTCACAGTGAGACACAGAAATATAGTGGAAAATCATAAAACTAGAAAAAGATCAACATTTGCAAGCAATGTTCTCTGCTCTAACTGAACAAATCATTTGGTGTTGTCTCTGATACTTTGTGTAGAATCCAAATTAGACAACTCTGTTTATTGACCGCTTGACTATCCAAATGAAGCCAGAGAACAATCTGCAAACTATAACACTCATCTTCTTGCATGTGTGGGTTAATCAGCACCAACATATCCGATTTACTTTTACCATTATGTTTGCTTACTGAATTTATCTACTGGAAATATAATTTCCCTCGATTATATACTTCATTCATTGCAAATCAAGAATACTCATGTGTTTTATCCGAAGTTATTTCAATTTACACAAGTAAAACAACAGCAGAATTTAGCTCTCTAACTAATGGCTGCATGGGTTTATTACTGCATTTGAATGTTACTGCAGACTTGGTGATGAGGTGTCTTCCTAATGAAAATTATGAGTTACACTTTGCACAGAGCATAGAGGAAGTATCTTTCACATGCAGGTGCTGACAGTTCCTCAGGTCCATCTCTGATATGAATTCAGGATGCTCTTCGTAGCTGCTGGACAGCCAGAGACCATCGGCAGTGCGCATTTACTGTGGCACAAGCTTACTCAGCATAATAAAAGATAGCTTGAAAGGCCTTCAAATATGCTCTCTGTGATAATCGTATTAGCTTTATGCATAAAGCACCAGAAATTTAATTTCTGGTCTGGAAAAATAGAAATACAAATTATAAAACTCAGGTGGGTTATATATCCAAGCAACTAGAATAAGCTGCTAGTCTCACTAACCATGTAGTAACATTGTTTCGTTCTTAGAAACTTTTAGTCTCTTATTTTCCAGAGCTTTCATTATTTCTTGAATTGAGGTGGCAACAACTCACTGTTGCTATTTACTATTTAAGACTGAATATCTCATATTACAAGTGCTCAACTGAAACAAATTGAAATAAGACCTCTGGGCTCCCAAACCATCTTGAGGAACACAAAATAGTGAGATGCACATCACATGAAGCTATTCAGTAAGTCAACTTTTAAGTAAATAAACACAAATACAGCAGTCATAGAAGAAATAGTAGTAAAAGAGGCTAAGTGGATGGCTCTTAAAGAAACTGCTATTTTTTTACGTACATAAAGTCTAGCATTATCTCTCCAGAACTACTTCATAATGTTTTGAAAGATTCTGCATTTTAAAAAGTCACCAAATCAATAATAAATACACGCATACACACACATATACATAGGTACCTAATCAGTTTTAGGACATTGCTTGGATCCGTAAAGCCTGCTTAGTGTGAAATTGATTCAGATTGTTTATACAACGTGGAATAAAACTTTCCAGTTTGTTAATGAGAATAAAAAACCAGCCAAGAAAACAGCGTATTTCCTTCTTCTGTCCATCAAAATGAAGGTAGGGGGTAATTCCTTAAATTCAGATATTTTCAATCAGATTTGTTACTTTCATTTAAGAGAAAGCAAGTATCGTGCACATCTGGAAATTTAGAACTTCCAGTTTTACGGATGATTCTTCTTGGTATGCATTACAAAGAAGGAGTAGCACAATTTTAGCCAATCCGTCCATTTTGTAGGACTCTTGCCACATACCACCTGTAATTTACACAATAGAGCATGTAATTTGAGATGTGCACTTGCTCCTCCCCACAATCATTTTCAGTATGGTACGGTTCACCTGTTAAGTAATAGCAATTCATCACTCTGACAAATAGCACAATAAAATTGCTCACTGTGTCTTGTGATGGGAGCCAAATCAAACCAAAAGAAAAGGTCTTGCACTCGCGTTTTGGACTAGAAACAGACCCATGTAATACCATCACAAATTCAATTACTTTGCACTGTGATTATTAACGACAGAACAATGTAATGACTCTGAGTGAAGATAAAAATTCCTCTGGTTAAGTGAGTCCTTGATGCTGAAATTTCTTTACCAAATTAAAGCACTTTTTCCCCAGGCGTTTGGGAGTCTCATTAAAAGCCCATTTAAGCCAATGAGAATCTTCCCATTGACAGACGTAAGTTTGAATTAGGTCCTCACTGCATTAAAATTGAAACATGTGGGGGTCAATTTTTAGGAAAAACAATTTCCTGATACTGGCTTGAAAGTGTTTCTGTACCTGCTCATGTATCCAGCACAGATTTGTGTGTTCATATGAAGCAACTACACACAAATGCATAAAAAGAAATCTCACTACATAGCTACATGTAATAATCCAGTCTGCAGATATAAATTGTGACAGCAGATAATTTAAAATAGGCCTCAGAGTTCTTTCAAAGCCCCTTAGCTCTCATAGGTATGCCCTGAAGCACATGCCTTATTCCTTCCTCTCTTATTACTAAGAATCACAGGATTTTTGCACTTAAATTCCCCACGCATAGCTATATAAAGTTAGCCACAAAAAGCCTACAGCTACATTAAGGAGATAGTTGCCTAAATACAACCTAATTCCCACTGTGGTGTCCTAATTCCAAAACTGCTTCTCAAATTCCCCTGTCACTGATCACCTAAGCCTGTACAATCCCCTAGACATCTTTGGTTTTGACATTAAAACTTTTCAGGTGCCAGAGGAATTGTGGCTTCCGAAATGAAGATTTCTCATTCCCCAGGAGGCTGTACAGGATGTAGTCACCTCCCCTTCCTGAAACTGCTCAACTCTTTCTTAAAAACATGTCTCTGTGTGTGTGTGTATCTATTATATGTGTGTGTATATACATATAAAAATATATATATATATAAAATAAGATAGATTTTTAAGACAGTGAGAGCAAGACTGAAGAGGACTATGCAGCCTACATTAAACCTTAATCTGGAGGCTCCTCGATTCCAGTCTGTCCTCTAACAGTTTTTATATATATATATATATTTAGTGGCTTGTGCCAGACTGGCCACTGAGACAACTGACAGATGCTCTCCCCCACCTCTCTCTCCAAGGAGAGAAGAGAGAGAAATAAAGAGATTTCTGAGTTTAGAAAAAACCTAATCTACTTTAATGAAAAGATTAATAAATTAATAAACTAATAAAGAAGAAAATAATGAAATACATATAATATATACTAAACTGTGTCAAGCTCCCAGGATGGTGATTGTGTCACCAGCAGGAACAGAGAAAGTACCAGACTGGACTCAGCAATGGACAGGAGCTGGATTCTGGAATGCATGAATGGGGATCAAAGGGATGAACAGACAGAGTCTTCCTTGGATGCTGGTTATTGAAGAAAAAGGGCTGACCCTTTGATCCCTCAGCTTTTATACTGAGCATGATGCAGATGGGATAGAATACCCTGTTGGTCAGTTTTGGGTCACCTGTCTTGTCCACTCCTCCCCACAGGTGCGACCCCTCTACACTTTTCCACTTCTGACCCTCCAAGGGGGCAATAACAAGGTTAGCTGACCCTGGTTGTTATAGCAATAAGTATAAGCAAGAGCCTCACTGCATACCATTCCTCGTCATAATCAGGTCTTATCACTCTGAGAATGAACAGTATCTCTATAACATGCTGTTAATTTCAGAGTTCAGTTAGTTAGAAGAAGCTTAGCTACAAAGTAAAATTACTGAACAGAAAATTGGTTCTGTTTCACCTCAAACCAGGACATTATTACACAACATGGGACAAAAAAATCACTCAGACATTAGAACAGGGATAAAAGCCCTTTTGTCCCATGCCTCAATGGTTAGAGATGTTGGTTATCCAGTGGATTGTAGGCATTGTCTTCTTTGGCCTAATAAACCTTGAACTACACTGAACATAAAGGGGCAGCTTCAAACCAAAAGTCTGAGTCGTTCCCATTCCTTCCCCCATCTCAATCTCTACTAGAAATCATGCACAGGTTTTTACTGAGAGAGGATCAACCACTGAAACAAATTACCATAGGAAGTTACGACAAAATGACAAATTCAGGTCAAGATCTGATACTTATCTGGAAGAAAATCTTTAGCAAAAACCCAATATATTTCAGACACATTCAAGGTAGCTGCATGAAAAACATAACTGGCTACCTGAAAGAACTCAAATTGACCCACACAGCCTCAGGGGTCCCTTTTGCTCTAAAGCTCTAGGAACTTCAGCATGTAGTATGCACATTTAGCTAGTTGCAGTCAAATCCATGTTGTTTCTAAGACCACTTTCTATCTTTATTGTAAAACTGTTTCAAAAGTCCAAATTACTGCATGAGTTTTTCTGGACTGTATCATGCAGATAATCAAACCAGATGATCTCGTAGGTCCTGTTTGGTTTAAAATTTCATGTACCGGCTCTTACTTTTATCTGCCAAAGACATTTTTATATTCTGAGCCGTTATGTAAAGAAACACAAAAGCTGAACAGTTGTAATTTAAGTATTTCTTTACAAATGGCACAGCCAACTTCCCGCTTCCATGTGCGATATTACAAATGGAAATATCGACTGATCAATGAAAGGCATCTGAAAAAGTTGATGCATTTTCAATATTCTGAGATTAATTTCAGAATTACTTTCAAACTGAAGGTGCCTTTGGTTTAGCTATATATCTCCTCCTAATGGCAAGTGAACAGCTAAAACCTCTTGCCTCCAGCTGACAATATGCCTTGCTTTCCCAGATGTAAGATCACTATTTGACTGAAGCTAGTAGACTGCAGTCTGCTATTGAAGTTACAGTTAAAGACAGATCAGCACTGGCTTTGTCTCATAAGAGAGATTTTTATAGCTCCCTTGGAGCCAACTCCATTATATATAATTCACATTTGCGCTAAAATTCATAGCCCTTGGAAGAGTTTGGATTCACTTGCTATCCTAAGAATTTGGATCTGACTTGGAATAGCTGAAAGAGGATGTGTTGGCACTCTGTTGCTGCAAATAAAAATTCAAGAGAAAAAGCGCCTTTTCCTCTTTTTCGTTTCTTTCTGAAAGTATTCTCTAACCTCACAGTACAATGTACATGTTACTTGAATATTATCATAGATAACTGAAACTTGAAAAATGTTGGCAAATTCTACTCAGAGTATACATAAACCTTCAGAGAATTTAGAAAAAAATACGTAGAAGTAACTAGTTGATTCATTTATTCCATCAGTTACAGAACACAGTGAATAGAGAGAAAACCACTAGAAACTTCGTTATGCCAAATCACATTCGCGAATAATGTAGCACTCTCAATTAAACAATTCTGACATAGCAATATCAAAACCAAAAAAAAAAAAAAAAAGGAAGAGATCTCAGTTCAACCAACAGACCAAGGTGATCCGAAGTTCTGTTACCCAGGGCTGATAACAGTTAAATTCTGCCTGCCAGAAAAATTAGCAGCAAAAAGTGCTCTCTGACAGATCTTGCAAGCCCAGAAATATTTCAGGAATGTGGACACACCTTTTTTCCAGTCCATTTATATTACAAAAAAGTCAAATGTAAGCTGATAAATAACCTATTGAAATCTTGGCTCAAAACAAGATCTAGTTGGATTAGAAAAATTTCTGCAAGTATAATATGGGTTGCATAATTTTCCAGCCTCAAGTAGTCTGTCAGTGTATGTGTATGAGTAAATGCACAACTTTCTGGTTTGAGTTAGGACTACAGAAGCACCATAACTCCAGAATCTTTTGAATCTAAATGCTACAGTTTAAAGCATAGCTTTGGAAGTCAAAGCTGTATTATTTTACCTCAGGGGTTGTTGCCGCATTGCCTTTCTTTATCTGATCAGAAACAGAAAAGCTTCAGATATATAAAAAGCTTTCAGCATGTTCTAGGAAGATTTCTAACCCAATTTTGTAGCTCTAACGTGTCAGAAGATTATACTCAACTCTGCATGACAGCCTGTAGTCCATTTAGGACCTCAGATGACTGGGGGTAGAGAGGGATGACTTGGTAGGTAACACTGAAGTATATATTTTCTGGTTTATAAGAGTATTTGAAAGGCATATTTAGTGATCAGCAGCCCCTAAACCTAATTTAATATTAGATAATCTTCCAAACACTTAAACACTTCTGTCAAAAACATTCATAATATCTGTTACCAGCTATTTGGTTGGGGTTTTTTTGGGAAGGATTTAGGTTTTTGATAGCATCAAACATTAATGCAGTCTAAACTAATATGAACACTTAAAAACTTACGTGTTTAACTCCACACTACAAGGCTGTGTTGCTTTAATTATGAGTTTTCAAATAAATTGGTGAAAAAAAAGCACATATACCATGCATAGAGAAGCAGTTTAAATTAGTTGCTACCCACCCTCTATGACATACAACTATAATAAAAAAAGTTAACAGGTATAATAATAAAGAAAAATCCTTGTGTTAGCACATAAATAACACTGTCAGAAGTGTGAGATTTACTTAACTGGCATTGATGAGACAGAACCACACAGAAGCTGGGAGACCAGAACAAAACCCACCCAGAGCCATCAAAGATAGGAGCAGCTCCCCAACACTGTTACTTTTGTCTGTGTTTCTGCTTATAGGTTCTCTCCCCTAGGACTGTACACGCTGCAGTACCTCTCCTGGCCTGAAGCTTCCTGGCTCAGTGTTGCCCTTCTCCTCTGGTCCTTGGACATCCCATGTGAAAATGCTGTGAGGAGTGTGATAGAACACCCTGAACATCTCTCTCACTCATTACATTGTACCTCTTGGGACTCTCTCAGCAAATACAGAGCTCTAAATTCCAAATGTCTCAAAAAACAAGAGATGCAGCCTGCCTTTTACCAGGCAAGTTAAAGGCACCCACAGTGCTATAAAAAAGTTTGGACCTTTTCACATAATTCCTTACAAATAATTTATGTATTAAATAATTAATAAATATTTAATTGCACCTTTTTCTTTTCTTTTTTATTTTATTTTGTTTTAAAGAATTTAACAAGAAAGTAATAGAAATTATAATGGCCTACCTAGAAGAAAGAACGTGTTAATATTCTTAGCAGGTATATCCTGCTAATGGAATATATTCACAGCATTACCATATCAGCATGTTAATACCATTTGGAGAACTCAGTAAGAGTTAATGAGAACAATAATTATTTGAGAGTGAATGTTGCTTTGGGCTTTATTATTCCTTTCTTATAATTTTGAGCTTCTTTGTTTTGGACTCTGTAGAATGGTAAGCTGACTACATTGCCAAGTAATTGAATTTCTCTTATTACACACACACCATAAAGAGCATGCCATGCAGCCAGGACTTATACAACGCTTTTCTCATCCTCGTTGGATCATTCAAACCCTTTTAGTGGGAATGAGTCAGATCGTTATTACAAGTACACCATTGAAACTCAGTGCAAAGTCCACAAATATTGGTAGATATTCTTCATTTTCAGGGGGGTTCTATAATCAAGATAATTTGCCCTATCGACTGCATATTCAAGCAGACTCAAGGCTTGTAGCAGCCTTGAATTAATTAGTAAAAATAATCACATTAAGGCTTGAACTTAATACTAAACTGGTACAGCATTAACATTTCGGTCATTAAACCTTTTTAATTAAATTTAATTGAGCTCTTACATTATTACAGCTACAGTAAACTAACTAACCACATTGTCTTGTCCCTCTTCCCCAACTGCCACCAGGAGAAAAGAAGAGAAAGAGGAAGAAGAGAAGATTTTTTTTAAAAAAAAAAAAAAGGAAGGAAAGAAAAAATTAAGTCAGATTTCATCAGAGGCAGACTGATTCAAAAAGTTGTTGAAAAAGCATCTCATATCACAGCTGAGCTTCATGAAATTAGAGAATGAGATCTTTACAATCAAAGCAGGAAAATATATTAGGTCAATTTCCCTAATCTCTCAAATCCCCTGTGATTGCTAAATCATAACTTCCATTATATGCTTTTTTGCAACTAACATGGAATTATTTGTGTTTAGGACACTTTGACACTCCTAGTGTCAAAAAAATAATTTAGTATTAAATCATAGGAAACAGTAAAGAAACTGCCATTTAAATACTGGTTGGACAAGTGTACAAAACATGACTCAGCTGCTTTTTTAAAAGAGTTTCCCTCTTCTGTATTTGAAATGTGCTGAATTTTATCTTTTGGAAATTCTGCAACATACTAAGTTAGAAATTTCATTCTCTTTCAGAAATGCTACTGAATTAAAAGTGCAAAAGTAAATTTTTTCTGAGATGCAATTTAATTATATAGTATCACTATGTCAGTATTCACTTTTTCCAACACTATATACATTCCCTTATGAAACTACATTTAAAGCCAGAGAACTTACCTATCATAGTGCTGAGTTATGACTCTCAGTTTTAGTGGCATTTCCATTGAATTATGTAGATGAGGAAAACTCTGTATGTTAGCAGCTCCACCTCTACCCCGTCAGAAAGACAACCGAGGCTTCATTTCCCTCATAGATTAATTCTTCACACAAAATTATTATTTACTACCACTTGAAATGCAGCCTGAGCCTCCCCTTTTCCAACCAGGACCTATGCAGGGATGTTGCCAAAAGCAGCACCTATGTGCTTTTCCACAAAAACAAACTGCTTGACAGGAAATTGTCAGTTCAACTAAATTTAAGTGTCTGCTTTCCACATTTTTCCATCAAAATATCTGGGAAATGAAAATATTTTGATTCAGACTTGTCACTGGAGTGTTTCACAGCAGTTAGAGACAAACTACCCCATACCTTCATTCTTCGGTATGTGCTAGGTTCTTTAAGGAAAGGCTATGATGCTTTCTGTTACATGTAAATTGGCTGGGGGCATGAACAATACAGATTAATGGAGTCATGAGACACTAAAATAAGAATCCTCTGAGATATCGTGACAGCAGTCCCAAATACAAATGCTAAACATTAAATACCAAAAAATTAGCGGTTTATTTTTCAACAGTTCAAACTTTTCCAAGGACAGAAAGGCCCAATTTTCTAACAGGTCAAATCATCAAGATTTACAATGTTTAGAATAGATCCTGGCAGATCTCTGTGCAGCAAGCTCCACTAGACTTTTCACCTCACCCAAGTGTTTTTAGGATCTCTGGAGATGTCTCCCAAAGGCTTTGTATTGAGATGCTCATTCAAACCTCAAATATTTTATTGTGTTTCATTTGAACCTCATAAATAACATACCTTCTGCTACATCCAACTTCACTGAACCACTTCCAATATTTTTAAAGAAGCTTAAGATTTACAGTAAAAATTTTCCAAGAGTAAATTCTTTGTATAAAATAAAGATTTGTTTACAATTTCTATCAAAATCTTAGTATTTTCGGTCTATTTCATGATATTATAAAATACCAGCCCCTAAATAGTAAGGGATATTTAACAATTAAGAAAGATTTAAAGCTGGGGGAAAAGTAAAAAATAATAATAATTTAAAAAAAAAACCCACATTTGCACAGCTTGAATCTCCCATTTACGCTGGAAGAGTTACCATAGCATTTTGCTGGCTGCTAAGTATCACTGTCAAAATGTCAGAGAGGTGTAGATTGAAAGGCTGGTACCTTAATGAAAATAACATGATTGGAAGACTTGTCATTCTAGTTAAAACATAAAGACAGACAATAACTTTTGCAATCAGTAAATCAAATCTATACAGAAAAGGGGACAAAGGTTTTTGTTGCAAATATATTGCACCCCTTGAAAAACACAGAACCGGTAATAGCCAACAACTAATTCAAACATTTCAATTACCTGTAGAAAACCGCTTATTTTGCCAGAATTCATTTTATGGAAGACAAGGACCATCACAAAACAATCTAGAATGTATATATACATGCCATTAGATTTAATGAAGCTCACTAATTCCTCTCATAACACTAGCAACAAACTTACTTTATGAGTGAAAAGTCTTGGTTTCAAACTGCTCAATATCCTGTTCTACTAGACAAGCAGATGTGTCTTTTCTCAACTGAAATAAGGTCTTTTATTAGATATTTATGGGACTGACTCCTATCCACTCTACATTTCTTTTTAGGATACTCATATGACTAAGATGGGAAAAAACAATGGAGAATCTCAGAAGTGCTACTTGAAATCAATTTGTATAGTGAACCAAAATGCCACCCTCATAAATATTTATAAGAGAGGATTTCACATTATATGTTCAGCATTGAATGGTGCGTGTTACTCTTATTAATGTTTCATAAACATTTGTACGAAAACCAATATGCTTTACTTTACTTCTAAGTATTAAGTAGAATTATAGCAGCATCTGCTTCCAACAGTTGAGTGCACAAGCTATTCATGCCCTGTCGTAAATTCCATGATGCATTAAGATGCCATTAAGTGTACCTTCTGTGGTTGTCTCCTCATTTACATACCTTGTAAATCATCAGGTAAAAATCAAGTGAACTGGGGAGTAATCTCCTGCACTCTTCCCTTCTGCCATATAATCCAGTGCCATCCACATCTTCCTCCATCAGAATCACCACCATCAAAGCATGAAGTCAATGATGTCAGTGATGAGAAACTTAATTGCTAAAGGCAATTTGATTTTTTGTTTTTAACAAGTCCATTTTCTTAAAGAAACACATTTGAAAGCCAAGAAGTATAGGCAAGCCAGAAGACACGAGCATGGTGGAGTGCCCTTTTTTCCTCAAGGATCCTCATTTGTGAGTCTTACTTCTCTTAAGTAAAATAAAATTTTTTAAAAAAAAACACTAGAGGAATGAAAATGAGTTAAGACAAAAGCCTCTTTCTCTTTGAGGGGCTTCCCCCCACCCCCCCACTCTCTTTAGCAAACTTTCCATACTGCCTCTGTACCTGAGAAAAAAGTGATGGAGAGTATCTCATCTTTTGCAGAACTAGAACATAGCTGGAGGAACATCTCTTTTATTCTTGATTTCAGTAACGTTCCCTTACTGTTTCATACTCTCTAACTACTGATTTAGTTCCTTCAATCCAACTTTTAAGGAGATATCTGGAAAAAGTTTCCTTTTATGAAAATGTCCAGGCAGTTTCCTGCATTGGCTGGCACGATAGTTTTGTCAATGTTGCAGCTGTAACTCCACTGTCTGCAGACGATATCTCTCACCACTATGGTAATTCAGCCTCTAATGGTCAGGAGCTTGGAAACAGGCACCTGCACCTGGGTACCAGAGCTGGCAAAGCAATGGGCTGCTGGCAGAAAATCCTGTTGGTTTGATTGTTTCCCCTCCAACATTCAAACACTTCAGGCCTGGTAAATTAGTCAGATCAGCTTTCTCTGAACTTAACAATTACTTCCACGCATTTCTCATGAGCTTTCCTCTTTGTATGAAGCCAGATGAAAATGTATACCCTAAAGAAACATTGCCCAATATCTTTATTGTGTTGCAGTGTCCTTGAAAGGGAACAAGTATGGTGAACTGCAAGGCCTGAAGTCAGCAACAAAGGAAGGCTGGAGTGGAGGGAGGGAGGGAGGGAGGGAGGGAAGGAGAGAGAATGATAAGCAAAACTGAGCACACGTATGCATCCAAGGTGAACTGCAAGACTGCCAGAGGTAACTCATTTATTTCATTTTGAATCTGTCGACTTCCCCTGGAAAAATATTTTTTGAACTTAAGAAAATTAAATAACCTTTTATTTTAGGGTCAGAATTTCACCTAGCACACACAGATCCCATGCTATGAGAATGCAGCCCATGGGAGTTCTTAGTATCCTTTCCAAAAGCAACAGCTTCTTAAAATGATCCGACCACAGATTTTTCCTTCAGAAGGAGAAGAAAAAAAGGAAGGAGGAAGTCAATAAATAATATACAGTTTCTTACATTTAGTGACAAACATTATGAAAAACCCCACAGCCCTTTGTAACTGATGCTTTCTCCTTGCCTGTCATCTGTGTTTATACTGTACCTATCAGTCTTTGCAACCCTCGGTCCTTGAACTCCTTCTGAAAAGAACAGAGAAGCATCTAACGTGCTTTGTTATCAAACACTGAGAGTCTTTCTTTAGCCTTTCAAGAAATAGTGGGGGAGGAGGGACTGGAAATCTTCTGAAGATTAGAGGAAACAGATGCTGAATTGCAGGTGACAGGCCTACTATAAGCTTGTGGGTACAGAGAAGAGCCCCCACAGGTGAAATGGGGACAGCTTTGCAAACTGAGCCCACCCATGTCAAACAGAGCTTCTGGAGGAGAGCCCATTTCAAGCCAGCTCTTCAAACAGGAGGAGGTCAGGTTTGATTGGATCAGGTACCCTAAAGAGCCCAGTTAGACAATGGAAACCCCACTTTTACAGGTATCTCCTGGCATATCGGTCATTTAGAGATGGCTATAATTATTCAGCACTATTAGTAAAAATATTAACTGGAAAGACAGATGAAACTTTGTCAGCCTTACACAAGAACAACATGAGTACAGTTAGAAGTGACAAGCCAATGAGTTTGGGTGCCAGCACAGTTGCAGCAATAGCAACTGCTATTCCCTCTGAGCTGCCACATAGTTCTGGGTGGACAAGCAGATGGAGAAGCTTGTTCTCCCACAGGTTATGTTGGGTCACTCTCTCCAAGAGGGCAAACCCTGTATTGGCCAGTTGGCTCTCTCTGTGCCACTGCTAACATTCATCCCACATTTACTTATCATCTCGAATCAGAGGCTGACTTTGTGCTGCATTCTCACTTGGGAAAAGTTGTTGTCATTATAAATACTTAAACCCTTTTCACATCTTCTTATTCCATTTTTACCAACCTCTCTAAACAGTTTACAGATCAGCCGGCACTGCCAAAGCTCTCCTGCTGCTTTTTCAGTGATGGCCTCTACTACACAATTTTATTTTCTCATTTAGGAAAACAATGAGATTCTCTGTTGTCCCCTTGCTTTTTAACTCTGGAACCAGTGGGGGAAACTCTTTGTGATGCTGACTAAAAGTGGAGCACTGAAGGCACTGAAAAATTAGAGCATGCATTTGCTGTTGAAAGACTGTGTGGTCACTTCAGCCTCTCCTGTCATTACAGGATCTCCATGTACTTAGTGTTACAGTCTCTTACTGCAGCCTCACAGCTCAGAATGTTTAAAAATAGATTTGCATCCTAATCTAAATTCAGAGTGCTAGTCTATCTCCATTGAGAAAGTCTTCAGTTTTACTGTCCTACAAAACAATTCTCCCTTTCTAATGCTATAAGCACCTCTATATATTCATTCATAAATAGATTAACAATAATCTCTGTATCACTCAGACTAGGCATTTTTTAGTCCTAACTGCAAAAGCCAGATCCTGCAATTGCTTACATCTGTGCAGAGTTCAGTCCAGTTCAGTCAAAGGCTACAAGGACATAGCGATCTGCCCATGCGGCTTTGTTTCCCGTGAACTGAACCCAGAAATTACCACATTACATTTCTGACTCTCTAAGAAAGCCACCAATGCGTATAAATAATTAAAAAAATCTGTCTAAGAGAAGTGCTTGAGTCATCTTTTTTTTTCTACCTATATTTCACCCAGCACAGTCTGACCGTGGTCCGTGACTCATGCTCCTGTGCACTACCACTACCGTAAATAAGTTGTGATTCCTTTAAGCAGTTGGAAAACATAACTGAATGCAGAAGCACAGCCTAATGCTTAACATATAAAAATCTATTAATTTTTATTACCATAAGTGCAAATACCTATGCATATACGTATCTACATACATATATGTAGATATCACTTGGTCTTCCTAACTTCAGAGATTCTTTTTGTTATTACCTGCATGGGTAATTAAGGATATAATTGTTCCTTACTTCTGTTTTTTCCTCCAAGAACACTACTACATGTTTTGTGATGTACTACATACAGTAAGAGAAAAGAAGAATTTGCTATGATTTTCTTTTCCTAGACAAGTAAGCTGAAAAGAATTACTCAAAGGAAGACTGAAAAAATGAGTACAAATTTGAAACCAAACCAAAACTTTTTAACTAAACCAAAACTTAATTTCACTCATATTTTTCCCTGGAGAATTTTGAGGAAACAAAACATTTCCATTACTTTTGTATTATTTTTTTTTCCTACTCCATTTCAGTTTTATATTCAAATAGGAGAGGGAAAAAACTCTTAGAACAAGAGACATTATGTGTAGTTGTAAAGTCACATTCTTGAGGGAAATGAAACTTTTTCATGAACATTTCCACCTCTTCAAAATGAAAAATGTTTTGTCAAGAAAAAAAAAAGCAGGAGCAGACAAGTGTTATAAAAGGTATTTTAAGCATATCTCAGTCATATTTATGACTCTGAAATGTGTGCTATCTCAGTACTCCCTGCTCCGTTACATTATTCAGCTGCCAACTGTCCTGCATTTCACATCCTTTACAGGCATTTAACATAAAGTACACTTCATTCTGGCATTGAGTCTTACTTTTTTCCTTCAGATTCCCATATCATCTCTATTTTTATCCTATTCATCTGGATATTTGACTAATGCCAGTTACTATGTTTAGGAGTGAAGCTCTATATATTTACTACTTTACTTTGCACATCATTGTATTCACTGAATACCATGGTTTTGCTACACATTTTCCATGGAAAGTCCCTACTAGACACTATGTAAAATCAGTAGATATTCCAAATAACGCCTCTCAAGTTATTTTTCTTATTTTTAAAATTTGGTTTCCTTTCTTTCTCTATATGGCTTTCAAGCCTTTTCCTACCATTTCCAGCTCTTTCCTTCACGGCACTCACAATCCTCATGCCAACATGTCTTGGAAGACATGTCAACCCTGAGAGGTGCCATCCACTTCTACAGGTAGCCAAAGCCAGGTTGGTTGCATTCAAGAAACCTATCTTGGTCTGTCTCAACATCCTAGAACAGCTTCCTCTTCTTCTGTCCTTTCTTTTTGTACCACTCAAATAAAAAAATAATCCTTGTTACAGAAAATGGAGAAGTACTCTCACCATAAGTTAAATTATACAGAAGCTGTCTTGGGTTTGACTAGACAACTACTGTTTTATATATCAGACTTGCTTTGTTTGTGGCATAAACACAGAGGGTTAAATCTGTCATTTTAATATGGAAAGCCGTTTTGCACAGCACGCAGACACGCGAACACTTATGGTATGAAATAAATGTTGTAGCCATATGCAGCTTTACTCACAAAGCAAAAACATCTCCCAAAAGATTACATTCTCAAGTTGTGTGCTGTTGTGATCTGAAATAAAACAGCATACATATTGTATAATATAAGCATGATAGCATTCACTTCAGAAGTAACTAGCATTGGAATAATAATAATAATTTGCAAAGTGCTGGCTGCCATTCAAAACTCTCCTGAAACCACTCAAAATGCTTGATTGAATAAACTAACAAACAGCTCCTTTCTTCCCTCTGCTTCCTTCTCTCCGCCAAAAATAAAAACCAGACAAACACAGTATGGCTCATGCCTGCATTTCTAATTGATGTCATTCTGACACAGCCGTTTAAATTTTACCAAGTCCAGAGCCCATTTCAGAAAATCTGAATTATCTTTTAAAGAAATACCATTTATTATTGCATGGTTTGTACTAAACTCTTCACCTACTGGAAGCTGGACTGAATGTTAATGCCAGATTCTTACTGTAGTCTGTATACAAGTGATTTACGATTCCTGCAGAAATTCAAAGTGGATAAAAGCTTGTTTTAAGTTATATTTTTCATTGATTTTAAATATAATTCTTGAACCTGGTGACTGTGTGAATTGCCTTTCCCCACCTGCTCCAAAATCTTTTAGGAAAATTCTTTTGTTAAACTGCCTTTTTATTTAGATGTACTGAAAGTAAAGTTTATATTTCACCTGATTAGAGTACAAACCTTGTGTTGGCAGCTACTGAGACAGAGAGCAACCACAACATAGTCTCAAATCTATGAGGAAAATGTCTTTCACTATACCTAGTTCTAAATACAATATGCAGAAAAAACAGGGGAGAGATGAAAAACACCTACATAACCTACTGGGAATGAATGCATCTGCTACTTGTTGAATTTTCAAGAAACACGTGTTTCTATTTTCCAAATTATATACCTAACACAGAACTGGCTTCCACCTCCTGCCAGCAAATGTTTATTTATTTATTTATTTTAAATTGAGAGACGGCATGTGGGAGAGAGAACGACATTTTACTGGAGCACCAAGATTCTGACGCTCTAATTGAATTTAGATGACCTCTGTTATTTTCAGTCCTAACTGGCCAGATAGAGTGAAGTTAAGTCAAATGTTTTCAAAAGGCCTATTGAGGATAACTTATCTGTGTTAAGATCCTACTTTTTAGGAGCGCATCTTTTAGGATGCATTCTCAACTTACATCTACATAAAACTATTTAGCAGAGTACAATAGTAATATAGTAATATTGTAATACTATTTACCAGCGTACAATAGTAAAAGTTTGATCCATTCAGCCTAAATATTCCTGTAAGCATTCACGTCTAGAGCTGTGATCCACCAAACCTACTCAGCTGCCACCTGCTGTGAATGACACTGGAGCCCACGAGATATCCCCACCAATACACCAACAATCTTACTCCCCCTCTATGGCCCACACAGCTTCAACAGATTTCAGAAGTCCACAGTTAAAAAGAGGACTTAAAAGATTTGGTCTTTTCTTCACAGACTTTTTTAAAATTTTATCTTTTATCTGGCTTTTGTAATAACAAAACAAAAATAGTCCAGGCACAAGGGAACGAAATTTTGATGACCTAGGGCCTATGTTAGGTTTGTTTTGTTTGCAGACATTCAGAGTTTTCCCAATTAAATGCTGGCTTTAATCATGCCATCTATTCCTAGTTGGCAGACACTAGTAATTTATCAAGATATTTCAATAGATGATGTATTCTGCAGGATATAATAGTCATCTACATATTCAAATGGCACAACTTGCAGACATTAATGATTTAAATATAAATTTAATACAAATTAAATATAAATAAATCCCTATTTTTAAAATTTGCTGCTCCTTTCCCCCTCTTTATTAACCTAAATTAGAATCTAATGACTGTATATTCTTCCCTGTTTCTATTTGGAGGGATTTAAAAAGGAAACAAAAAAAATCTCTGTGCATGTTAGAAATGGCGGGAAATTTAGTATTTCCCAATATTTGCTGAAATTTTAGCAAAAGAAAACATGGTTTAGCGAGAAAAAGGCAAAACAAGCTGGTCACCATAACAGTTTGTGAGAAATCATATAGGCTATTCCCTATTGCCATCACAACAGAATGTTTCCTAAACTGTGTATTCAGGCAGAGCAATTAAGAATGCAATAGTACCTCCCAAAGAAAATAAAAATATCACAATCTTACAGCTTCTTACACTCCAGAGTCCTGAGCCCAAATTTATTCACATTCAGGTTGAAGTCTGTAACAGCTCTGGAGACGGATTTCATTAACATGATCTTCATTGCTTCACTTCTCTTTCAAAGTCCTCCGTACTCTTTAGCTCTGAAGAGAGCCAGTGCTTGTTAATGGTAGAGCAGTCATATGGTAGATCAATAACCTAATAAGGGCAAAACTTTAAGTGCAGGAGGAGAGCAGAGAATGAAGGAGAAAAACGTTTCACAATTTATGTTTGTTCCTCCCCGGTGACAGATGTGAATCAAAGTCTACCAATATGAACTGGGAGTTCTGGATCAGATCCTAAAGCCTACCCAAAAATCCAGCTAGATTACATGGTTATTTCAGTTCTAAGTCCTGATGTTCATTTTAACCCTGCTCAGCAGCTGGCAGCAATACTGGTAGTTTCTAAGTTTGGCTAAATGCATGCTCCAGTGAAAATCTGTTTTAAGGCCATGATCACTCATGAAGGCTTGTATACTACAAGAGCCTAGTTTACTACCAACTGTTTTCACAAAGAATCAGCTCTGCTGAGGAACTTGGATAAAAGGTCTTTTTTATTAGTTCAGTGGAAATTAGATGCCCCAAATGATCTGAGAGCCTGCATCACAGTGCCTGCTAGTCTGCATGGTAATACTATGATTATGATGATAATGATCTACAACAGTGTACACTAGCATACTTTTCTGATCTGTTAGGCATCCGACAAGCAGTCATCAGACAGGAAAATGGTGCAGAGTTAAATCCTTAAATATCTCTTAGGTCAAGAACCTCCATCTTTCCTGCAACACAGAAAATTTTGTTTGTATCCAACCAACCTCATGAAAATTAACGCAACAGTAGCAAGTTAGCGATATCTTTCAACTCTCTGTGTTAGGCAATGTGTGATTTGGCACATTTGTTATATTTGTTGTCCTTTTCATCCAGAAAATCAGAAGCTGTGTCAGAAGAAACCCTGTGAGCCTCTAAGTAAAAGCAGGGAACTCTCCTGCAGCAGCCAGCTTTAATGAGGTATTGCAACACCAACCAGTGTATTTCAAAGGCAGAAAATCCAATGACTTTCTGAAAAACAACACACCCTCATCCCATTCTCACCAGTGCTACAGCCTAACATGCATCAATTGGCTTTTACTTTTTTGTGGAAGGATATAGTTTGACCTAAGCCACCAGAGGTAAATGATTATATGATTTAACAGGCACTAATGCTTGTTTAAAGCTTCGCCTGAGAAGCCAATTTCACACCCACAGCAAACACTTCCTGCATTACTCCAAATACTACTCTTTCCAGGTATCACTTGCTACAAGTTACCTGTTGTTTTTGAGCTAATTACCTTTCTGTGAGCATCATGCGGTGTTGAAAAAAAGACATTAGAGTTAGTTCATGCTCCTGGTGCAGGATTTTTCTTCATCGTACAGTTTACTACAGCTTTACTGAATCCAGCACCCATGCTGGTGGGCTTCTTGTTGTTGGCCCCTGTGCACAGAGGCTGCTCCTGTCAAAGGAAACTTTTCTCTCGTAATCCACTTAATTCTATCCTCTTCAGCTTCCTCCTCTGAACTTCACTTTATTACAACTACAGATTCACCTAAGGGCAACAGCTCACACTCTGCTTGAGTGATTTATTTTTCTTCTAACAGATTTTCAGGGGGTTGTTAAAGCCAGTTTGGTTTTAATCATGACTAACAACCTTCAAGTATTTTTTTTTTAAATACATCTACTGAATCATTAAAACCATGTATAATTAGAAATATCTCTGTTTTCAATATAGGTAGGAATTTCATTATTCTCCTGTTCCTGAAGGAAATACACATTAATTCATAATTTTAAAATAAAATTGAGATTCTTCTGCAACAAGTATCTTTTTAAATATATGTTGGGTTCTTCTTTATGAAATACATCTTCAGTATTGATATTCTATTCACTTTCCTGGCTTGGTGGCTGTCAGATGCATACAGATGATAAAAATGTATTGTGTATTTAATATCCACACAATTTTACACTTTATTTTAAATTTATTACGTATTAAAGCAAATAAAGCATTCCATTAAACAAGACAAAATCTAATTGCAGAGAAAAGGAAGTGGTAACATAAGCCAATAAGAAATCCTTCAAATTATATTAATTCTACAAATGATTACGTTTTAAAAAATTAATACCATGGGGCGGTTCTACATTGTGTGCTTCCGTTCAATGAAATTGTATGCCACAGAACAGAGTAACATTGTGATGAATGAGCACCTCTGTGTTTTGGGACAAAGAAACTGACTTACTTTGTTTTGAAGAGTCTTCAGAAATCTACCTCTTAAAATTCATATCCTCTGCAATTCCCAGTTAGAATGCTTAATGTCCCATATCAAGTTCAGACATACAAAACAATGATCCCCATAAGAAGCACTTAATTTGCTTTGCTTTGTTCCTCTAGCTTCAAGTCAGTGCAGAATACTCACACATTATGTGGACCGAACCATTTCAAAATGACGTGCTTTCTGCTGGTCTGATACAGAGTTTTTTAAGACTCATGTTCTACTGAGCACTTAACTTTGCCTTTCTATAAAACTGACACGTTAAAGATTAAACGAAATACTGAAATCTGGGATGAGCAAAGACCTGTAAATTGGCAAACAGAATTGTTATATGAAACAGAGAAGGTCATTTATTATCTCTCTGCCACAGCTGACTCATCTGCACAATGAGGACACCAAACTACCTCAGCACAGCACTGCAAGGCTTTCCGTTTATAAGCTTTTTCAAGGTCCCTAAGAATACATGTGGAAAACATCACTACTAAGTCTTATTAAAGGCCAGCCTCTGAACGTACTAAGCAATAATGGAGCAATTGCAAATACCACTATGTTTCTTAATAAAGAAAGAAAGCTTTCTTCAAAGTGTAACTGTTTATGATTTATCATTGATCCTTAGAAACTGCTTGTATGCCCAAGAATTCAATTTATGAAGCGATACTTTAAAAGATAGCTATAGGAAAAGCAAGAGGGCTTTAAATTGACAAAACATTTATTTTCTTGGAAGCCATTAGAGTTGACGTTTATATTCCTTTCACATGTCTATCTGACAATTCCTTTTGCTATTTTTTTCCAATGAGCATTGTTCAGTTACAATTTTTCTAAAAAAGAACTGGATTATGAGAGAGGATGTGGAACTGCAGAATGGGGTCTGCTCTGGTGGCCCAGAAGGAGAAAAGTGCTACGGACTGGCAGGCACAGTCCAGCACTGAGGGAAGTCATGGCTAAAGCAAAAGGGAGTGGGATCATGGGTCTTATGCAAGACTCCTCTTTAACTGTGTTTGTCTCAGGAAAGAAAGCTGTTTGAAAAGCTGGAGAATACCCGGTAGTGACACAGGTGGACAAATAAATTTAAAATTTGTCCAAAAGTTTAATGAACATAGACTTTAGCAGTTATTAGTGCTTGCCTTAGCCCTTTAAATCTAACCCTTGGCTCAAGTCAAACATATTTAACTTGCCACCTCCCAAAATCCCTCCTCAAAAGTATTTTAATAACTCTCAGGAAAACCTCAGATGGCACATACTTCAGGAGAGAATCTGCAGCTTGCCAGTAAACTATGGACACACTTCTCCATGCACTGCAAAACAGAAGAAGCAGGGCCACGAGGACAAAAAAAAACAGAATTAGATTTGGATTCTGTTCTCTCATCTTGTTCTTACTGAATGAAAATTGGAAGAATGGGGCTTCATCCAGATCTACTATAAATACCTTTTTCCCTCTGGAGAGGGCATCTGGAAGCTCTTTTAACGACAGAAATTTTTTTCCAAAATTCCCATCCCTCTACAAAAAGCACCTAAGTTGGTTTTTCTTTCTTTTTTTTTTTAAATACTTTCTTCTTAATGTAAAAACAAACTAACAAACAAAACCCAAAAAACAAGCAACCAAAACCCAAACCTAATCCTCAACTAAATACATGCCATTTGTTTAATTGTGGAGACAGAGGGGGTGATGATAGAAGCTGAAATAAGAAGAGGAAGGAAAACATTCAGAAGCCAGACTGATTAAAAACCGGGACATAACACTGCATTTAGAATTTGCTATTTTTGCCGTTATTCAGGGGCAACAGAGTTATGCCTGCACTCCAAGAAGCTTCAGAAGATCGTTTTGTTTAATAAGCTCAAGGATCCGAGAAAAACATTTGCTGGGAAAAATACCAGAGGAGCTTGGCTTTCAAAGTGATTCAAACACAGCTTTTTACTACAAAGTGTCTTTTCAATTAGAATGCTAGGAATCAGAGGAGGCTAAGATGTAAGGTAATGAGGGCAAGCATGACACGGCAGCCTTAGGGCTCCGGGGGATTTTCCTTCAGCATTTGATTCACCCCCTTGGAGGAACCTGCGGTGAATCTGATAGCAGGCACTTGCTTCTCTTGTCTCGTGCCTCATCTTTCACGTCTTGTGTGCTCTGTCATACCTTCGCATCTATTGTGCACACACCACTGCAATTACAGAGCTTTTGTTTCCAGGAGTTCACCACTTTATTCTTTAAGAAAATAAAACAACTTTAATAACATGAGGCCAGGCCTGTTTCTAGTCACTGGGAGATTAAATGAGGGAGGGAGGCATCATCTGAAAGTCTCTATGTGTTGGAAACATCAAGTAATGACCTTTATTACTAATGACCTAGGCCCTCCAGCAATGAACCTAGACAACACTGATTAAGAGAGAAGCCTGCTGCTTTTTACAGGCATATAAAATAAAAGTAGTCTTTGTGTTAATAGAGAGCGGTATGACACAGAAGGAAATGTAAAAATGAATGAGCTATAAAAAGAAGGGATTTTTCCCTCCTCTGTGGAAGACAATAAGAAATTAATCCAGAGATATAAAAGCTTGAATCATAGTTTCATAACCCATTGCAGAAGCAGATCTTTACAAGGTAATGGTAACTAAATCTCACACTGCATATTTGCAGAAAAAAGACAGTAGACAGTAGCTTCCTTCCAGGTATGGTATAGAATAGAAACTTACGCTTAACAAAGTATCAACCGTCACCCTTAGAATAAATAACTCATCCTAAATATTTTTGCATTATATGCCCATTAAAAAAAAAAAAAGGCAATGGAAATCTTACCTATTTCTACTAATACTGAAGCTAAAGCTTCCAAAAGACCCATCTTGCTTTTCCTATGTGAATACCAAGTCCTTAGGCTAGAACAAAGTCATGAAGAGTCACAGGACATGACAGGTTGTTACAAGACACCTGTCCTGGGAATACATCTTCAATGGAAAATGTTCTCATCTAACCTATGCCATTCCCAGCACCACACTGTAAGAGCACTGATAACACATAAAGCTTTTTATTATTAAACAGTTACGGCTCACAGCCACCATTAAGAGTCTGAGCATTCATGTTCACGTTTATGACAGGTACTAGATGCAGCAAGAGAAATGTGAAGAGCATGTTACAGAAACACTTCTGTGGGAAAAGATGTCAGAAGAAAACAAAAGCTGCAAACAACAGGGAAACTCCAGAAATATAAGGTAAGTGGATAACAAATGACAGCTAACATCAGAAGTCAAGTGTCCTTGCTCTTCCACTATAAGACAGTTTGGGTGTTACCAAGTGATGAGGAAGAGCAACACAAACTCTCAGTAGTATCATCTGGCTATTTCTAATGATATGGATATACGAAATTTGGTAAAACTCAGGTGATGGTAAATTATGCCTGCCGCCTTCTTTGTTGTATCTGCAATGCAGTCAAAATATTTGTTTTTCCCTTTGAAGAAAGAAGGGATCCCCACTCCTATCACAAGCGAAAGGATTTCAGCCTGGAAGTTCAGCTTAAATTATACCAAATTAGGGGAAGTAAAGTCTGAGTCTCAGAAACCTGAGAGGCAGGGAATTAAAAGAGAAAGATAAAATGGCAGTTTAGCATATTACTTCTGTTGCCTCAAATTTGAGGAGTAACAAACAGAAATCACAATGGAAAGATGGACAAAGGCTGGTCTTTGTAAAAGAGGATACATATTTCTGTTGACTTTGGGATTTGGTGCCATATTTGTACATATTAACATCCCCCATCCTCTTTCAGTCTTGGCCTCACCACAATTCCACACTGCTTCACACCTTGCAATCATCCTCTTGATACAGTGCTGATGTCTGGAACATCTCCTTGTTACCTGCATGTGTATACAAATAGTGATGTCTATTTTTAGATTGGTGCCATATGACCTTATACCTGACTGATTAAAGACAAGTTTATCTGCTTATGTCATTTACTTATTCACGTGTCTCTGAATCCAGCATTTTATCTTGATATGTTCTGTTGACCCAGAGCCTGTGAAGGCTACCATGGTCTATCATGGGCTAAATTAGGGTTTAAAATATCTTTTGTCAGGACAGATTAAAGAACAGAAAACATTCCTATGCACTATAGTTCAGTACATACACAGAGTCATCAGTCCATACACACGATCACCCAGGCAAATGAGCAGACAGCTTTCTTCAGGTGCTAGGCCCTCATCTGGGCTGGAGGGCTGGAGCACCTATGCTATGAGGACAGGCTGAGAGGACGGGTTGTTCAGCCTGGAGAAGAGAAGGCTCCAGGGAGACCTTAATAGCAGCCTTGCAGTACCTAAAGGGGGCCTACTGTAAGGATGGGGAGGGACTCTTTATCAGGGAGCATAATGATAGGACACAGTATAATGGCTTGAAACTGAAAGAGGGTAGATTTGGATTGGATATCAGGAAGAAATTCTTTACTGTGAGAGAGGTGAGGCACTGGAACAGGTTGCCCAGGGAAGTTGTAGATGCCCCATCCCTGGAAGTGTTCAAGGCCAGGCTGGATGAGGCTTTGAGCAGCCTGGTCTAGTGGGAGGTGTCCCTGCCCAGGGCAAGGTGTTGGAACTAGTTGAACTTTAAGGTCCTTTCCAACCCAAACCATTCTGTGATTCTGTGCTCTGGGACATCCTAAGATTGTTTCCAGCAGGAAGGGTAGGACACCTCCCTCCTCATGACCCCGGTAGAGTGTTCAAGACCAGGGCATGACTTTCAGCAAGTCTCCTAAATCGTGCAACAGTCAGGGTCTCCTTCCCTTGACCTGTGGGGGCAATCACATGCTAGTTTTTATCCATCAGACCACTCTTCTGCACACAGAGACTCATCAGGTACCTATTGTATCATTCTGTGATGTTACTTGGCCACTTTCTCCTTGGACCACTTTTTGATCTGCTGTGTTTCCCCAGGTGACAGAATGCAGTCTGCAGCAGGCAACGCATTTTGTCCTGGCACCACAACAGCTTGCACGCTGATCTTTTTAGGACTTTCTCATTCTCAGTGTTGGCTTGCCATCTGACCTCAAAGCTGTACATCAAAACTTCACAGATCCCTGTAGTTTCATCTAAAATGCCATCATAATTCACAGATCAACCTTCCTGAAGGTCTATGACTTTGTTATAAAAGAGCGGTATTGCAAGCACACTCCATGTCAAAATTCAACACAGCACCTGGAAGTCTTTCTCCAAGATATTTGTGCATGGCATGAACATATGCAGCATTAGTCTCCAAGCCTTGATACTACCTTTTCCAGAGACAATCCTAATCTTTCAGCATTGAGCTGTGATTTCAATCACCCAAGTGAGATTTTGATCCTTAAGAAATGCAACTTTCATACATGCTTTATGAATAATCCTGTGCAGAACATGGCATTACATTAAATGCATTTTCCAGACCCACACAGATTATAACTTTCTGTATGTCCTCTGCATTATGTCTACAATTTTTTAAGTCTTTTCTTAGCCAGACTCTTCTGAAAACTTCAGCTTTTGTGGAAATATGCTGGCTTAGTCTTCATATTCATCTAAGTGACTGATGGACACTTTAAAAATTAATTTCTGTACTATCTATACCACTGAGCTCTGAGACTTATGCTCCAAGTTTTCATAGTTCTTCCTCAGCTCTTTCTTAAAACATTAAAGATGTGTTTGCCTCCCTTCCAGCTGCTGGTTCTACAGCTACTCAAAGATCTTTCATGAATGAATTTTTTTCACTTTAAAATTGCTATTCATGAAAACTAAATGAGTTCAAAAGAATGGGATGACTTGAATTATATTCTTGGCTTAAAAGGTTCGTTTTTATTAAATTTGTTTATATTCACAACAAATTTTTACTTGGATATTTAAGCTACCTAGAATCTATAAATAGTTGATAACTTGAAAAAAATATTTCAATTTCAAAATAATAATTTTAGATGTATCTGTGCAGAATAATTTACATAGTCTGCTATTCCAAAAAGATCAGTGCTTGCTAGCTTTCCTATCCATTACGCTACAGCCTCCAAAATAGCATGTAGAGCAGCCAAGTGTCAGGCTGCGTGCAGAGCTCTGATAAAAGGGGACGTCAAATCTCGAATTGCGCCCAGCAACTGTGGCAGAAAACACCAAAATGCCAAAAGGAGGAATGAATTCAAGTACAAAGTCCCTGCAAGTTGAAACTCTCAAAAGAGAAGATAAAGCAGTAAGGGCAGTGCAAGTTGTCTGCTGACATGCTCATAACTGCGCTGAGCCTTTCCTTGTCAGGCTGCTGCTCTGAACAACCTCCACCCAGGATAGAAAATGCTGTCATTGCTCATCTCTCATTACCAGCCTGAGCACAGCTGTGCCTCTGCATTTTCTGTATGGGATCGTCTTTGTCAAATACAGTGATACTACTTGGCAGCTGGGCAATGTGTCTTCCTTCTGGCCAAGGTAAAACCACTAGCTTACAAACAGACCCCTGCAAGTCTTCTCTGCATTAGAGAGTCAACCCAGACTTTCACACAGCTATGAATACCCTACTCCCTTCAACTACCTCCTCATTATGTAGAAACATCTGCTGAGCTTAACGGTAACCTAAACTCAGGCTGTCTGGTTCAGCTGGGCACATAGGACAGGGATTGGGGTGTTCATTCACTCAGCTGATAACCTACTCACTTTCCAAGCTGTTCACAGTGGGGCTGGGCTTCCAGTGGCTTCCTGTATTTCTGCTGAATATCCAGGACAGACAACTTCTTAAAAATACGCAGCTTCTTGCAAAACAAAGAATTTAAGATGCACCCAAGTAAATGGACCAATGTAGCACCAGAGGGGATACTCCAGACTGGCTGCACAACTTTGAGCTGCTCTAATTTCTGTGATCAGATCAGTTTGCTTCTCACCTGGGATAACTCTAACAAGCTGGAGAATAATTTTTAAAGAAAAAAAACACAATCCTTTTAGAGAGCTTAAACACTTAATTTCCTTTAAAACGATTATTTGAACCAATGGCCTATTGAAGTCAATGCCATTTGCTGATTATCACTAGCACCCATAATTGTAAAAGTCTAATTACATAGTTATTTTAAAGGAATGTTTGTCAAATGATTAAGCCAGATTGATGTACATGAACCACAAATTTGACTGTAAAAGCCTTTATTTCAAAAAAAATGGCATCCAAGGCTGGATTAAAGAGTAGAAATTCCTAGAGCAATAAAATATTATAGCTCAATTTAAATAAGGTTTCTACTCAGCTTTTACTCATGCCCTCAAAACACTGGAATGGAACATCCTTTCTTCCTTATTTTGCAGCTGCAAAATCAACGTACGCCTTAATTGTGTTAACATCTATCTCTCCAAAAGCATTAGGACTGAGAACAATTCTACTTTTTTTTATACATTAAGAAATTAGAAGTATGTATGGCTGGTCACACAGATGTATTTGTGCCTGAGAAATGCAGAAAAATGTAATCAGACACCAAGAAACAAAGAGACCAAACTCCTAAAAATCTCATCCTCTCTCTGAGGTGGTTTTGCTGTACTAAGTAATATTCTGTGACAATTTCCAACAAAGATATAAGAGTTTCAGCACAGGGCACCATATTGGCTGGACTAATAACACAATTAGAAACCCCTATATCTTGCTCAGAAAAAAAAAACAAAACAAAAACAAAACAACAAAAACCAAACCCCAAAAAACCCAAAGTGTGTGATTCAGTCTCCCCACAGCTTCTGTACCATTTCACACGGGTGTCTCTTTCAAGACATTCTGCTAATAAAAAAATGGTAATTCCCTACTCTTATTAAAAATTATTTTAAAATAATTTAAAAAGCGCTATTGGAAGAGTAATATCTAGAATTTATTTCTGCTATTTTATCCCAAAATCAAGACGACCCTGTTGGTCTCCTCTGGGGTAAATCATGAGATCTTTGCCCACTCTTTCCCCAAAGTTCAACAAATTTTTCCTGTGCTTATTGCTGCAACATTATTGGGTACAGTTCCCACTAATCATTTGAAATTTGCTGATTTGTGATGTACATGATTTAGGATGAACCATCACAAATTCTTCTGTAGTTATATGCAGTATACTGTAAGACTATTACTGACTAGGAGCCTAACTTGAAAACATCTGTTAAGTTTAAATTAAAGTCATTCTAGCCTAGCTTTTACTACAGGTAGGAACAAAGCGTGTTACACAAAAACTGTTGTTTTACAACTGTCATAATTCAACAGTGATAACACTACTCAAGTCATAGATTATAACCAAAAAACTATGATAAGACTGGACCAGCACCCCCTACAAGCTATATTAGAGAAACACAGAAATCGTGGTGCTTGTCCCAAGCAGTTTACAATATGTAAGAAGAGAGACCCACACAGAGCATAACAGGTAAAAGAGCATGGGGAAACATCTCATAGCAACAGAGACCACAGCATACCAGCCTCCTGACCTTACTTTAACTAAATTGCGTTTTTTATTCAATGGAGAAAGCTCTTCAAATGTTACTGATAGTAAAAAAGAAAACCTTTCCTAGGTACATCTTTTATAAGCAATTTGTTGATTCTCAACATTGCAGTATCCAAGCATGCCATTCATTCTGCTTTGTTTCTTGCAAACTGGCAATTTTGCAAAACATATCACAGCTGCAAGTATATCAGTATATAAGTACACGGTAAGAAAAAAAGCATCCTTTTATAACTGAAAAAGCTGTTTTCTCTTTGTTGTCTTTGTTACATTCCATAATCATTAACAAACCCCAAAATTAGCAGTATGCAGCTGGTCTAGCTGCCGGCAGAATCTTTTTTTTTCCATGGGATGGAAGATTCATGTTTTCCTGTTTCTAAAAAGACCAAGTTCACTTACACTGGATGGATGAAAAGGGTAGTGATCTTTTTGGCAATGGTTTGATATGAAATAATTTCATTCCTTTTACAGATAATCTGAGTAATCCCTTAGCAACACCTATCATTTTTCTCTCCCTATCACCTTTCTAAAGGCTGACAGTTTGGAAAGCGCATTAAAATCGTGCTTGATAACAATGCTCAATATTTCACCTCCCAGTTGAACGCCGTGTAGTCAAGTACTACTATCGCAGGTGAAGAACCCTCACTGAAATTCTAATTAACTGTGACTAAACCCAACTGTGCTTAGTTCTTGAGGCACAAATACAAGGTTTGATGGCTGCAGGCACTACCATCAAATGAGATTACTGCTTTTGCCTAAGTGATGTTGTTATTACTCAAGTGGTTACCATACGGTGATACAGAATAACAGGGGACGCCACACACAGAGACAGAAGCCCCCAACATGAGCAAACTGAGCTTCTGCAAACCTGCCCCAAATAGGCGTTTGGTCCTGCAGCAGCTTCACAGCTGTGCTACCATGTTTCCAGGGAGGCTGCATCCCCACTCCATCAGGGGGGAACGAGGTATTTCACAAGGCCTTCCCTGATCTCCATCCAGCCACTGGTATGGCTTTGGGAAGGAAGGTGTTTTTTCTTTGGGGGGGTCAGTGGTGATAACCATCAACGTGGCAAATCTTCTGCCCATGCTGGAGTAGCAGTCAAGAGACCCTGGCTGTTTCATAATTAGTGTGAAAGCACTAACAGACTTCCAGGTGAGAAGTCTAGAAGCAGATAGGGAAAGATTTCTGCCCAGTAATGTTGAGAAAAGGTCATTTTGCATCAGAAAAAGCTTCTGAGTTGAAAAAATCATTGTTCCCACCCACTGCCATGCTATCCACAGGTGAGCAGTCTTCAAATCTCAGTAATCAAACCTGCAGTTCCTCCCTTGTGTACAGATTAGCAAGACTCTGCTCTGCCATATTATTCATTTATTTGAGAGATATAACAGTACCTAGGAAACAAGAACTACTGTAATTTGATTCTTTTTCCATAGACTGTATTGTGTGCTGTATACAATACTGCATAAATCCTCCATGGAATACTCTAAAATAATAAATAAATTGGTTTTCTTTCTCAGTGAAACCATATTAACCAAGAAGAATACACAGAAGGAAGCAAGGACTGAAAGTCTGTAAGAATCAGAGCATGCAGGTAGCAAGTTGTGTATCTTATAGTGCAAATGAATCAGGGTTCAGACCTACTGAAATTTAAATAAACACCCCACTCCTTTTATTAAAGAGCTTCAAGGATGCAAATAATTTGTATTTAAAACAATGGCTTTACATGTTGCAACAGATCATTTTGAAACAAGTTCCTTCCTCTGGTAGTAGAAATTCATGTCACCTTCACCAGTCCAGAGGGTATACTTTAGGCATAAGAACTTGTCCTGTGCCCTGCCTTACTGTCTTTTCAGATTCTTAAGGCAAGTCAATAAAAGCAGGTGGAAGCAAAAGTATTATTTATTGGACAGAGCACGCCAAAATATTTGGGTTCCCTTCTTTCAGCTGAAAATGTTCTTCTCTTCCTCGCATACCCCCATCAACAATCTCACCAAACATTAGTTTCCTGCAAACAAATAACCACTCCTTAGATCTGCAAAACTGGATGGGAATTTTAAGGAAAGGCATCATATATTATTGTATTATTAACACATCTTAATCAAATCCCAGCAGAAACCACAAGTATAACATCAACTACAAAAAGTTTGAGTCTAAGTTTTTAATGGAGATTCAGGAACAGCCTGTTCTTAGGACTTAGAATTTCTTTCAACCACTTCACACATCGTTATCCAAGCATCTTATTTGAACTGCTTGATAATTTTCATCCGAAACACTTCTCTCTTCATGAGATTGATAAACCAAATGTTCTCAGTAAAGGTCTGTTTTTCTTTTTCATTTTGCTCATTAGAAAAAATGAGAGGCAACATTTCAATTTTTTTTAAGACTTTTTTGCTTTTAACGCAAAGTAATTACCAAAAATGCAAATAGAACTCTGCTTTCTCTTGTCTGATAAAAAGCTAATTTTACCATTTAACATTTCAAACCAAATGTTTGTTTTGTCATAAGTATCACAGAAAAATAAACAATGTCATTACTTTCCAGTACAATTCACCTATTCTTCAGATAGAACTGATCTATTTCCACCAACAAACTTGGATAACTGGCAGAGATTCTTCATCAGCCTGCTCTTGTTACCAAGCTTTTAAGGTAAAATAGTTTTCACACATCTATATTTTCAGTATATTTTTTGCTGATGCTATTTCCTCATTGACTTTGTTTTTATTAAATATAAACCCTACTACAGCAACTACTTCCATATCTATTTGTTATGTAAAAGAGGAAACAATGAATATTCATGTTTGTTTCAGTTAACGAACAACCCAAAAGTGGAATGCATCATACCTTTTTAATCTCTATGCCAAGCTGAAAGAGAGTAAATCGCGAGTTTGTTGAAGAGTAATAAGGAATGGGAGAAGAATAGCATATCTATTTCATGCCCTGGATTTAAGAGCAAATACATCATAAGATAATGTTACACTAATAATACTAACAACAACGTTACAGTTTTAGGTTCAGATTTTTCAGTTCCACGTCACTGATATTATATTCATATAATTTTCACTTCCAAGTTTTAAATATTATTTTACCAAGATGAAACAGGATAGTCCCAATCCTGCATTTGAGAGGTGGCCAAAATTTTTTAAATGTTTCAAATTGTGTAAAGAAGAAAACAGAAGAACAAGTAAGAAAGGCTGAACAGTGGCAAAAAACCTACACCTACAAAGCAGTCGAGCACCTTCCTGTTAAGAGACTTCCAAACGCAATAAATACACAGGTATGAATCCCACTGCAAACTAAACTCTTTAAAAAAATAACCACACAATAATGCATGCAGAATGTGCCCTCATGATGGAAAATGTCTTGGCACTGCATGTTAACTAGAGCACAAATAAGGCTATTGCTTACCGTGCACAGTAATTGCATTTGAAGGTACTAAAAGGCTGTGCACAAGGTGTCCTCAGCTATACAGAACAAGGAAGCTAAGTAATCTCCACTCTTCAGAAGTGAAGGAAAGCTGATATAGGAGAATATTGCTTCTGTAGACATCTCTCCCTGTGTTCTCCCGGTCTTTGACTTTCCCCACTGCCTCACTTGCATAAAATTTTTCTTCTGCCATACAGCTGTTTTCCAGGTTAATTTTGTAACATCTCTCTATTTAAAAATTGCAGTTAATTGATCAACCTTTCTCATCACCTTCATAAGTCCGCTTTTGTCTCCCCATCACATTTGTCTTCTACTCTTAGCACAGGAATCTGAAATGAGGCTAAGTCAGTATTTCTACTCTATCAAAGATATTTTGCCCTTTTCTTTTTCCCTCTTTACTGTAGAACTAATATCTGAAGTGATTTTATCCTTTAAGAGACTTTATCCAGTGTCATGCAGAGAGAGAAACAGACTGAAGCGTTCTAACCTGTGCTTCTGTACTGTCTGATCTCTTCATTGGTGGGATTTTGGCATCAGAAGCAAGCTACCCTGCTGGATGCTTATGTAATACGTAGTCAAAGCCAGCAGATTGCAAGAAGGTTGAGTTAACTTAAATAGGCAAAAAGATGCAATTTTATATTGCACTCTGCAACCTGAAACAAAAATGTCAATGAAAAGTCAGAGCTAGGAAATTATAATTTACATTTTTCACATGTGTACAGCACTTCTGTCTGTAGATCCGCAAAATACTATCAATCCTCCTCATGGAATAACTAAGACAAAAAGAAACATCCGGAAGCTCAACAACCAAGGATATAACTTTATTCCTCCTACCATATTAGAGCATGCTTTAAATGAACAGGCAGACATAATGCACTAACTTTTTTTCTATAGAAGGATTTTAGTATTAGCAATAAATATGGTACGCATTGCTTTAAATGAAGAAATATTGGCAACATGCAAAAAATTGTCACTATTTTAAACAAGTCTAACCATTTACTAACTCTGCTTCTAAACTATGAATCAGTTGCAAAAGAGGAATTAATTGGCAAAAGAATTCTGAGATGAAATATTTGGCTTGTATGAAGCCAGTGCTATATAAACTTGAGACAAACCCCTCCCTTCTCCTGTTCCATCTGAAGTAGGTGCTGTAGCTACAAGTCACATACCTTTACTGTCTTGGCACAGTTGGTCATTATAACATTTATGATGCAATGAAGTAGACCATAAAGTGCAGTAACTTGTTGGGAACAAAAGACATGTTCTTTTGTGATGAGTGCTCTAGAAACAATTTGCCCGTAAGCTCAATTGTGCATTTATTATTTTATTTATTTTTATCTAATAACGGTACACATGTCTCTAAATCTTTTTGATATGAAGTGCAATGGGATAGGCTTGTTATAAGGTCCAATGAACTCCTCTTGCCCAATAAACTCTCAAGCATTCAAACTCAAAAATAACACCTTGGAGTACCACTTATATATATTATCTCATACTGGAAGCTTGGCAGAGTTTTAGTGATTGGAGACTGTCCCATATAGGCATGGTTGAATTTCTCTATATTTTCTTTATCACGTGAAGAAGTACACAAATTCCTGTGGAAAATTAATCTAATTTCTATTTATCATGTGTTAATTTACCATGACCGAGAGATGTTTTTCTACTGGTACTATAAAGTCCTTTGAAATCTTTATCATACTCCAGTCCAGATTAAGACAGCAGAAGTCCCCTCCCCCTTAATTCACCCCCTTTGGCTCAAAATTTGACCTAAGAAAATTGTATCCCATTTGTTTACAATTGAAAAGATTTAGACAAAGAGTACTACATTTGTCTAACCAGAAGGCTCAGAAACTAGCAGAGATTTAAGTCCACCCAAAATTTACACAAAATTAACTCTATCTGGTCAAGCTTTTTTGTTTCCTTGTGCACATACTGAAGAAATCTAACAATGTAGGTAACTGCCATAAGGAAAGGCGGCTTCACAATGAGCCACCAGGTCTCTCCAAATTCTTCTGAGCTAACAGAACATTCATATCAGTTCACAGATCAAAAGATCAAGGCATTCTTCATTTCTTTTACTCTCCACTGAAACGCCTCCTTTGTGGAAAACACACATTGGAAGAGCCTTTGGGGTTTTTAAATCCCCTCCTTCTGCTGAATACCAAGTCCTAGCAACTGATGGAACTTCATACAGTATAATGAGCGTTAAGTTGACACACGTCCTGAGTGAACAGGAAAATAAGTGACTACTATTTCCATTTCATAGTGAACCTTAAGTGCAGCACAGAGAACGTGCGTAACTTATCACAGTGAGACAGGAAAGGTGCAGTGCATTTCAGACACAGATCAGGGCTGTGTTATCCCTTTCTTTAAAAAGCATATTTTCTGGCTTGTTCTTGAGCATCCACTCTCCTCCTCCTCCCCCCTTTCCTAGGGGTTGCCTTTCAAGGTTGCCTGACTCCATGGCAGACAGCTCTGGGAGCAGGCAAGACAGCTCCAGCAGCTTGTGCTGACAGAAACAGGGGCAGCTGGGCAGGCTAGCTGGGGGGAAGAGGTGGGGGGAGGTCCAACTAGCTGTATTAGGAGGCTGAGGTTCAGCACAAAGACCTAATAGGAGAGTCCAGAGCTCTTGACTCTGGAGCCAGCTGTGCTGTCCTTTCCCCTTACAGGGTCTGATCCTGAAAAGGCTCATGCATGTGCCTGATTCTACCTGGTAGAATTAGATTTACTGATTTCACTAGGACAAGTCACAGCATGGGAAATAAAACAGAGCAATAAGCATGTTTCATAGCTATTGGTAGCACTGGAGGCTCATAATAATTATCTCTCAGTATTCCATTTAACACATATTTGTAATATACAAAAGCAAATAAGCATATTTGCCTTTTTTATGACAAATCAGTTATGCTGATATTAGTCCCATCTTTTCCCCTTATAGTAGGTCATTTTCAAACCATTAAAGAAAGAGAAGCAGCACTGGGCTGTAAAAGTACCTTCCAATACAGATTCAAAAGCCATGCAGACTTGAAACACAAAAATATTAAAATATTTTTTTCTTCCTTTTTTTAGTTTACTGTATCATTCTAGTCCTTCCTATGTTGTATTATTACATTGGGCTGGTGGCAAATTATTGCACTCTTAAAATTCCTCATCCTTGAGAAATAAAACTCCAATCATTTGCTTAGCAAGCAACACATGGGAATCTACAGAGGTTCCCTTAAGATGAGGCTGTCATTGCTTTATAATATTTTGCCTGATGGCTGGTAAAGGTCATCATGATTGTCCTGGAAGAGAGGAGACATTTAAGCAATATCTTCCTTTGCAGGTTTTAATTGTTGAAAGTATATGCAAAGTACAGTGAAGTTATGTCTGATATGCAGTATGCATAACCCTCAACACTAATTAGTACTGCATTGCCTTTGTTTTGCAAATAAAGCAAGAGAGCACTATACTTTTCCAACTTCCCTGTCCTCTTTCTTCCTTTTCCTAGGGCCACAGAATTATCTCACTGAGTAATCACAGTTCACTCACTGTAGTTATAAGCAGAGAATCAACCTCAGGCTAAAGCTGATGCTTTTCTTGTTGCTTATTTTTTTTTTTTTTTAATTATTTTTTACTAAGACAGGTGTGTTCATTACCCTGATTTTATAGATGAAGGAAGTGTTGCAGAGGAAACCAAAGAAAGGAAAACAAAGCACACAGTAGGTTAATTAATTCCCAGCTCGCCTGCCAACAAAACTATGATTCTTTTCACACCAACGTTTGTCACATCGGGCAACAGAATTTAAACTGAGCATAGGGAGGGTTGGACTGGTTAGAAATAAAAACATTTTCTTCATGAGGACACTCAAGCAGTGGCACAGGTTGTCCAGGCAGGCTGCCCCAACCTTGCAGGTTTTCAAAACCCCAGAGGAAACAATCCCTGAGCAGCCTGGCTTGACCTCACAGCTGAACCTGCTTTGAGGACCAGGTTAGACTGGAGATCTTCTGAAGTCCTATCCAACTTGAGTTATCCTCTGCTCCCCGTGGTCAGAAGGAGAGCTTTAGAAGTCTGCAGATTAAAGAACCTTTAAACCAGTTATTTTACATTTTGTAACAATGGACTGAACTGTTGTGATCTGCCCAAATCTTCTGTTTTTGCTGGTCATTGCTGTTGGGGGTGGTATGTGTGTGTGTATTTGTGTGTGAATTACTGTTAATTTGTGAGCAAGCAGTCCTGAGCACTCTTATTTGGGAAAGAATACTTACAAGTGCTCTGCAAAAGCAGTGACAAGTAACTAAAAAACCGACCAAGCAAAACCCAAAAAACCTATTCAAAAGGATCCATCAGAAGAGTAGAAGACAGTTCTTCACTCTGTTTAAAATGATTAGTTGCTTCACAGAGTAAAAGAGAAGGAAAAAAGAATAGTATATTATCTCCTTAAAAATGCTGAATGACACTTTTACTTTTCCCGTCTCTTCTTTTAATATATTCCACAGTCATATTTTCTAACTACTTTTAAACAGCATTCTGTATGAAATAACAGTCAATAAAAAGATATTTTCAAATAATAGATGTTAGTTTTCATGGTAATTCTGAGAAACACAAAGAAAACGAAATGTCATTAAGGGAAAACTACCAGAGAATAGAGTACAGGAGATGCAATTAAATTCCTTCTCTCTGCCAAAACTCATAGAACAAAAAATAAAGATTTTTCATGTTTACTCTTCCCTTTAAAAATCAAATATTCTAGTCACTTCAAATATTCCCCCTTCAAACTCTAGCATAAATGTTGCCATCAGTACCACCGCTTCCATTTCTAGCATTGCATGATTATTTCAGAGATGAAGGGAGACAGTATCTTGGCTTTTGCTGATATGCCAGGCCCAAAGCTCCCAATGAGGGGATTCACTTCAGATTCCCTCCATCTTTCTATAAATAGTGTGCCTGTAAGAGGACAGGGCAGGGGGACCAACTAAACCAGTATTTCTCAGTAAATTATTTACTTCTGTTCCTATTTGCTGTCGCCCACCGTGTGCCTGCCTTGTCTCAAACTAAGCTGTTTAGATCAGGGACTTTCTTATACTATACAGTAACATACAGCACAATAGGACTTAAATCCTCAGTTGGGACATATACCTGCCACAGATAGACACACACACACACAAAAAAAAAAATCAGCTATACAATCACAGCTCTAGAGAAAATACAAGCAGATGAAAGGGAAGCTTTCTCACCATACAGGCAGTTTTGCAATTATAAACATAGAAATTTATATTAGATCATAAGCCTCTTCCCCCTTGGTTGGTTAGACTACATAGGCAGAGGATATCCTGCACAATATCAGATATTCTGATCATGATCTTATAGAAGAAATGCCTAAGTTTGGTGAGACCTCACAAACACTGCAACCAAGCTTTGCTTCAGTGAAGCTACATGAAAGACATAGGAAACAGGCTCAGCAACATGATGGCAAAAGTTTTGATGTCTTTGGATGCTGTGTCCTGAGGGTACATGGGAGACATGTCCTGAGGCACATGGAAGAAGGAATGGAAAAGGGAGAAATACCTGAGTGGGATGCAGGTAGCGGGAAAGATGGTGAATTGCTTTGAACTATCATTAGGAAATGCTGAGGAAAGGAATGATGCCTCACTCAGATTTTGGTTTTACTTCCACAAGAAATTCCCAGCTATATGTCTGCTTGCAGAGTTCAGCCTTTTGCATCAAAAGTGAATCCTGCAACCAAAAAGTTTTATTGGCTCTTCCTACCCATCCTTGTAGGAAATACCGCCACATTCATTGGAAGGGAGAAATCCTGTTTTATTCCAGATGACTGCTTTAAACAGCAGCACTACAGGGTCATTCCCCTTCTTTCCCTCTGGCCTAATTAATACACAGGCAACTCACCTTTAGCCAAGCACACTCTCTCCAGGTTATTAAGCATGTCACAAATGCAGAGGGCAAGCCCAGCTCCACTACAGCCAGCCCAGATCTGCAGACTTATTAGTTAATAGAGGCACTATGTGAGCATAGCTAAACTGCTTGCAGGCATTGACCCAAGTCAGTAAGACCTCTGGACCTAACTTAAGGCATGGCAGAGGCAGCTCCAGTACATTCACATTGCCTTCAAGAAACTGGATCACCACCATACACAGGACGAAGCAGAGAGACTGTACATAGAGCAAGCCTAGATGTGGGCTGTCTGCTCTTCAGATAAAGCTAAAACATATTGCTGGAACTGTGACATCTATTGCAGAGTCAGCTTTGCGTAATAAAACACTCATCAGTGCCTGAATTACCTACAATTCTCTAGGTTATTTTTGCCCTCTATTTATCCAGATGTTGGAGATCTGCCTACTTTAGATATCATACACAGCGAAAGAGCTTCTCCAGAAGAAATTAAGAAAAGCCTTCTTGAAAATTTCTTGTCTTTTAAAAGCTAGGGTTTTCTTATGGTTGGGAGATCTGGGTTCAAATCACTGCTCCAAGATTGGGCAATCAAGGCTTTTAGCCAGTCTTTCACATCCTAAATGAGTGCTCCAGCCATGCTTGAGCAGGACACAGCAGGTGTCCCAGTGGTTAGACAGTCCGTGCTCCTCAACGTGTGAGTATGCCTCCTTACAGGCACAGCCAGAGAATATCTCCCTAGCTACATGATGGATTATGCAATAAAAACAAAAACTGGTTTTTGAGACCCTTCAGATGTAAGCACAGAGCTGCCCGAAACCACGAGAACAGGGGCTGTCCTCAATAGGCTGAGAAAATGGCTAGGAAATTAAATGCCTTCAGGATTTGCTGGCAATGAAGTAAGGCCAAAAATTCAAAGTATCTGAATTATGGATACAAGGCATCTCACTGCTTTCTTTAGACATGAAAGTCTACTATGTAGTTAAGCTTCAGCAATTAAGATTGCTGTGAATGTGTAACAAACTAACTTTTGAGAGAGAAGTTAAGTATGGTCACAGGAGTAGGGTTGCTGACCAGCCAAGCTCTTACTCCAGCTCTGATCTGCCTCTGCAGTTGTCTACTTCTTGTCTATTATTTATCTGCCTCCATTTTCTTCATCTGCAAAGGGAAGGTAGTATTTGCTTAATAGACATGCAGGAAAATCAGTACTCAGTTAGTATTTGCAAAGCTTTAAAGAACTTAAAGCTTTTAAAGAACTGGTGTGGCTTTACTCGGATGGTGACCACCTGAGCTCAGATTTGTGCAGCCAACCCACCTAACTGCACACAGGAGAACACTCTGTGTTGTGGAGACCTCCACCAGGTTTCCAGAAGATAACGAACTTACACACAACTGGAACATGTTTAGCAGAAGACCAGCAAGATGGTTCCAGAGGTTGAAGCAGCTGCCCTGTGAGGAAAGGTTGAGGAAAGCAGACTTGTCCAGACTGGAGGAGAGAAGGCTTTGGTGGGGTATAACAGCAGCCTTCCAATACCTGAATTGCACTATGACAGCTTTCGCTAACCTCCTTTCTAACCCTCTCAGTTAAGACTCACTGGCCACCCAATGTCCAGAGGCAACATTTAACAGAGAAGTAGTGAGGTACTGATCCACTTGTGCCTCCCACTCTGCTTAATAAGAAAAGACACCATGTCTTGAGGTGTGATGGGGAGAGGTTTAGGTACCTGCCTTGATCAGCAGCTTCACAACATCAAAGAGAAATGGAAACAGAACAAACAGACAGGGTCTTTCACTGAGCTTGAGTCTCACTCCCATAACACCGAGCACCAAAGACTCTCTTCTTAAGAATATGTGTGTGTGGGGGGGGGGGTGGCATCTTGTCATGTTCCTGTTTGTATTGTACAGACATGAAAAGAAACAAATGCTTATGATTTGCTACAGAGGTTTTACTTCATAGGCTCCTGGCAAATGTCTCCTCAGCTGGAGGGAAAAAAAAGAAAAAAAAAAAATCTAGTCATCAGCTTGCGCACATCTTATTATAGCAGCCTCTCCACTGAAATTCATGCATGCTGATGACAACGCTGGTACACACACATGTCATCTGAGCTGTTTATAGCCACTCTTTCATTTAATGTGTCTCATCTGCCAGGTTTTTTTGCAGGTTTTGTCTGCTTTACCATGTTATCATTTAAGTCTTTATCTATAAATCAAACTGATATGTAAACCACTTTGTCATCTTTTGTTTTGCAACAGATGTACAGTAAGCAGAGACTGCTTCTGAATAGGAAAAAATGAGAAAACAAACCAGGCTGGGATATGCATGGAAATTCAAAAGAGACAAGATGGGTTTTCTTACTGATAACCAAAGGCACAGAAGGATATTTATGAAAAGAATAAGAGAGGTGAAAAAAATGTGATGATGACACTCTTTAGATGCAAATGTGATTTCTTCCTCTCTACAATCAGGCCAAGGATAGCAATCTGAGGGAGTGCCACGTGGAATAATTAGGGCTGAACTATTTGCAGGAGGCTCACAGGACACAGACGCCGAAGCAGTAATTCAGTTGTATATAAAAAGAACCTAACATAGATTTCTGCTATGTTAATGAGCTTTCATTGACAAGCTCTGATATTTGCCAAGACACTCTGACCACTCCAACCACCTACCATGACTTCTGTGATACCATTACTACTGAGAAGACTATTGCTTTTATTCTCAAATTAGTAACAAAAAATATAAAACCACTGTCCAGTTCAAAAGGCTTCAGAACATCTACTTCGTGATGATAGAAAGTGTTTTATGCACAGTGCAGGATGCCATTTTTCTAGGTTTGCTTGCTTTCTTGACACTATTAATTGCATTTATTATTAGCACTCCTCTTCTGGAGGCCTCTTTCACCATGGAGAGTTGAGCTGATCCAAAACACAAAACACAGATTTCTCCCAGGAAATGGGCAGATGCTAAGGTGCAGTGCTGTAGCCAAAGACCTACAGTCCAGTCCATCTTTGGCACAGACGATGTTGAAAGCAAAGGCATGCCACACAAGGTGAGATATCTCAGTAGATGGCTTGCACGAACCAATGGATCCCATACATCCTCATCTCTAAACCATTTTAAGCATTAGACAAGATCTATTTGCCTGAAGTGTACTTTCTCATTATTCTTGTAATCCACATAAACATCCAAACACCTGAAAATTCCTTAATCTCTTGGTCCCAAGAGAGTGCTGTCTTAAGAACAAACTTCCTTGCGAGATTTCAGGTACCTGGGGTTTTGGTGAGTATGGGGGCAAAAAAAGATATGAAAAGGACTCTTAATCAGTTAAACCTTTAGCCAACCAGATTTAAATATTGATTAAATGTGAAGACTGAAAAAAGTTAATAATTACTTCCTCAAGAATCTTATTTGTAGTTCAATTTTGGAAATGGCTCCGAACACCAAGTAGTGTTGGAGAAAGACTGTATTTTCTTTTCCATAAACCCAAATACACTTGTAGGAACCTTCTACCTAAGCAATGACCTTAGTATTGTTGGAAAACTCAGAGAATGCAATTAATTTATACCCCAAATAAAATCTTTATATGATAAACACTGATTAAAAATCAAGAACAGACTGCATATTTTGGGAGGAGAAAGAAAGGAAGGATGGAAGGAAGGAGAAAGAGAAAGAAAGGGAAAGAAAGGGAAAGAAAGAGAAAGAAAGAGAAAGAAAGAAAGAAAGAAAGAAAGAAAGAGAAAGAAAGGAAGAGAAAGAAAGAGAAAGAAGGAGAAAGAAGGAGAAAGAAGGAGAGAAAGATACGCGTATAGCAAAAAGTAAATTACAAAAGCAAACAGAAACTATAATTAGCAATTTTCAGCTGTTACTCTAGCAATATCACTGATGATAGTATAGTCATCAAAAATTGGAAGTGGTAATGAATTTGTCAGCTTTCTTAACTCTAGCTAATTACTTAAAATGGAAAGTAGCATGTGCATTATTATTTGTACTTTCTCACCTCATCCAAGTTTGAGTCTTCTCTAAGACTGTGCCGTTAAACATCGTAAATTTCAAGAAGGCTCTTAAAAAAAAACCCAACACATCATGCCTCAATCTGTGTGACAACTGTTGTTAGGCAAATTCCAGTATTATAAAACTTCCCTTTAACAAAGCCACGATGGTGACCATCAGTTGAAGCAGGCTTTAAGACTCTACCTCTGACAAGTTCTGCAAGTCTGAACTTTGTCAAATCTAAAGTTACCAAGAGTTGCTATTCCCATCTTGCATAAATTTGTACTGAGGCCATAAAATCACTAAAACCAAAATGCCTAATTCCTCAACTCCCATCTCTTTCTGACAGTTACCACTGTAACTCTTTAAGAACTAAGTTAGACACTTAATTCATCTGCTGAGAACTTTTCCTCCTCTATATGGGAAACAGTTTAGCTACTAGACACCTTGAAGTTTTCCACAAAGCAAATCAAACCAAACAAACAAAACCCCACACCTCCTCCTGTAACTATCAGCTTCATAGGCAAGACCTTGCCCATAGGAAACTCACATTCACATTCGTGTTCCATTTCATTTCAGCCCAGGAGCTATAAGGGAAATCCCCTATGTCTGACACGGGGACCACAACTAGTGAGGCAAGTGACAGAATCACAGCTACAGTTTTAGATTTTACCTCCAAAATAAAATCAAATTAGCAAGCTCAAAAAATTGGGGGCAGGGTGGAGGGGGGGAAGGGAGGGAAGTACCCATATTTGACTGTAGAAAATTAGTCTTGGATCTAAAAATGCCATTCCCAACTAAAGTTGAATTGGTTAGCATGGTTCTACCAAAAGTCTGAGCTTGTATTCTCCAACAAAAATCTTCATCACACCTAAATTATTTCTTTTCAAATGCTGAGGGGTTTTTTAGTTTGTTACCTGTTTTTTTTTAAGCTTAGAATTAAATCAAGAAAATTCTAAGAGGTCGACAAAGTAAATAGGCATTAGGCAATGACAGAAACAGATTGCTGAATATTGCTGTCCAATGTTATATCACTGCCTTCTCCCAAGACTATCCTGGAAATCTGATGGTACACTTGAATATTACTGGATTCCAATAGCAAATTGGTGCTGAAAAAATTGTTTTATAGAGGTGCACTCCTTTCAGTATTTCTTACTAAATATTTAAGAATCCTAAATCTAATCACGAGTTACAAAGCAGGTTTAAAATCCAACCTTAAGACATCTCACCAGGCACAGGAAGGTAGGTCCTTATCTGTCTGCATTTCTTTCTTTTACTTGACCGGGATTTGTTTCAGGGTCTAATGCAGTGTTCTGGCTATCTTCAAAACCCACAGAGAGTCTGGGCAGTCAACTCATCCTTGGCTATGTGGGCAAGTGGGAATTCAATCAGTTATCTTAATTTCCTTGCTTTTTCAAATACAGTCTTACAACTGTGTGACTGCAGTTTTATATGCTTTTCCTCTATAAGTAGTTTAAATATTTTCTTTAAATTAAAAAATTGTGTTCTTGATCAAACATTCTGAGTTTTTTTCAGGTCTCACACTGTATCAATCTAACCAGAAGCATAAGCATTTAGTTGAGGTAATTTGCCTCTTCCCTAATTCATTTTAAAATCATTAGTATGCAAGCAAAAAAAAAAAATCTATTTAAGATTTTTTAACGTTAATATTTGTAAAGTTATATTTAGTTTTAAGCACTTAACACACTATACCTAAAGCAAAAGATAGTCCAGTTTTAGTACTCAGAATCTTTTTCTTTTTCTTTTTTTTTTTTTTTTAGTTTATTTACAACCATTTATAACCACATCAGCACCTCAGAAGACAGAAGTTACTTTTGACATGGTACTGCAACTGGGGATGAGAAGCTGATTCCGAAATAAGCAATGTAAATTTTTTTAACCCCAATAACACTTTAGACAAAACAGTAGAAATCAATTTATCTGGACAAAGTATTACTTATGCTAAAACAACCCCCAACACCATGCAAAATTTTCTACTCCAACTGGTATGCTATTTTACAGAACTAAAAGCCAGGGATTCTAGTCTTGCAGTCAGACCAATTTCTGAATATCAATCAACAGCTTTGGCGGCTTGCCTATATTAGTAATGATTCAACAGATCTAACACCATTTGGTGCTTGCCTCCTATAACCTACCTCTCAGGTAATATTTTCAGACACTCTAGAGATGATTCAGATTTTGAATAAAAGCATCTGCCTCTAAGAGTCCAATTCATCAGATGAATCATGCCTATAATTTTGCCCCAGGTATTAATTTGTGTTCCCATGAGTGTTTTAAGCACAAAACACTTGCTTCCCAAAATGGAGGCCAAGTTGAATATTCAGGGCTTGGGACATGTTTTACATCTTCCTAGAGACCTTGCTGTGAACACAAGGCAAGGAGGCACAGATGGGAGAAATAGCCAGCACGGTAGGAAATCAGGACTCTGGTGCCTGCAGCTATTCAAGCCTGAGCCTGGTATGCAACAACAGTCACTGCTATACCAACCACCAGCATTGATCTCAGTGAGAAAATAAGAGCACTCAGAAACAAGGGGGAAAATGAGAGAGAGAGCAACTAGCCTAATAATTACTTGATTACAGAAAGGAAAAATACCACTTAAGAAACAAGATGTCTTCACTGAACTGAGAAACAGAAGCCTACCAGTCTCTGTAGGATTCAATTAAAATGCTTCAAGCTTTGCTTTCAGACACTGTGAGATGCCTGCTGGTAACAGGCTTTTGCTGGACTTTGCTACATCTGGAAATTCTGCATCCAAGCCGTGCAATACACGATACTTTTTCTGAGAAGAATGCTTTCTTTTATTTTATTTTCTCAAATCTCAAGAGCACAAGTCAATTAAGACACAATAGCAAGCTTCTCAAACTGAGAGGTCATACTGTAGGGCAACTTACTCCACAGTAGAACAGATAATCATCTTAAGTAGTTTGCAAAGCCTCAAAACACGCTTCTCTGGCTATCCGAAGATCAATACTAATGTGCCCACCCTCCAGCCAAGCTAAGCATGATTCACTGAAATATGTTTTTACTGTGCAAAAATGAAAGGAAAACTTTGTTAGGCTGAAGGGTTTCATTTAGGGATGCAGCTTTCACAGCAGTACAGAAATACTACCTTGTATACATCTTGTTCTCCATAGTTATTAACCTCTTTGGAAGCTGCATGTATTGGTGTTTTTAATAAAAGGCTCACAGAGGAACATCAAACATCAAACTGAGGTTTGTATCCCCCCCCCGCCAGGTTTACCTCACTTCTATAAGTTTTGTAGTCAGTTTTGCCCTTGGTTTCTTATGCTTAACTCTTACTGAAATCAGTCAACAGATTTTACAGATATATATATGGCCAAAGGCAAGAGAAAAGGCATTAGCATCGGATTTTCAGAATAATGCAGTACTGACTCCTTTTCTCCCATGGAAGTCAAAGAGAATTTTACCGCTGTCTTCCAGTAAGGAACACAGGTAAATCTGTTGTGAAGGCTTAGAAAAATCTCACCCCTAATTTGAACATATTGCTGGTAGCACGATCTCAATATCACAACAGGGCAAAGAAACAAAAGTCTTGGACCTGTTGTCAATCCAGGATACAATTTCTGCACAAAGTTACTACACCACTAAAGAAAGCCAGCAGTTGAACAAAAGCTTCCAATGTGCAGAGGAGGGAGGTAAGGCTTAGTTCACACAGATTTTCCAATGCATTTTGACTGACAATCCACAAAATCTTTTACAGCAATACTAACCTGCACCATATTTTTCCAATATCCTCTCTTTTCCTCAGAAGAAGGGTTTTGCACTAACCCATGCAGTCACAAGCTCCCACCTTCTCAAGAGCTGCATATCAGTGTCGAACAACAAGTTTAATTGTTGTGCCTCTGCGTATACCCTAAACTAATCTCAAAAAAAAAACCCAAAACAAACAAAAAACAATGACCTAATTTCACACTTCATGTTCTTCAGTATTTCCTGGAGCACAGGAATCCAAGTGCTACACAACCTTTTAAATCTCCTCTTACTGTTTCAAGATACATAATCATTAAGACTTACACGTATTTGGGCTGAACACCTTTAATATTTTAACACAATTTTCAGATACAGCATCACTTGTAGCTTGAGTTAATTTTTTTTTAAGCACACAATTTCCGTTAGTTTATAATTCCATATTTTAGCAAAATAAGCTACCTTTTAATTAAGCTCTAATTTATCTATGGCCCTTCATCTCCCTGATGAGAATTATATAGGCCAAGATTATTGTTTACTACAAGTGTTAATGCTGCATTGTCTGCTCTGCTTATAGTTCTCTCTCGTACTGAAAGCTGACCCAGTCTGGACACCAATTCTACAGTTGTTCATTCATCACTTCTTGTTAACCAGTGAATAGCAGTTTGCTACTCACTGCGATCCAAGCTCCCAAGCCCTTTTGTATCCAGTGACTAATTCCACCATCAATCCCATACTGGCTAATGAAATGTACTTGCCTTTTGGGTGGTACTGTGTCACGAAGCCTTCCTGAAGTCATAATACATTATATCTTTTTCTTTACCCCTGTCAAGTCTCATTGACCACCTCTCCTTCTCAGAGAAGTTAATTGGATATGTGAAGCATGACCTCCCTTTCATTAACCCACACTGACTTCCTGACCAGACTGTATCGGTCCAGCTTTTCCCTAACTTTATTTTAATTAGTGGCTCAAATCTTTCCTAATTCAAAGGTTACATGTGCACATATGCCATTTTCTCATTTATCCTTTAATCCTTTGCTATAAGCATTACATCATGTGAATTCATATTCTACTTATAACCGATTGAGACTAAAGGAATCTCTTTTTTGTACTCCTGTACATAGACACACACCCTCTCCAAAGAAAATAGGAAAAAACCCTCACTTTTTCTCTAAGCTCTGATATCTGATATCACCATTAGAGCTAAAAAAAAATCTTATTTATCTTGAATTAACAGATAATCAATCTGTTATTCTCGGTGGGTCACCATTATGATCACAAAGTTGGCAGTTAAATTACCTGCCTGGCCAATATCTCTCCCAAGAATTGAAGGTTTTCAAGAGTTCAAATTCTATAGCAAACCATCAGTCTGTCACATGAGAGGGTCAAAGCTTTAGGGATTAAAGAGAAATCTGTGAGAACCAAGTGGATATATTTTGATTAAACCAAAATCTACAGAAGTCTATTATTACACCAAAGTTATACTGCTTCATAAAAATCACGACAACAGTCACAATTTTATAACTAAACCAGGAAAGAAACAGGAGGGAACACAGGAAACATGTAACCACAAAGTAGTGTAAAAAAAAAGGACCATTTTTTTAAATGAATTTTCACTTACATTTCTGTATACATAGTAGAAAATAAAGTCAAATTTGAAACTGTTCTGCCTGCAATAAAACATTTTAAATAACCTGTAAATATACACTCAACCACATTCACCACTTCAGTTTCCTGTCAGAGAAAAATCTGTGTGCAGAAATTTTTTGATTGAAAAATAAGACTAGAACGAGACTAAGATTTTCTCTTTCCAAATCCTTCAGAAAATTAACCATCTGTGCTCTAATCAACCTTAGAAACTATTAGCAACTGGAAAACCTAATAAAGGACAAAGCCCACTAACACCAGCTATTTTATGTCTTGTACTGTAAGTATCTGGACCAGTTTGTTTTTACAGTCTGACTAGAGTTTGACTTCTGCATCTATATTAAGGCTTCATTTACTTTTAATGTTGTACAAGCAACAAGCCAAATTAGCTTCTGGATCTTGTACTTGTGGAACATCAATCTGAAATTTAGCTAACTACAGTGATGAAATAAGCAGCTTAGATATTTAATTTTAAGTGTAACTTCAGTTTCCTGTATGCAAGTGCATATAGGCTTGCACTACATTTTAAAACCCTCTTAATTCTACAGTTTCATCTGTTTTCTACTGTCCTTTAATATCTTGAGGCCTAGTTGACATTTGCACAGGATTTATTGAGGTCTCATCCATCCTATAGGATCAATAGAAAAAGATGTATAATTCTGGGTTACTGTGGTTGTAGGAGAAACGTTGCAATTACTTACAGTTTTAATCTAAGGCTTGGATCAAATCTCTCTTTATCCCCAATGCCAATATTCCACAGATGCAGTATTCTTCTAGCCCAGCTCCAAAACTCTTTTAAAAATTAAATATATATTAAAGAAAAAATAAAAAAATCAGCTTGTCCCAAATTGTTCATTTAAGTCCAAATCATAATACCTCTCCACCATCACATCATATGTGAGGATTTTAGATCCTCCTGATGTAAAGAGGTTTCCCAGAACCGGAGCTTTGATAAAGCAAGATAAAGCCAAAATCTTTCAGTAAGTTTTACAACTTCCTCTGTTTTCATCAGTTGGTACTACTGGAAAGTTTAAAGCAGTGTGGAAGAAGTTATCTTCCCAGCTACCCAGCAAGTCACTTAAAATCATATTTCTGATTTACTCCTCCAAGCCTCCTTGCTAATCTGCCTAGTGAACATTGATTTTAAAAAGTCATTTTGTTTCATAGAAATATCCACATCTTCTGTCATAAGTTTCCTTTCACGATTTCCCCACAGGGCCTGCAGTCTCTCTTATCAACTTCTTACTCCTTATACCTTACATTTGTATAACCATTTATTATTCATATTCACGTCCTGTGTAATTTTTCTTTCATTTTCGATCTCAGCTTTCTTGATCATTTCCTTACCTTTTTTCTTTTGACTCCTATACCTTCTCTTTCAGAGCTAACACTTCTGATTTATCCTAAGGGATTTCTTGGAAATAAGATGTTAGCTCTCAGTGGGATTTTCTTGGCAAAACATTTAAAAAAAAATAAATTATAGATGTCTTGGCTGCATTTCTCCTGGCCTTGATTTCCTCCTGTATTTCCCTGGTCATCCATATTGATCATTTCTGCCACGTCTTGAATATTTATATCTTGACTAGATACATATTGTATTTGCTGAGCTCATGGTAATCTGTCTTTGGTACTTTGTAGTCATTTCATTTCCCACTGTGTTTTGCTCAGAGGTATGCATAACTACACTGCTGCAGAGATACATATCACTGTGACTACAGAGACAGAATGACTAGAAGTTATCACACAGCAACTGAAAGTACTAAGTTTTGTGCCTGGAATGTCTCATACCCTATGACAAGATAGCAAGGGGACAAATTCTCCTACTATTATTCTATTTTGTGAAAAATCTGAGTAAATGAAATCTACATTGTCCAAGTTTGTTTGAGAGCAATTATTTCTAATTCCTTGATATGAAAGTGTGTCAGAATATAATTTTTCCATTTTTCAATCTATTGTAGTGTGTAGTAGTAATGTATATTGTGGTAGATAATGTACTCTGCATACTGTCGCCTTCCGCAAGGTATAAAATTTTACCAACCTATACAGTGAGTTTTTATTGTAGTCACACTTTTTAAAGAATTATTCTCTCCATAAAAAAAAGAGAAAAAAAAGTCAAAATTCTCCATAGTGCATCTCATCTGACCACTGTACAGTACTTGCACATGACAAACTTATATTCTTACTTTGTGGGAGAGCTATTATTTGACCTTCATCTCCTCAAAGAGAGGGAGTGCCACTGTAACTTTACATTCTTCAGTTCTCCCAGATGTAAAACTGGTGTGAAGAACCTCCTTGGTATTCATGGCTGGAACATGGTATCGTTGCAATACAGACTGTGTATTTCACTGTGTTATGTGCAAATCTGTCTAATCTAGAAAAATAGTCTCCAGCTGTCATTTGAATTCAAGTTCCCTTCTATCTAAGACATCAACGCAGATTATTAACCAGAGCTCCTCACCTACCACTCCCCAGCTACAACATTTGCAGCAGGGAGTACTAAGAACCCATATATCTCATTCTGACAGCTGAGAAGAAAACTTTGAAAATATATGAAAAATTCATCTAGTGGAGGTACTCTGAATTAGTGTGGGATATCCAAAATGTCTCTGCTCTACATATAAATTGTTATTCTTTTCTTACTAGTTGTGTGATAGGTTAAAATAGAGCATTGAATAAACGGAAGGATGTGCAAATGGGAAAGGTAGGTGCAGAGAGACCATGTATATGTGGATGGGTGAATGATGAGTAGAGAGCTGGAGATGAGCACTTGTGTTTGTAAAATGGAGACAAATGGAGACAAATTTGATGCTGAAATTGTCTTCAGTGCTTCATATGAGCACTAAAAGAGTGAAACTGGCATTTCAACATTTCCCAGGGAGATAAAAAAGCTGTCTGTTTCGCACTCCTATTATTTAGAGCCTCTTATTACTTCACTACTTCTGAAAGCCTCCCATTTGTTCTTGGTTTGACTGCTGACCAATATGAGGGATTTCTTTATGGAGGACAGACAGACAGTGGGGTCTGAAGCCTTGTGCCTATCACATTATAAGGCGATCAGGTTCTCACTGTGGACAGCAGTGAACATACCCACACTTGGTGGCTAGTACTGCAAAATGATGAGTGCGTTGGGGAAGGCGCTGAAGGTTTTGCAGGAAGTTACAAGGCTTCAGTATCATTTAAGCTTAGGCTTTTTGCCCCTAGGATGCATTTTGGGCACTCCTGCTTTCTTCCCGAATGACACGATTATACCAACAGGAAGAGAAGTAAGCCAGGAAGCTTCAGGATTAACAGTCTGCAAGTCAAGGACAGTTGACTCTGGGATATAGTATTGCACTCTTGCATTATTTCAACAGATAGTGGTGAAGCAACCATTACAGGCGGCCAATTACAGAAATAACCACAATCAGCTAAAATATGAAGTGTGCCCATGCCAAAATAGAATCACTGAAAAAATATGTTGGGCTTTGGGGATGTTTTGTTTGGATTTTTACCCCCCTCTTTTTCTCTTTTTTCCACATCTGCGTTTGCTTTACCCAAGGTCAAGGTTTCTCTGCTCCTTAGAGAAGCAGGCAGAGCAGCCAGTGGTTTCCACAGCAGTGATAACACCACTGTGTGAAACTCAGGCTTTTGTAATGCAGTACTAATATATGTCCTTCAAGTACATTACACTGTCAATTTTACATCAGGAATGTTCTGCATCATCACTACCAAATGATGTAGTGTTAAACGTCTTTTGAATTGGATAATTTGGAAGGATACAATGTGAGTAATGTAACACTATTAAGGATTTCCCTGTTTAAAGAATACCATAAAGGCAACAAAAGCAGAGCTCTCATTTAGATTCAGTGCCGTACTGTACCATCACCACTTACTTGAAATGAGCACTCTCCTGTCTTAAACTTCAAATTACTTCGCTATAGATATTAAAAGTTTCCCCAGCGAGAAAACAGTCAGAGCTTTTTACCTAGGGAAATGCTGATCTCATAGGACTGACAAGCCAAAAACCCTTCGTGGGAGGAGAGATAATCAGTGGACAAGCCACCAGACTAGGGAGTCAGTAGACCTAACCCATTAACCCATGGGCTGAAGGAGGTGGTTTTGCCAGTCTGGCTACAGCATGGGTGATGCACCAGCAGCTTTCTACTGTAGTTTGTTCAGTAAGACATACAGGTGGTAGAGTTAGTGATAATTCTCATCTGAAACAGACACACAGAGTACATCCAAATTAAACATTTCTTGGTTTGTTAGATGTTGATGTTCTTGCCCTGTTCCTACCTGACCAAAAAACCCACCTAAAAAGAATAAAAACTGCGTAGCAGAGCCAACTTCTGATTTTAGTGTTATCAGTTATGTCCACATCAGCAATCCCCTACCTTTCTGTCATGGGGAAGAAAAAATAAAATTAAAAAAGCCCAAGAGCAGAGAAACCTGTTTTTTAGGAAAGCCGTTGAGATCTCTCCTGCTAAGCTGCTTTCAAGTATTTTAACATGAAAATCTTGCCTGTGTGAATGACCTAGTCAAAGCCTATTCTCTAGTTAAGTTAACTAAACAAGACTTCAGCACAAAATAATTGGGTTTACACTTTTTGCCCAAAGAAGAACTGTTTCATATTCTTGCTTTCAGGACAGTTCATTTTTATAGGTTGAGAGCAAAAAAAACCCATTTGCAATGCAGTATGTGATAGGAGACAGCAGAAAGATAGATATCTACAGAGAGAGCAAGAATGTTTAAGGAAAACAAAGTGATCCAAACAGACATTCATTTTTATCCTAGCCTGGAACTCCTTGGCTTTGATCACTGTGACCAAAGATTCTTTCCATGTTCCGGTTCCAATGGGAGTAAAGGGCTAAAAGAAAATCCGGTCCCTTTAAAAAAAAAAAAAGTTTAAAAAAATAAATGCCAAAAGACTAATAACTGGTTTATGATTTCATGTTAGAAGACATGAAAAAATACTTTTCCAAAAAAATGAATTCCCAAGCAAGTTACGTTTTCTGAATTTTTCCCTTGGAGAATAGCTTCCCAGAACAGAGTTTCAGATGCTCATCATACTTTATCTCACATATTTTCCCAACAAGAGTTTCTTGGTCTTCTCTTATTGTACGCCACAAATACACTGGAGCTTGCAAACTCATTTAATTAAAAATCATTTAAGATTAGCACAATAAATTCTGCTGAACACTGACTGAGTATTGAAGAACTGTCTCATCATGGTCATTTTTTATTTGTTTGACCAAGTACTGTGCAGCCTTTTAAAATGCTTCCAAAATGTTTACGTTTGTGGATGTCAAATAACTTTATAGTAAGATAACTAAAGCTAAGAGTATTCCAAAATGAGGTAAAGACAACAAAATATGCACATTTGATAGGCAGGTACAGTGCTATTAATGGAGTTAATATTGGCAAGTTACTGGCACAGGTTAGAAATCCTGAAATACAGTCTAAATCTCAGTTGCCAGCTCTAGTAATAAATTACAATATGTTCATTTTACCTTCCCAACAGTGATGACGAATATCATTATAAATTACCAATTATGAAAAAAGAGCACAGCACATCTCTCTATCCATGGAAATGTCTCTGCTTTTTCTGTTAAAATCAGTAACTAGTGGCTTTGGTTTGTTTTTACCGATTGTTTTTGTTTTGGCTTGGGTTTTTTTGCGGGTTTGATTTTTATTTTTGTAGCTTTGAAAGAAAACCTTTCCAAGTGAGATTCTCCAGGATTTAATCTGATGAATCTGCCATGTAACAGTAATGGATGTCACGGTAACCATACGAATCAACCCAATGACTTGAAGTACAGACAAAAATTCACATCTTAACCCAATTTTAAACTCTTCAAAGCTTAGAAAGCTAAGAAACTTGCTCACAATGTTCACTATCAGTTTTTTCCCCCTCTCCTTTCACTCCTTATTGCAAACTTTTAAAGAGTCACTCGTGCGTATTTCTGCTCTCAATTTGTTTGTTGACAAAGAAAATAATTTCTAAAGTAACTGTCACATCCACCCCATCTAAGTCATCATATTTCCCCCTAAATTGACACGATGTTAGCCAGTCACTTTTAAATTTTCTACACCAGTCTGAAACAATAAGAATAAGAGAGAGCTGAGCTCATCAGCATTAGCTCACAGTGTGTATCAGCAGGAGGCATCTTGGCTCACACAGCCACTTTCTGAGATGAGTTTTGAATAAGTGGGATGTAATTGGCGGGGGAGGCGGGGGGAGAAGGACAAGCAATGAGAAAGGATAAGCAGAAAGGCTGGAAGGCTCCTTCCCTGCATGCACACACACACCATCCTCAACACATGGTTTTCTGCAGAAGAACCAATTTCAGACAAGCCATCAGGCTGTTGCGCCCGTTCCTAAAGCTGTGGCTGGCTGTGCAACAGCGTTCAGTGTCTGTCACATGCTGTAACCAGTAGCATGGAAAATGACATCTGCAAGACCATCGCAGCGGTCATACCTCACCGCTACCCCAACTGCGATGGGGCTGGTGCTGCCTGCCCCCCCGCTGTGCTCCGGCCAGCTGCCAGCGCCGCCGCAGCCACCCCTCGCCGCGCTGCCATACGCCGCCCTGGCACAGGGACGGGGCGCTGAGCCATGCCAGGATAGGCAACGTGTTCGGGCCACCTGACAGTGGGGCTGAGCAGTGCATCAGGCCCCAAGCTTGCTCTGTTGAGTGATGAGATCAGACAGGGTGCCGCAGGCCCCCCCGAGTGCCTTGTCTGCATTCTTTTAATTGAATGTGGCACCAACAGGGGACCTGCACTTGTGCTGCAGTATCTGGTCCGAGTGAAACAATTGTTTTAAAATAATTGCTGTGGCAGAGGGCTCATGGTCACTGAAGGTAACCTGACACATGCTACTTGAAGGGGAGGCAGAAACACGGCAGGCGGTTGTGCACAGCCCTCTCACACCCTCCATACCTCTCCCACCAGCTTCACCGAGAGCAAACACCACTGTGCAACTCTGGTTTGCTTTTTTCATTACATTGAACGACTCTAAGGATGCTTTTTGCAGTGTTTTATATTCAGTGAGAGAGAGTCCTTTTTTGGTTTTTTTTAAAAAGCTTTTTGACATGAAGCCCAAGTGATTCATAATTATTTGAATTAAGTGTAAGTGTAGAAACCCACAGCACGTCCTCAGCTTTTGTCCCCAGCATAACACTCACACCCAACCCACAACCGACAGACAAACCTGACATGGCTATAGGCGTGTGTAAGCACACTGTAAGCTTTTCCAGCCTCTCCAGACTTCCACTGGGCTGAGTGTCCTATTTGGGTTTTATCCCCTGAATCTTTGAAAAGGTCCGATCACTCAACAAATTCAATGTCCTTGCCACTGCCACAGAAAAGTCAAACAGCACCTGTGTTCAAGAAGTTGTTCCCCTGTGACAGGCAACTGTTAAAAGCTAGAAACAACAGTGGCTAACAGCACAGTATTGATAAGTTTATCAGAAATCTCAAAGACTAACATTAGAGGCTGGCAAAGGGAATTTAATGTAAGGGGGAAGAGACTATTTTGCAACTTTGAAGAATTAAAATATATACACAAGTGAATACATAGATATATCTATATATATATACACACACATACATACAGAGTTTGACTGTGAGACATGAGACCTCTGAGGGGTGATGGCATCCTCACTGGAGGAAGCTTACAAGAAGCCAAGAGACGATGCTCCCACGCAGCCGGAGCTTGATGAGAAAGAGGAGATATTCTCTCACAGAAAAGGGTCCATTTTACCAGAGTACAAGGCAGAAGACCTCCTGCTTCTCTGTGCTGCCAGAGTCTGAAACTACACTTTTAATTTGTTTTCCCTCACAGTAAGCACTGATTTTTTGTAAATAATGCACATACTGCACACACTTTTGAAGGAAGAAACTGACCCTGTAACAGACATGTTTTCAAGCCCTTGGGTCACATTCTCAAAGTAACTTCTGATATTGCTTCAAAAAGGGTCTTGTGTTAATCAACAAAGAAGTGTATCTGAAGAGTTTTTTTATGAGTTTCCATCAATAATTTAAGTTTTATTATTATTGCTGCTGTTTGGCTTTCCTTGTTTCAATTACTCTGCATTGCGGTATGATGTTTTAAGCGCCTCAAGTTATTGTTTTGAGCCTTGACATTAGGCAAACAAATAAACACATCAATTAAAAATATTGCAACTACCAAAATTACACATACTTTATTTTGAAAAAAAAAATAAATCCAAATACTAGAAAATTTCTTTATACCACATTACAGCCTCTAATCCATTTCCTGGGCTCCAAAACCTCTGATTTAATTTTGATTTTGTTTTTTTTTTTGTTAATTATTTTAGTTGAAGAAGCTCTTGATACTGTAATGTACATCTTCATTTCCCTAACCTGGAACAGAATCAAGCACCCTCGCCAGAACTGACAGGCATCGCTTGCACAACGACTGGTAAAGCAGGGCTCCTTTTTAAGTAGTTATGCTCCACTTATAGACACAAAACTGGATCCTGGTCCAAGGTAACAAACAATGAAGCACAAACTTTTGAATCAACAGGCGTGGATACAAGTCACAGCACCTTGCAGGACAGACTGTACAATAAAGTGATTATATTCTCAAACAATACTCCATAGACACAGCTTTTTGATGAAGTTATTAATTTACACTGTGTGAAAGTAGAAAAACACACAGGTTTTTTTTCTTTAGTCTGGGGCTTCTGACCAAGTGATGTGCATCAAGAGCAATGCACGGTCACAAAAAGCAGAACAGAAGAAAATCTGTCCTGAATTCAGGTTTCACTCAAGGAGAGCATCAGGTGGACTTTGGGTCTCATCTGTGAGTAGGCTAAACGGCCTACAAAAGAGAAACAAGGTGGGAGTGGCTTGTGGTTGCTGTGTGGGAATAGAAACAAGAGTAGGAGCTCTGAAAAAATTTCTCACCAAACCTTCCTACAAGATTGGGCTGGGCTTATCTACCTGGTCCTTGAGGTGTGAGACTCAGCCCTGGGGGCTTCTGCATGCAGGTTTGAACAAATAACTGAGGCTAGAGCTTACACCTCAGGTCCCTTGTCTATAAGGTGACAGAGCCCAAAAGTGTTTACACGGGGAGGTTGTTTTGTTTCTTTGTTTAAGACTGTCTATGACTTCCATGTAGAGATTTTAACTCATGCCTTTGCATTGAAGAATTGCACACCCTTTTGCACAGTTGCCTATGATACTGGAGGTTTAACAGGAGACTCCTGAAGCAGAAATCATATGGCAGTCCCTTTCCACCCCCTCTTCAATGAGAGCACTGTGCTTTTTGTCCACCTTTATCCAGTTTCTCATCAGAGGACCCTACACTGACCATATAAAATACTGCAATGTTGCATCCTTAAAAAAAAAAAAAAAAAAAGAAAAAGAAAATCTAGAACAGAAAACATTTTAAAGAGATTAAAAACTGTCAGTTAGTTTAAAGGAAGTGGGAAGATATATAGATATAGTCATTACCTTGCCTTCCTTTCACGTGAGTTTTTTCCTAGGCTTTTTTATTGGCATCTGGTCAGCCTGTCATGACACAGTCCAATTAAAGTTGTATATTATCACAGGTATCCTTTTGCTAGTGCCAACTTTCCCACTGGACAGGAGATTCTTCTGATAACATTTTGATGTCCACTGTTCAGTATTTTAATTTCCTGGCAAATTTATCATGTGTAATTTACCATCAGGGATGTTCGATCTTACAATAACAAAAGGCAGAGAGCTTGATGTTTTCCATACCATTTCATGCATAGAATTTAGTTTTTTAATTTGAACTTGTATTAAACCTGACGATTCCACTAATGTGTGCATGTCAGGAAAGGAATACATCTTTGCATTTGGTCATATTCAGAAGATGTTATTGATCTGCTTAACTGTACTAATCTAAGAAAATATTTAATTATTGTTTCAGTGCCAAAAATCCAACTTGTATCCAGCCCCCAATGAGCTGCAGCAACGAATTGAAAGAAAAACGTCTTTTTATAAAGCTTGTAGTTCAAAGGAGATATGCAAGTGTCATAAAAGTAACATTTCCCCGATTTTACAGTGTGGTAACAGAAGCAGGCAGAGATTACTAAAGTAGAAGAAAAAAAAAAATAGATTAGAGCTATTTGTAAAATTGCACCGGAACTTTGTGGGAGAGCCAAAGACTTGATAACCAAAGTACATTTGGGTACTTTCACCCATTTGTCCTTTCATAAATGTCAAATAGTGTTAGCAAAAGCGGGTGACTCGCACAGTACTTTTATTACCTCCTGACAATCATCTACAGACAAAATCCTAAATTCTATCCCAGTGAATATTTTAGACAATTTAAAGAATTTCCATTTCTCAGAATTTCTTCAGAACTGTGACCTGAAGCTTGAAATATTTATTTCTGAAGTTGTAACAGCAGGCAGCATTTCTGCTTCTCTTTTAACTGGGAAGGATGCTTAGCATGCAGGATAAAGCACACTTTGAAACTAGGCAGAAGACAATAACAAATCCAAAAGAATCACTATGCACTGCTGGGACAGTGATTCACAAAGGAAGAAGATGACAGTTGGTGACTAGATTTCTGGGTATTGTTCTTCTCCCAGCATGGTTAAGTTTAAATTAAAGACTCTTTAGCAGGAGATTTCAAAACTTACACAAACTATCTGTGCTTCAAGAGGATCTTCCCTTACAGCTTCTGAGCTGTAAGTCTCATCTAAAACAAAAAGGCAATATGCGTGAGATCAGCTCCAAAATAACTAAAACTGGATTTTGCTTGTCTACACAGAAATACTGACATGTGCCTTCACACACCCTCATATTAACAGCAAGAAACACCTTCATGATAAGTATGTTCCAAGGAATGTAATCTAAAGAGGTCAGATCATGACATTCATGCATTTCATTCACCATTAAAAATTTTACAGCCTGATTTGTGAAATACCTTTACTCTACTACACTCTGCCTTCTACTATTTAAGAAGCTGTTTTAAACTTCAGTGTCCATGACTGTAAGCAACATACATATTCCTGTTACACAAACTACTAGACCTTGAGTACTCTTCTGTTCCCAGGAAACATACAAAAGTTACATACATCTGTCTGAATAAAACACATTTAAACACCTTCAGTTTCCCTTTTTGAGGAGCACTTTCCCATTTGACCAAGATAAATGTATAAATTTAGAGCCACCTGCAATCCAGAGCAGACGCCTACAAGGCGTTGCATCCCCTCAGTCCATCTACATTTTGTACTTACATTGGACGACCACATACTGAACTGGATCCACTACTTGGTTTCACATCAGGTATCATAAATTACCAGCTTTCAACTGCTACTGAATTTTATTTGAAATTAGAGGGCAAAGAATACATAAGCCGTTTACCAAACGTCTCAGTTAGTCTTCAGTTCTTTACTCCACAGCTGTCCTGATCTCAGCCTACAGACACATGAGGGGTCTACAGGCCTAGCAAAGTCCCACAGAACCTTGTTTTCCCTCTTTTACAGAAAGAATTTTGCAAACAGGGTGAAAAACAGTTTTAAGTAGTATTTTTACTGATTTTTCCATTATAATTTTATGATGCTTATAAATTTATAATTCCATACACAAGCTTATTAAGTTTGAAGGCCCGTAGGAGTTTCTTTTTATAAGGAACAATTTTTTTTTCTGAGCCTTGACTGGAATGATTCTGATGGATCCCAAGACACTTAATTCCTACGTAGTAGCAGTTGAGGCTGTCAGCAAAACCTTGTTTTGGCCAGCATTCTAGTGACAAAAAGCCATATTTCTAGGGGCACCTATTGCTGGTTGTTGACACAAAAATGCCATTGATGAATCCATGGATTTCAATTTCTCAGCCCTGTGAGTTCAGGGCCTGATTCTTCTCTCCTATACATCAGCTGTGTACCTTATTTACACTGGGATACAAGAATTAGTAGTTAAGCCATCCACACATGACAGTTCCTACTTTTTATAATTTACATGTCAGCCTGGACACAAGAGTCCTTATTTGGCTATATACTGTCAAATTAACTGAGTCAGCTCAAAAACACAACCTCAGCCCCTCTGTATGTTACCTGGAGTTTAAATATGCCTGTACCTGCAAATATCCTTGTGTTGCTTTTAGGTACAAGTAGGGGAAATTCTGATACTCTGATCCCTGGCATAGAAATGTTTTCTACTTCATTGCATCCACCTCCTGCCCACATCAGCTGCGAAGAGCCTGAAGCCCACTCGCCCTCACACTCCTGTTGTCCTGTCAGTCACAAGACAACCAACCTGATTCCAGATCTTTGCAAGTCACAGAAGTTTCTCTCTTCAACAGAAAACAAACAAAACCAGAAAACAGAGCAAGTACCTGTGGGTCACTGCAGGCACAGCCGACTTGTGGAACATGTGTTTTAAAGAGGCAGAGGTGCAGGTTCACACCACCTGACCGCAATTCACTTTCTCACAGCAAAAGCCAAAAAGGCACCTGGTGAGACATATGGGAATGACAGGGTCAGGGAAAAGGGGATTAACAAAGGGAATAAGTGTATGAAATGTAAACTGCAGAGAAGGCTCCATTACACTGAGAAGCATGTCAACAAGAAGAGCGATTTCCAGACCTCCCAGAAGACACTGGAGATACAAGTCAAAGGGCAGGTTGCTGTAATCCAAGTTGGAAAGTATTTTGAAAGGGGAAAAAAACCCTAGTCGTCAAGAGATCTGTGAAACCTGTATCAGAATCAAAAATCATGATGAAGAAAAGGGGAAAGTTGAAGAAAAATAGTGGCATAAGTATTAAAAAAAACCCAACCAAATAAAGACAGTTTAAAAAGTTAACTTTGTAATTACTATTTCTTTTCCTTCACACTTAAATATTTCCCAGTCTCCTACTAAGATACTTTGATCTTTTCTACTTTATTTGCAAGTACCTATATGTATTTTCTTATCAACATTTTGTTTCTCGCATTCCACTCTCTCTTCCACTATAATTTGCTCTTTCCAGCCAGCCACGAGAAAAATAAATACAAAGGAAAGCCGAATAACAACATACTTTCCCTAATTTACTGCCATCATTCAATTTGTTCTAGTCCTCTCCCTTTGTCTCTACTTCATTTCCTATATAGAATAACATATCCTTCCTCTCCTCCTGTATTTTCCTTTATTAGTGTGAAAGACTGGAACTTTAAAATAATTGTCTCAAAGCTTGCTTAAGCTTCTGCAAATCGACGGCAGGCTTGCAGGCCAATAAGAAGCTTGCTTGTACCTCTTTTGCACCTTCTGCAGACCATCCTCCTGCTTGCAAGTCACCACCCAAGACTGCGATCAGCTGAGGAGGGTGTGTTGCTCCCCTCTCACCTGGAAATGGTGTAGGCCCCTGCCTATCAGAGTGGCCAGACCCTGCCTAGCCCAGGGCCCACCCAAGCCTGGGCTGTTAACTCCAAAATTGCTGAAGCACAATGACTGTGCCAAGCACTGCCCAAACAGCAAGGGTCAGGAAGAGCTTATAAGGCAACCAAGTAAAATGACAATTAGCTAGGCAAAGGCCACTGTCACGCTGATTGGTGAAGCTACAGACCGACCTGGGCTACCTGGACTATCACTGGTGCCGTGACCCACCACAATTTGGGAATTGTGACGGAGACCCCCACCACCATCAACCACAGATCAATGGGACGCCGCTGAACTTCCAGAGGACTGCCGAGAAGTTGTCAGGCCTGTGGTGTTGGTTATACTCTTGCTACGCTCTGTAATACTGCTTCTCTTTTATGCCTTTCCTCTACTTCTGCCTTTACTCTATTGCTTGTCTTAGTGAATTTTGCTGGGGAATAACAATAAACCTGCAAACCTGTAGTGAGCGGCATCTGACCTCGTTTGCATCTTAATTTCACACTTGGAATCATTGCGAACCTCTCCCAAGCCAGATCTAGTTGGACCGGGACGTAACAATTAGCTACTACTTTATTTCTAATGCCTATTTCTTTGCCTTTTTCAATAGCCAGAGCCTGCCTCCTAATTTTTGGTCACTCTGCCCTTCTATATCTTTCTCTTTGCATTCTGCAATACAAACACGCATGTATACACACACTGCCTTCTCTCCTTCCCATATATTGCTGCCCCTCCACCACCATATGATCATGATGTCCACTCTCACTGTCTCATCTCCATCCAGCTCTCCTTCGCATGTGAATTCAGACATCCTTCCCTTGAAGAGCCGTGTCTGTAGAGTGAGTCATTCCTCTGAGCTCCTGGCCTGAGCATCTCCCCTGCTTGTCTTGAAGTTATGTTGCACAGACAAGACGGGTTGAGAGAGGAAGGAGTAGCTGGAAATTCTTTAGCTTCCTGACCGATCATGACTCTTGATCCTACTTAGCTCCCACCCTTTCAAATATGGAATAAATGGAAGGAGCAGCCGGTAACTGCAGATCACCATGGTGGTTCATCCACCAGTAGTATCTGAGAGGGGTTTTGTATTTTCAAGAAACCAAGCATCACTAAATAGTAAATGCGACTTTAGCTTGGAGAAAAAGATTGGTTTGTTTTTATTTAGAAGTAGAGGGAGAAGAAGAAACATAACCTAGACTCACTCACATCATTAAGTATCTAGATAAGCTCTAGTGTGTTCAGAGAAGTTACTCCAAATGGAGTGCAATTCCACTAGGTGTCCTAAAATCCTCCTTTTTGTTAATGAACACTGTAAGTACTGGGTTATATGTTAGGTGCACTGAAGACAACTACACATGCATTGAGATACAAGTTGTTGAACATGCAGGATGGCAACAGCTGAAACTGGTAACGTGCAGGACCTGACTCATGAAACACGGGAGAAAAAAAAGAGGCAACAAAAGAATCAGCACAGTTCTCTCTTGACAACTTCCTGACAGACTTCCTCAGTGGCAGACAGAGTAATTTATAGAAAAATTATGTACTAATTAGCATTTCATTTTTCTTTGGCATTGTCAGAAATTTAAATATACCTGATATCTGCATAATAATGAGAAACAGCTAATTCCTCTATTATGTTTAATTTTCAAGAGCATCACAGAAGTAATTTATTGCCTACTGTGAAAAATATATGGTGGTGGTGACAGATAGTTGCTTTCCCACCTTCCTCATCTACACACAATTTTCCTTCTACTTGCAGTTTGGTGTTGCACATAATTCATATGGCATTCACATCAATACAGTAAGAAAAAATGGTGTAATAAAGCCAGCTAGCTAGACCTCCTGTGAGATTTCCCCAGTACTGCACCCAGTTCTCCCAAACCAGACAGCTGCTCTCCCTCCCTTCTCAATGTGCCAGAAAGTGCATTAGTGCCTAATTTGTGGTAGGAATTAGAGGCAGGGAAAAGATTTCAAATGAATGAAGCTGGCTTGAATAGGTTTTTCTCCTCCTTCCCAGTATACGTTTTTAGCCCCTCCAAACTTCTGGCTGCTATAATGTCATGTTATTAATTTCCTCTTTTGCAATTTTGGAAGACAAAATATGTAGTAGGTCAGAAAAGAAATATGAGGCCATAACCATGATGTCCTTACTCTACTACTACACACAGTTATATTTTCTTTTCTCCTGGTCCTACTTAAAAGTACCTGCATTAGGCAAAATCTACTTGTGGGAGAGGGAGAGAAAGCGCCCTCCTGCCTATGGAAAGCTTTACTAAAATTCAGCCTAGGTGCCAGGTGGGGTCATGGGGGAAGACGATGGGGAGATTAGTCAGGAATGAATTTATTTTTCTTAGAGAGGACTGATTTTTAATGTTGAGGAATCTAACTTTTCCTCTTTCTGTCTTTTTACTATTTTTTTCAGTTATAATATATTGGTTGTCTTTAGTTAAATGTCACATTGCATTGAATTCCTGACTCTCACAGAGTCCTTTTACACGGCCATGCTACTCCTTAGATCATCTGTGAGCACACTATATTAATCATATCACATAGCACCACAGACTAAACACAAATGCTGAGATTCCCAAACAAAAGTGATTGATTTGGGCCACTGGAAGACAGCAAACAGTGTATGCCCAAGTCTCCTGCAATGTTCTGAAAATCTCTGCAAACGATTCTAAATCCCAGCTATAACTTAAATATATAAACTGTTCTCTCTATAGTTTATATATATATAGAGAGAGAGGCTGCTATATTGATAGGTAGGAAGTGAATCAAGTCTGGTTAGAAATAATAAGCAAAGACAAAGTAATGGAGCAGAATGGCTTATAGCTCCACTGGGAGCTGCCCAGGAATAAGAAGCACTTAGTACTGGCATGAGGCAGAGACAAAATAATTTTTTTCTATTTAACACTGGTATCCTTCACCTGGATAAGAAGGCAAAAAAGTGCAAATAAAAAAAGACATCAGAATAATAAATAACAGCAGAGAGTCACTCTGGACCTATTCTGAAACAACAGAATACACTTTAAAGAGCAGTAAAACCAATAAAAATCCAGTCATCTTGAAAAAGGAGAGTCTTCGCTGCAATAAAGGCAGTCAATAAAGAAGCTCTCTCATTTAAACATCAAATGTGCATTGTTTTGCAACACCTGTTATTCAGCCATAATAGCTTTCTTAACCTGTCAAAGTGTTTAAGCTGAGGAAAAGAAATGGGCCTCCAGCTGTGCACTTTGGTGGAGAAAGCCTGCGCAAAGCGATATTAGTTTAATGAAATGTGTACAGATTGTAATTGTGGTAATAAGAGGGCAATTCCCCGAGGGGCAGTAGGAAGGCGGTGAGTGCATCCAAGCAGAAAACAGAAGCTGCAGACTGGAGAGAGAGAGACTGATACCCTACGTATGGACTCCCGCTCTCCAACCTGCTTGCTGACTGCACAGCCCTCCAGATCTCCTCCCTGGCAAGACCCAGGACCGCCCCATGCCCCATCCTCACCCATCACCCTGGAGTACTTCCTGGAGAAGAGACCAAAGACATTCTGGCTCTCAACAGTTGAGCCTACTGGTATCCATAACAGTGTCATAAATACACACAGATACAGAAAAACAGGACACACACCAAAAAAAAAGGCACTGGAGTACCCCAATATGTCTTCCACTGCTCTGCTCTATTAAGCCTGAGACTCTGCAATGAGACTCTGTAAGCTACAAGGCATGTTTTCCTGGGAAAAGAAATTGTCAGAGTCCTGGAAAAATGAGAGAGCACTTAGGGAGGAGATGAGGAAAGAGTAACGTCAAACAACATATAGAACTTTCCCTTCAGTTAAAAAGGAAGGACGAACACTTGCTTCAGCTTGCTTGACCACGTAAGCACAACAAACCCAGTCACACCAGGCAGATTCTTATATGAAACCTGCTAATGCTCAAGTGCATCCCAGGGTTAGTCTAAGAGAAAGTGTCAAAATCAGCAATGCTCATCACAGCAAGTACTATTTACAAGAGCTTTTGAGCTATGAAATCTTTATCAGCTGGGTCTGCTGTAGTAATTTGACAGTGTAATTCAATAAATCCATCCTTGCGGTAGTTTAGTCAGCCTAGTGGGTGTCACAGAGATGAGATGAACCAGCTTCCAGGAGTATTTTCGTAAGGAAACATCTCTCTCTGTCTCTCCAGTCTGTGAACAGGTTAGCACCCAGTAAGAGCTAAAGAAGAGAGACAGAAGCAAAAACTGCCTTTCTTTTCCATGAATGTGGAAGTATTCAGGAAATAGGGGCAAAAAAAGGACAGCTCAACTCCTTCTAGAATACAGAGATAAAATGTAACTAGAGAAGGCTGAAGAAAGCTGGGAGGGGGGAAGATGTTGGTAGAAAGCTCTGTGATTCAGGCTATTTCATCTTTCTCACCGCCTCAGCACTTCATGTGCACAGGGAAAAGGACCAAGGGCCTGGGAAAGCTGCTGCAGGACTGGAAGAAGTGTTTTTGGAATGACAGAAAGAGGATAATTGGGAGGCCAGGAGGATCTGACGAAGCACCAGTGCAGAGATGGAAGGAGACTGAAGACAGACTCTTGAGAGTTATCTCAAGACCATAGGCTGCTCCTGGATATACTATGGGCTTGTAAATACATATGTATGTGTACAAAAGCAGAAACAAATGAACTCTCGAGTTCCTTTCATTCTTGGGGACAGCATAAGATAACCTCCAGAGGGCTCTTCCTAACTAAATTATTCCAAATTTCTATATAAATGGGGTGGGCGTGGGGTAGGAGCAGAGTTGGAGACAGACGAAGACAGCATTGAAATCAAGGAAGAATGAAATGATCATAAGAAAGGAAGAACTAATTACAAAAAAGTATGAGAGAAAAGGAAAAAAAAATTATGACATTTTAGACTGAGAAAAAACATGAGTACCAAAATCATGGCCCAGAAAAGCATCAAAACAAAGGAAGAGGCAGAAAATGGGAAGTATGTTATTTTATAGGCATAAATGAAGGAGCTGAAAAGAGAAGAAGGAAAAATAGATATCAAGCTAAAGGAAAGCCCAAGTTAAATACTGTATTTGGAGTTGAGGGTGGGGAGAGTTTTCAGCCAAGGTCATGATTCAGGAATAGAAAAATAATGATTCATCCAGTTTCTTCTAGCAGTAACAAGTACTATGCTGCCTTCTCATTCTCAAAATTGTCTTATTTACCAGTGATACACTAGGAAAAAGTCCACAGCTTTATTAGATGGTTTGCAGAATAGTCTTTTTTTCAACATGGGCAACTCACCAATGAGCACTGTATTGCTGTCAATCAGAAAAGCAGCTGAAAAACAGTTTGGAAAGCAACCACTCCTCTGAAAAGGTGAAATTCATGTGAGTGGTGAAACCCATCCTGCCTAACACTGCTCAGAGTGCTACTGACACCCTGTTATAGAAAATGTATCTGCGATAGACAGGAGGGAGAGTATTTCCTACAGCTGCTGCTGGTAAGCACAAAGAGATATTGCAGGCAGCGAGGGAATCTCAACTATTTATTTTAGATACAATTGGAAGGTTAACAAGGGCTATCATTGTTTCAGGCCTTTGCTTTCCAGCTCTGCAACACATTTCTGCTCCTTTTCTACAGGAACAAGCCAGTGCTGCCTGTAGCTATTCAGTGACATTAGCGAGCTGTGGGCCTCTGACAGAACCTGAGGGAAGCTTGTGAGTTTTTTAATTCATTTACCTGGTTGTAAGGAATAGCTTGCAAGATGACAGCTGTAATTAGTTAGGACAATGTTGAGAGCATGGTGACAAGGTTCATCAGACTCAGAGCAACTACAGTTGCCCATGGATAAATCTATGTCACAGATACAGATGTCACAGAGCTCCTTTCTACACGCCTTCAAAACTTCTTCAGCTACAACAACTCTTGATCCAGGCTAACTTGGGTGACACAGCTAGCAAAACATGTGGTGTGAAAGGGACTGGAGAGCAAGGGGGGCATGTAAGGCAGCACTCTGCTTCTCCATCCTGTGTCCCTTTTAATGATGGTTGAGAGAATTGTTCAGACTTCTCCAGCTGAGGCCTCAGTTGTGTTGTAGCACCATCACCTCTCATCAGTCACTTCTCCTTCTAAGCCAGGATGTCACGGAGCACAATGTGACTGATGCAACCTGACACACCATGTCACTATGCCAGGTCTGCCAGCTGGGAAACTGGGGGGGTGGGGAAAAGGAAAAAAAAAAAAGAAGAAAAAAAAAGAAGATAGAAGTGAAAAAACCAAACAGGCTTCAGAAAAGGTATTCCTCAGAGTTGCAATGTTTAGGGGAGTTGTTTTGTATTTAAGAAAGGTTGTATTAGCTGCAAAAGCCAAAAACAAAGACCCAGAAGAGGAAAAAAAACACAGACTGGGGACAAATCAGTGACCAAATAGTCTATCAAAAGTCTACTAGAGGTTCAGGCAGACCTTCCATAGTGAAGGGAGGGACACAACATGGCAGAAAGGTTTCCGTTTCTGTTTTAGAAACCCAACTTTATGGCTTTTACCCTTGCTGAAAAACCGTCCAAGCAAACTGAGCCTTTCCTCAAAGGAAAGATTCATGTCCCTAATGACTGGTCTAAGACACGTGCATCAGATGTGTTCTCATTTTCTGAAGTCAGAAAGCAGAGAAACACACATTTGTTTATCTTTCCCTTGAAAATAGTAAAATAATTTTTATTCAAGACTATGCGTAGTTATGAAAGTAAGTATACAGTCATACAATTCTGCAATACATACATTAATATCAGCTGGGAGAGTAGAAAGACATCTGGAATGCAGCTTTCCCACTGTTGTAGACACCACCATTGCTTCTTCACTGCAAGCTGGTGACGAAGCTATACAAAGCAAGAGGATTTACCTTGTCTCCTCCTATAGTCAGATGTGACTAAAGATCTTATGAGACACAGGAGCTTCAGTTAATGGCATCTCAGGCAAGGCCATTTCTGCCACAGGTGCATGATTTGCCTCAGTCATGATTTAACAAATCTGAGATGGCTACATGGACAAATTTAGCAAAGAAAAGGCACAAACACCTTGGATTAACAGCACCAAGTTAATTTCGAACAACTTACTGTTTTTATTTTCTTTTTCATTTTTCCATTTGTCTCATAACCCAAATAGCAACAACTGGACACTTGCATATAAAAAGTTGCAGCACTATGCAACTGCCCAATTGAAAAAAATCAAATAGTGGAGTATTCACATCAGTTTCCACTCCAACTTTAGCTAAGCTACATTTTACATATTGACCGAGATTTTACTAAATTCAGCCCCTGATTTTGAACAAGCAGCTTTTTGACACAAAAAGTGTTGTCACTGGGATGCCAGAGTAATTGTCTGCAGACACAATGCACTACATATATTTGCAATTTAACAAGCATTGTGCCTGCCAATAATCACCAATAGAAAAAGTTTTAGCTAAGTAAGATCAGCCTGAAATTCTGGCACATTACACGGTATAGTTTTTGTTGCTATTTTCATAGCTAAATGCAAATTTGAATTTGAAAGAAATACCATGTGAGTGCCATTACCTATTCTACTAATTCCTATTCTATCAAGTACCAGACTTAACAAGGGGATTTTCCTGATATTCTAATGCCTTAATTAGCAATATTATTTTTTCAATAACGAAATAGGTAAAAGTTAAATGTTAGCGTCAGCAAAAAAATCACACCTCTTTTCGTCCCTAGATAGTGCTGAAACATGCAGTCAGCCTGAATTGTCCTGACTGGGCAGCCCCATACTGGCAGGCAGGCATTGCTCTCTAGTCCTTCTCACTTATCAGTTGGCTTTGGGCAGTTTAGCTGCTGATGCCAATCATTGTCTAGTGACATCTGCCCATCAGCGAGTCTGGCTGTTTGCGTCTGTCTTCCAGGGCAATTTTTCTTACCTTAAATGTCAGTTTGTTTAACTATAGTCCAGACACAGCTGCCAACTACATGCCATGGTAGCATTTCCAGTAGAAAACAAGAAAAGGGAAAAATCTATTAAACAAAAAAATATTTAATTCTGGCTTAGCCTTAGGCTGCACCATCCTCAGGGACTGACCCAAGCTCCTTGCTGATATCAACGAATTCTTTTTATTGCCTTGTTGGTCCTTTGCTTTAATTGATTTTGTTTTAACATCCGACTGACCGTAATTTGCTGACGACCCACAGGCAGCCAGGGTGGGCTAGAGATCCTACTATTTCAGTTATGGTGTAGCTCCCTCCTCTTTATTAACAGATTCCTGCCCAGAAGGCATTCACTAGCCTGCTTCAAAAACAAGGTTCTGATTCCATTTCATGGAAGTTATCCAGCTCTCCTTCTAGGTAGACAAAAAGCTTATTTTATTGGCTTTACTTCCTACCACTGTTGAAGCACTTCAAACTTTAACCATCTGAACAGCATTTCCGACTTCAGTATTAGCTGCACACTACTTTAACATTAAATTCATGTTTGCTGATTTCTTACCTTTGGTATTTGTGGAAGGGCTGAAATATTAGCTCCCAAAAGGTACCACATATTAGCAGAATTACTGGGGGGAAAAACGGCAGGAAAAGGAAAGATCACTGCAGATCTGAAACAGGCCAATACCTTGCAGACCACATTAAGGGCCTTCAGAACTAAAACCACAACCATTAGAAGAGATGCAAACAGCCAAGGGATGTACCCTCTATGTGATAGAGAGCAAAGCCTCCCATGTGGTCCCTTACCCGGGGCATCAGTCAGTCCTGCCATGGAGAACAGGGTGGCCACCCAGCCCCTGGCACTGCATGGAGATGTCCACTGCCACTGTTAGAGACGGCATTATATGTTGTAATACAAAGCAAAAGTCACTTACATTCACCGTTATGTTCCTATCTCTTATACAAGTGACTGAGTGATCACACGTGGCCATAACTTTCACTCAGAAGATGAACAGCACAACGAAGCTACAAATATTCAGCTGAATTTTCAAATAAGTACAAATGAAAGTTTCTACGTTCAGCTTCAGCCCTACATACATTTTAAGGTTTTTTTTGGTAACTATTTTTGCAAATAAACTTATTAACAAGATCAATCACCAAAACTCAGTATGTAATTGCAACTTTTTAAAATAATCAAAAAAATCCTACTTACAAGCTATTGGTAACCAAAATTTACCATTTGGAGAAAAACCACACCCAGCCAGAATAGAATGAATTGAAAACACCTAATGTTCACAGTGATTCTCTCTTAATAAAAGTGGGGAAAATAGTTAAAATGCAGCGACAAAGGAAAAATCTTGCTCATGTATATAAAGTCCAAATATCACCACTTCCCTTGGTTCAGTATAGGACACAAGGCATACCAAAAATACACGACAGAGATTAGAGGCAGTTTGCTTAAAAGAAACTGAAATTCAGATCAGGTTCCAATGTCCAGATATCAGGTCCATCAATGCTATCTTCTTACTCCTTTATCTTTACCGCTGCCTTTGAAGGAGACTGAAGCCAGCAGCCTGGATATGAAATGCTGCCTCTACACAGCCACACAGATTTGTGTTTCAGATTCATTTTCTTCTCTTTCTTTTCTGTTTATGCCTCTCTTACTTTTAATTTCCTCCTTTGTAAAAACCTACACTTTATCTCAAGCTTCTAGCCAGTTAGGTATTTTTTTCTATCTTTCTGTGTATTTAGCACTGGACTGACATGAAAATTAATAAAACATTTGAAAAAACGTGCAGGAACCTATAGATACTACTGAGGCCAGGAGATCCTACTGACAGAGCAGTCTATTAGTGTTATGCAGTTACAAAACTATTCTTCTCAGGTAGGATGACTGGTTTTTAGCTCATTTTGTTAGAAGACCTACACTGCTTAGGCCACAATCCAGAACTACTACTGAGGTCAAAATAAGGAGTAAGGCCCTAGAGGGAGCACTGACTGCCAGCACACCTGCCTCTTTACCTTCCTTCTCATTAATCCACACTCTTCTTTCATTCCATTATTTCTGTCACTTCCCAGATTTACTTCACTTTTTTCCTTCAGGAACTTGACTGTCTAAGTTTTCCTTCCCTCATGCTTGCTCCTTTTTGTTTTTTGTTTTTTGGGGTTTTTTTTTTTGGTTTTTTTGGTTGGTTTTTTTTTTATGTTCTCTCTCTTATTCCAACAAATACTCCATAGCAGACAGATTCATTCATCTCTAGCACCTTATCTGGTGGAGCATATGTTTCTTTTCTTTGAGGTCAGATTAACTACTCCTCATAAATGGTACAAAGAAGAAATATGTGTTGGCAGCAAGTTCTGCTACTCTTAGCCATCATTTCTGTCCACTGCATTAAGCCAATTTAACATGCTTAAACGTGCCTTTTGTCAACAGCAACAAAAGCAAAAAGCAGCTGAACTCTAGTTAATAAATCATTTTCTGGAGATAGAAACGGCCTGAGAAATACGATGCCAAGCAGTTACTGTGTGTTATTCTTACAGAGACAAAAAATGAGGAGAAAAAGTTTAACCAGCTTTCTGTGACTATAAAAGGTGCTTTCTATATATATCTGTGTGTATACACATTGAACTAGTTTTAAAGAAAAAAAAAATCACATTAAAGTCCAGTATGTCCCTTTAGACATGGATTCATGCATCCCCAGGTGGTCTTATTTGCCAATTAGAGAATCAATTCACTGGTCTTTAAATTTGAAACATAAGTCTCTGTCCTGTTAGGCCAGCTCCCAAATCCTGCAACTTTAATGTACATATGCATATATGTGTGTGTATGCATTAAAATAATGTGCAAAACAATACAGCATATAAACCCCTGAAATCACATGACAGGGAACCCCAGCATTTTGCACTAGCTCATAGCTTTCCCTGTGCACAGGAAAGATCCAACAACCATAATAAAAGGAAGTTTAAAAAGTTAAAAAGAAGTCAAGATGTTTTAGAAGTTACTATTTTAAAACCAGAATAATCATTATTTTAATGGCTAGGATGGACCAAATTTAAGTGTAAAGCGAGTGAAAACAATAAAATCCAATTAAGCACCATATTATGATCTGTCATTAATCTGTGCTGGTTATCCAAAAAGATCAGGAAGAAAAAACAGGAAGGATGAAAGGAAGAACGCATTTTTCTTCATCTTTTCTAGCTACCCTATCCTTGTTTCAGATGGTCAGTGTAAGCAATAATGTACAAAATGTGGATTTCATATCAAGACTACCGTTTTACACCTTTTACACCTTGTGCAGGCAAATATTATAGGAATATATTAGAGCCTATGTAAGCCTGGTCAGACAGGCATTACAAGCTCCTGTAAGCTAGGACCCACAGAAGGGCTGACCACACCGTCCCCCTTCCGGAAGGTAGAAGCATAGGTCGGAGTAAGAAGGATTGCTTTCCCCTTGAGCCACAGTCAATCAATGCGAGTATATCACCATCGTGTCACAATCCCTGTGATTCAGAGACTCCTAACAAAGCTCTGAGAGGCATTCACAGAAAACTTAAGTTTCGTCTAAAGACTGATGGGCTGAAATGGAGTTGCTGGTCTTTTCTGCTCAGGCAGATTTCAGCTTTTCGCAGAGTGCACCTGAGAAGTGCATCACTCACTCAACAAGCAGAAGCACAGGGAAACCCTAACATCCAGCCAACTCAGAAGGGGGTTTGCAGCAGCATTTCTCCCAAATTCTTTTAGTGTTTGCATATGGCAGATAATTTCTGGTGGAAAGACATGCATTTTTGAGCTGATGTCATTCTGTAAACATCCTTACTGACCACAAATGAAAGAGACAATGGGGATTTCAGTGCCTCTTACTTGTCCAGTCTCTATGGAATAATTCTTTGTTAAGTTTAATCTTTCTTTCAAAGTAGCATGTGTTTTCCCTCATTCTATTCAGCTAATGTATGCATGTTTGTAGAGAATGTCAAATTCCTTTGATAGTATAGGTAAGGGAATATTTCAAGATTTGTAAAGAATGAGCACTTATCATAACAATAATGATGTCAAATATAGTTATAGTGAACTTTTCACTCAAGCTGGATTTTTTAAAAATGAAAAATCTTGGAATTGTCATTAAGAGATTCACCAAATTTTGATTTGAACCATATCTGACAGACACACATGTGACTAGACAATTTATTCCAAGAAAAGAAAAAAAAAAAGCCTCTTTCAAAGTTAATGATTTCCTTTGGGTCTATCTAGCAATCTTATTTAAAAACCTCAATGGAAATTCAAATTCAGAACAAATGCAGAATATTGGATAGTGAGATGTAGAAAAAACAAACCTGTCTCAGCTTTCTACATCAAGACAAATAAGCTTTCCTTATTCACTGTATCTCTGTACAATAGCTAGCATACAACATGACCATGCAGAAAACCTCATAACCATTATGACATACTGTTTAATTCCAGTGTTATATGTTTAATATGAAAATAATCTATTTTAATATCAAACTATTTATAGTTTCACATACCTTCTCAGTCAATCATTTTCAAGTCCAATTAGAAATTACAGAGTGTGGCGTGGTTTTGGGGGGGGTTGTTTTTAGAGGGTTTTGTGTTTGTTTGGTTTTGGGGTATTTTTTAATGGATCAGTATTAAATAATCTTATTCCCCTGTTAAAAATCATTATCGTGATACACATTGCATCTTCCCAGGATGGCACTTTTGTCTGAGTGTTAATCAGCAGATACACCAAACGTATAAACACTGTTTTTGATCATTTCCATTCAATAAAAAATACACTTGTTGAAGTACATTCAAGTACATTCATGCCAAGTAGCTCAAATTGGTCAAGTATGAAGTTACTCTATTTCATTAATTCTCAAAATATAGCTAAAGAAATAAGGCACATGTTGCTACAGTTTTTTTTTTCATATGGTGACCTGTGATATGCTACAATCAAAGTATTATTTTCCTTGCAATGTGTGCTGCTGAGAAGGGACACTTCTGGATGCTGTATGAGACAAACCAGTGCACAACCTTCCACACCAGGTTTACCAAAGTGTTTAAAAAGATGAAATGCAGTGGTAGGCCCAAAAACATGCACTTTTTTCACCCCATTTTGAATGCAGCTATAAACAGTGACTCTCAAAAGGAGATGAGAGTAAGGCTTCAAGCACCAGGAATTGTGATTAGATTGACTGTGAGATTAGCCTGCTTATCTCATATCACAATTTTTTTCCCTTTTACGGCAGCTCCAAAATAATTTCCAATACCAGATTTGAAATGCTATCCTGACCAATCATACCAATGTATCTCTAAACCTAATCCCACTTTCTGCACCAGTATAAAAACAGATGGACACACCTCATTTAATTTAACACCTTTTGCTTTTTTTCTTTCCTTCTGATGACTGTGAATCATATCAATTAAGCTAAATCACAGTATTTAAACTGCTATGGAGCCATAAACAACAGTCCCTTGGGGTTTTTTTTGTGGTTCTGACCTTTACCAGACTTCATAATTTTAATTTATATATACCTGACCACAAGCTCTCACCTCATCCCCATGAAACCTAATTGGTAAAGGATTACTGTCTCTGGACAGGCTCAGGACCAGCAAACTAAAACACAGGCTCTACAGTCAGCACACTTTCAAAACAATGGTACATCAGATTTCTATTCTCTACTGCTCACTGTTACCATTATTGAAACCTACAGCAGCCATAAAATAGAAATGCAATGCATTCCATTGAATTTAAACTATAAAATTTTGCAAAAAAAAAAAAAAAAAAAAAAAAGAAAATCAGTCTCTTGATTGGAAGACTATTCTTAAATTCTGGAAATGCCTTTGAAGTAACAGGCACTCAAATTCTTATGATGAAATTCCACAGGAATTCTCTGTAGGGATCTGGAGAAAGAAGACTTGATCTGCAGCTGAGATTGCAAAAACTTTCTGCCCAGGAGGGAAATGTTGAGAGCTCATTAAAATTATCAGAGAAATTACCTTCCTGCTAAATGCTAATGCAGCGCATAGGATTGGAAGACATGACAATGGCTGCGTTTTCGCATGAACCATCAAACTAACCCAGAGATATGTGAATGTAAACAAAAGAACATTTCCTTTGACTACGAAAAAATTTATTGTGTTTTTATTCCAGCTTTTTTCCTTAATAATGGCCTTTTAAAACATCATGTTGATTTGGTCAAGATTCTGTCGCATTTCATACAACCAAAGCATTATGTCACTGCAAGGCAAGCATCAGAAAAAGAGAGTTATAAAACCAATATTAATAAAAAAAAATAAATCTCTTGATTGACCAGTTAATCAGAGGGGGAAAAAAGTAGAACTCCTAAAAGTTTCAGTAAGGTACAACAGCCATTGCTTGCCTTCAAAGCACCAGAAATTTTTCTAATAAATTTCTAAGACATTTTCTATTTTTTTTTAATAATAAAGAAAAATGTCCCAGAAGTCATTAGAAATAAGATTGCTACCCGAGATTGGACCAAATCTTCTGTAGCGTTTCACATAAATAAAACATTTGATCGAATGCAAGTATCAAATGTGTATAGCCAGGGAAAACAAGAGAATATAGAAACGTTTCTTGTGTGAGGTATATTTTTGAATCAATACATAGACGGTTGCTTAAAATACTTCTACATATGATAGGCTCTTTGAAGATCAATACAGACAATTCCTAGATAAAAAATAGCCATTGTAGACTTAATGAGAATATATTTGCAGTGAAAGCATGTACAGTTATTTCAAAGCCTACAACAAATAATTTCCCTCTTGAGCATTCAACTGTCTAAAATATTAGCAGGGGAAAAGTGAATAAGACAAATATAGAGATGCCATTTAAAAAAAAAAGAAAGAAGAAAGAAAAAATAAAAGACTTTCATAGAGATGGGAAAAATAACCTAGAATTTTTGTAGTCTCTCATGTTAGAAACCTGCAAGTCTGACACAGCTCAGATTTATTAAAAATATTTTGTTTTACCAGTGTAACGTACATGAGAAAACTTAGGTAGATTCATATAGCTTGTGTCAGAGATGAATTTGGCACTCAGCTTTTGAAATTCAGTTTGCTTAGTAGCGGGGTTCACTTTGTGCTTCCCATGGCTGTAACAGTCTTCATTTACATTTTTACTGCATTTTGCTACAATTGAATTTGAATTCTAGGTAACATCTAACTTGTGGTTGCAAATCCAGAACTAACTCTGAAAAGAGCATACAAATTTAAATGGCACAAACATGGGGTTTTTTCTGTCCACATCCTTTATTTTCAAACCAATGGGCTCATGCAGAACATATTCCTTCACATGGAGTAGTGGTAAAATAGGCTTCTCACATCAGAAAATAGATGCGTGCATGCCAGACATGTTCCAAAGGTATTGTATGTGTATGAGTGAAGACAGATGACTGAAAAACCTGTGCAGGTCTCACAAGGCCACAGCAAACACTGATAAGCTCTCTAAAAATTAGTCAGTGTACAAAGGTACAATAGTTGTGATGTGATATTTAAGCACTGAATATTCTCCCTCTTCCTGAGCATTACAGCTACCCAATGATGCCACTAATCCTATGGTACCTATTCAGTACAATGCAGTAGTGTCACAGTCGATCCAAAAGATCATTCTCAGAGAGCGATTATTAGTTCATGTCTATTACACTCAGGGGTTAATATTCCCCACACAGGAATTTTTCCATATGAGGAGGGGAGGTTTTTTCTGAAATAGAAGGAAATGAGAATTTGGCAAAATCAGAGTTGATGGGAGGAAGAGAATGCCAACAGGTACAGAGAAACCCTTGTATATTATCTCAGCTTTTATGTTCATAGTACTATCAGTGACGTGCAAAGTCCTCTCCTAAAAATATCCTTTTAGAAGCACAGCAAATCTTTTTTTCTGCTGTGTAGGCACCAGGTCCTCAGTAACTGGGTAAGGGGAGGTGGAGTAAGAGGGTAATGTTCTGACGGCATTCAGAGAGCAAATTGACACTGGTTATCTAATCAAACAAAGCTCGTAAGGGCAGCTCAGGGCTCCTAAAATTTTTACCTAGGCAACAGAAAGCTGACATTGCAAACCTCCTGTCAAGGCTGCTAGTTACATCCCATTAGTGAGAGACCATGGCAGGACCAGCCACCACTCACTTCTGCCCATGGGCAGCAGTCATGGTCAGGACTCTCAGAAGGGCCTACAAGAGCATGGCAATGAGAGCTGCATGATCCAGTTCTCCTGAGTCCCATCCAGTTATACCATAAATGCTCCATTTACAGTGCAGCCTTTTCTCATCATCTAGATCCATGCGCTGATATTACCAAATTCCATTATTCTCCCCCCCCCGCCCCATCCCCTTATTATACATCTCACCCATGAGAAAAGGTGGGAAATGAGGCTCTACACACAAACAGTGTTTAGCTCTGAAGGGAAATCACCCAGTGTGGCTGTTCAGGGGTCTCAGCTAATCTAGATGATTATCCAGACTGACAAAAATTCAGAGCATAAACTTGTACATGCGCATACAGAGTTGTATATACATACAAACACAACAAACCGAGTCGCCAAAATCTCTAGCCAAACGGATTCCTGGATCTAACTACTTAACCCTGATAAACCAGCATGTCTCAGGATATCTCCCTCTGTTGCACAAGGACATAAGCAACTCAACACATAGGTTCAGAAATTCAGAAGCTCCAACTTAAACAGATGCGAAGTCATAGGGTGATTTTCCCTGCTGTGGCAACAAAATTACAAGGATTAGCTACAGACATATTGAAAATGTCTATTAGATAAGCAATCTAATAAGCAAACTCCAAAGTTACACTATTTTAGCATTTGTGATGCATTTGGGCTTGCTCTTTAAATCTTGTTTCCCTTGTTAGTGATGCAACTTTGTAATAATGTTGAAATAAAATGCACGTGATGGTATTTATGTGCCTAAATGTCTGAACAACAGCAGAATTTCATAACCAGAAACATAATGCCAGCACTTACACCCTCAAGGAATCATAGCTATTGAAAGTTCATTGTTCATAGTTCATTGAAAATTTGTACTATTTATAGCTAGAAATGTTGTAAATGAAGTTCACCCAATCAGCTAGAAACAAAAGCCATTAGAGAAAGAGAGCGTTTTATGAGGCAGCACCACTCAGAGCAACTCCAATCTGAAAGGACGTGCAAGAGCACAACATGTGCTCCCATTCCTTGAAAATGCTACATAAATTTGAAACACTGCAAGATAAGAACCACTAGCTGCAGGATTCATTGTGCAACACTTGCAGCCTCCTCAGAGGGTGTGCAGTACACAGACACAGTCCTGCATTACATGTCCTAACTGAGCAAGGCAACTGCTTGCCCTGTGGTACTCACCAAGCCATCCTCTTCATGTGGGAAACCCTACTTTTTGGGGATGCTCAGCTCAGATGACCTCAATTCCTTCATCTTCCCAGGTGTCCTTAAGAAAATACCTGCTCAGGTATTTTCAGGTATTTGTCCTTAGGAAAATACCCGCTCAGTTATATATGACCACCCCTCCAATCAAGATTAGCCATATTGCCTGCCATCACAGGCTTGTTTCTACAACTCCCATTTTCTAAATTTTGATTTGTAAATTTAGATATCCATTTAAGATTGCAAAATTTCAGGTGCTCCTGATTCAAAGAAACAAGCCAAAGGTGAACCCTTATACCGTTCTTCTGAGCCATTCACCCTCTGTGATTTTGAAAACTCATCCAAAGACTGACAAAAATAATTTTTCCTGAAACTTGGTGTTCCCAAAAGGCTTACAATACTAATGAGAAGCCGTTACTTTTTAATTTTGCTTGTAAAGCACAGGTGAGCAGGTGCACTTTAAAGCATAAAATGAAATATTAGAGGCAAAGTATTTCTTACTTATTATCAGAAGGTTTACTGGACTTAAAAGATTTCAGCTCCACATTAGTGGGTATCTTTGTCACTCTCCCTAAAGAGCTGGTAACATTTAGCCAGGCTCTTGGACTAACCTTTAAGATGCTGCTTACAAAGGCATCACAAGGGATACTTCAAGATACACAGGTTGCAAACTTTTCCTTGCTGACGGGGGGAGGAAAGAGAGTAGAAGGGAGGACAGAGCATGCAAAAAGTAATGTTCTTTATTTGTAGTGTATTACATGCAAAAGGCCAGTTAATCTAAACAAGATATACTGTAGATAAATATTTTAAATATGTGTCTTTCTTAGGTATGTCTCTCCAGGCTCTCAGAACATAATATTAAAAACAAAGCAAAAAGTACCACCTTTAGAAACAGGAATAGTCATTAACTGAAGCTAGACAAGATAAAGATTTTTCACAAAGGCTTTTCAGCCTAGCGAGAAATGTGGGAGGTTATAGAGAAGAGACGTCTGTATCTGCAAATCAGATCTAGACAGGGAGGAAAGATCCATCAATCAACTTTCATACAGGGTGTAAGTCTATTTGTTGCTGCATTTTAGTGATTGAACCACTGCTAGATATTCCAGCCATTTTACCTAACTTCACATGAAAAAAAATCTGCCCCCTACAAACATAGTTTTAAAGGCTACCTTTCACTAGAAAGCGTATGTTTTCCCACATGGAAAGGTTTGGTTGCTGATGAGAAGCTATGTATTATAAATATAAGCTATTAACTTACCCCTCAGGGCTGGTGGTGGATGTGACACTATTACATCACAATTTACATGGTCAGCATGCCTTACTTTTGAGTAGGCTACATTAAAGAGAACAAAAAGGTAAGTCTTTAGCTCTTATCAGCCCACAGGGGAAAAAATGCAGGTGTATGTATATCATTAATTGCCTAAGAATCAATAGGATGTTTACTGATCTTGGGGTTTCAACAGCAAGGGGCTTCCTCTCACCAGACATGACCTTATCAAGGAAAACTCCAAAATAAATGCCAGTGTCAATAACATCCCGAAACTCCTGCTTAACAGAAAACGGGATAGGTTTTAAGATATAATCATACAGCAAGCCTCCCAATAGCACAATCACAAGGACAATATGAATCATGAGTTGATTAGTCCACCATTGATGGACCAGACTCAGTCACAGGTCAAAACTTTTTTAAAAGTCTACCTTACAATGTCTAAACTTCTTATTGATATACTGCCTCTAACAAGTCAAACCAAAATCTGACTAACTTTGGATAAGCCAATTCAACTGTTATCTTTGCTGCCAATCCCTGCAGATTCTTCATGCACGTAAATTTGTCCTGTAAAATCCATAAATGTTTTAATGGCACTGAAATCCGCAGAAAGAGAACTCAAATATTCAAACCGTCCCACAAGTTCCAAAATAACAGATGTTTTTCATAATTCAAAACTGCACCAGATTTCAGATATCTGAGTGTGAGGTGGAAAACAGGTGAACAAGTTTCATACACTGGGAATGAGGCAGATACAGCACAGCAATCAGTAGCAGAAGAGCTACAGGGACATGAGCTGCTCTCAGTCACTTGGATGGTGTTTATGAAACCTCCCAAGCTGACAATTACTATTTGAGAGTTAGGCGTAGAGAGGTACAAAAGATCTGAGCAATTCTCATGTCTCAGACACAAGCATCCATTGCAGTTAACATAAAGGTGGTGACAGGATTCCCTGGACACTTCTGAAAAATCTAAGTGTTTCCATAAGTAAGGAAACAAATGAGGGATTCACTTCAGAACAACCCACTATTTTCCCTCAGCCACAATGACTTCCACATATCTCAGCTCTTCTGCACTTGGTCTTGCCTGCTTCAGACTGCGAGACAAATGACATCACATTCACGGCATTCATTTGTGCTCTGTGATCATCACTCTACACAGGACATCAATTGCTTTTCATTGACTCCCAGAAGAAGAGCATAGCAGATTTTATTTACAAGAAATATTTCCTAGAAGTTCTTTAGAAATAGATTTAGATGACATCAAACATGTAACAGGAAGAACTTATACTATACATTAGTCCCTAGACATACTTTTGTTCATATGCCCATGTTGTCTAACATCATCTGATTTTACTACAGTATTTCAAGTACAAATGAGTTTTTGTCATAATAACTGTCTCTTTAAACAATGATTTGTAATACTGATATTTCACATATTTCTCCTGAACAGTTATCCACGCCATTTTATAAAGTCCTCAAATGTTTGCTACGGAGCAAGCTCCAGTGTTGCTCTTTCCAAGGCACAGTCAGGTCTTATAAAACTGGTACTGTTGGAAGGCATTCATCAAGCAGGCACACAAAAAAAAAAAAAAAAAAAAAAAAAAAGTGCAGTGATGTGTTACTGGTGCAAGTGTCAGCTCCTCCTTGGAGCTACAAAAGTCATTTTACCCCTTTCCTTAGTGCTTATTAACAAGGCAGGTCAGTCTGAGCATTCCTACTTAGTATCAATGGGCAGTAATTGTCCAAAAAGGCAAGCTAACAAGCAACAGGGAGCAACACAATTATAACTACAGACACATGTGAAGCAGAATCTGGGCACAAGTTATGGCTGCAGTCCTGCACGGATCAGACATTGTTCAATGTCATGATTTTTTTTAAAGTCAAAGACTGAGGAAACATCCCAGGTAATTTGAGTACAGAGAAGAGTATGAAGAAGGTGACTATATATTATTCATGAAAAGACCAAACTTTTGAAAACAAACAGGGACAATGTCTACACACTGTCATTGTACCAATATCTAAAAATCTCACTGTCATCCAAATTACTTCACAAAAATCAGTTTGAAGCACCTGAGCTGTTTATGTGCAGCTTTCTAGCATTGCTCCTTTTGTAAAACACGCTTACATGCTGATTTGACTTGTATGACCTAAAGCAATTGGCTTGCCCACACTAGCTACTGCTGTAGCCAGGGTGGGAAGAAAGATGCCACGCACAGCACCTGTTTTTTTGCTACTGAGTGAGTCAGTTTGTCTGATCTGTGATCTAGGCAAGACATACAGCATATATGTCTCCTGGCAGCAAGATTCTGGCATGTTCCTCCACTACAGAGAGACAGCCTTCATACATCCCCCTGGTGTGGAAGATTTGTTTTACAGCAACATTAATGATGTCTGCTCTTCTCTGTTAAGGATAATTTCCTAGACTGCTTTCTCATGAAGGATATAATCTTAATTCCCTAGCTTTTTCCTTAAAATGCAAAATTATTCCTAGTCCTTCCTGGTTAGGATGCAGAACAGCTTTGGTCTGTGAACCCCTCTGTTTTCCTGTGGCCTGTTTGTTGGATGCTGTCTCAATAGCTATTTTAAAATTCACGGTCCAAATACCAATAGGCTGCCTTGAGTTCCATCAGCCACCACAGTACCAAAACACAGCAAAGGACAAGTCAGTGACATGGGAAGCAGCAGTTTTGGAGGGCTAGCCCCAGAGCTGCAAGCAAAGGATTACTGTGCTCTACTACCAGCTCTAACACCATTTGTCTCTCTCCAGGATCAACACAATATTTCTGCCTTAGGTCTTCTGGATCAGGTTTACTGAGAAAGCCCAAAAAGCCACCACCGACCTCAACACCATGTCCCAGCAACAGAAATTCTGCCCCGAGTCAGGTTAGGACATGAAAGTTGGCTGAAGACCCTGACCAGAGTCTGGGAGGTATTCAGTTTCCTACCATGGCCCTGAGCAGTGGCAATCATTTTGTGTACCCCTTGCACAGGGATTCATCAAGGCTTTACCTTATACTGATGTATGGATTGTGCTGCAATAATAGCTAATCAGTCTGCAAGTCACATTAAAAAAAAACAAAACAAAACAAAACAAAAAAACCAAAAAAACCCAACAAGGAACTTGAACAGGACATGCCGATTGCCTACCTTAAAGAAAAAAGGTGTGTGCCCCACCCAAAAAAATCCACAAACCAAAATCCATAGCAGTCCCATGCTTTTCAGCTTCCCCAGGGGACAGGAATTGGCTGAGTGCAGAAAAGAAAGATGACAACACCATTTAGAAAATTAAGAGTCCAGAATATGTTTCTCAAACTGCGTTTAAGCATCTTTAATGTCCAAGAAAGTCAATATAGGCTAGCTGGACAGAAAACAAAAAGAAAAAAAAAGGAATAAAACCTTGGAAAGCGTAATAGAAAAGAAGTTGTCAGAAAACAGCAGGGAATAAAACAAAAGACGTTTTCATCAAGGAACACGGCACACTGAAGGGAACAACAAGAGAGAAGCCAGGGACAGCATACTGTGACAGGACACAGAACAGGCTAAGAGAAGCAAAGCACATTTATGTGGAAAGCTTTATTAGAAGAGAAGTTGACGTGACTGGGGAACTGATCAAAAGGCTGCATGTCAATACAACAGAGCTTAAACATGTTTGGTCTGAACAGTACCTGGAACACAAATTATAATGTACTGGATGTAAATCAGCCCAGGGAGGGAAACAGTGAAATGGGTCTTATTCCAAACTGAGAACAGCCACTGTAACAGAGGTGTGGTCCGAGAAGAAACAAAAGACTAATAATAAGTAGGTATATTATGTAAGAAATGTGATGAAGATCAGTTACTTACAATGCACAGAAACACACACCTCTTTTCTTTAAGGTAGGCAATTGGCATGTCCTATTCCGTTCTACAAGGTACTGCACACCATCAGTATGAAATTTAGCATACAAGGCAGCACTACAGAAGGTAGTGGAAACCAGACATACCAAGTCCTATGTCCTAGTCTACTTGATTTAATGTACTAAATAGGAAGGCATTCCTATTACTCCCTGTTTAATGCTTTACAGAATGAAATATCACAATGCAGCTGGATATTTTAGGTTAGACCCTCAGCTGGCATAAGTAGCTGCAGCCTCACTGAAACCTGTAAATTTTAAATAGTATTCCCCCTCCCTCTTGTCTTTGGAAGGAAATAGCTGAGTTGCAGTTTGAATGTTTGGCACCTCATTCAAAACTTCCTGGTCAACTTGGCCTAGAGATATGCTTTCTTTTTCTCTTGGCATGCTAAGTATCCTCCTTCGCAGACAATTAAGTACTTCATCTGCAGCTGACTCTGAACCTGGTCAGCCTTCTATATTAAAAATCATTCTTGTAACTCCACACACACACACTGTGTAATTACTGAATGTTATAAAACAGTGGCTGCTTTGAAGGTGAAAAAGCAAACAGAACTGACTCAATCCATCCACTCATGTCCCCATTCAATATGATTAACTGGCTGAGTCAAACTTCTTTACCTTTTTTCAAAGGCTTGCAGTGACAAGGATTATCACTACTGAGACACTCCAAAAATTATTAAGCATTTATTACTGCTCCCTAAACCCAAATCCACTCTTTTACCACATCTCCATCCCACACACATATGTATCTGCTAGCATTCTTGCTGGACTAAGGCTACAGTATGCCTTTGCATTATAGCAACCACATCCTGACTTACAGTTATCAGGCAAGCAAGACACGCAAAGGCATAATAGCTTTAAAGCATCAAAGTATCAGTAAAGAAAAACTCCAAAATCATTTTCCCCATAAGCAGCTGACAGTAGCTTCTGTGAAACTAATGACATCTTTGTGTCTCTCCAACCAGTTAATTTTGGATGGAGTTGGATTGACTTTTTTTTTTCCCTCTGCATAGTGGTTCATCGCCCCAGTTAGAAACAAAAATTAGCCACAACCATGGAATAGACGACTCCTTTTACAGAAATCTTCTAAGTTGGTTTGTATTTGCCTTGTGAATATTGAGGGCCCTAAATAAAATGAAAGGGAAAAAATAAATAAAGTATTTCTCCACGAACAGCAGCAATTCATTACCAAGCAATTAGCTTAGTAATAAGTTCCCATTTCTCAGTTTGGGAAATTTCCATGAATATTGGTAATATAATTATGATAAAGGTTGAAGGCATACTACAGTACTCAACTGCTAATGGTCCACAAACAGTTTGTCTTCTCATGACAGACAGGAGAGGCTCTAATTACACTGAACATTTCAAGGAAAGATTGAATGTTTGCCAGACAACTCTCCATTGATTGCCTTTAAAGCATAGTACTGGACTCCTGAAGGGAAAATACAGATTCTTGGCTCCAGGTAATTAACTCTCATGCTGTTCTCTTCTTAAACCCTAATGAAGCCCCCTTGAAATCTTCATTACCAAAGGGTATTTGTTAATAAAAAAAGCTGAGAGCCAGCCAAAGGTCCTATTTCCCCCTCCTTCTCTATGAATTCCCCTTTATTATACATTTCTCAGGACTCGGTACTGTCTTTGAAGTGAGCATGATGGCCCGAAAAGTGCAAAGGGTGGGGGGATACCTAATGAGACAGACAAAGCGGGAATGAGGAAAAAGGTGGGACCTTCTGAAGAGAGACTTAAATGAGAAAATGCAGGTGTTTGACAGAGAAAAGAGGAGGAGGAAAGGGAAGGCAGAGCCGTATCAATAATTTGTGAAATGGCATTACCATGACATTAAACTGATGAAGGAAAAAGAGAAAATCTTTAGGAAATGCAGCAACTCAGCAGCTGAATCTCAGGGAGATACAACATTTCTCGGAGACAGTAAATAAACTAAGTCTGTATTTCATAAGGTAAGGAATAAGATTCCTGACTGATACTGGCGGCAGAGCTTCCAGGAGGCATTTGCTCAGATATTTAAAGCGCTCAGTGTATCCAGCAGGACTCCCCACAACAAAGACTCCAATCCAAGAACAGTGAAACCCCTTGCTCCAGTCACAAATAAATACCGTTGAGACAGCTGAGTTATATTGGCTACCTAAGGGAATGTGATCCATTTTATTGGCTCTACTGATGACAAAGTCTTTGGACTGCACTGACTTGGTGGCAATATCACAATGTATCCTACTCCTATCCAACAAAGCACCAGGGTGCTTTTCTACAAGGTTCCAGTGAAGTCACCTGAAAAACAAGTTTGGGATGATCTCTTAATTCCCAAGACAAACATACAAGCATTTGCATAAAAAAAGTTCACAATATTACAGTTGGAGACTTTGTTGACCAGTACCTGAGTGTTAGAAGTCAAGGACATGCAGTCTGCTTCCTCTTTCATTATCCAGTTGCCTGAATCCAAGCCAGGCGCCACTAACAAAAAGAAACAAATGTTTTTGTGATTTCATGTTCATCTATTTTGTGTGTTAATTTGTCTTTTCAAGATATTAATCCACATCCTTTTCTGTGTCCAAAATCTACATCAAAATCAGAAGCTAATCTCTATCCTTTCTTCATGCATTGGCAAGAGAGTTTGGCATATGAAGACCCTCACTACCATTTGTTAGGTAGTCTGTGCCCGTGAAAGAAGTTTTCCTGGAGTTTCCAGGTATGCACAGTGCATTTCTGCTGGCTTCATACAGAAGCCACATCCCCATCACAATTTTGGAGGGGCAGCTTTCACTTAAATCGTATCAGATAAATCTTAAATAGCACATGCAAATGTACATCCTGGCAATTTATACAAGGATCCAGATAGAAAACCCTCCCCTAAGCCTCACTAGGGAGGCTCAACACATTTGCATTTGCTGAAATGACCTTTTGGGGGTAGTAAGCATCTGAAGAGATGACAATTGGTCCAAGTCCATGAATAATTTCTGCTTCCCAAACCAGGAAGTGTCACTACCAAAAGTATCGGGGGTATTTTTTGGACAAACAAAACCAAACCAAAACAAAAAATAACAAACCAAACCCACTAAAAAACCCCAACAAACCTGTACTTCTGATGATCTAAAAATGCGATTTGTTCAAGTCATTTATTCAGCTTTTGTGAGAGCATCTGAATTCTACATAGCTGACCATCTTTCACTTCCTGAAATTACATGTTCTATTAAGATATAGCAAAGAATGCAATTAGTGTTTTCCTTTGTTAAGCTTATGCCTATGGTTTCTATAGCTTGCTGTACTAGTTAAGTCTCTCCAAAGCTAGGATTTATCTTTCTAATTTCAGGATATTTTTTTTTTCATTTTAGGCTGTAGCTCTCTTCGTCAGTAGCTGCAGTAGCAGCTGTAGCAGCATTTACATGAGAGGGTTTTTTGGAGCAGGGTGGAGACTAGTATAATCTCTTGCTTTTAAAAATATTTGTTAAAAATACAGGCAGAATGTCGCATTAAACAGCGTAGAAGCTAAAGCTGCATGAGAGATATCTTAGATGAAATGTGATAACAGTAGTGAAAGTAAATCCAAACAATTAAAGGTAGCATACACATCCAAAACATTTCCACAAGAGTATCAAACATGAGCAGACACCATATCAAAACAGGCAAGGAGCTTGCACTTAGATTTTTCAGTTCAGGAATATTTCTGACAGTTCATAGAAATTATGAATTACCACAGAACTAAACTTTGCATCCAAAGCCCATTATTACTTTGCACCACTTCATTTGACAGAGGAAATTGCGTTCCCTTCAGAACTGCCTGACCACCAGTGATAAGTCAAAGTATCCATTCCAGATTTTGACTTTACAGATACTGGAGAAGCAACTGATCTCCTGATTGTAGATGAGAAAAAGCTCACGTACAGAGCAATATGTTCTGTAGTTCCCTGTTAATCTGAACAGGAATCAGCCACCAATTCAGGAACAAACAAATCCTTTCATATCACCCTGAAACTACATTTTTCGAAGTTTTCACTTCTAGAAAATTAACAACACCGGAGATTATATGTCCCTTTACTACAAGAAAAGTAAGGATTTGCTGATAGACCTGTAGGTGGCTACTGTGACCAGTCACTCCAGCAAGACAAGAAGCTACGTAGTCACTTTCTTGAGCATGGTTTAGGACTGTGGATTGAACTCTCACAGGAACTAAGACCAATAGAAGCCGAAGCACCTTCTGTGCTAAGTAAAAAGAGCATGTTTCACTTTGTCTTTCCTAACATAACATATAGCAGTCTGTGAACGTGTCTAATAAAAAAATAAAATGCAAAACGGAACACTCTGCTGCACATACTTCTAACCCTGGGGAGGGGATGAGGACAGGAAGCCATGACAGACGTTAGTCATGTCACTTCATGAACTACTGGAAAGCACTCAGGTGCTCCAGTGATGAGCGTGGACATAAGACCTTAATAGAAGAGAATGGAATAGAAATTGACAGTTGTTTTCCGTTCTCATTAGTGTAAATAACATAAAATGTAGATAGCCCATGAAAGTACATTCCTGAGGAAAGGCACAGACCATCTACAAACAACATGACAAAAGCTTTTTCCACTCTACTCCTAGGACTGAACATTTGCTTGTCACTGTCCCTGCTGCAATGAGCTGCGGCATAGATGCATCCACTGGGAAGTGTGATTATGAGGGTAACACGTCTCCTATCAGCTTGCATCATCTTGCTGATGTGCCCCATCAGGATGCATGTGAAGCTAGTTCATTTTCACACCTGAATCCCCTGAGGCCATCACAGCCTGCATTTAGACCGCAATGTGAGGAAGGGTATTAAGACTTGGAACATTGAGTGTGAGAGTGCAAAGGCTTCTGCTGCTTTGCAAGTGCCTCTGCTGCTAGAGAGGATTTTTCATTAGCTGACAGCAGTACTGCCTTGTGTCTTTGTTATAAAAGATTAAGGAGAAAGAGACCAGTTGAACGTATAAGCAGTTGCTATGCCCTGTGGCACAGGTGATCAGCATTATCATGAAAGCTGTAGTATTATCTTGAAGCCAGTGTTGAGTGAATACTGTATCTGGCTTGGTTGCAGAGTCAGTGTAAAAAAAGTAAAATTAGAAAGGATCATTATTTTCCTACTAACTTCAGCATTTGGCTACACCCAGCAAAAACAGACTGGCCATACACTCCATAATGGATTGGGCCACCTCAGTGGCTCTCTTGTATTCATGATCTCTCCAGATGGGACCTTGTATCTGAATCAAATTCCACCTGGAAACCCCTCAGAGGCAGTGTTGTTCCTCCCCCTCCAAACCAGCACAAGAAAAGAACAGGCACTATCTTTTCTTTTATGCAGTCTGCAGTAATTTTCACTTCCAATTTTCCCTGAAATGATGAAAGAAAACCTAGGGTAGGCATTTCAACAGAGCTATTCTGTTCCTCCTTTTTGTCTTCTCAAACTAGAGGCCAGGGATATTAAGGGCAGCTTGTCTTCATGTTTCTACATTTTGCTGCTTCTTCCTTCTCTTGCTGATCCCTCCAGTCACAGATTATGACATTTGCAGGCCATTTAATTTCCTAACAGAAACACTGAGTTGTAACAACTGCCTAAAAAGATCCACCCATCAAACATGATCTTTCTTTTTTTTTTAAGATGTTGTTGCACAACTTGATCCTAACAGACTTCATTACAAAACAAGGGCAAAATCCAGCCTTTTCCTAAGGGTTTATTATCAACACAAAAAAAACAGTGAGATTTAAAAACAAAGGCAAGTGAAGCTGACCGATTTTTACATGATAAAATAAAGCACCAGCACCCTCTATCAGGATATTTCAAACACTGGCAACAGAACAATGATTTATCCTGAATAGAAAATATGTCTTTAGTAGATATTTAGTATGTACTGCAATCTTCGTAAGTCTGCTTTAATTAAAAGTGCTATTTCTGTTTTAAAATTGACATGAACCACTACCATCCAGAGCTCTGCTTCACACAGATATTTTTCAGAGCCGTAGAGCAAATTGTTATGCAGCATCACTCAGATAAAGGCCTGCAATAAGTGAAGTGATAATGAAGACAGCAGCTGTTACTAAATTACAAAAACAAGACAGATTTGTTGGCAAACACTAACAATCTGGGAAACTTTTTTGCAAGTTCAACACTTCTGCAAACAGTCCCCATTTGGGTTCCCTCAATGGAGTGTGATGGTACCAGTAAAGTTGCTTCACAGGAGACTTAGACGGCCTTGCTGACACTACCTGCTGCTCCTCACACTGATCCCCTTCACAGGGGAGGTAATTAACATTTGTCTTGACACTCCAGGCATCGCCTTTTTTACAGAAGGGACTATATCGTAGAGAAGAGGTTCAGAAAGAAAACCTAGATGTCCAATGCCTTCCCTTTCCTAAATAATAGGTGTCACATAGTCAGCAGTAGAACCCACTTCCCTACTGTACCTCACCAGAACCCTCAACCACTAGAGGCACAAACCTTCTGTAGTACCAAGGGGCACAATTTTCACCAGCTCCTTGCATCTAAACCATTAAATAACAGCAGCTTCCAGTCAGTACAGATTCATGCTAGGTTTCTAGAGGAAATATTAAGGAGAAAGATTTCATAGGCATTCTTCCAGCTTGTGGCAACTACTGTAATGCCACTGGCTTCTTTAGAGCATTGGCAATTTAAACAAGTGGACGGATTCATAAGTTTTCCAATCCCCTCTGGTTATGTACATTTTATCTTTCACAATGACCTTGCATAGTCAGAGAATTTCCATATCGAAATGACCAACTCATGTCTTTCCCAATGCATTAGATGAAAGGGCATAGTGTAGCACAGCTGCTCATCCAGGAGGATTACCAATCACTTCAGGCTTTTCATGTGTGTGCAAGTGAACAACATGGATTTTGAAAACTGGTTTATTGTCTTCTTTTTTCCCCCCAAGTCTTCCCACTAGGTGGACAAGTACATCCTTCTCTCCTGAAAGGAGCCTCAAGAGCTGCATATTTTTATTTTCACTGTTACCATCATTAAATTGAGATTGCTCAAAAATCTGTTTGGTGTCATGCAAGTTCAAGAACTCTTGCTGTAAAAAATTGTGATTGCATCTTCAATGAATCACTGTGGGCAAGGTTACCAGGGCTACTGAAAGCGTACGGTACTACAGTATGCTTTGAGAAAAGAGGTTAGGAAATATTCACTCCAAAAGAGTCCATTACTCTTGTATCTGGTCTTGGCTGAGACTCAGTAAAAAGCAATATAAAGGAGATATGGAGAAATTTGTCATGTATGTTTTCAAATACGCAGATTGGTATGGGATGCAAAGCCTGTGAAAGACACATTCTGCACTGAAGCACACAAACTGGAGTTTTGTCCCACACTAAAATAAAGCTATACTTCCTCGAAGTTTCTAGCCCAAAATAGAGGGGTAAATTTGCATATCTGCATGGAAGAAACGGTTTTTAATTAGGAAAAGTGGTCAATCTCTTAGGAGAAGAAATAAACAATGAATTTTGAAAGAAAAGTTTTAACCTATCTACATTTCTAAAAACATTTCAGAGAGGAGACTGCTGTAACAGCTATCATAATCACCTATGCGTGTTCTTTGCCTTTTTGCAGTATTTTTTGAGGGCTTTGATATGCAAAATAGTACCACATGGAAATAAATTGCTTTGCCTCAGTTGCTTTGTGGTAACTTCCCAAATGCATGGGAAGTTGCAAGGCCCCACTGCCTTATGTTAAAGGGAGCTTGGTCCTTTCTCATTAAGGGAATTTGAATCTTCCACGGTACACTAAACAATACATACAGAAGTACAGTTTCTGCAAAAATCTCTAAGCTCTGTGTTTATTTGCCAAAGCAACTCAAGTCTTCTAATACTAATGCATACACTGAAACTCAAAAGTGAAAGAAATATATGGTGCTGTAGTAAAGGCACTAGTTTCAGAGAGACAGCCACTGTTTCAGAGAGACAACCACCTATCTTGGAACCATAGGTTCGTTGGTAAGACTTACTGGACTCTTCTGCATAAAACCATGGCAAAAGAAAGAAAAAAAATAAAACAGGACAGGCCACAGATTCAAATGACGGTCACATCGATGGAGAAGATATGCACACTATCAGGTTTCTCCACAGAGATTACAAAAAGCAGACACTCAAAAGCAGAAAGAAACATTGCATGCTACAGCACACAGCATAGTTAAGCGCCACCATCATAAACAAAAAAGGTCTGTTATTGAGGAATTTGTTCTGTTGTATGTTAGATTTTATATCAAGTGGCACTTCTTGGACAAGAAGGTTTTTTCAGAAAAAAATCTTTAGAAAAAAGCATTTTTGTAACAAAAAAAAGAGAGAAGTGGGGAGCAGATAAGGATAGAGAATACTCTTAAACACAGCAGGTATAAAAGATGTAGAAGATAAAAAAGGAAACTTCCTCAGCTCTTCTCAGGGTGGTAACAGGACTACACTGAACATAGAGAAACATCAACATTGACGTAATGTTTCCTTTTTTCAAATATTAACTTAAATACATTTTTTTAATATATCTCAACTGCAAAATGATGACATTCAATATACAGATAATTATCTGGGCTCTGACAACATGGAAATGACCTCTGCATCTTTTTAAAAAGTTGATATAAAACATACGCTTACTCATCTTCTTCCTTGTTAACCTCATTTAGCAGTTCCTTCCTACCCAAAATGAAGTCAGACTAGTAAAAACTAGTATTGCATACACTGCAAGCTTTTTAAATCAGATCCATTTTAATCATTACAGAGCACACACTCTTTAAGCACAGGCCAGACCAGAAAAGCTCAAATGGAAGGATTGTTTTCTGCTGGGTATATAACACTAACTTGCCGGCCATGTAATTGCCTGATGGACTCCTTCTAGTCTTTTGGGAAAGTAACATGTTTACTAACAATCACAAGCGAACACTGTCTGCCTTCACTGACATTCATTCAGTCCTAACAAAGTTGAAGAGACCTATTCAGTCTCATCAGGAGAGTAGAGGAGAAAGACACTAATATCTGATTCTCCAAACACGGGCAAAATACAGAGATCAGATTAAGTAAATGCATGCTTTTCTAAATGCCTTACCCAAATAAAGCACAAAGAAGTTGAGCAGCTGGAGTAACAGTCTAAAGAGTAAAGATGAAAAATTCTGGTCCTGGTTCTGCTACAGACACTGTGTAAATTGAGATTTGCTCTGTGAACATGCTGCAACTCTGTTTCCCCAAAAGCAATGTGAAGAGTGATGAGACGGTCGGCACTTCAGAGAGGAGCTGTACAAATTTGGATATCATGGTCCCCAAGAGTGATGAGACGGTCGGCAGTTACTTCAGAGAGGAGCTGTACAAATTTGCAGATCATGGTCCCCAAAATTGTAATCAGATCTGACTCTCGTGATCATGCAACACTCAGCTGATTCCAAGGGAACTTTTGACGACAATCTTCCAGCATAAATTCTATAGCTGCAATGAATATATATAAAATTAGTGAAAGTTTGCTAAGTGCTTAGAGTTTCTGGGATGACAAGTGCTATATAAATGCAAACGATTACTGCTACAGCATATCCACCCTGAGAGAACAGAGTGACATTTCTGGAACTGTTCTGGGAGCTGAGGTGAATAATAGACATTTCATAATTTACCATAAAATACTCATTTATCTTTAAAGAACAGCAACAAGAAGATGAAATAGGGAAAAAAAGAGGAAAAAAAAGTACACCATATTTTCCTACAAACTGGAGAAAACTATTGGAAACCAGAACAGCTCCAGCTAAATCAGCCAGCAATTGAAGGCGGCAATCGAACCGCAGGATTTGATGATGATAATAGGGTAGTAGGCAGGACTAGCATTTAAAAAAATAATTCAAGATGATTTTATCGATAGTGTCCAGGCAGATATAGACGCATCTGTTGTTTTCGCGCAGTCCTTTGGGGAATCATGAGGTGGTTCGGCACTAGTGGTAACCTCAGCAAAACACCACCGCAGGGAATCTGACTGATGGTGACTTGCCTTCCAGGAAGGCATGATCTCCTGCCTCTGATCTTCCCCTGAGCTGGGATAACCCAGCAAAGGCTTGTTTTTTCGAGTGTGCCGCTCCACTCCTTCAGCTTCCAGTTCAGATCCGACACAAACACCTCACCTCCCTGGTCACCATCCCTCCCGAGGTGGGAAGCTGGCTCTGGGTCGGGGGCTGGGGGCTGGGGGAGAGAGCCCTTCCCTCACCAAGGCAAAGTGCTTGGTTTTGTGACAGAAAACTGGTCTTGTCTAGCACTGGGTAGAATTAAACTTTACAAACCCCAAGCTTGTGAGATCTCTGACCAGCTATCAAGGTATTTTTCTTATTTTTGTGAGAAGCTGCAGCTAAACAAAGAGCTACCCCCCCAAAACACTTTCCTCCTCACCACAAGCACTGAAACTAACAGGGACAGCTGCCTGTTCACCCACTTGCAGAGCAGATTTCAAAGTCCTTTTCTTTCTGTGGCAGCCTTCGGCACGGGCAGCAGCGCATTCGGTTACCTCAGGGATCTCCTAAAGGCCTGTGAAAACTGTACTCTGGAAGGGGCAGGTGAAAGACCCATTTCTCCCCCTCAGATGGCCTTTACGAACAACCAACTTCTGCATTCTGCCAGAGAAAACTGTTATTCCAGGCATTTCTAGCAGTGGTAGAGCAACGGGGATGCAGCCAGGGGCTCATGTGGGCAAGGCCACACTTCCCGCCATGGCGCCTGCAGGGACACGGGGCAGCCTACAGCTCGCCGCCTCATTTTGGGGGAAAAGGGGGAAGCTTCAGCCTGGCAAGGGCCTGCCATCCCCACAAGGGGCGGCCCATCCCATCCCACCTTCCTCCCTGAGCCCACAGCCCTCGCCAGACCCCCTGTTCTTGAGGGGGACCGCTCCTGCCCTCCTAGCTGCCCCGCAGGGACACCAAGCACCAGGATGCCCTGCAAACGAAGCTGTGACAACTCTCACCAGGGTGCAAGCCCTGGGTGGGCCTGTGACCCCCTTGTTTATAACCCCCCTCAGGGCTGTGCTTGGCCCTGCTCTCCAGGTGCTTCAATAAGGACCTCAGCCCCCACCGCCTTCAGTTTCCTCCTTCAGTCCTTGCTCCAAAGGCCATTGCTGGTCTGCAAAAGGTGAGGGTTATTTCTCTTAAATAAAAGAAATGCGCATCTGTTCCTGTTACTGTGCCCTCATGTGCTCCCACACAGAGCTAACTCACTAACAATTCCCATCACCCTTGTGTGGCTTCTCTGGTTTTCAACGCCTGTGAGCACATTGAGGCCCTGCTCCACCACCTCCCAAACACACACACACGCACACACGTACACAGCTCCCAGCCATCAACTGATCCGGAAATAAGACTTGGTTCTAAACTTCACGACAATGACCAGATCAGTCTCTCCAGTGCTGAAGACTGAATTTTGCCCCGTGAGCTGCCAAGACAGTTGCTGGCCTTTGGGACGAGGCAGAAGACAGTGGTCTGGCAGCAGCAGAGCAGGGAGCCAGGTGTTGCCAGCTGCAGGGATGCTACAGCCACAGACCCAGAGGACGCTTGTTGCATGTCAACTCTGCCTCCAGAAAACCCTGCAAAACCTCCTTCTGTCATACTGCCCTCTCAGCCTAACAAGGATGACATTCACTCTCTGGGATCCCACTGGTATTAACAACAGTAAAAAATAGTAAAAAAAAAAGAAGTGAAAGAATACCCAGAAAAATAAACATATCTCCCACAATACTGTACAAGAAACCCAAGCTCTGCTGTAGCTTACACGATTTTTAACCTTTAGAAAGTCCAAAGGGTTTGCGAAGTCCAGTTGGTGTTTTATAGCAGATACTGGACTCTATATAGAAGTTACCCATATACCTCAATAACAAGTTTTGCGGATGCTGAAAGGCACACAGTGCTTTAAATACTATTGACTGACAGAGAAAGTATCTGTGCTACTAGAGAGTTTGTGCTCACTGTATGAAAAGTGTGAATACAGCCACTCTGGAAAACAGCGGTAACTTTTCCCTCATCTAGCACCCAGAACACTGTCATTGTAAGGCTAAATCCCAAGGCTTTTCACTGAATATTTATTCTGCAAGAGTGCTTGAAAATCATAGGTGAATGCTGGCTCCTGTGGTTATTAACATAATACAGTGATGGGATTCTTGCATTAGGAAGGTGGGGGGGGGGTGTGGAAGCTGGCATTCCTCTCCAAGCTCATTTTAAGACACCGTTTTCCATCTGGGGACATTTTCATCAACATGTCTTCTCCTTCCATTTTCCCATTAAAAGGGACTGGGAATGAACAAGGAATTTGTTTAATTATCTTCTGTGAGATCAGCTGAATTCTAATGCTGTTTGATTACAGCTAGTCACAAAAATGTCAAGTGCATTTCCATTTAGAGCGCTTGCTTAAACAGCCATGCAAATGGGGACCACCCGAAAATCAGCATACATCATGAGAGATTTGAGCTTCCTTATGGTGTATACTTGTTTCAATCCACTCTCTTGCTCTTTAAAATAACGCATTTTCACAGCACATCATTTCCCTAAATGAGCATGATACATCACTGCTGCAGATTGACTCATGAGGCCCATTAATAAAAGCCAGGGCTTCTCAGCAGCTTTTCTCATTGGGAAGGTGTTATCTTACCGTCTAAATTTGTAATGAATATGACGCTCTTAGCCTGTGCCCACCCCACTGTTCCAGCTCCCCTTGTCAATTGGGTTGGAGGCTTTCATTGCACAGGCTGTGGCATCATGTTAGAGAATAAATAATGTATTATTCCTTTCCCTAAGTAAGTAGCTATTCATTTCAAATGCAGCAAAATTGCTTAAAGTGAAATGGTTACCCTTGTCATATGGGATTCACCTCTTATAAAACATCTCTGCCTTTAGTTTCAAACCTATTATATAATTCCTAGTATTACACTGCTGCATGACACACTATCAGTATTAGACAAGAAATACTAATACTCAGACAGCCTCTGATTTTATGCTTGTAGTTTTCCCACATTTGTTTGCTTTCCAAAATGAGTACAGCTGATCAGAAAATTGAACTGGAGACTACAATAAGATATGCAAGAAAAAAACCTAAAATCTCAGTTTGATGAAATGTTGTCTACAAAAATGCTTTGGGGTATCATTTTTTCAGTTTTACCAATTAAAAAAAATCTGGGGTTTCTGATGAAATTCTGATGAAAAGAAAAATGTTTTGTTTAAAAATCTAGGGAGTCTAGTATTTTGTACAGAAACTAAGTATTTTCTGACACAGTCTGGAAGAGTAATACGTGAGATATTAATTATCTGATTGGGACTGAGAATTTCAGAAGTTCCTATAGGGATCAAAATATCATATAGACATTCATTCAGAACTGGACACCTGATTCCCTGATTGTTTAAATTGAGTCATTTAAGTGTTAAGCATACTCATTTGAATTGATCAGGCAAATGTTTTGGCTCCCATAACACAAGATTTTGCAGAGGACACAAAATTTTTAGCTTTCAAGGTATTTAATTATTAGCTTTGGTGGTCTCCTTTCCTCTTTCAGTTTGGGTCTAGTTATTATTGAGAGTGGTATATAAGAAATGATCCATGCTTCGGAGGCTTAGAAGAGCTTTATACGGAAAGCTTCACTGAATTTTGGGAGTGTAGAATTGCAGAACAAGCTGTACTGTGCTCTCAGCCAGCCGAAAACTGTTGTAGGAACAGTATTTCTCATGATAGTACTTCCACTTCCTCTTCTGGTCAAAATTAGGAAGTGCACAGATATTTTCCGGTCCTTTCAAGTTTAACACAGCACTTCTGAATCCTCAAACATTTCCACAGGCTTGAGCTGTGTTCATTCACCACAGGTCCCAGCTCTTCAGCACGCTCGTGCGAACTAATTGTTGTTAGTACATGGAGTGTATATCAACTATCGTATCTTCACAGCATACTTCTTCCTAATAATAGCCCTCCAGGGTATTCACTGTGCAAATGTAAAACTGGAGAGACATTTGGAAAAATCACTTCCTTAATTCATTTGATTTGTTATAAGAGCTGCGTCTCAATTCTAAGCTGAACAGCTCCTGTTAGGGCCTGATGCATTTTCAGCAGTTTTAGATGGTTTAAATGCAGTAACTGAGAGCTATTAAAATCAGGGCAGTGTATAGCTGTTGGTTTAGGAGCAAGTTTTCTTAAAAAAAGAAAACTCTAAAAGAACAAAACAATAAAAGCCAAATGTAGCAAGCGATCCCTTACAGGTATACAACATTGCTACACAGGAATAACAGAATTAATTAAAACAGAGAATTCAGAATAAGATTGCCCAGATATTTTGAAAAAAGCCCAAAAGCCTAAGATTTACCTAGTCAATTGGACACACTCTTTCTAGGTCCAGATAAGATTCTCTAGCCTTACTCTCACAATTCCCTGTAGTCTGCTAAAGTTTCAGATCTAGCCTTGTCTGATGGAGTTCAAATTAATAACAGTGTCTCGAAGACACAAGAGGTTTGACCAACTTTGCCAAAGGCCAGTCTAATAAATGGAAGGTGCACTAGGTCAGTCAGATCTGCGAACCACATTATCGTGCACACCTGCAGACTATATTGGACTCAGGAGAGAAGTAACCGGATAATTAGGTAGACTGACATTTTACTGCAGGTTGGAGTAATTAGGGATCAGGCAAAACAGGAGAATGACGTTCTAAAGCTTACATTGTTGCATATATTGCCTAGGGTTTAAGGAGAAGACTAGCATAAAGGAGAAAATTTGAAACTCTATGATGTAGGCAAGATTACAAGATACAGGACCAAGCTGTAACGTTTTGATTCAGCTCTGAAATTCCTAAATTTGTAAGGGCCGGAGTTGGTGTCCTGGTTTGAATTTGCATACAAAGAGCAGCAAAAATTTTCACAACAACAACTAAAATAGATCTTAATGCATTTTCATATATTGAATAAAAATTTATGCTCCCAGTGTATCACCTGAGCTATAAGATGAGAACACACCTGGCAACAGCCTTTGCTCTATCTTTGCTTCACAAATCATTCTACACACTTTGTCCATGCAGAAGGCGGGAAATAGGACAAAATCCCGATTTGATCTTTATCATTATGCCTCCTAGACCTTTTCCATAATGTTTTATAACCAAGCATCAGTCACAAGTGGTGAGCATATTTCCCATCTGCTGGGGCTAAATGTGCTGCGATCAGTACCAGCAAGGAGAGACAGAGGGACATTGAGTCTCTCTCCAACTAGATTAAAATCTGGAAAGCCATGTTATCCAAGGGATGTGTTGATTCTGAGGATATCAGCAACATTTCATGCTACAAAGCCACAGTCATGAGCTGAACCATGGCATGTTGGCACCAAACCTGAAACTTGTCTCTTTAATTGAACATCTAGCAGTAAAAAAGGAAAAGCAACAAAATGGAGAAAAGCAGACTGTATAAAAGATGATTAATTGTTTAGTAAGTACTGCAGCTCCACAGAAATGGTGTTCGTTAAATAGCACTCCTCTTACTTTCTTATAAAATTCTCTTTTTGGAATTGGGATAAAATCATTTGCCCCAAAATATGGCATATCATTATAATGCCACTCTCTTCATTAGAGAGTCTGAAGTATGGATAACAACTTCTCTCCTGGCTAAATTACTGCTGAGAATTGATCAAACTCAGCATGGAGGGATGGATTCAGAGTTTTTGTCCTCTTAGCAGTTTTCTTTGCTTCATTTTACCTTAACCTCCTTAGGGACAAGCTCCTACCCCGTGCGTCTGACCAAAATACTGGGTCAGACTGTAACACAGGTACCCCAAAGGGGCAACACATTTCCTGTAACTTTTCTGTGCTTTTGACTGCAAAAGGGCCTGAGAGCCCACCTTCATATGAAGGACACCTGCCTGGAAGGAGAAAGCAAGAGCAAGACCCCCCATCATGTCATCAGTTACCCTCGATTTGTAATGCAAAGATCTGTAATAAGAGCCATCTGTCTTGCACAAAGCCTCCCTACATTGAACATTTTTACTGCAGGCCCCCAAACCGACAACCAACTGAGACTTATCCCGAGGCGGTCTGCAGATGAGAAGAAAAGACTTGGATTAAAGAGGCACTTCCCAGGATGCCTGCTGAATCGTTTTAGGAAACCGGCCAAGGCGCTGAAGCCATTACTCACCAAAGACAAAAAACAGCCCTGTTGACAATTATTTTCAAGAACCAAGGCTTACTGCCCAAGCACTGCCCATTCCTCTTCTGCATCAGAGTCATCCTCTCATTTCAGACGTGCCATCATGTTCTGCAATAACAGGAGGAATCCCTCCGTGGCAGTATGCATTAAGTAATCACACTTTCACATATGTATCTGTGTTAGCAACATTTCGCAGTTCCTGAGATCCTACACTTAAAACAGAATACCTAGAAGGAATAAGAACGGCATTTTGCTTTTCTTATAAGAGTTTTTTAAGTGGCCTTACATGAAGAGATCATTCATGAGCCTGCTCAATGCTATGTGTTTTCGTCTAAAGTAAATGCATTGTCTTAAAATGGATTAGATCAGATGCAGAAAAGCCAAGTACCTTTTTTACTTCAGCTGAATGATCAAAATTTACACTAGCTAAAAGTTCCACCCATTAATCCTGTGAAGTTCACTAAGCTCTTGTGAGATAATAAGAGGTACTACACAAATTTGATAGAAAAAGGAAAAGAAAGTAGCAGTATACAAATTTTATGTCATTCAATTATCGTTAATACAGGGCATGAACAATGCTGGGTTACTTTTCATTTACAAATGAAACTCAGATCTGGCAAGATCACATAATCACATGGGACACGTTGTTTATGTCACATGCCATACTGCCTGCATCTCACCATCCACTTAGAAAGCACAATATGCAAAGTTGCCCTCAGTGCACTGAGGGGCTATCTGTGGGCAGGTCTTCAGCAGCAATAGCCATGGAACAGCCTTCTATGGTCAGCAACAGCCCTGGAAGAAACTTCATAAAAAATACCTACAAAACCTTTGGATGGTATTTGTGTATTGGTACTGCAAGGGTTGTCTTTCGTATGTGTGCAGAAGTGTGTTGTGTGTATGGATCAACCTCCAGGATGACTTTTGTGAGCAAGCTGTACTAAGTGGCAGCATAGGTTGGAGCCTGGCAGTGGTCCCACAAGCAAGACTGCAGCTGCATACGGTTCCTGAAGTGGAAAACTTGTTTCCTGTTCTTTCCAAAACAGGGGCATACGTCTCCAAAAAGCAGTGGAGGAGCTATAGCTTTCTGCAGCTGGTGCTATTGCTAGTTATCCTCTCCAATAATAAAGTTGTCAAGGTTTAGGCTCATGCTTTGTTCAGCTGAGACTGACACCAGGGAGTTATGAATGAGTAGGGGGAAAATTCCTAGAGAGAGCAAATTTCAAGGTGGCAGTGGCAGAGGCCACTGTTAAGATAAATCCGTTTGGTAAGGAAGATGATGAATATGTGTGTGTCACCACGTCTTAAGAGGCCAGAAGATTACTGTGTTCATGTGCCTACATATTCCTGGAAAGAGAGCCCAGCCTCTGATGCTAAGGGACAAGAAGCCATGGTAGAGTGAAAATAAAGAATGTGGAGGGATGGTTAGATCAGAGGGTCAGTGAAAGGGTAGCAAGCCACACCAGTCCTTAAGTAGGACGGTGTGATTCTGATTCACATCACATGTTGTCAGTAAAAGCATTTCTTTGTAGTAGCCAAGTGAAGCCGTGCCAAGGGTGCCCTGATGCCATTACTGCATGAGACACACTCAAAGCACAGTCAGGAAGAGCAATCTCTGCAAGGCTGGCTGGGAGGCCTGCCAAGCGGGTAAATGACAGGGGATTGCTATTTTTGTCTCTCCAGCTACAGTTCAGAATTTCAGGCCCTAATGCATAAGCTGAGAGTCAGTGAGTGATTGAGGATATCTTGAGACTGGAGATGGGGGAAGAAAGGAGTGAGGTATTGAGAACTGCTGGGATGTACTCCATGGCATGAATTCAATTCAAGATAAAAACTGACCAGATGAAAATTTTTCAACATTTCAAAAGGCTAGAATCACAGTGCAAATGCATGGCCAACGTGACCTGCTTTCCTCTTTGGCACTTTGACCAGAAAAGACCACTTAACCAAATTCAAAATATTCCAAGCCCCCAAAGCAGGCTGCCTTATGTGACAGACTAGTTATTTTCTGTGTTATGGGCATCTTCTTCAGGACCAGCTGTAACCTGGGGTTCATTCAGTCTTTGCTGTTCAGCTACTGGGTATCCAGGGCCCAGTTTTGTTAAGATACTGCATAATCCAACTTTACTTTAAGAAGTTGTTGAACTGTTGCTATTGCACTAATGTGTGGGTAAGAGGGCATGTGTTTGTTGCAAGAGTAACTCAAGAGAAAACCACTGATGTAAAAAAATATTGAGCCCTAAGAAAAGAGGGAAAGTCAAATGTCAGCAACTCAGCACATGAGAGGATCAGCCTTTATATTTCCCATGCTGTCAACTTGTTAATCTGAGCTGTGGATCAGGATCCATTATGCTTATCTGAGCTGTGGATCAGGATCCATTATGCTTATTGTTGTAGGAGTTTATATTGAACAAAAAAAACCCTCATCTTTACTCCACATTTTACAACTCAGCTACATTATGTAGGAAAAAAACCACAACCACTTCTATATTTTTAGTTTACTTGTGAAGTTTGTAAATAATAGTAGAGATCTATCCTTTTATGTCACCCAGGAACTGATACAAAAATTGGCACACAGGGACTCCAAGAAAAAAAAAATATATAGGTGGTTGCAAATTCTTGCAATTCCCAAAGAACAGCTGATCACTGACATTTGGTTTCAGGGTATTCTGTGATTTTCACAAAATATTATTGCACTATGTTTTACCAAATTCATGTGTTCAGAATACGATAAACTCAAGCAAATATAAATATAGCGTGACCTTTTATTTCCAAGGCACAAATGACAGTGATTCAGTTCTGTCATAGTCTGCCTGTAAGTCACAGATAATTATATACTACATTTGTAAGGAAACTAGTCCATAAATCTTTAAATATAGCACTTTAACCAAGTTTCAAGGAATGAACAGCTGGATAGAATTGTAATGATATATAATGCGGGAGCATAAAAATTGAAGCCTTCCACTTACCTAGTAAATTTTCTAAATTTTATATTTATGTTCTATTCTGTAATTTTTATGATATATATAATTTACTTTGGTACAACGTTTCTTTCTTCTTAACTATAACTATATACAGAGGACATCAACGTCTATGAGTATGGTAAATCTGGACAGATCTTGATTGATTTCTAGATACAAAAGACACAGTGATTTTCTTAACCACTTTAGGGTATATGATCTTACACTCTGGCATGCAGGTCAGGAGCTTAAGGTCTTGCAGGCCTGATGGTATTCCTTCAGTAGCAGTCTTGGAGACTCAGTTGAGCTGGAGAATTTTCCCACCAGCTCAGCTCTCACTGCAGTTGCCCAAGAATGAATGAACCATAATTTAGAGAGGGCATTTTGGCAAGATTCATCTCAGGCAAATTTAGACACTTGGAGAGGTACATCTGAGGCATGATTCACCTCATTCAAGGATAATCTGTCAGGTGGATCACTGGCTGGAAGTGCCCTTTCTCCCCATTGACTATAAAGGTAGTCTAGGCAACTAACTCAAGCAAGGATGTTCATGATTTAGACAAGTACAAATACAGGTACGTGAGATATATTGCACTTTGAGTCTTTGCCCAAAAAAGCAAGGACAGAGAATGACCCTTTTAGTAGTTTTTACCACTTTTACTGCAACAGGTAGGTGCTACTTTCAATGAGACTAGCTCACCTGTAATTTCCACCTTATTATGACTTTTCTCTGAAAAATGGAAGATGTCTTCAACACCAATAAGTTTCACAATGAAAATGCTTTTACATCTGTCAATTGTGTATCATCACTCTATCTTCTACTCAATCTTTCACTCAATTTAAATGTTCATTTCATATTTACCTATGCAGATGAAGATTCCTTAGAAAACACAAATTGACTATGGACTGATGTTCTCTGAATTGCAGTTATCCCACTCAAAAGTTGGCATCTGGGCTTCTTTTTTCCACTGTAAGGTATTGCTAATGCTTACTAAGTACAGCACGACTTGCCTTCTGCAACAGAAGTGTGAGAGGATGAAGCAATAGGGAAAAAACTACATTATAAGCCGATTAATCAGCTTTGAAAAAGTAACAAAAAATCATTTTAGTTGTCAAACAGTGTTTATAACATTAAGTGTAAGTTGCTCCAGTAAATATTTTTTTCCAGTTTATTGATCTAGAAAAAAAAAGGTAGATTTTGAAGAACTAGATTTTGGAGGGAGGTGTCCTATTACTGTCTGTAATTACATTAGAGTGAAACATAAATACTTAGTCATATTTTCTGCCTAGAGCCTAATGGCAATGGTCTGGGCATAATACACACTTTACTGGGGAAACAAAAGTGAAAAGAGATATACTCTTCCCATAGTAATAACAAATAGTAATAACAAAAAATCTGGCTTCAGCAAGTGTCTTCCTTGAGAAGTTTAATATCTAGGGATAGGAAAGTATAGAGCACAGCATCAGAAAATAATACAAACTTCCACCTAAAATACTAGTGGTTCTATCTGTTAATTTTTTTAATTCAAAATTTAAAAAACAAATACTAAAAAAATAAATGATTTGATGATTTATTCATTCATGACATTTCCAGAGCAAAATGCATTATCCTGAATCATAGAATCATAGCATAGTTTAGGTTGGAAGGGACCTTTAAAGGTCATCTACTCCAGCCCCCCTGCAATGAGCAGGGACATCTTCAACTAGATCAGGTTGCTCAGAGCCCCTTCCAACCTGACCTGGAATGTTTCTGGGGATGGGGCATATACCACCTCTCTGGGCAACCTGTGCTAGTGTTTCACCACCCTCATTGTAAAAAACGTCTTCATTATATCTAGTCTAAATCTACCCTCTTCCAGTTTAAAACCATTAACCCTTGTCCTATCAGAACAGGCCCTGCTTGTCCCCATCTCTCCTGTAGGCCCCCTTTAAGTACTGAAAGGCTGCAATAAAGTTTCCCTGGATCCTTCTCTTCTCCAAGCTGAACAACCCCAACTCTCTCAGCCTGTCTTCATAGGAGAGTTGTTCCAGCCCTCTGATCATCTTCATGACTGTCCTCCCTATCCTCTCCAACAGACCTATGTGTTTCCTGTGCTGAAGGCTCCAGAGCTGGACGCAGTACTCCAGGTGGGGTCTCACCAGAGTGGAGCAGAGGGGCAGAATTACCTCCCTTGACTTGCAGGCCATGCTTCTTTTGATGCAGCTCAAGATGCAGTTGACATTCTGAGCTGCAAGTGCATACTGTCAGCTCATGTCCAGCTCTTCATCCACCAGTACCCCCAAGTCCTTCTCAGGGCTGCTCTCAACCCTTCATCCCCCAGCCTGTGTTGATACTGGGGGTTGCCGCAGCCCAGGTGCAGGACCCTGTACTTGGCCTTGTTAAACCTCATGAGGTTCACATGGTCCCATTTCTCGAACTTGTCCAAGTCCCTCTGGATGGCATCCCGTCCCTCTGGCGTGTAAGCCACACCACTCAGTTTAGTGTCACAACTAATGGGAAGGAACCCATTGATTTCAGCAGACTCTGGATTAGGTAGTGAAATAAGAAAGACCAAAACAGTGGAAAAGGAAATCTGCTAATCCTATGTTCAATCCAACTATGAAAAAGAATTGCCAAAAATACTGACAGAGCCTATTATCTGAGAAAATTTGACAGAATTAAAAGACTTGGCTTATGTAGGCAAAACTTTAAAATCTGTTTAGAATTTTATACCTGAACTAAGAGCAACTTCTAAACTTTTTCAGAGGTCACTTATCAGTACTAATTGTACCACTAAAAATTTCTGTTGAAAAGATTAATGATTATTATGTTTTTATCTTGCTCCAAACGGATCTTAAACCAGTGCCTGCAACACAAAACATCTACCATCCAGGTTTAGACATACACAAGAGATAGCTGTCTTTATACTGAATCAAGCTATTGCAGTGATTGGTGTGACCAACCTTTTCAAATCAGTTCAGTCTTGGATCTAAGCTTAACAGTTAATTTCTCTTTCTACCATATGACATTGTTCATGGTGGTTCATGAGCATGAAAAATTTTGAATCTTATCTCTGATTTTGCAAAACAGACCAGCATAACGTTAGTTAACTAATAAACACAAATTAACTTTTTTTCTGAATTCTTACTAGAAATTAACTTTGAAAAGGAAAATATTTTTAGAGAGATTAGAGATGAGCATTTTGCTTCACTTTTAGGACAAGATAACGTCATTGAATTCATTCTTCATTCTGTTTCTGCATAAAAGAAGTAATCCTGCAGTTCTAGAAAGTATTGGGAAGTTTGTCAAAAGGACAGTAAGTGGCAAATTATCTTCATGTAGTTTTTTAGATCCAGGCTATGCATGTGTACCTGCATCTTATCTTGAGAAATGACAATTCCATGAAATGGGGTTGATATGCCTCCTTAATAAGAGTGACACATCTATAACACCAGGCAGGTATTCTCTCATCCACTCATTTCCTCAGTGTTTTTGCAACTGAGAGAAGGTTTTAAATAACAGTGTTTCCTGATTCAGCAAGACTCCTTTTAAAGATTCTTAGGCAAGGAAGATTCTTAGGCAAATGAGACCGTTTTGACTGGGAAAACAAGCATCTTATAATCTTGACTCCTTTGAAATTGAGTTTGTTTTCTTTCACATCACCATGGAAAGCAAAATACAAAATGTTGAGCTGAGGGCATGACATGACAATGGGAAAAATAAAACTATGGAATATGTTGCAAAATTGTGCTGCAAATTTTCACCTACCAATTTGTATCTTGTTAGGTTGATGATACTCCTTATCAAAGAGAAGCGTTCTTTCATACTTGCCAGAATACTTCTTGCTAAGCTCTGCTCTCCAAGAGGACTGTCTGATGACAGCTCAGCTGTAGCTTTTCAAGCTTTCAGTCTCCCAGGACAGCTGGGAATCCCTTCTCATACTCAGTCCCCAAAAAAACAGCATAGGATTCTCAGAATGGTTCAGAAACACAAAAGAAATAAAATATATTAAGTAAGTTCTTGTACCTGTATAGTACTTTTTGAAATTGGTTTCTGCTTCTTTCCAGTCTTCGCAGTCTCACCATTCATCTCTACTTTCCAAGAAATCTGCCCACGGTTTATTCCTAGTGGCTGAGATTTAAACAAGTCCAATTAAGGAAGTGAACTACTTGTTACAATTATTCTTGATCAAAGCCAGAGCTTTGGTAACATCTCATGTCCAGTTCTATAAAATTAGGGAAAATAGCTGACAGTTAGATGTGTGTGTCTAAAATTAGTAATCTTTTCATTCTATTAATTTGAATGGAGACTACTTGAAGGCCAAGAATGCTGTCTGTTTTAATTAATTCACTTTATGTCAGGAAACCCTATTCTTTGAATTAAAGTTTTGTGCCATTTAGATCAGAGATGCTTGCAGGGATGAACTGTACAAAGCTTCTTTTTGTGATTATTTTTGTTTTCAACCACTTTTAATGAACAAAGAGTGGGAAAAAGCTACAAGAAAGGGAATAAAATATAACAGCTGGAGGAGTCTCTACTGAAATGACACCAGTATAGACTTGCAGCAGATAATTTAGTTAAGGCACAGTTGCATGGTTTGCTTAGCTGAGCAGAACAAACAATCAGATAAGCTGGCTGGAGCATATTCACAGTCTTTCACTGAAACAATAAAAAAAGCCAGTTCTGCAGAGAGTGCTGAACATTGACCTCAAAACATGGAACAAACAGAAAGTATGATTTATTATAGCATTTATATTACAGAGAATAGTATATCAAGGAGCAGCAGTGGAAAAATGCTTTTTGATCATCTTGTAGTTCATCCTTTTCTCTCTTCCATCAATGAAAAAGAAATAAAACAGTGCCAGTGACCTAGAGGTTCCAGGTTTCCGGTAGCACAGCATAAGCTGTAAAACGTGCTCTATTCTCTGATTCTGTTTGCATGGACATTCAAGTTGATCAGAGCATCTTTTTCACATTCAGTAGAATGTGAATTCTTCATACACAGAAGAAAAGAAAACAAGGAAAAACAGTGACTGGCTGACAATTTCCCCAAATGGATCATATGCATTTTTTAATGGGTATGCTGGATGCCCTCTTCAAAAATGAGATAATAACCCACAAAGATGAATTACATATGAATGGAATTCTGTGATGTCTGTATCTCAGAAACTACATATACACTTTTTCTTTTAAACTGGCATTTATGTGTATACCAGGTATCTGAAAGCAAGGTGGAATAAGTGTAACACAGGGCTATAACATGAGTCATTACACAAACTTACATACCCTCTCTCACATATACATGCACACAGAAGCATGTCTATATCTATACCATGTACTTTCCAGTTATGCAGCTTTCCAAAGCTTTAGGACTTCTACGGTTGCTACAGAATAGCTCAGCAGTTCTGGAAGTTATTTTCTTTTTTTCTTTGACAGACCACATAGCTATTCTTACCAAGCACTGATTAGAGGATCCACCCACATCCTTTCTTGCCAACATGAAACATCACCTATTGAGAGATGCAGCATACCAGGCTAAAATACAATGGAAGTTAACACTGCTTTCAAAAACCAAGTCACTCTATCTACATCAGGACAAAATGATTTCCATGTTAAAATCATGCACTTTGGGAATATGCTTGATAGATATCAAGCCACTCTGAAATATACTTGATAGATGCAGGTGTTATGTTCAGTCTAATAAATGAATAGTACTAACCACAGGCTAGCAGATATCTCTTTTTACATCTCTACCTGTTCCTGCCTTTCCAAGTATACTCAACAAATGTACTTTCATCTTCACCTTTTAGACAATGTTCCTTCCACAGTCAGAGTATTTTTGTACAACAGAACAGTATTATGTCTCATGATTAAAGAAACACAGAACCTAAATAATCCCTGTAACATGAATCATCTCCTATGATTTTTCCTTTTATCTTCCAGCATTAGAGCTACCCAATATAAAACCCTCAGGAATGCAAGTGAACAGAGCTCACTACAGCTAAAATCTTCCCTTGGCAAACAAAATTGTGGCCAGGAGCCAGCTCTTCTCCAAAGTAATCTATGACTTACATTTATTTAATATATTTTGTCTAGGATGGAAGGCCAAACAATGATCGTTAAACACATTCCAGGGGCTAATATTAAACTTGGGAAAAGTTATCCCTTGATGAATTGTTATAAAATTTGCCAACAGCGGATAAAGGCCTAAGGAAAATCTAAATGTACTCTCTCTCTTGCATCTCATGATATAAAAGTATTGTCCTGCCTCATCTTTCCTCACCTTAACTCAGTTGTTGTCACTCCATGCAATTAAAAAATGTTGACAGTAGAAGAGACCAGAGGGCTTCTCAGAAGGGTGCTCACACATGGTGTTTATGAAAGATAGATTCAAACACAGTACATGCTCACGCGTGCACACATATAGACAGTTATGACAGTTGTTACCAGTAGCTGCTGCAGGCAGAAAATATTTGGAGAACTTAGCAGGTACAATTCAATTAGGGCATGCATTCTGCAAAACCATTGCTCAGGAAGGTTTTCAAAGAAAATGCCGAGCCAGGTCAGATGTGGGTCTATACTGTCTTCAAAATCACACCACTTTTTTTTTTTCTGCAAAACTAAGTATGTGCAGGTGGGTGCATGCACATCTTTCAACATCTTTGTCCTGCCTTCATTACCTGCCAGACAACAGACCTCTGACAAAATGATCTTCTATTTCAACCTATGTGGCCTTATAACTGGCCACCATGAACTGCTCTTTGGCTGCTTCTTGTCCAGTTTACCAACTTAAAGTCTTTGTCATCACAGTCTCTGTCCCCCAACTCCATTTCAATATGCGTCTCCCAACTCGTCTTTCAGTACTCATCCCATTTCCCACAAAAGTACCAGTATTCACATTCCCAATTTTTTTTTTTTGGTCTTCTACCACTTACTAAATGTTTGACAAGCCACATAAAGACTTTCTAAAGGCTTCATTCCCACTGACTTTCCAGTGAAAGGTACTGCAGAATCAACTTTATGAGGGGCATTAGTGCTGAGAGCCCATTGAAATAGCTACAACTGGTATTCTGAGCGTTTCCCTTGCGCCTCTGATTTCTTTATGTATAAAAATGTCATGTCAGTCAATGAGGAAAATCCAAAAATTATATTTTTATCATTTTATTTGGTACCATGAGCGTCTTTAGATGTTCCAATACCTTTGCCTGCCACTAATTCTGTTACAACATTTAACATTCATCTCTCATTTGTTCAAATATGTATTTCTTGCACCATCAAGTTTTTTGTTTTGCATCACAGAGGACCGGTTTGCTTCTCTTTCCCCCATAACTTTAATTCTACTACTACTCTGAGCAGACATGGGAGTATCACCTTTTACTATTCTATTTAGTAATGACAGTTGCTGCTTAGGTTAGTATCCAGCAATACCATCAAAGGGTTTGTGCTAAGTAACATACATCTGGATCACTGATACTCCTGTGGTGAGAAGTTGTACGGTTCCTGCTACCTAAGCCAGTTTGAGTACCTCTGAAAGGCACTGCTTAGGTGGGAAGTAATACTCATTTACAGAGGGGGTAGGATCAATCAGAATAGCTACTAAAACAGGGAAAACGTTCATGAATGTACATGGCAGCTGATGGCCTTTCTAGCACGTCTAGGGTACTGAGATCTCCTTCCTAGGAAAAAGCATCACTGCAGTTACTATTATTAAGCCCTGACAAAAAGCTCCAGTAAATTGTCTTTTCATGTTCTTATTTGGTGTGACATTGATGTCTACTGCTTGATTATATATGTAAATAAAGTAGTGGCCATCGCCTTTCTGTGATGATGTTGCTCTGAGTTAATGATGAACTGGGACATGGGGAGGATGTGGGACATGTCAGTGTTAATGAAGATTTATTCAGTAGTGACATTTGATCAAATCTACTTGGCAAAGTCTTAGGTTTCATTAGTTAAAGACATAAAGCAGTCTGTCTGATTAAAGGCAGAAAAAGCAGTGGGGAGCTCACATAAATTACTACAGCTCAATTAGGTGCAGACAGTTTAGTGAGTGTTTATTACCAGTAGAAAGGAAGAGTTTCCAATTAGATTAAAAGGTTTTGAAAACAACTCTTATAGCGCACAGTGATTTAGACCCATTGCTGGAATAATACATTGTGAGAAGCTGCATTGATTAAAAGTAAGATAGTAAGTTATCTGCATTGTTTCATTGTTTATCAATGGAGCCCCTGCTGCCTAGGTACAATTTACCTCAGAAGATCAATGTCTGGACTTGGCCGATTTTCTCCTTGCCCTGAAGATTTATATGGATGTAAAGGGCATCTACATCATGGCTGAAAATACCAATGAGATTTATTCGGGATAATCATCAAGGAAGTGAAGTTGTATCAATCACCAGAAGCATACCCTGGCCATGCTGCGCCCTTCAGGCTGGCATCCCTGCTGCAAAGCTGGGTTTAAAGAAAAGATGTTTTAATCAGAAAGGGACTTGATTCCACTGAGGTTCCACAGGCTCATTGTGAAGACTGAAAAGGCGTTAAAACAAAAGTGGAAGTATATAAAGTGCTCAGGCAGTGGTTAGCCAGTGTTTCTGACAACTGATTGAAGGTACTTGGTGTACAGTGCAAGTCCGTGATTCATGAATCCCAGCGTCCAACAGTACAGAATGTGACTTCCAGCAGTGCTGAGCTAGCTGGAGTCCAGGTCTGCTTTGCCAAAGGATTTTTGGTTATGGGCTGTGAAAGGTAGGGGGTCATTGTCCACGGCTTTGAATGACTGATTGTTTCCCATGCGGAATGGTGTGGGGAAGGAGGGGGGAAGAGGAGCAAAGGAAAAGAAAATGAATGATATTTAAATTCCTTATACTCCTACTGTGTGCTTCAGATCACGCGGAGGCCTGCAGCTGCTTCTAATCCCTCTCTCCCAGAATTGTTTATTGTGAAGACTGCAGGAACTGAGACCAACAAATGGAGAAATAAATACAATAATTCTAATTTTACATGTTTAGTTTAATAATGACAGAGTTCTACACTGAAGTCTTTCTTTTACCTTGTGTGGAAATAGGACTCAAAAGAATCCTAATGTTACAATATTGAACTCTGATATCTTTATTTCTTTTCCCCGCAATACTTGCACATGCAGCATTTCTGCTCTGTTAATGCAGGTCCCCAAAGTCTAAGTTTAAATCAATGCCATCAGAGATGCTGACGCTGTTCTGACTGACTGCCGTGAAAGCAGAATTGTGCCCTTCCTTTTGGCTCTAATGATCAGTCCTCTGGGCTTCAGAAAAGTGTGTGTGCATAGGGGTGGTGGTGAGGGGGAAGGAGCTATGGCATAGCATCTTTCACAGAAAGGTGAAAACTGGATATACAGGGGTTATTGTCTTCCATTGCACTAACTATGGCAATGCCCCCGTGTATGGTACACATTCTCCAGACACACAGAAAAGTACTTTCTCCCCCAAAAGGCTTCCTCACATTTACAGACAGGATGGGAAGTTCTGTATAAATATTTTGACATGCACAAAAACACTATTTAAAAAGCACGTGTGTAAGCACAGACTGTTGCACAAATGGCACACAACAAAATGTCGGTTGCTTTTTCATTGAAGCTGCAACAGCGAGGTACTTACTCATCTGAATAATCCCATTGTTTTACACACATGTATTCACTGCATGCTTCTAAACTACACATTTGAGCCCTAAAATTCTTAGTTCTTACCTCCTAATAAGTGGAACTTCAAGTAGTCCATATTCAAAGTGCTTTGTCCTATATAGTTAAGCCACGAAGCTTTCCCTGGGGCTTCTTCTCTACATTTCATCAGACATCACTGCCCTCACCATAACTACACTTCACCAAAACAACCAGCAACCATTTTTCAACAAAATAAGGCACATTCAATTCCCTCCAGGCACCCCAGATAGTACCTCTTTACCATATTGAATAACTGCTCATGAATAAAACACTGATATTCTTTGTAATGTAAACATCCTGTTGGTTAGCAAAACTGGCCTTCAGTTTGTTTTCCTTATAATTGGAAGGGCTTGTCATTTAAGGAAACAATTAATATTTGTTACGAGCAACTTGACTATGAATGACTTCTACTCTTACGCTAAATACATTTAATTATGATTTATTGGCTCATAGCAACCTTTTGTAACGTTGTAAGCCAACATCCATTTTTGCTTAATTAAACTCATTATAACAACACTTTTCTACATAAAGGAGGAAAAAAAGCAAAATGGGTAAAACAAAAAATTCCATAATTAACTGTTCAAATTAAGGTCATAAGGTAACTATGCAGCAGATTTACTAGTATAAAACTGCTACTATTACTAATAGGACAAAAATCTGGAAAGGATGTAGACATATAAGAAGAGGACTCAAGATTTTGGTCTTAGCTATGGAATTAAAACACTCTTGAACAAGCTGGAAGTCATGTCCTGGGACAAAGACATCAGCATCCTGCATTGCTCAGACTGTTTATTGACTTTTCAGTAGTACAGTTTCCTGCATGGTCTTGACTGCTCCCTTCCTCCACAAAAAAAAAAAAAATTCAAAAGAAAAAATTCCCTTTTATTAGGGGCTAAATATACAGCACCTGCAGCAACTGTCTTTGCCCCCACAGCTGGTGACACGGCATTTCATGACTTTTTAAAAAATTCAGTGGTAAAGTTTAAACATAGGAGAGAAGGATTTGAATTATTAATCCCCAATAAACCTAGATCCTTCTAAAATTATATTTAAGCCATTTCAAAGCAAAAATAAGATCTCTGAACACAATTTTGTAGTGTGACAATGTAGTGTGACGCACATTATTTTGTTTTAAATTTACCAGCATTGCGGTTTGACGTTATTCACGCAAAGTGTTTAATAGGGACATCGTCAAAATGGTGCGTGAAACACATGTGCTCAGATCCTTTTCTTTCTAACAGGATTTACTCATGCAACTCCTGGCTGCAGATTAAAACTTTATCCCCCACACAACCCCCTTCCTTTCTACTTTTAATCACGAGGTCAGAACTAAACTGGCAGCCTGTCAGTACTTCTAATGAATATGTTCTACACATCGTAGCTGGTTGCTTGCTCAGCAACAGCCTGTGCTATCTGGAGGCCAAAGATAAGTGCTCAGGGATTACCTTTAAAACAATCCCCCTAGCTCTTTTGTCACTAAGAGCAGAAAGTCGGAACAAAAACTGAGCCGTAATCCTTGCTTCTGTAGGCTGGCCAAATTTTAACAACTGAAGGTTCAGAAAAACAGCCCTTGAAAATGAGTATCAAAGCTCAACCAAAGTGCTGCAGCTGTTGCAAGGTCAGGACGTCTAGTCCAACTCCCTTCCCTCTCCCTCAACTCCTGCTTGTTGCCGCCACGTGAAGATAACGTGCTGTTGGCCTGTGACTTGCACAGGGCAATGGGGAACAGACGGTTGAGAGTGGAAATGTGCTCTGCATGGCCTGCCTGGGCTCCTGGGGAACCAGGCAGCTCTCCAGACCAACTGGTTATTATTTCAGCCATATCCATGGGAGTGCACAGCATTGGGTTTCAGACTCCTGAGCCCTTGTTACCCACAGGTCATGTCAACTGCCCCAGATTTACAGGGCCACTGCTGCACAAAAACTGCTTGAAGGGCAGTGTTTTCCCTTGTCATAGGGGAAGACTCAGAACTGGCTTCGTTTTGCCCCTTCAGAAAATAAATCTTTCCAATTCATAACTGTGATCACTGTTTTTTTTTAAGGAATTCATAAGATATATGGGTGGATACAACTATGACTGTAGCATCATCCCATTCACTAGTCAGAGCTGGTTTCCATAAAATTTCTTAATTTCTCCACACACTGTGCCAGTATCTCTCAAGGGCCGCAAAACACAATGCTGTACTCTGTACTCTTCAGTGTCTTCCAAATGCAGAAGCAGAAGAATAACTCTCCACATTAAACAGACCACAAATTTAATTCATCAAGCAAATTAATTATTATCTTACCTTGCAATTTCTTCCAAGGTATTAGGAAATATTAGCTGTAGCTTACATTTTCTCTTCATCTGAAAACTTCTTTTTAAAAAAGAAAAGGAAAAAATAAAAAGATGCTACTCTATTAAGTCCAGACAACAAAAAATACGGAGTGAAGAAAAATTTTTCCTCTGCTTCTGTTGGATTACCTGAAAAATCCTCAAACAAATTCTGTGGTAGCTGTGACTTAATAAGAAGAAAATTTCACATTCATGCTAGAAACCCAACTGTGTACTTGAAGCACCAAAGAGATTGAGAAGAAAAAAAAGAAAGGCAACCGCAGAGGAATTGAAAGGGGAGCATCCAGTCAAAACACAGTATCCAGTGTACCACCATGGAGTGAGAAACTCTTTGGGATCTTTTAATGATGTAAGAAGTTATATTTGCTTATAAATTTAATTGAAAAGAGCTGCATCTGCTGAGGCAACAACCAGCACCATGGGCTTCATCTCTCAACCCACGCTTATTAAAGTCAAAGCTCTGCCTACAGCATGCTCTCCGTACACTGTGACTTGTTCATTTGTACCACTGTGCCTTGCATGTATTTCCTCCTGCAGACTTAGAACTGCAGCGAGAAGGCACAGAGAGACCACATGCCTATTCAGCAAAGAAAATCAAACCTTGATTTACCATCTCAAAGGCTGCAAGGTCACTTATCTTCTGAGTGCCCTGTAGTATTTCTTACCCTGGAAGAGCTCTCTAGGTTAATGGGTAAAGACCAGTCCACCCTAAATGTCACCTCAAATCAGGAAGCGCTTACTCAGTTCTGTCACTGGGGAACAGCAAGATTGTTGCAGACCATTGCACACTGTGATTCCTATAGGTGTTTTGGCTGCATCTGCCATGCACGTACGAAAATGTCTGAAGGCTGTTCTCCTGCCACCACCACATATATACCGCCAACACTCACGTGCCCTTTTTATCACTCCTTTCACAAAAGACAAACATGCAAGCAAATGGGTAATTGCATCTGTAAATTTTTTTATTTTTTTTTTTTACCTGTTCTTTTGCAACGTGTCTCCTGCACTGCTCCATTCTTACCTTTCAAATACAGTCACCACAGCAAGGGGAAAAACTGTCACTGACAGAAAACACACCAACAGCTTGTTTTGAGTACTGCCAGTCAGGATGATTTTCTGGAAATAAAAAGAGCAGAAATAGCTGAGATATTTAAATTTTACAATGAGTTATTAATTCTGCATGTCAGTTAATTATCCTAATATTTTATATAATGATACCAGCTCTTATTAAAATAAATGGGAGGATTATGCAAGTCCTTTAAAACTTAGCACTGATTTTATGACAAAATACTTTCTCTTCCAACATCACAACAGTAGACTCTATTATTAACACCAATGGGAGCTGCTGTACTAAGAAATTTGTGTGTTGCTTTTTTGTTTAGTATAACAGAAGTCTTTACAATCAAGTCAGGTATGCTCAGCACTCCAAAGAAACATGTTGCAGATTAATGAAGCAGGACAAACCCAAAATGAGTTATTCCAAACCAATGGCTGATTAGAATATCCCTAAGAGCTACAGATATCCAATAGACTACGATGACTGTGCTTTGCTGGATATTGTTTAATCACCTTATAAATAAAGCACTTATCTTCATACAGATTTTTTTTTTCTTTTAGAGACAAAAGATAAATGTTTTTCATCAATGCTCTACTTTCAAAAATGTTTCAAAACATGTTTCCATGACTGCAGAGCTTTATTCCCATTTCGAGTGTGCTGCTTAAATGAAGAAACTTCATGAATTCTTTTGTGCTATGAATTTTGCAGAGCTGCAATTGCTGGGAATGACTCTGTAGTAGGAAGAGCTCTAGTAGCTAAGCACTGACTTTATTAGGTTGTGATAAAAAGGAGTTATCAATGACTACAGTGAATTTAAGACACTTTATTGCTGAGTATTACAATGATATATTGCAGAATGCTTTTCAATTGGTAGTTAGCGTTCAGTTTCTTGCTAAGACGTGCAGTTTACATCTATTTAGCACCCACATAAAATCAGTTTTACATCTACACTCAAAATTATTAGTCAGAATTAAGAGATGAACATATTTTCCATTTTCAAAAGTTCTTATTTATTAAACGCTTCTTTTTTTCTTGGTTCTATCCCACTGGTCAAATATAAATATGAAAAGACACAGAGCAATCACGTATTACATATAAGCACTTACCACCTATCTTGTAGATGTGCCTTATTCCAGAAGACTCTGTGCTTTTTTTGTGGTTAGATGGTTAAGCTTTTTTTCTCTTCCTTTCAGTTGTTCACCCTAATGCCTCCAGCACCTCTAAGGAGTGGTACTAGTGACAATAAAGATGGAGAAAACTTATTAAGCTACATTATGTAGGTCATCCTCTCAGTGTATTCCCTGAAAAACATTCTGTTACTTTTTCCAGTTACTATCTATTTGAAAGAAGTCCTGTAGAGGGTGTGAGTTATTGGATAGTGTTTTCAGTCTAAATAACTAGTATGTTTACTTCCAGGTTCTTATAATGGAGGGAATGGGGGTAAATAGGTAGCTTTCAGAGGTGCAGCTTTTCGTATTCTTCAAATAAGAGAAAATTCCTCACACATGAAATCTAGGACTTGCTCTAATGCCAAAAATCAAAATAAGAAAGGATAGGGCCAATGATACTTTAAAAAACCATAAGAGTTAGGGGTACATGTCATGTAACTTTGGCAGTCTGCGGATTCTCTTGCTCCAGCAATACCATTTTGAGATTTTTCCAATACTGGAAATTTGAGAGAGAACAAATCCTGAAGAGACACTGCCTGAATTTCCAAATTACTATGATTTAGTTTGTTTGTTTGCTTGTTTTTTAATTATTTAAATTCCAATATTTGAGCAGACACTACCCTGAGGATTGCACAACTGAAAAGCCATCTGAAGCCCAATTCCTTTTTTGTACAGTACACAATACCGTATTTTAAGTTTAGCATTTTGTAAAACACAAGGAAAACTGTGCTGGAAGTAAACTGGAGAGCAATAGCATGCCGTTATCTGGCATGTCACATTAGTACGGGCTGTTCCTGTCATCATCCACCATCAAAATCCATCAGTTTCTACTATTTCTACCTCCTACCCTCTTTAAGGAACATAATGAAAAAATTGAGTAATGATAAGCAATAACTCCATGGTTCTCCCCTTTCTCTGTGTTTGCCCTGCTTGCCCATTTTAGGAGGAAGATGCCCATAGTTCTCTTTGAAGGTACCTTTCCCTTCACCTGGATTGTATTTGTCCTCGGGGATGAACCTGTTTTTAATAGGAAGGAAATCTTTGCCTACAGCCAAGTAATGGTACTTGTAGGTCTCACCTTCCAGCCATGCTGCTGTAGACCCTGGTTCCCACAACAGTGAAGCTCCCGCAGCTGGCTGGGGATTCTCCCTGGGTGTGGGGGGCTGCAGAACACATGGGATTTTTTTGATTCACCAGGGATATGGGGGATGCCATCATTTAGTAGAATAAAATCTACTTACGAATGTTGTTACCAGCATAATTCCAATGAAAGGTGGGCAGGTGGGTGGCTGAATAAATCACAGAAGTACAGAATCAGATATGGAAAACTTGGTACCTCAATCTGCTCTCCAATATGTGAAGCCCTCGCAGGGGCTCTAGGGGTGCTGGGGACCGGGGACCACCCTCCCGGCTTCGAAGGGAAGGGACAAAGGAATTATTTTCTCTGCTTAAAGGCTGTACAGATTTCAACCACAGAAAGAACGATACAGGTTTTCCTTTCTTCTTTTCTGTCTATGACAGACTTTTCAGCTCTGTTGGGTCAGTCTGGCTGTAAATTAATTCCCTATACAGAACACAGAGAGCAAATGTTTCCACATTGTGCAGAGTTATAAAGTTACACAGTTTTTGGGTTACTTAGAAAAGAATTAGGAGAAAATCTAACTCTTGTATTTTTGTTTGCACTGCAAGAATAGACGAGTATGGCATACAGTAAGGAAGAAAAGAAGTCTGATAAGAAGGAAAAAGTTTAGAGTTGAGAGAAAAAAATTCTTGCAAGAACAGTTTCCTTTATCAGGAAGCTGTAAAAACAGCTATTTTGAGCAGCTGGAGGAGATCACCGTGAAAGGAATTTCTCCTTTGGTAGGAGCTTTCAGTTTGTCTGTGTTAGTAATGTACTAATGCTGGATTAAATTCTGTGAGAAACAGAAAAAAAAAAGAAAAAGATGATTCACTAAATGTAGCTTTTCTTAACCTGAATTGAAGAAATGTTTTCAAATTCTCTCTAGCCCATCATAAAGAAAATTCTTTAAGATGGAATTGCATCCAAGAGATTTATCCAGCTACTGTAGGTAAGCAGTGAACCATATCAAAACCTGTGTGTATTAGGCTTGGCTGTAAATCTTTACTTGCAGTTACTAGCCAGTCTAAAATTAGCAGAATGTATATGGTGGTCCACAAAGCAGAGACGTTAACTTGAATGATATGTCCTGTAGTAAACAACTTTGAGCAGAACTACTATCGCTGAAGGAACTGTGAGATGATAATTCAGAGAAGAGATTTAAAACAAAATCTGTATGGTAGTTTAAAAGATTAAAGGTTAATTGGTCACTTTGGATGTATTCACAATGTGCCTTGATATTCAGAATCATAAACTCGTAGTCATCTTATTCTATTCACACCCTATTGACAGCCTTTAACAAACCCCAAGTGCTCACTGTCTTTCCTTCAGGTTCCTCAATATGCAGGGTTGCATACGTTTGATGCCAGGAAAATAAATTACATCAATTTGAGGTTCAGCTGACAGGCCAGTGATGCTGACTGCAGCTCATAGCCACTGAGATTTGCAGACTTTAGATGAAAAATTACAGAAAAAATTTGATTTGGATTTTTAGCAATAACAAAGACAGGATGGGATACCAAGCTACCTTAAAAAAAAAAAAAGTTCTGTAAATTCATAAGTAAATAAGGACATACTTCCAATTAATTTGGGTGAAGAGGAGACATAACAAGTATCAACATATCCAAACCTTTTACCAAAAAAAAAAAAAAAAAAGAGAAAAAATATGTAGAAAACATAGATTCAATATGCCTTTACCTTCCCACAGGATTCTAATAGGGCAGAAGAAAGACATATTTCAGTCTACTGCAGTTTAAGAAACCTAACAGTATGCTGCATAACAGACACCACTAGGAGAAAACTTAATTGTTTGGGAAGCAAGTATTAAAGTCAACATTTTCTAACACAGAATCTCAGACAAAAATTAATATCGTGTTTTCTCTGCAGTAGTGGTTGTATGTGGTCATTGGAGGTAAATGAGTTTTCAGTGATTAAATAAGTTTTCTTAGATGTTTCTCGAATTTCAGTTTCTTTTGTCTGCTTTTCTAATAAATTCAGAATGTAGCCTTCATGATCATAATTGTTTCCACAGTAACAGAATACAATTCTGAGAGTTCATTGCCCTATTTCTTAGAGAGAAAAAATGGCCTGTGGAGAAGCCTGCCATCTATATTTCATTTGTATGTAACTTTTCAATTCCTCCAACATACATCCACAGAAAGAAAACACATATTTGAAAATAAAGGGAAATTAAATAGATGCTTTTACCCATCCCTGCAACAATTCTAATTTTTTTTAGCTAAGAGCAAAGGATTCTGCTCTGAAATTAATTTTAAAATGTATGTAACTAAATATCATTCCTTCTGAGTGCAGATATGAATGCACAGGTGGGAAATTGTGAGTTCTTGTTTAGCCACCACACAGAATAAAGGCACTCACTGTCTAGTCAAAAAAATTAGAGTGAGTATATTTCTACTTTGGACAATATGCTAGAAAATACAATAATCTATTTTGAATTTTTAAGATTTCTTGCAATGTAGTAATACTCACCATCATAGATTTCCCAAGCAGACACAGGAGGGATCATGACAGACTGCTTCATTTTTGCAAAAGTACTTTTCATCTGAGTTGCATCAGGATTCTCTAAAGTAACATTAAATGCTCTCTTGAGGCTGGTGTCCTTGAACAATGGGCTTAGCTGTGGATATACAAACATAAAAATACCATGTTATAAATACAGCAGATGGAACAGGACTGGCACAAACAATAAAATCTCTACAATAGTCTTGATTTTACCGTTCCTTGGCAAACTGCTGGACAGAAGGGAACACCTGTATCCAATTGTACACACACACATTTCCAACGCTTCTGTAGGGAGAAACACTAAAAACTGCTCACCATAGGTATCATTATACTGTGCTGCTCTGGATTTTAAATTGACAGTTTTTAAATAGTGCTGGAAAATACAGAAGCTCAGTATTTCTGAAACTCAGATACCATATATTTATGTATCTGAAGATGTGTTCAGGACCCTGGCACAGGAATCTTCTCTGAAAACCCTGAATGCTAGAGGTGACACTGCAGGTATATGTTAGTGGATATACAGGCTAGAATGAATGATAAAGAACTATATTTTTTTCAAAGGAAGAGTGAAAAAGAAAAAAAGACACAGAAAAAGTAGTACTTCGGAAAATACTGCTTTCCAAGATAAAAATAACTTTGCATTTTAGGATTCAGATTTAAAAAAAAAACTTTTTAATTCCTCGTATTAAATTATTGTTCTGATTAACTACATAATTAAAATATTATATTGAGTGTGGAAACCAACAACTCTAAAGTGAACATACCATTTAGGTTTAGAATATAAGGTTAAAGCATTCTGTAAATCGCTGATACACAGGACTAATAGTCAAGACCTTTCCTTAGCAGCCATTGTCTGAACATTCATTGCTGAATTAAAATGCGATCTACAAGCACTGTAACTGAATTAAAATGTAATCTCCAAACACCTTCCAGATAGGTGCTGTTCTCACGGCAACTTTCCTCATGAAAAGGGAAAGCAAAATATAGTCTGCCAGCTATATTCTATATAGGAAAGTGGAAAACGGTGTGTGATACTTCCCTCCCCAACAGAGGAAAACCCGCTGCTTTTGCAAGTGGATTTGCCTGTGAAATGAACTCAGGCCTGAGTACATCAGCATGCTGCTATGCTGTCTCCATATAGTTTTTCAGCCTTCTCCCTACCATGGCTGTGCCTCTGCGTGTACATACAGTAATTAAAAGTTGAAATATGTAATTCAGCTAAAAATGGCAGTGATATCGTCAGTAAATCTGAATCTTACAACTCAAATTTTACAACTGGGAAGGGGAAGAAAAAAAGAAATGGAGAGAGCTGCCACAGAACAAGCCTGAAGGGGGGCACTCAAAGTGGTAAATGTTTCTGAAGGAAACATGAGAAAACATGACAAAGCTGGAAATAAGATTAGTGTATTTTTTGTCAGAAAACTGCAGACGAAGGAAAAAAAGAAGTTAAGGAAAGCCCTGATTTAGTCATTGCAGGACTGCGTTGGAGCACAGAGGACCTGGAAAGTACAAAATGGCAAAGTGCTGCAGGATTAGGGCCTAAACATCCTTCCTACCTTCCTCAGGAATTTCCTTAAAGGCTATCAGCGGTGAGTGTACATTCGTATTTTTCTCTCCTGTTGAAGTAGTCAAGACAGTAACAGCATGGCCCAGAGGTCAGACACACAACACTGAAACATTACATACAGGGCTTTTTTCATTTGCTGTGAAATGAAAATACCTCCACTGTTAAGAAGGAACAACAAACCTTTAGAGCATGCTAGGAACAAAGCCTCACCCCCCTGACAATCGAGTGCTTGGCCCCATTAAAAGGATTATCAATCAGAAAAGGTTGCCAGATACGGTGTGTCTTGTGGCATGAACATCTTTCCAGTAGCAACTTGACTAAGATCAGCAACTCATTTTACATAGGCCACTGACCGACCATTAGATGGTAATGAATTTTAGTCACTACCAACCTGAGACAGATATGAACCAGTGACCTGGAGGTGAAAAGAATTGGATTACATTACCAGTTATCTGATCTATCCTGTGCCTTGAATATCTAGCTCCGTTTCTACTTTTTACAGAGGATCAACCACTACAGACACACAATAACAAATATCATTCAACAGTCAGTCACCAAGTATATCAGGTTATGTTACTTAGCTCCTATCATCGATTATATTAAGCGCAATTATTCTCTGAAGAAATTTAATCCAATTGCACAGCAAAGCGTGTTATTTGCTACTACATAAAATTTCTTTTGCAGGCAAAATACCTGTGATAAAAAGAATTTGTAATAAAGCAAAATGACTGTATTAAGTAAAAAATAAAATAAATTAAAAAAAAAACCAAAACAAAACAAAACTAAAAACCCAAATTCAATTAAATCTTTGAATCCCCAAAGAAAAGAGAGGAAAATAATCTCAGGGAAGATGAGGAAAAGATTTAGTTAACGTTGTTTTTCAGACTCCTGTTCAAAAACATTATTTTTTGCTGGACAGACAACAATAGCATTTTTCTAGTATTTTTCAGCCACAAAAATACATAGGAATCTCTGGGTTTTTTTAATTTGTTTGAAGATACTTTCCTTAATAATCCTTCCTTTAAAGATATCTCCCTGCTTTATCTATCAACATTTTACCATTTTCAAGCTCAGTTGCTACCAAACAGCTTTACAGCTTTTATTTCTTCACATTCAAATGGCTGTCTGTAATCACACTTCCGTTTTTATGACTGGGACTCTAAAAACAAAATGCAACAAAAAACATGGTTTTTCCTCTACTCGTTACCGACAGCAAAGTAATGCAGCTAGTAGTATTGACAACCACCCAAGGCACTCCCTGTTCTCTTTTCCTGTAGCCCCTCTATCTGGTTATCCTGGTGAGATGCTGATGGTCCTCCAATGTTTTATACTGGTAGAGTGATGGTCCCTTTGATGAAAGAATGGGTGGAGATTTCAGTTCTCTTATTTAATTGAAGGTAGCATAGATACAAAGCCGGGAAAAAGACAATATTGCAAAGAGTACATCCACTGAATTAGCAATCCTTTAACGCAAACATATAATACGCGGAAGCATACAAACTTACATACTACATACTTACATCTTTGCTGATAAGTAAATAGAGGTATATAACAATAGTTTGTAAGTACACACAGCTCTGAGGCCCTGTAAACAGATTCTGTTTGTCTCCATCACCCAAGGTCTGTTTTCACTATAAAACACTGTATCTGTGGACTTTGAAAACATTACTGGGCTCGTAATACAGTTTATTTTAATATTTCTGAGCTGGGTGTAAATTCTTCCATGTTTGTAAATTTATATCCTGTAATCAACTATTGAGATTATTTCCTGACTGTGTAGCATAAAAGGATTACGCACATAAAACTAATTTAGAATTGTCAATGCCTTTATTATGTATGAAACTAATTAAGGGCTCAGTTTTGCAGACTGTTTCTTCTAACTGTACCTTTTATTTCCGTAAGTGCTTCAAGAAACAATGTATATAAGGAGTATTTGTGCCAATACACATTTACATTAGGAGCTCTCAGGTTTGTGAAGTTAAATTAAAACCTCTATAGATTACCTCTGCTCCTCAGGTGTTATTCATATTTTTTATCACAAAGGCATCATACCTCGGAATTATAATGAACTACAGAGAAAATCATAGCTTTAAAATGGGATTTCAAGGAAAGACTCTTACAGGGTAAAAAACAGTTATAATAGATTAAATAGATGTTCTGAATTGACGTTCTGAATTGATTGTCATGTTTTTTAAAAAAATATTAGAGGAACTGTCTGAGCTGAAATGGGGTTGGTGGTAATGAGCTTGAGAGGGTATAGCAGGACATTCTGGAGACCACTAGGGCAAATTAGTACTTAAATAGTCAGTTTAATGGTCAGGCAAAAGAATTGCACTAAAAAAAGATAAATACACAACTACAGGTAAATCAAATGGCACTACTATATTATATATGCAAGATATTCAGAGGATGCAGAAAAAAGGGCTTCATTCTTTTTTACTCTCAAATTCTTTAACTTTTTTTTTTTACTCTTAAACCACTTTACACTGCTTTGGCAGGAGAAAGCCCTTTGAAAACTTTCCAGAACATTAGATAGGAATTCTAAACTGAGGCAGACACATCCTTCCTAATTACTTTCAATTTTTCAAGTTTCAGAGAAAGCTAAAATTACCTTGCAAATCATAAGTCAGAAATATGGTCTGCAGAAGGTATTGGTGAAGACTGATTAACATTTACAGGTCTTCTCTCTGTCACTGAATCACCCATGAAGTGACTCATTGTTACTTGTAATCGTCTTATTAATAGTTTGTGAACACACATTTCAGCATCAATGTCATTTGCAAATGTTTCTTTATACTGATGACTTCAGGCATTTGGTGTCCATTATTCCATGACTGTATTCCTAAACCAGGTTTTTAGGGAACTGTCTGTTCCCTAAGTAGACACTGAAGGAAGGGAGAGAGAGAAAAAGCAAGCACAGTCACAAAAGTAAACGAGGAACGCAGGGTTCACCTTATCCTGGAGAAGCGTCAGGAAGTCACAGTACAGCCAGGGGCTGATAACATGTATTTCTGAGGACTTTGATTATGCCATTAAAGAGATGGCTGGGAAGAGGCAAGAAGTGAGATCAGAAAGCAGAATGAAAAAGAAATCCAGTCAACAATAAAAAGGGGGGAAAGAAAGTAAGTGGGAAAGAAGGCAGTCTTAAAGCTGCAAAAGTTATGCACTGATGGTTACTTGTTCCCAGGAAGGGGTCTGGAAAGCTTTCTGAAAAACCATGAGACACGGAATATAAGAGGAATAAATGGAGAGATCAGTGGTGGTATCAAAAAAGACAGCACTAATGAAGAAAAAAAAAAACGCCCAACCAAACAACAAAACAACCAAACACACTAATGAGGATAATAAATTAAAGAAAAGAACTAATGGGAAAGATCCCTTCGCATAAAGTAGCCAAGCAGTTATGTGTGACTGCCTCAGTGTTAGTATCACCATTTGTGAATATAATTGAACAACAAGAGGAAATCAGAATTATACTGTAAGCTGGTGTATACGCATTGGACTAAATGACTGGTCTGGAAACACCTGTGATTTCAACATGTTCGTTGGAAAGACTTTAAGCTTTGAACTCCTGTAGCCTGTCCATCAGCAACTTTTAACGCAAATTTTCGTTCAAGACCACGTTGCTAAATATGGGCTGGCCTGTGCGACTGCATGTTGATCACTTATCAACTGCAATTGCATTGAATATGAGATTATTATTTTTTTTTTTTGCATTGGGGACAGGTACAAAGTACAGGGTTTGTGAATACAAAATCATTAGAAATGGCAATGTTTCTGTAGAGAACCATGGCTTTGCATACATTACATTTTGCTTAAAACTTCAGAGACAAAACATAGCCTAACCAAAATGCATGGAGGTGTTCCCATTTTGAATATTTTCTAGAACTTTAAATGAAAACACAGGCTAACGGGTTTTTATGTGCAAATCAAATTCCACTTTACTGAAAATGCATTTATTGTGCATTAAGCATACCTTGAAAAAGATCTCACCTATTTCTTTGTACTACTTTATTTTTATTTCTAATTCTATACAACCAGTACATAGTTACTGTGTACACACGCACACACATTTTTTCCTCCTGAGCTTTAAATGTGTCACTCCAGCCTTTGAAAGCTGTTCTTTATTGACTCTCCTTTGCAACTGCATAGCCTAGTGATCAACTTTCAGTCTTAATACTAAATTCAAACTTCTAGTTATAGGTGAGCTTGGTTCAGCAAAATTACCTCTTCATCGACTCTAAAAATGACAATTTTTTTTTTGACTGAAGGAGACTAATTCTTTTTATGGCACTAAATGGCTAGACTGTGCTGCTGATTAGATTATCGAGTGTTCTTGAGTATTTAGAGTTAATTTTACGACTCTTCTATGCACCACACGGTATACAGTGGAGTTCATTACCTTTGGAAGTGAACATAAAATGCATCCAGTTTACAGAAAGATAAACGTGTCTTCTGCAGCATGCTGTCATGGCTCAAGTGAAAGATTTGGGATTTTATGATTGAGCCGAGACAGAAAATAATAGGCATAGGACCCATTTTTAATGTGATTATCTACTTATGCTCAGCATAAATGAAAAAAACCAACACAAAATAAAGCAACGGGTGACTAAGTAGTGTAAAGAGCCAAGTAAATAAAAATGTTATTAAGATGTTTTATTTTATATCTATCTTTGTAGTAAGTAATAAAATCAAAATGGGATGGCTACGAATAATTTTAAAACTAACCAACATAATTCAAAATCATACTGCATCTTGCAACCAAGGATCTCCAGATATTTTAAAAACTGGGCAAGTGTCCCTACATTTATTTTACAGATGGCACAAGTGAGGTACTTATATTAGTAAGGGACAACAATTATGCTTTGTTGCTGCCTGCATGAAATCAGTTTGGAGTATAATTAAACTTAAAGACAATGAATTGTGTTAATGCTGAGTATGACTGCGATATTTGGGACAAACTCTTAGGAAACTAGGGAAGGTTTACATGGACAAGCAATTACAACTGCTCTCTCTGATCAAAGCCTCATATGAGGTGCATTGGATTGAAAAATTCAGGGTGGATGTTGTCCATTTTCAATGATGTCAATAATTTTGGAATTTGGTCAGAAACATTTATCGCATGTGGGAAACAGTGAGTAAAAACTTATAACTGAAAACTACGGATGCAAATACCAAGAGCATTTTTATTCAAGTGTTTTAATATTAATTATAGTCAGTGTTTTAATGCATTTTTTAACTCTTAAGAGACTATATGCATGGGAGTGCTTTGTCTAACTTGAACTGAACTGAACTACCATAAGCTGGATAAGTTAATATTAAAGACTGTCAGTGAACTGTAAATCTACAACAGGATCTTTCTTTGGTCTTCCAGGTTTGCAATCTATGTTCTTGTTAGAATAAGCCCAATGAAAAATCAACCCATGAAAATTCAGAAATATGTAACTGGTCACCTCTCTGAAATTAATCATAGAATCATAGAATGGTTCAGGTTGGAAAGGGCCCTAAAGATCATCTAGTTCCAACCCCCTGCCATGGGCAGGGACACCTCCCACTAGACCAGGCTGCTCAAAGCCTCATCCAGCCTGGCCTTGAACACCTCCAGGGATGGGGCATCCACAGCTTCTCTGGGCAACCTGTTCCAGTGCCTCACCACCCTCACAGGAAAGAATTTCTTCCTGATATCCAATCTAAATCTACCCACATTCAGTTTGAAGTCGTTACCCCGTGCCCTGTCGTTACACTCCCTGCTAAAAAGTCTCTCCCCAGCTTTCCTGTAGGCCCCCTTCAGGTACTGGAAGGTGCTATAACGTCTCCCTGGAGCCTTCTCTTCTCCAGGCTGAACAACCCCAACTCTCTCAGCCTGTCCTCATAGGAGAGGTGCTCCAGCCCTCTGATCATCTTTGTGGCCCTCCGCTGGACCTGCTCCAATGGGTCCATGTCCTTCTTGTGCTGAGGACTCCAGAGCTGGATGCAGCCCTAGGGTTTTCAGTCCTTGCAGATGCACAAAACAAAAAGAAAAAAGTAAATGAAAAATGCTTTGATATTTGACATTTAAATTCTGTTAAACATTTTCCTTGGTGGAATTTTTGACAATTCAAGCAAAGGCTGCATTGTATTAATATTTATCACCCCGCTGTCTTTTCAGTTCAAACCAATCTGAATCTGACCTGCAGGTAAAGGTGAGTGCCTTCCTCTTTTGGCTCCATTTATATAAATGGAAAGTTAGAATTGGGCCAATGTATTTTCCAACTTAATGGAGGTAATTTTTTTCTAATTGCTTTCCCCTTCTGTTCAATAAATGAACACCTATAAATATCACCCAATTATTTAAGATAATATGCTTTTTCTTGCAAACGGACACATTAGGAGAATGGTTACCTGAAGACAGAAATATCTAATCAATATTGACCACACATATTGCAATTTTATTGCAAATTTGTGTTTTTGTACCTATATGAGGAAATAAATGATGTTTATATCACTACTGTTAGTTCTGCATTAGCAGATTCACTTTTCCCTCACTGACCACATGCTGCTACACTGCTGGAAGCCGTGAATCTTTTCCAGGGTATGTAAATATTCTTCTCAGTTACAACTTTCTGAAACTAAGTGTAAACAATCTTGTCTCTGAATTTCATAGAAGATAGGAAGGATTGGAGGGATAATTATAAAAATTCAAGGTATGAAGAGCCAGAACTCTACAGATACAACACGTTTACAGAACAAGAGCCAGAAAATAACCTTATTCTCTCCTTCAAGGTACAAACTTAGAGGATTCTCTTGAGAAGACTAGCAAGGCTTCAGGCTTTGAAAGGAGAAGCTGAAGAGCATTAATTAAAAGACACAGAAACTCCACTCTCCTGAAATGAGCATCTGGTCTGGATTTAGTACTGAGAGGATTATGTCCTGAAAGAGTGTAAACTGAAATCCAGTTGAATCTTTCAAATTTCACAAGAAGTTACCTTGGAAAGCTTCCTCACCCTCATTCACATCTGGACTTTCTTCCTACATACACAAGAGAATGAATGGTTTATAACCGCATCCATTTCACAACCCATTTCAGCCATCCATTTCTCTCACAGTAAGTATAAAACCCATCTTTTTCAATTAATGCTAATTCTTAGCATTATCATTTGGGAGAACAAAAGCACCAGCTTTTCTTCTCTGCAAATGTGTTGGAAGCAGATGAGCTCACACCTGCCATTTTGCTAGAGAACTTATCCTATAGATAAGGCACAAGCAGATGCATTTCCCAACCCAGACAAATTCCAAGTGCAAATCAGCTACCCAGAAACACCCCAAAATCCAGCACCTCAGAGGAACAGTTAGAACAGCAGAGTGACTTCTCTGGAAGAACTCACATAATCCTAGCACGTATGTACGTAGCTTCAGGTTGGATGCGAATAGATATCTGTTATTAGCAGCATCCCATAGAGCAAAGCTCTGCTGTTTTACATTCGAAAACCACCACACTTCTGAGACACTGTGTATCTTTCCATCACTCACAATACAGTTTCTGGGAGCCAGGAAATTCTCATATCTAACCAAGAAGCCAGAGAGAAACACATGTGTTTATAAAATTTGTATAAACAGACATTGCTCTCTGCAGAATGAAAATCACCCCGGGGCCAGTTCCCAAAAGACTGGGCCTTTTACTTTCAAAGATGAAGCCCTACAAGAAGACATGCAACTGCAGTTAGTTAGCTGGGTGCCCTGGTAGGAGTGCTGGGTTTTTAACTGCTAGGAAATCTTCATACACCACCAACCATAAGCAGCATTTCATCTCATGTCTAGTTAGCTAAAAATTCCAACTCTGAGCACCAGGACAGCGTGTCTCAATTAGACAAAACTTCAGTCCTTCAGCAATGTGGCGTCTCTACAGGTGAGGACAATATTTTTTTAGGACCCTTCAAACACCATAGCTTGGAGTATATTCTTGGGTTTTAACTTCAGGACAGTTAGAGCTAGGGTTCTGCATATCAGAAATGCTACCTGAAATTACGTGAGTTCTTAAGGCTCAAAATGTCATTTTCACCAAGGCTAAAGTCCTCTGGGAAAAAAGAAAATATTCACCTCATACAAAAATATGGAAAAAAAAAAAAAACCTGCACAGGAATGCAGAAACATCATAAAGCTCACCACTTTCTGACTGAAGAGCTGTCTGTGTATGCTTCTTGAAATTGTCTTCTCTAACATACACATGCAGAACTGTAGTTTGAAAAAAAAACCACATCACCACATTGAGTACTTAATTCTCTAAAGAAATAACAAAAGAATGGCATATGCAGTATTAAACGTATTCATTTAATGCCCTACAAAAAGCGCTCTGTTACAATGGCAATATGGGATGTTTCTGAAATTGTTTCGTCTGGCACTCCAGCTGTGCCACAGTTTCACAAAAAATACTGAGAACATTTGCTTCATATTTTCCTCTTCTAGAACAACCTCAATGATATCCAGGTTGCACATCTATAAAACTACTAACTGCCATTTTTAAAATGTTGGATTTATGTTGGATTACAAAACAGTCATTGTCATCACTGTGTATCATTAAAAGTTTTAGACGGTACCGTATTTAAAGAGAACAATCACAAAATGAATGGAAGGACAACCTATAACAAGTACCATGAAAGAATTGCACTGTTGGAAGGAAGAAGCTCTCAGCAGATGTCAGGAACATCCACTACACTCACCTGGAAGCTGTATGGTGGGAGCAGGGGACTCATTACAGTTCACTGCAGATGTGCCTGCAATCACACATAATCTTCCTGACAAATCAGCATTTCTCACCCTACATTTATCGGTGATGGTAAGACCTTATGTGACCTGGGCACTGATTTATTTTCCTTTGGGACTTCAAAATTACTACTGGAATGGAAATACTATTTTCACAACTGATGGTATTCTATTTGCAAGACAAGAAGGTAGAGAAAGACGACTTAAATTGCTGCATCCTGGCAAGCGTCCAATCAAATTTTCATTTCATAAGAGGGTTGAGCTCTCCCAGAAACTGGAATTGGAAATTTTGAGTAACAAGGAAGCCAAAACCGTCAGTATTTATTACAACAGGAAAAAAAAAAAAAGATCTCCTTTCACTAGGAACAGGTTAACCCTATTACAGCAGGGTCTCAGGAACTACTTGGAGCAAAGTTAGTAGGAAGAAGACTGGGAGCATAATCCCTGAACAAGCACAAGTAATCAATAAAAGAATGATGACCCACACTGCATGATTCATTTCCCAGCAGTGTTCCCAGATAAGCTAATGATGTTGCAGCGCAATTAAACCACATTGTCCGTGTCTTGCCTTTCTTCCTACATAAACAAGAAAATGAACAAACTATTATTAAACAGGGAAAGCAATTAAAGTCATAGTGCTTTTAAAATCATAGTGCAGTTATTTTCCAGGAAATGCTTACTATGTACATTAAAAAAAAAAAAAAAATTAAAAAATTCTTAACTAGTGCAAAGCTGGTGCTTTAAGGTAACAATCTGCCCCAGGAATCTGCCTCAGGGAAAAAATGGAATTGTAGTAAATGTTCCGTTTTGAAACAGAAATACTTCTAATTCCTAGAAATTTCAGCCTAAACTGTTATCTCCCCATATTTAAGCTCAAAATGCTTACATTCATGAAAAAATATGCTAGCCCTGAAGAGATCTCAGACTGGACATAAGCGTACTGTATTTTAGTGTAAATAGGATAGAAGGAGTTTAAATGAAAGTATTCTGTGGGACAGAACTTGGCTTGATGTACAATTTGCAAATCATTTAACATTTCCATGCAGTAATGCTGACCATAGCCAATAATTAACACTACCGTAAAAAGCTAGGAAGTGAATCCTCACTAACGTTTTCTCATAAGCCCATAAAATTTTGAAATTTATTTTGCCCTCTAGAGCAACAAGCAATATAAGAAGTCCATGTCTGTACTGATATTATCTTTCAGAAATTTGCTTTGTCTTTCCAAATGATGCCAAGACACTAGATTAATTTTAATGCTTTAACTCAGTAAACAGATTAAAGTAACAACAAAAACAAACAAAAGAAATAGCTTTCTCATCAGTAAATATGAACATTCAAAAATTTTCCTGTAATAATTTGGTAATAAACCAATTCTTCTACCAGCTATGTTTGCATACATCCAAAAAAGAAAAGAAAAAAAAAGCCAAGCATGAAATTCATCATTCTAACTGCAATAAATTTCATAATATTTCACTGCAAATGTTCATTGCAAAAAGCACTTTTCTGTTTCCTTGGGGAAATGAGATTTTTGCTACCAACATCTCTCTAACATCTGTAGTTAAATCCAGCTGCACAACATGCAAACTCCAATGCAAACAAAACCTCTTAAGGCATGCAAAAACTTACACAGCTACATTCTCAAAGTTATGGTATCACAAAATATGTATTCACACAGGGCTAAATGACAGTGATGGACGCCCTCCTATTTTGCTGTAAAATATTCGAAAAGATCTTTGCTCTGAGCATTAATATATGGTTAATGTTAATATACCATTAATATATGAGCCAGACACAGACCCCTTAGTTCAGGATCATATAGCTGCTCACGGATAAATCAAGTCCAGTCACAACTTTATCTTCCAGGACAGCAGTGAGCATAAGCAAGTTACCATTATTATCAGGCAAGCAAACTGTTATTGTCAGTCAGGCACACAAATACAATCAAAAATAAATTACTTGAAAACAACCAATTTAATTTATATGTAAACTGGATCAAGGCCAAATGCATAGCAGAACAAAGGAGTGAAATATGTTTTCAGGTAGTTCTCTCTTGCTGCATTTTAAATAAGAGTTATTTCCATGGAAGAGCAGCTGATGTCTGCACAGCTCTGTAACTCACAATATTGAAACAGTCTCAGTAAAAAAGAGTAATTGCCTCTTGTACACAAATGGTTCTCTGTATGCTTGTACGGTCTTTCAGTGTTCTGGGACAAACTAGTTGAAGTGTTATAAAAAAAACCCCCGTGATATTATAAATTTTGAATAGGCAAAATGAACAGATGCAGAGTGCAGAGAATAATACAACTCACAAGAATTATCATGTCATCCTTTTACAATTTTTACTGAATAGATAGTACATGATGCATACAGTATAGTAGTCAATTTAAGGGCTGAGTGAGCTGCAGAGATATAGATCTACAGCCCACCAGAATGTGTTTTAAATATAACAGTAACTTTCCTCTTTCACTCGTTAATACCTTAATTTTCTGCTGGAATTTCTGTTTGAATTCACTCTTACAGGTTTTAAACATTAGTAAAAACATTCAAGCGACATCTCTTTTTTGATGACAATGATGCAAACTTTTAAATCAGCACGGGCTACCAGGAGAGCAGTAGAAAAATGATTAGCATTTTTTATTTTATTTTAACAATTAAGTTCTGTGCATTTTCTAAAGAATGAAGTTTAGCAGTTGAACAAAATGCCTATTGTAACTCCAGGCAGCAGAAAAAAAGCTGCCTCTGGGAAGGAATTTATTAAACTTGTACCCCCCTAGACCCACACTGAACTCAGAATTACACAGCATGCATCCCTTCTCCAGAAGATGATGATTTGCCTTTCAGTCAGATGCTTCCTGCTGCTGGTGAAACTTAAGCTGTGTTCCCTGAAAAGGTTCAGCTTGAGAATTATTGCACTGCCATGGTTACAAGGTAAAATATATGGCAGGCTCAGGGGGCCACCAAAGGAAATTGGTGGTCTGAGAAGAAAAATGACCTCTCTATTTGGAATTTTTATATATATATATAAGACCTTTTTGCACTTACACATGCTACTTTTCTGTAAAGTTTAACTGAGTATCTCATAAACATCATAACAGTGACCTAATTCACCTGCAGTGCACCGAGTGTGGTCCAACAGTTTGTAAAATATTAGTGTTATCTACTAAAGACATTACAAGAATTTTTTCAGACATCAATACATCGGTAAAGCAACTCTCTCTCTTTAAAAAAAGGAAAAAGAAATAAGGAGGAGAACTTGTGTTTTTTCTAAAGAGGAACTATGCATATTTGAATGTCTGACAGAAAACAAATATTTATTACAGCTCCTGCAACTGCATGCTGTTAACAGCATCCTGTAACGCTGTCGGTGCCTCCAACGTAACAGAAGGCGTTACAGCTATTTTAAAACCTAGAACTGTGAATCAAGACCCCACCTGGATTTTCTTCAAATGTAGGCACAAGGACAGAGAGATATCTCTTGAACAGAAAATAAGGTTATCCTTGCTAAAGAGAGAACTGAAAGAACCCATTTTTTAGGCGTCCTGAAAGCTCTCCACTCCGGTACTGGATGAAAATGTACACGCTGTACATGGTAGGAGCTGGCCCACAGTGTTGGTTTTAGGAATATGCTAAGGTTACTTAAGCAGGGATAGACAGAAAGGGTATGAAGTTATTTATGTAGACACCATCCATCCCCGCCTTGAATGCATAGGTACAACACTGGGATTATTATCAACCAGAAGCTTAGAGCCAAATCCCATAGCCCTGAAGGGGAATGCTCACAACAGCAAGCAATATCCTCAGCAATATGAATTTATATGAGTGACTATCCAAAGATAGACTATAGACTGACAGCCTATACCAGATACCTACAAATTTAACAGTCAGAAAACAGTTACTAAAAGGAAAAATAAGATAGAATGCTATTCCATGAGGAGAAAATCTGCGGCTCACACATGGTTGTTCAAGTGCCCGGGAGTTTTTCATTACACATACGGGGATCTAACATTTGTTATAGAAATTAATAAGATTTTTTACAGGTTATCCCACTCGAAAATATCTTTTGTACGTGGTACAGAACTCTAAGCATTTTTGTCTTACACAGGTATATACACAGTCAAAGAAAAAGACTATAACGTATTCAATACATAGCTTCCATTCAGTCTTCAGGTGTTGTTCTGTATAGAACAGTGACAGACGTGCGTTGCTAGTCTAGTATCCTCTCTGAATGATCCTCACAGACATTTTTCTGTTCACACTCCACAGTTACACTTATTCTTCTCTTCCATATCTTAAATTCCTTATGCTATTTCCCAGAACAGCTATGGACATCAGTCATTTACTGTTTTTCTTAAACATTTTTCTGCTTCACTACATTTTTCTTCTCTCTCTTTATATTCTCTTGCTTTTTTATTTAAAATATGAAGTGAGTAGTACAAAAGATTGAGGCAAAATATGAGTCAAGGCAAAATGTAGTTTAGTGGTTTTTAACCCTACTGATAGCTGAGAGACTTTTCATAAAAGGTGTCTGTTGTTCTTATTGCAGTCTGCCAGAATCGGTAGGTATAAGACACAGAAATTCCAAAAGGAACCCAGAACCGAAGAGCATATAGATGCAGAATTTTAAATGCTTTTTTTTTTTTTCATTTTCTGACATGTTTTCTCATATTTGGAGAAGAATTGTTATAAGAAAGCAGAACAGATTTCAACATACAGTTGCAACTTTCTTATTGTTTGATTTAGAAAAAAGCCTGATGAAGTTATGCTGTATTAAGCATTTTAAGAATTTTTTAAATGTTAAGAAATAATAATGAACTTTGAAATGTCTTCCAAAGGCTGCTTCTCGTCAATGGAAATTTTAAAATCTAAGGTTGTAACTGGAAAAACAAACATATTCTCCCTTGCTGACAAAAAATGTTAATTGTTGCAACAGTTTCAGAGTCAAATTCTATAAACTGATTAGACAGTAGTGATTTTCTCATTGCCATTCCTTCTAACATTCAAGAATATTAGAAAAAGTTTCAGAAGTTCATTATAGCTAAATGCAATTTTATAGACATTTATATACTGTATTTATACAACAGGTGGAGGTTTTATGCAGAGCAAAAGCTCTTGCACTTTGACAATACAAATCATTTAGGTGTATATGATCACATGGCTTCAAAACAGGTTAGTACACAACCTGTAATTCAGTGTGCCACATCACTTTAAAATGTCTTTAATTAGCAAGCACATGGAAAGCTAAGATAAACTAGTTCCATGTGCAGAAATCCGAATACATTGTAAATACAGTGTAACATTTGTCCTAATTGTATATATATATTTATTCATTGAGAGGAAAAAGTGAACCTGAAAGTGCTAATCATCCAAACCAGACGTCTGAGCAGTAAAATATACTTTTCTTAAAAAGCAGTTCAAAGACATTTTAGTCTGAATGATGTGAGGAACATCTCACTGGAGTGCTGAGTTTCCACCAGGATTAATCAGAAGTGGTATGCCCAAAGATCAGGCAAAACTACTGCTAAGGTAAGACACTGCATGATTACCAAGAATGACCAGATCAACATATTTCAAACACCAACAGAAAAGCCTGCAAGCTCTGTAGCAGAAACTGTCTTTCAGAAAACGTCTGTCCAGTGAAGCCAAGTAGCATGATCATAGATTAAGCTAAGGGACAAGGAGAACATTTCAGCTACTAGCACCTTCATAGCATGAGCAGCTCTTCCATGCATAGGACTAGCCTGCTGTCCAAGTAGGCCAACCCAGTGCTCAGCCACTATGGATAGCGGTGCCATGATTTCCCAAAGTCCAAGGAGCTGTGTTTGGAAAGCAGCGAAAGGACCAGGGAAGTTACAGAACCGGACCATTTCTTCGTACTAAAAGGAAGACAAGAAAATGATGAAGTAAACAAACAGATGGTTAGTCCTATATTAGGCGTATTACATTATATGTACAGCACTTCTTATCTTCCAAAAAATGTCAGAAAGCATCCATATAGCAAATGTGATTTTAAAAAGATGTATTGGCATGTCATCATTCTAGATGCTCAAAAAATTCTTATAAGTATGAAAGTCTTTTGGGTGATGAGTTAAAGCATTTTAACACATCGCGGTTAAACTCCTCATTTTTCATTCTCTCAGATTATACTTTAGAGTTACTGGAGTACTTTAAAGCACTTGTTCACAATGTATTACAACGTTTATGATACTGCAGTTTTTCTACAATATTACAGTACTTCTTTGAGTGACATATATTTTACACCAAGATAGAATTTAAGCAAATGGAAGGATTTGCATTTTACGTGTAGCTGGTGTTTCACCTGCCTTTCTGAAATGGAGGGACTAAAGCAGTTAAGCTACAATTCATTTTATTCATAATAAAAACTGCAGAGAAGAAATCATTATGCCCCAACTGATTACAAAAGCCTATTTAATGAAATGCATATTTTTGAAGACTCAGAGGTGCTGTAATATTTGTGCTATTTAAGAACCATTAAGTATGATTGCGACAGTAGCTCTATTAAGTATTTTATAGTCTTCTCAGTGTATATTTATTTTCTACATCAACTTTTTCTCTTTTACAATACTGTTCTAATAATTCAGCATCTAAGCAATGCCACACTTCAACAGATTGAAGTTAGCAGGACATTTTTCTGTAAAGGGGAAAAAAAGTTTCCTGCAAAAAGCCTACCTCAGCTATATGAATTATAAGCAGTTTAAAATAATTCGCTGTCTCTAGGTCTCTCTAACCTTCCAAGGAAAATTTTAAGTGTTTCAGAAGCAAATTTACATAAATGCAATAAAAGTTTCAAATCTTGGATTTGTACTTCCCGAAGTACCTTTTTGCCATTGACTTTTGATTTTAACAGCAATAAGAAATTAAGCCTTTGTTGTAGCTATTTGAAATAACAGCATCTCCATACAATTCTTCAGATTAAAATATTCATTAGCTGAGTGAAGTCACAATATGAAGGTGATTTAAAGGCAACAGACAGCAACTCTAAGCTTGACCAGCTTGTAGGAAGCATCCCCCAGGTGGACCTTGGCCAGGGCGGGTGCTGGTTCAGAATTCATAGCTAACCGTGCCGCCAGGGCAACACGCTGCTGGCTTGGAGCTAAGGACAGCTGATGCGAATGCACTTTTCACCCCAGGCGAACGTATGGCTGTCAGAGGTCCAGAATCTCCTTCAACAGCTAGAAGCAAGCTGTTACGAGTTTTGGATGAATTAATTGCTCTGATAAAACTCTGCAAATCATATCACATTCCAAGACTACGGCTGGTCGTAAAGTTTAGATCTAGATTTTTGACCTTTGATGTCTGTCTTTCTCAAACCTCTCCTATAGAAATGGCCTTCAGCTACAATCAGGACCTAAGTCTTTCCAGAGTTTGAGGTTGTTCAGTTGTGCCAGTCAATAAAAGTATTTTCTGTTTAAAAGCAAAATCATTTTTAGGCTATGTATTGAGTCATGACATTTGGCAGGAAAAAGAAAAAAAAAAGCTTAAGTATCTGTACATCGATGTCTATGCTAGTTCTGGTGGCAGGAAGTATTGAACAAAACATATTTCCCGCTGTGAAGGAATGCATTTCTGTACAAAGCTAAATGTTTTCATTTGACCTATCTGCCTGTTATGAAGGTAAACGTTACCAAGTGTACCAAGGAAAGAGTAGAAATAATAGGATAACTTTTGCTAAAAAAGGAATTAGGGCAAAAAAAAAAAAAAGAATTAAATGATTAAGGAAATAAATGTTGATTTAAGGCAAATGCAATGCAGTAGTAATCAGCATCTTCGGGACAGCTACTGCTCGGCACTTCTATCTGTAAAGACTGTTTCTAGATGGCAAAATGTTCTTGATTTATGTTACGTGCTAAGTTCCTAAATACTGAAAATTATGGCATCCATCTCATACAGAAGATAATCCGTATTAATGACATGACAATCATTAATGCTCCACGCATAACAAAAAAAGAGAGTAGTTTCTGTTAAGATACTTAGCATTACCTAATAATCCTCCCAAGAGGACATTTCAGTTACTTTATGCTTGCAAATCCACATTATTTAAGGTTTCTGTCTGTCATTTTAAAACATGTCCATTGCGGATTCCTGCTCTAGCATGGCACTCAGTGTATTTTTTTTAAATTAATCCTATGAAATGGCATTCCTCTGTGTGAGAAAGTTTTAGGACAAGAAAAATAGTAAAGAAAAATTATGGGTCTTGATAAGCTGAAAAAAATGTTTGCTAGATCTTAGAGTGAAGATTTTCCCATGATGCTCATGAGTAACACACAAATTCTCTTTTTTTTTTTCCTCCTCAAAAAATCTAAGGCTTTAACTAAAACTACCCTGGATTCAAAGACTAAATTAGTAACTTTTAACTTAACACTATTATATTATACACTTAATTGAAAATACCCAGAAAAATCCAAAATCTACAGGATGGGTGTAAGACAAAGGAGAGCTCACACTTAAACTTATGAATTATAAACAGTTCTAGTTTTGATGTTTAGTGGTTACCATTAGAAGTAACAGGACAGCAAATTACGAAACATAGCATGGATGACTACCAAAGTATCTTGTACTTTGCAACATACCTTTTAATCAAGTTTACTTATATCTCATTTTCCACAATGTTTTCATGGCTCATTTTTGCTTTAGAAGTCTACGTATTAACAAAACGTATGACAAACTTCCCTTTAAGGAGAGCTTTATCAAACATTTTAAATAATAATAATAATAATAAAAAAATCCTGGGCATTAAAATACAGTTTGTGGTCATTGACAGACTTTGCTGGGATGGAGATAAGCTCTGGCACCAGAAAAATCACAGTAACTACCTGCGCAGGTAGGAAAGATGAAATGTCTTGGGTTTGCTTTTTAAATAACGGGGTTTTTTTCCCCTATACGCCCATCAAAAGCAGGTAAGGGTGAGAGGACATCAAGTTCCTAAACACAGAATGGACACTTTCAAGACAAAAAAGTAGACAAGTTTCTGGATACATAAGGATGTTTTTTTCCTTGGCTTCTTCAAAAGTTTGTTTCTTTTTGCCAAACAACACTAATCACTCTGATAAAAGGTGCCTATGAATCTGCCCATGTCCTCAGGCCACCACGACTACAATAAAAATACCTGAGGAGGAAAGAAAGGAAAATAAAGACTGAAGAATTTCCTTTCCAGCTTTCAGCAACTACTACTTTCTCCTTTTCACTAATTAAAAATTGTTATTATACAATTTTCACTTGGCAGTTGGTTCTTCAATGAAGTAGTAGAAAGTACTTCTGGCTTCCTAGCATGATTTCCCCGCTGTTATAAGAGGCAGGTGAAGAACATTATTGGAGTCACAAAGAGATGGTTGCTCAGAATAATCCCCGCTCTGTTCTCCCCCCCCAATTCAAACTGCACGTTTCATCAAAAAGGAGTGCCCTTAGAGCAACTCCAGGTTAATGGCTGTGTCTGTCAATGGCTGTCCTGACACTGAACAAAAAGAACATTTTACCATATTGATCAAAGATCCTAAACATTTCAACTTACTATTATTAATATTAGGAAATTCTCTTATAATTCTCTTTTTCATTCCTTCTTCTCCTCTCAGCCTTCCTTTGCCTAATCTTATTTCTGTTCTTTTTTCTTATTTCTTTGCCTCTCACTCCATTTAAACTAATCTGCTCTCTCATCACCTGCCCTATGCTGCTTTTTGTTTACTTTTCATTTCTAGTAATTCATGTTCCTTCCTTCCAGCCCTCACTTCTGCAGGGAGATAAGATATATGTGAATATATAAAGCAAAATTCTGGTTTCATTGAAGTTGATAACACAGCTACCACTTACATCAGCACAGCCAGGATTTTAGTCGTGTACTGACATTTGATATGAAAGTTCCAAATAGTTTTCCTCCTCGCTTGTGATAAATGCACACGGATTTTTGATAAAAAGTAAGCTCAGGAAAGTTAAACGGCACACCATATTCAAGAACACAAAAATGGTCTCATATCCACACATAATATGTGGAGGTAGGACTAATGAGACACATTTCTGGATGTATTACCTTTTAGAAACGACATACCTCAAACCTTTTGCAGCTGTAAAACCTTTTGTCCTTCTCTGCAGGGGACCACACCTCTCGCGCTTCCTCTCCTTCCCCTGTGTCCAGTCAGGTAACAGCAAACTATCCCTAATTCCTGGCTGCTGAAGTGGGTGTGACATAGAAAGGCCATAACCCAAGAGCCATTATAAAAATTATAAAACTGTTTCGCTTGTACCTGTATCACCATCCCGTTGCCCCAGGTATTTTCTGTTGTTATTTCTTTGCTGTTTTTATGTTAACTATCAGCTACTTATCATCCTAGTTACTAAATGCCTTTCATTACACGTCCGTAAGTATGGTCCAATCTCACTCATTAAAATCAATTCAAGAGGTACTCCTCTCATCCTTTGAGTTACTCTAGATTTCTGCTGGTGAAACAGTGCGGTATTTGGGACTTTATTTTTCAGTGTTAACAACCGAATTCTTTTCGCTATTCTGTCACTCTGCTACCTTTCCTCTAGCAGTAAGCCCCTGGCATGGATACCACGAAGTGTTTTGTCCTTATAGATTGTTACTTTATTCAAGCAGCTGTTACTCATGTGCTAAAAATAAGGTGGATGATAGAAAAAGATTTTGTGAAGCCATATATCAGGACGAAAGTTTTATAGCTTCAGTGTTGCTTACAAATCAATTCCTCTGAGTTGGGCTACCATTAGTAGCTTTTAAGTCTGCCTAGAGCTGTGTCATTCACTGCCGTTTTGACACATTAATGCATTAATGGTATGTGCAGGCTGACATAACTTCTCTCAAGTACTATTACAGTAATTACCAGGAGTCTTCAATATGACATGCAAAGTTAAGAAAGGTGACAAAAGAGTATGTAGATACTCAGACACTCTTAAAACATTCGTTCAACATTGACAGTGTGTAATTAAGAAGCTACAAAAACATTGAGACAAGGATTGTCTGCTATGTATACTGTCAGAGAAAACAAGCATGAATGAAAAAGGCAATTATACGAAAATCATGGCTGATTGTATCAAACAATCCTGTTTCAGTAAAAAGAGGTTAAGAAAATCAGGGTGAAAAGTACTAGGTTTGCTCAGTTCGGTTCTTTCACAGAGAAAAATGTTAAAATCTCATTAGTGTTTAGTAAAAAGGATGAAAATTTCCAAAGCCATTTATAAGGCAGCAGATGGTAGTAATGAATCCTGAGTCTGTGTTTAGAACCTTTGAAACTCAGAACAAAATGCATTCCTGGATTTCTTCAGTTATCAATCACAGATGTCTCCTAAAGTAAATGAGTGAGAGCATGGAACGTTATCAGGAAAACAGATCTTTGCCATTACAAATCATTTTACTTTATTCTTTCTCAATCAGGTCTATTTTTCCTAAGGTAAGTATTACTCTGAATTACAAATTAAGAATGTTGAACATTGCTTCCTCTTTTCATCTAAAAACAGTCTTGCATCCCCTACATGTATTGTTTAATAAAGTGGTTCAATGGACCAAGTACCTTAATATCAAATTTCCTCAGCGGTACTTCCTTCACTTGGAACTAGGGACCATCAGTATCTTGACAACTCACTGCCTCATGGCCTGTTGACTGAAGTGCTATATAGGAGTAATTCCTTGGTCAGCGTCTTCATGATGTTGTGTGACAGCTGGGATTACTGTGAGAAAACAAGTCTGGAGGGCTTCTGGCTCGAGGCTACACACAGGTATCCTTGGGACTCCGACGTCTTTGTAGTACATTTAGACATCTTGCTTAAAATGATGACATCAACAATCTCAGAGATAACAGTTTCAGTAAATTTCTGTAGGGTGTTCACTCTTGGTATACACATGAAAATAAATATACAACTATGTGATATTAATTAAACAAATTAATCCTTCTAAAAGTCCTTCAATAGATTTGAAGTTATCCAAAGAGGTCGATTTTTTTTTTGCTTGCATATAAATAATGAGGTTGAGAGTGGTGTTAAGCTTTTCACGAGGTTTGTTTTATGTTGTTGAAACATGTACTGAACACTTCCCATCCCACCAAAGACCCAGCTGTAACAGCCTATTATTTCTTTCACAGCCCAGTCCCCAAATGCCAAATGAAGAAATAGCCTTCCTTAAACTCATTTCATATTGTACTTTAAACATTTTCAGCGGGTAAATAGTTAACTCTTTTAGGAAAGCATATTTTCAAATCAAGCTAAGTTGGTGTTTTGCAAGAGCAAGAGCTGATTAAGGACATCAACACTTGGCTGTTAATTGTTTACAGCCATAAACTATTTCTATATTTAGCCATAGACATTTTAAATCACTGCAGTTTATTTTATAATCTGAAAAGAACAGCAATACGGGTGATATTTTAGCTGATTCATAAATATTTAAAAGTCTGCTGATTTTCAGTCATATCTTTCTGCAATCTGTTTTTCATAAATACTGAATTTAGTGACAGGTTATTTTCAGTAAAATAGCACAATTATCATTCTTCCAGAAAAACAGTTAAAATACCACAGAAAATCTTTAAGGCTAAGAAGTTTCTTAGTATGATTTATTACCTAAAACGTACTAATGTATTTCAGAGGCATGCTAGAGCTGTATTTCTGTTGTTCCTATTAAGAAATTCTAGCTTCCAGCTTGTCAGTTTGATATATGTTTCTTCATACGTCTCATGTTTTCCATTGCTGTCATCAGGACAAAGCGAATTTGACAGCAATATTTACTTCTATTCTGCCAAGGCAAGAATATTTGAACACTGATTAGGAAGGAAAGCAACTAAAAAAAGATTGCTTTAATAAATCATATAATATTTAAAAAAAAAAAAATCCCAGAGAGTCTTTTCCAAGGGAAAAAAAAATTCCCTTCTCTCTTTATGACATACAGAAATTTTAGGTTTAAATGTAAACTAATTCCATAGACAAGTTTTTACCTGTTAGGAATAACTAGCCAATTTAGTCAAATTAACCCATGCTATGCATAAGATATGACATGAGAAACGTTCAAACACTGCACATGAATATATAAATATATACATTTATAAATATAAGTGTTTTGTTAGCCATCCACTTCTCCCACCAGAACTGGCTGCTTTTAAATAACCAGATTTTGGAAGCAGAAGAAGGTATCCAGTGGTATTTCTTTACCAACTACCTGCATTGTAGAACCCAGTACACAGTACTCCAATAAAATGGAAACTGATTGAAAAGTAATGCACTGTAACAGTGCAGTATTGACTATTGCTCTTCACTGAGTATGGTAGCTGTACTCTGCATTCAGCCTTTGTGTAATGACCTACTTGTAATGCCGTCACTAGTCCCATACACAAAACTGCTTTCAAGAAAGAATTAATATTTGAATGTCATAAACATATTCCATTTGCGGGCCTACTATTCCCTGGAACTAGACCAGCAAAAGTAAAAACCTGCAAAGCACTCTTTCCAACTTCATAAAAACTACTAAAAAAAAAATTCTTCTGATCACAGAGACTCATATAATATAGCTAGAAATAATATTTCTGTATTTCAATGGCAAATTCATAGGCATATAGGCTCCGAAAACAAATCAAAGCTCCTCTGGGAAGAAATTGTATTTTCAGGGCAAATGAAAACCAACTGGCCAAAACAAGAAAACACTTCGTTACCCCAAATTAAGTTGCTTTCTTAAGAGACAGAGCTGAAGGAGATCTGGAAGTTACTTAATTACATCAGACTATTTAGAAATCATAACAACTTCCCTCGAGATAGGAAAAAATATTAAAAAAGACATGAAATGAAAATTACAACACCACAGAAGAATTAACTATTTTCTTAACATGAACCCCTTTAATGTAAGATTTAAGTTAGACCAAATCCAATTGATAGGAGGTAAGATAGCCATGAAGTGTCACGCTAACATGTTTTGATTTTTATTTTTTTTTTAATTAGGGAAGCAGACAAGAAAATGTATCAGAAATCTCAAGGTTGTATCCAAGTTCAGTTGAATTACTTTAAATTTGAAAAGCCAAAATGAAAGAAAAGCCTTTGAATTATACAACACCAAAATACATGAAAATGAACAGAAGCATTGCTCACCTAGAAACATATAAGTATTGTGTTCAATTTGAAACACGGAAGCAATTCCAGCACATGTCAGATGAGAATAAACAAGTATAGAAACAGAGATTAAAGATTTACATATGCATTTTATACTGTAGATTATGATCAAAGGGTGCAATGTTAGGGAACAGATGATCCCAATTACTTTACTACTGTAGTGGGCTTTTTCAAGCATGTTTAAAAGTAACAAACAACATTACATACAAACATATAATTTTAAAAATTACTTTAGACCATCTAATGTAAGAAGTGTTTATAGGTGAATTAACCTTTCCTGCATGAATGAAAAACAGAGTTTCAACTCTACACATTTAAGAATGATTCAGATATATCACTTCTGGAGTTAGTAAAAGTGCCTTTGTTTATATTTCTGTCTTTCAACAATAGCAATTTCTTTTTAATGCAAATTTAAGAGCTATATCATGGAGCGCTCTGTTCTATAGCACATCATAAATCTTCACAGTAGCCAGGACGTGAGTCGTGCTCTAGACTACTCACTCCATGAGGGCGAGGACATATGAACTGCACACAGATAAACATGTTTTTTAATTTTCAAATTATATATTCTGACATCACAGAACATAAACCTTTGACATACAAGTCCATCTATCAGGCGCTAATCTAAAACTGGAGCCAAGACAGCAGAAAGAATGGTTCATTCCATTTCTAGCAAAGCTTTGTTTCACAAGAATAAATCTCCAGTCAGTACAAACTACTGGTACAGTCTAGAGCCACTAGTAAGAGAATTCCCAGAAGAAAAAAGGGGAAAGGAAAGGGTATATTACAGAGTTCTTTTGCCTATATAAAGTAAACACAAGAAACTTGAGCAATACATGGTCTCTCTGGAAAACTTCTTTGCAGAAGCAAGACAATTATATAATGCCTAACGTACTGCATTCCTCTTTCATAAAGATTTCATAAGTACGTAACAAAATAAACTGAATAAACGTAGCAACAGCCTAGGGAAGATCAGTAAAAAGAGCTCATTTCATATGCAAAAACAATAATGAGGAAAGATCAGTTACTGCAACTCTAATAACAAACAACAGATCGTTCACAACAAACTTGAATAACACTGTGTTTCAGGTGAACAATCCACACCAGGGACTGGAATTTTCCTCCTGCTCCCCTAGATTTTCATTTCAGTCTGTAAGTACAAAGGAAGCACAACAGCATCCCGGTCTTCCGCATACTATTTTCTTGCTGCATACGGGCGTTGCAGTGATACAGACTGACTGCCGTGGTCCCCAAGGCAACCCCCTTTCCCGGCCAACACACTTTGGGACGCTGGTAGCATCTTTGCAACAAAAAGGGTTCTTGGCACCAAAAGATAATGAGAATAACTTTAAAAAGGTCTGTGCTGGATACAGTCTAAAGGTACAGTGAACAAAACTCAGGTATCTTTGCATCTTTCAATGTGATCATTGTACCGAAATGCAACTCGACAGGAGCTGAGAATAGGGGAGTATTTACCTCAGATTTCTGGCAACAACAAAACAGTTTGTAACTGTGGAAATGTAAGTTACATGCACAGATTTTCTGCCGCATTCCCTCCCTGGCCTATTTTTTACCCCATACCTACAAGGAAAACAATGGTGTCTATCTCAGTTCTCATACTTGTTTCATTGTTGATCCCATGCATATTTAATGTCAGAACAGTAGCTACAGCAACAGATAATTTTTTCATATTAAAAATAAGGAAGGACAGTACAAACTTCAGGTGGGTAACAGAGTTTTGCCTTGTTATCTCTAAAAGCAGTTGAACAAATTGACTAACTATATGTTTAGAAAAAAGCAATTCTATGTAAAATTAAAGAAAATATATATCTTCCAGGTTTCACATACTAAAGCCTTGATTCAACCTGAGACATATCAAATCTCTCTGAAAGTGCCAGGGAAGTAAAAAACGTGATGTGTACTAATGAACATGTGCCATGCACTGTTTCTTTCAAACATATTGGTTGTAAATCGTATTATTAAGCACACAGGTTCGTGGTTTTTTAATGCATATATGAAGTAAATGCTAACTTCATAGTCCTAACACATATATCCCCTAGCTGAAGTGACATGACAGGAACCAAGAATTGTTTGTCAGGCTATGGTATAATTTCAAGAGAGGCAACCACTGAAAGAACCCAGACTTGGCAGAGTCTGCTTAACAAATAATCTTGCTTTTATGTTTATGACCATTCACTTTTTCACCTCTACATATGCCTGTCCCCATGATGGCCACGTAAACCTGGCTTCTAAGAATCCTAAGTCTCATGTAGGATCAGTGGCAGCCTTTTATGTGGAATAAGTTGGTACAAAAATATCCCAAGGCATCAGTAGTTTAACTTCTGCATTATCTTCAGTAGCTTATTCTCTAAAGCAAATAAATTGGGGTCACAGATAACTTTAGACACCCAAAATTCATCTATTTTGCAAAACAGCTTCAACAGTCACATCGGACTTTACTGAACTATATAAAAATTTATCATTGTCGCCCAATAGTCGGAATAAAATGAAACAAACGTTCCAAAACAAAGGGTCCAGAATACTCAAGAGTATATTTCTACCTTCAATTTCAGCCACTTAATAAAGTTTTCTTCCTTTTATCTTTGCACATCCTTGCTTAAAAAGTCATCTTTTCCACCTCCATGTGAAATATCATCTCATATAAAAACCACAGTTGCTTAAGAATAGAAAATAGATCCAAAATCAAGTTAGAGGCAAAGATGCATAGGCGCGCATGCATAGAACTGCAAACGTAGCTTCTTAGTTGTAGGCTGTAATTCACCTGTATGCTAAAAGAAGCAACAGACAAAACTGCGTTCAAGTCAACCTATTTGTGATTTCAAATATGAAATACGATCATGTGAATCTGTGTAAGTTACAGATATGTGATTACTATATAAAACATATGACAAGTATCTGCATATACAAATGAAAACCCAAATATTGAACATACTTGCAAACAATAAAGACATACACACACATATATATGTTTTTTCATGCACCCAAATACAACTATTGGGATAGACATTAACTGATGCATGTCTACCACTGAGAAACTATGAAGCTAACTAAAATTCAACAGAGATGCAAACTACATCTTTGTAACCGAAACGTCACTCTGTCTGTTCGGAAAAAAAAAGAATGTGACTTCTCTAGATCACAAAAAAATGGTATTGTATAACAGGGCATGGATAAAATAACTTAAGAATGCATTTGAGACATGGGCAATTTGAAATATTTCGTATAATTGGGTTCCAAGAGATCCTGAAAAAGCATATGAAAACAATAACCACTTAAATGATTGTCCTAAACAATTTTTTTTTCTATCTACTTTTTTCAAGTTCAGAAACACAATTTTTTCTTTCTTTTGGAAGACGTTGATCTCAGAGTTGTAAATGAAAGGAAAGTTACCTGCAATTTTACATGTCAAACGTATATGTTACTTGCCACACAGTCAAACATTGCCAGCAGACCCTGAATATTTGATGCTTTTCTAGGCCTCCATTGAAATATTGAAGTTGCATTAGATCACAGATAGTGTATGAATGTACATAAGATTAAGACTCTTGCATTAGGAGGGAGGATAATTCATAAACCTTGTATGCCTATATCTGGGTCTTTCTGGACATCAGGATGGAGTGACAAGTCTGTGACAGCAGCCAGGTTATGCTAAGTGCTGAGCTACTCAGCACGGGCAGCTGGGGGCACGCAGAGAAGGCATGATACATGTACAACTGCCACCCACACAAGGAAGAAGCTCCCGGTGAATTTTGGAACAACCAGAGTCAAGCAGTGATATCTAAGCAAAGGTTTTGCTAGACTGTAATTTTGAAATTGGTTGCTTTCATCTCAGACAAGCCATCTTTACATGCCTCAATCCTCCGGCGGACCTAGCTCTTACAGATGTATGCATGGTCTGCTATGATTATCCTGTCTTTGATTAAAAGAAAGAGACTAAGTAACTGAAGTCCTAATTATTTTTTAGGCACTTTTTAGGAATCTTTTCAAAGATCATTAACACATTTTCTCAGTACTGGACATGACAATTAGACAGAGTATTTCAATAGTTAATCAAGCAGTGTAAAATAGTAATGAATAAAATTCACATATAATTCCACTCAGACTCTCATAACAGAGTTTAATTGAGCTTTAAGTGATTTGAAACACTTCAGTTGGTTCCTTTCATAAAAGTAAATTTCACCCATTCTGAATTCTTGTGTGCTTCTTAAAAATGCCACATTTAAAAAACATTATTTCCACTAGCAATTGTTTACAACTTTGAATGAAAGAAATGCAATCAGAACAGTTTTTAAGCTGTAATACTTCATGAGGTCTAAGTATTCTCATAGGTTTTTTCTACCAAACTATTAATGGAAGCATAAGATGAAAGGTGTAACTTAATACCCTGAATATATGCAAAATAAAATGTCTCTTCTGGTATACATCAATTTTAGTGTGTTGTTGCACCTACTAGAAAGGTTTTCCTGTATGTTCCTAAAAGACTGGGTTTTGAGCTTTTAAACAAAAGATAATTTATTTGGAGAAACCCAAAAGCTTAAGAAAAAAAAATTAGGGTCAACATTTCTTATCTATATTAGATAAAAATATCTTTAACATAATGGGAATTTCTGAGTAAACACTGCAAGAAGGGGTCTTTATGAAAAAAAGTATATGATATGATTGATAAGATTTCTAAATGTGGAATTAAGAATTCTACATGTAAAAAAATGTCTTTGAACATAATGAAACTGAAGCTTCTTCAATTTTCTGTTCCACAGATTGCGTGAAAATTCCCTGTATTCATGTTACAGTAACACTCTTATTAAAGGTGTGCCTTTAATCAATTCTGGGGAGAGAAAAAAAAAAAAAAAGAGCTTTCAATTCAAGAAACCAATTCAATATACAAAGAAAAATATTTTAATCACAGTTTTAAGCAACAAATAAATGACACTATATTCAAGACAGAAAATACTGCCATTGGACTGTATGATTTGTCAAATAAATAACATAGATAAAAAGTTTCGTTTCCTCTATGAAAGATATTCCAATGTATTTTCCCTAGAACACCCAAACTTAGCTGAGAATTAATTATTCCAGTACCCGTGGGACACAGTATAGTAACACAAAACATCTTTAGAAATGTATAGGCCTGCTGTAAAGGCATATACAAATGTATAGGACAGCTTGTAAAGAGTGTAACCTTCAGATTCACTAAGTTTCTCAGTTGCTGAAAATGTTGTCTAATTAATTTCTTTAATCTCTATAAAATACGGAAATAACATGAAAAAGAACCTCTTCTGTCTACCAGGAGGCGTTAAATCAAAAAGTTTACTGTTACATTGTTAAGACTGTTTGTACTGCATATAATAGTTAGGTGACTGCTTAACACAGATTAAGAAGAAAAAAAACTTCTCTGGATGTGGATGCATATAATGCCACGGGGATGCACAGTACGTCAACGCTAACTCTCAGGGATATTCATATGTCACACCCTATTTTCCATTTACATGAACCTAATTACCAATTCTGATATCAGAGAAATCATCAGACATATGGTAAATTGCAGGTATGACAGCATTATTATATAGAAGCTACAGTTCTGCTAAAATATATGTTACTAGCTTTTAAGAAGCAAACCATTATTTACAACCCTGAAAAAAACCATATTCATATTTATGACATCCTAAATCTCCATGAAAGCCAGTGCTTACTTACAGAGGAAAAAAAAAAAATATAGGTTGTTAGGAAGTCTAATCATTTTGCCCAAATCTGAAAAATCCCATGGAATGCATACTACAGCATCTGAGTCATCAGCTTCATCTTCATGAGCACATCATAAACACTGCTATGTCATTTATGCATTCCAGTATGCCAAGTCATGATAAGTTTTTGGTGTCATAAAAATATTTTGGGAGGAACTACAAATGCACTGGAATATAGGATTGCTTCACACTCATTTAAAGGGTTCTGCTTATTTTTTAAAAAGTTCAAACGATGCCATTGCTCACAGGAAATTTGAAATTTGGTGGAGAAAATATGAGTAGAAAAGCACATTTTCCCTACCAGATTAAATACCAGTCAAGCACAGCTGAGGGGGGGCAATTATAAACCACCATCTCCTGCATTGATTTGGATTATTCAGGTAAAATTTTGACAAGTCTGCCAAACTGCCCCATAAACATAATAATTCTTACATGGATTCCCCTGAACACAGAGCAGAAGTAGTATCGTAACACCTACAGACACTGCCCAAGAAAGATGGAGAAATTGTGGAAATTAGACACCAAATATATCTGAGAAAGCTGAAGGTTCAGTCCTCCATATGTCCCCCTCATAGTATGAAAAGTAAAGCGGTACCTTATGCTAACTCTCAAGGATATTCACATGTCAACCCCTATTTGCCAGACTACTTGTCCTCTGACATACGAGACGTTGGATGTATTATTATCTAATAAAGCTGCTATCCAAAAAGCCATCTCCCATGTACTGCAGGTGGCACAGGTTAAATTAAATGATACAAAACAATTTTAAAAGTACACTTTATTATGTATACTATTCCATTAAAATTTAATCAAGACGCCAAAATACAGATTCTCAGCATTTGAGAGTTGAGACAGCAGCCAATCTCTTCATCAGCTGCAAAAGAAATGCTTCAGATTTGAAACAGAAACAGTAATGTGTAAATGGAGTACTCAACATCCGCACAGAGATAAACACCAAAACAATGACCCAGAAAGTTATCCTTCAGAGACAAAAAAAAAAAATAGATCTGACAATTCATAAAAATCCCGAAAACTCTGACAAATAAAGATTTGAATTTGATGACTATGCTTTCTAAGAAAACTATTTGCTTGAAAGTTATGTGTAAAAAAAAACCACACATCATTCTCCTGAAGCTGATGATTAAAAAAAAAAAAGCTTATAAATACAAAATACAGCAAAGAAAAAAAACAAGACAAACCAATCCCTATCCAGGATTTTTACTCTCATTAATTTTTTATTTTTTTTTTTTATAATAAGCTGGCTACCATTACAGATGTTTCACGTAACTACTGCACAAACCTCAAAAAAGTTGAACCATAACAATGTTATGGAGAACAAAAATTAACTAATATGACTGTTTATTCTGTTATAATATGTAATATATGTTACAGGAAATGAATTAGAAATATTGAAAAAAGTTATTCAAAACCAGAAAATGAACAACTAATAACAATTAAGAGGTGGTATTTGCATGAGTAACTATGACTTCAGAATGACATCCTGGTAAATAATAACAGATTTTGTCAGGGGTTATTAATCTGGCCAAATTTCATACTGAAAATCATCTATAGATAATAAGCATAGAATGTGAAGATCTATTAGAGAGTTCCTTTTCGGAATTTAATCATGCTATACAGGAAAAATTTGTTCTGCTGTAACAAAGACTGAAAGTTAGTAAACCAGTAAAGAAAAAGAACTAAATTTAATAGCTTGTATCAAATGGATAGGTAATTTTTTGGAATAAATGGAAACTGTGACTAAAAAGCAGTATGTAGGAAGGAAAATGGAGAATGTAATTGCCATAATACAGCACATCAGTGGTCCATCTAGTCCAGCATTCTGTCTTCAGAAACATGCATAAAAAATGCTTAATGAAGCAAACAGTACATGCATAAATCATCAGCTGCCTTCAGCAAACGCTTCATGAACTCAGAGCTCACTTTACATCGACAGTATTTAAAAAGGGCATACACAGACCAATGTCGAACTGCTCTTAAAGAAAAAAAAAGTGTTCAATTCTGCAATTATCTTTTCTGCAAATTTCATGTTGTGCTTCTTTTTGTATTTTGGGCAGAAGTGTATTCCCTTATATTCAAGTTGAATTTACTGATGTATATTAATACATTTTGCCAGCCTATTTTTTAAAACCTTGTCTTGTAATAATTTAGAAACATTATGAATTACAGATGTAGGTCTACTGCAGCATCACAGGAATTGCTTGTTCATGAAGACTCTGATTGCTTTCTGCTTTCTCATGAATATTTCTTATTTCTGTACCAGTAATTCAAGTACTCCTCTTTTGTTCTACTCCCTTATGAACATACACAACCCCACTTTATAAAATAGAGGGAATAATTTATGAACTAACGTGCAGTTAATGAATCATAATAAAAAATCAGCTTGTAGAAAATGACTAAACACAAAGATTACCACGAACACACAAGATCTGATTCAATTACTGCGTTCCAGTGGCAGAAGCCAGAAGAAAGAAAAACTGCAGGACTATAGTAACAGAAAGCTCACCTAGAGCAAAGTCAAAGTAACAAAAAGTTACCGAAATACACAATTTCCAAGTCTGAAACCAATCTATCAGGTCAAAGGGAGAGAGAGCAATGGAACAGCATGATGATTCATCAGAAGCTCCTTTCAACATGGTGACACTCAACAAATCTGTGCAAGGGATGGTATGATAAAGGGCACACGCCCTCTCCATCCTAACCCTCACATCCCCCGGGGCCCGGCCCCGAATGCTGCACTGAACCTTTCACAGTTGCCACCTTCTAACCATGACCTGATGTGTGTTCACAGACTCACCTCTGATTTGAGGACATTCTTCACTTTATAGACTTACTAGTTGCTTGGTTTTCATGATTTGGTTGCCTACCCTTACTTACAGTCTGTAAACTAGTACAGATGGGGTCTACTTTAAGTTCTATTTAATACTAAAATATTTATTTCTAATGGTAACAACTGTATAATTTGTGACTAGCCGTTATGACAGTGCATCTGACACCAGCATGCAAAAAACGTAAGTTAAAGAATGATTTAGCACTAAACCATAAAAAGGAATTGAAAGTATGAAGGCCAGCTGACCAAAATCAAAACTCTTGTTAAGCATCACCTCCTACTGCTTTGTGAAAAATGATATTCTGATTTAGTTTTTCTGAAAATATTTTCATTTTCAGAAGAAAAAAAACAGTGTGAAGGGTCTTGATCACTATGACACATTTTCTTTAAGACTTATTATTCTGGACAATCAAAATATTTTCATAAGTTATTAGAATATATAAGTAATATTTTCTATTAAGGCAAAAGGATAGAAAAAATGTTTCACATGTCAAGCACTTGGTGAATTAATTGTTCACTTTACTAAATTAATTTGTTCAATTCTCTTTATCAATTAATTGTTCAATTATTTTACACAATCATTTTGAACACAAGTGGCTATTTTGGCTCCAGTGACCAAGGACTGGATAAGGAAAAAATCCGGGGTTTTGAGTGACGGAAGTCTAAATGCTATGCCGTGCACTAAATGTTGGTCATCCTTCCGCAGATATCTTCCCTGACCACTTAACAGTATCTCCTCTATGATGACTGTCACTCAGTTGATTTAGCATTCTGTTATTGTGGCCATTCAGTCACACAACTAGCTCATAAAAGGAGGCCATGGACTTCTTCAGGCCTATTATAAAGTGTGTCTGGTGAATGACACCTCCCAGCTGGGGGTACTGCCCTGCTGCATGGGAAGGCAGCATCCTTAACTCATGGACAGCTGAATTTTGATATGACATTATGAGATGGACTGAATGTGTTCTTTGTTGAAATACCAGGAAGTCAGGAAGGAAAACTGAACTATTTTTCAAACAGAGCCTTCCCTCACTAAAAAATGCTCGTGCAGCACCTTCTCTAAACAAAGTAGAATTCATTCCCAAAAGCAAAGAAATTAGGGTTCTACAGCAAGTAGTATCCAGTTGGTCTCATATGCAAACTGGGTAAAAGTATATGAAAATTAAAAGATCCATAGTAAGAAATGTTTGCAATTTCCTTTTATTCAGACATAACTTCAACTTCAAATATAACTTTTGTCATAGAAATATGAAGTTAGAGTGAAACACCAATGTGCACGTGCTACTACGAATTCTGCTAGAAAAGACTTTTTGTATTACAATTTTCAAGTCCAGCCCTAAAAAACTGCGTTAATTTATGTTGGGTGGGGTTTTTTTTCCTCTCCTCTCTGGAGGTTCCACTTACAGAAAGATTCAGAAACTTACTGTTTGTTACTCTGTTTGCAGTTACCAATTAACAAGTAGCGCTGGACTTCAAACAGTTCTCAAGTGCAATAAATTATGTGATCTGCCTTGTTCTAATATTTCTATAGTTCCATTAAATTCCAGAAATCCTTTATTGCAAGGATCACACAAAAAGAATAGCAGAATTCTTGTAAATGAACCATTGCTTTGGTAGCAGTTGGAATCCCAAATTTTAAATTCATTATTAAAGGAAAGTAATTACCATTAACAGTTTCTATGTATGTTCTCACTGTGCTTAACATCTACTGAATCTGTTCAGATCAGTTAAGGAATCAGAGAGGATATTAAATTAACTCAAACCCACGTTTTCTTTCCCTTCTGTGCCTTCAGATGTTGTAAGCATAAGAACTGGTAATGCCTGCACCCAATTTAGGCCACAAATGAATTGTGGTTCCACTAGCATTTACCATTCAAGAGGACTGGCAAATGGGAAAGTACTTTTCCTTCCTTACTCAAAGTGGTCAAAAGGTGGACATGATCTGCATTCCAGACCACATGAGAAGTGGCCCATGGCCAGTGATCATTAATGGAGCAGTCAGTAGGCCCATATATATTTTTCTTTATGGGCTCGCTCTCTGGTTTCCTCTTATTTCTCAAAACTAAAAAATGTGCAAGACCATCATTATGCTCACGGGAAAACTGTCACTGGCTAGCGATAACAATTTTGTGAGGTTCAAGGAAAAAAACATATTAGATGATGCTTACACAACTGAAGACATTTCCTTCAATGCATAGATAAGCAAAACCAGGGTTACAAGGAATGGTGAAGTTACTTGGCTTGGCACCACTAATACAAAGAATTAACCATATTTAATGTGATCTTGTTCATCACAATGAGCTTAATCTAATTCCATCCTTCAGAAACCTTCATTCATCTAACTTACAAAGAATATGTTAAACAAAAGCACTTCACAATATTAGTGCAATTTACATCAAATGCACTAGAGAAAATTACCTAATACAATTTTCTAAACCATTTAGTATTATGAACTAGGAACTAAAAGAGAAAATTACATTTTATGATTTGTAGGCTATTGAAAACACTCTACACCTGAATTCACACAATCTGCATTGCCTTGCTGCTCTCTCAATGGTAAAAGGCTTTAATAAACCAGAGAACCAGAAATAATGTTCTGGGAATTAAGCAGAAAAATATGTTAAGTCCCTCTGAATCTGCATGAGCAAGATGCTGCACGTGGCCTTTTCTCAGACTTTGGTACCTGAGCCAGGGAACTCACTTCTCACTTTGGCTTGGTTTAATTCCAAAGCAAATGAAAGACAGGAGTGCTGAAACAAGGTCTAAGTTTTTCAAATGCAGAACAAACATCTGGACAAATATCTGGAGATATCATTAGCATTTTTGTTACTTGCCTGACGCACAAAATGCCACAAATGTGATTAAGTCAACCCCCCCAAATATAAAAAAAAAAAATTATTGAAAACTACCAGTACAGAGAAAGTGTGAAATCCGGAAGGATTGGTTAATTTACAGGCCTATTCTATGGAAAATTGTAGACCTAGAAACTTTCCCAAGGATTCTCTCTTCTGTTACTCAGTAGCTGTTCAGGAAAAATTCACTCCCTAGTCTACAAAATAAAACTTGATGAGTGCTGAGGACTCAAAATTCTCACTACAATACATAGATTTGGTATGTAATCAGACACTCTCAGAGTTACAAAGCAGGAATTCTTCCTGAGAAAGGATGAAAGTGTATTTTGAAATACAAAACTTGAAATACATTGATATTTTCTGGAAAATCAGCTCCAAAATTTTGAAATTAACATTTTATATCATACTTTTCAGAAAAGCAAGCAGATGCAGTAATAAGAACTGTAAAATCTTCACAATATATGAACCATTTCTTTCCAGAAGGGAAGCTTTGTAGATCTCCTAAGATAGCTCTTACTAATGGATGTTCTTATTCTGTAGACAAGTAATCATTTAATTAAAAAATTAAATTTATTAATATAAATCTCAGTTGCAGTAAATATTCTTACACTAACCAGACAGTCTTTAGAATATTTAAACTACTAAAAGTAAATCTTTGTGTTTAAGATCAAGAAATGAGAAATTCAGAATGTATATCATTTATATTTTGACACAGATCTGTAAATCACAATGTCTAATATACAGAATTTCTACTTTAATGTAATATTCTGTTCCTTAAGGAACAGAAAGGGTTCCTGTTCAATTGCTACAATAATCACAAAGGAGCAAATGATATTTCCAGGAGTTTAAGAATTACACAAATACCAAAACAAACAGCTTTGTTCTATTAATTGCTTTAGAAATTACAAGCTTCTACTAATTGCTTTAGAAGTGAAAAATCACATTGTTATTTTCTATTTTTCTCTTTGTGCATTTTTCTGCTCTTATAGCATAAAATTACTGGGCTTTCTTTTGTTAAATTAGATGACAGTCAAGTTTAACCTATGTTAAACTATAAAACTTCAAATAAATGCTTAATTCCAAATCCACTCTATGTACCAAGAGGAATTAAGGTCAAACCAACATAGGTTACTGTGCTAACAGCAACCCATTACAGTCAACAAGCTTTGATTACTAAAGCAACCAACTAATTGTAGAAGTCCCAGAAAGCAAATTTATGAAATTGTGGGTTTGTAGTTTATATCTGACAGTATTTGATCAAATGCAGTGGAACCCAATTACTAATTGGTATCTCAGACTATAAACTTGAAGAGTGTTACCGATATTCTTATGACTTTCACTTACACAGTGAAGACTATTTCCTCCTTCCCATGCCCCAAAAAGGCCTTTTAGACCTTTAGGATGTCAGAAAGATTGAAAAACACCAATGTAGCTGTATCTCCGCTAAAGAAAAATCATCTGCTAGTTTAGGGATTTACAGAACTCTCTAGGAAGGGTGATACAGAAAAGAACAAGGCAAAATTGCCTAACGTAATTCTATATATCAGGTCAAGAGAAAATAGAGGCCACTGAACTTCTGTTTTTTCCTAAAACAAGACCTATTGACAGAAAAACAGTTATTAAATCACACTATGTGGGGCAACAAAGATAACAAAGAAATAGTGCAGACTTCACCTTTTTCCTGGATAGAGAGATTAACAGTTCCACAGTTAGATTTCCCCTCTCTTTTATGGGATTTGGATCCCATAAAAGTGTTAAATCTCTCCAGGGATTTGCAGAAATTGTATCTAAGTTGTGGAATAAAAATAAAGTTCCCTAAATCTGCAGCTATAACAAATACATCACTGATTACACATGGCAGGCATTCTAGAAGTCTGATACAGTGGAAAACATACGCATCAAAGTCATATGGGACTATACATGGGATTTATATCAAATGCAGTGGAAAGGAAACTGCAGAGAGCATCTTAGTCATTCTAAGCTTTCCTAAGTAGCATCTTCATAGAAATACAGGTCAGAAACAAGAAGAGTGACTGATAAAACTTTCTGTTGCTATAGATATTAGTAATATCAAGAGCGACCCATTAAACATTTGCTATAAAATCTTTGCACAACAAAACAAATAAGAGAGTTTCATTGTTCCTCCCTACATTGAACTCCTCAGTACGGAAGGTGGAAAAATAAAGTAGCCATGAGAAGAGGTTTTATCCAAGAGGCCTGATACAACTGTAAGTTGTACGTTGAGATTAAACTAAAACTTCAAAACTCCAGAGCCTGAGAAGACAGTCAAAGGCTAAAATAAGTTATAATACTTAATATTTGGTGTTGTGTATGAATAATGGAACAAATTTTATGAGATCAACACTTTTAGTAAGACAGTAGCAAGGGAAACAAGTGTGCAAAATGTTTGAGGTACCAATATATTTAACAAGAAAGTAGCAAGGACAGCAACTCTGTGAAAATGAGGTAAAAATCAGAAGTTATTCAAAAGCCTTTAGATAAAAATCACCATGTGATTGTTCTGTTTATCTGTATGCATTTTTTCCTGAAGGGTTTTACTTTTACTTTGGCCCTTAGTTTTTGCACTGATTTTTTTAAAACTCTCATAAATTGTGAGTTTAAACACTCGTTTAGATTTTAAACATCTAGAAATTTCTGTATTTGTAATTCTGAGTTTCACACAGGAATCGACAAGATAGCTAAAACAGTAATTATGGCTATTTGCCTCTAATAAAAAGTAATATTTCCCAAACATGCAATATACTCCATCCATGAGTCTCAATACTTTAAGATGCCTGAGGGTCAAACTCTCCAGAGATGCGAAAGTTGGGGTACATTACATCATATAAAAATATATATTAAAAAACTGGCATCAACTGCATGCCCAAGTGTAAAATGGTACGGGCTGCTGTAAAGAGCAACAAATAGGACTCTAAAAGATGACGGATGTCTCAATTAAGAAGTCTTCTGTGTCATAAATTCCTTTCCTATAGTGTTCTCAGAAGGTTGCCCTGGTTCAAAACTCTTTGCAAAGTCTATCAACAGAGTTCTCAGACCACAGACTGGAAAACCTCAGGCACAGACATTTGTATGGAACAGGGGAATGCCCAGGACAGCTTGCGAACTACACAGACTGAATAACTTTTTCTGAAGAAAGCTAGAGAGCAAAAGGAGGACACCAGAATTGGCACTTTTCAACCTTTGCAGGGAAGAGGAAGTATTTTAATAAAAATGCAGCATGCAAATCATGCTGCACAGAACCAGGGCAAGAAATTTATCATCAGTGTTCAAAACTCACTGATTTCCAAAAAATTTAACACGCGTTAGAGGAGGAAAGTATTTAGTGAAAAGTAACCAGGGAAGATTTACATCTTATTTTTACAAAAACGCTGCCAATTTTTTTTAATCACAGTCAGAGGTTCAGGTCTTCAAAATCTAAGGACAAACTCATTTATTTTTTTACTACTACTCAGGAGCATCTTAATTCAAGACTTGTTCTAGAAGAGTACTGTCAAATAGGAGACCAAATGGTAGAATCTGATTATTATAACATTGAGACAGCTAAACTTCTGTATCTTTTCCATGATAAATAGAAGCTTTGCATACCAATGGTATACTCTAAATGTATACCATCAAATTCATGTGTACTGTATCTCTCAAAGTTGTAGAAGGAATATAGCCTTTTGAAAATTTTTGAGGTGTAGACTAGTTGGTATCTAAACTTCAAAACTGTAGCAACATAAGGTGCTTCTCTTACTAGTAATTGTGTTCAAGCACAAAACTTCAAACCACCTTATTCTTCTAGTATGTAACTCTATCAAATTCAAACCTATGGCCCCATGATCTAGAACTGACTGGGAAAAGTCTATTACCTCTTTTTCTGAATGTATAAGCTAAAGTCTTTCTCTGTGTTGCAGGCAGATTTTGCTAAGAAACCACCAGGTCCTCTTGTAGTTCAAGCCACAATATTATAACTTCGATTTTAGTCAGCTCTTCACTATGCACCATCTCTATATAAAAATCATTGACTACCTGTATGAACTACAATCATTTAAAATTCCTTTCATCCGCAGCATTAATATCAATGCATGCAGTTTAAACATACATATATTAAAATGCTTTCAATCCAATTCTGGAAGGAAATTTCTAAGGTGATTTGAATGTCTCTAGAAGGGAAAAGGCATGAAGAAAAACCCAGTTAATGACAAGAAATGTTTTTTATTCTTTCCTGCACCTTTCTTCGTTAAATTTCCAGAAACTGCGCAGCAGACCAAAAAGCAGCTCAATCTGGAACAGAGTAAGGAGTCTGAAGGCCAACATGTTGAGCTAAAACGAGCATAAGAGCACATATATCATAATTATAAAACCTAAACTCAACACCACAGTGACCCTCTACAAAAGGGAGTATCTAGTGCACAACATACAGTTTCAGTTCCGATCAAAACATCACAAAGCCTACCTAAATTAAATCTGACTGAAAAGTGAAAATACCACAAAGTCAACCCCATTTTTAACTTAACAGAAGAAATGCCTCTGGCATGTAAGAAATGGGTCTCCGCATCTCTTGCAATATATAAAATACTCATCTATTATGGGTTTTTAGTTCATAACCATCTAGCAATGGATGAAAAGTAGGTGTCCATATGGATTTTATCTGATCAAATAATGATATTAGATACTCATATATTTTTGCACTTATGTAATGTCATTGAATTCAGAAGATAATTTCTCAGATGAAGTCATCATACATGAGGGATGGTTGGAGTAAATGACAGGCTGTAGAAGTATCAGCTAACTGGGATTGCCACTAGCCGTAAATAAATCTCTGTGCCAAGAGGCAAGCAGCTCTTCAGTGTAACAGTAGCAAAAACTTTTCTTGCGTAATTTTAACTGTATGGTAGAAAACATAACTGTCTTGAAATCATAGTTAAAATAAATGATCTAAATACAAAAGAGACATATATGGAAATTTGGTTTGTGTTCTACTGCTTCTACCAAAATCCCAGATTAGATGTATTAGTGCCATAGCAAAAGTATCAGATCCTATTTAGAAACGTGACTGGAATTAAAGCTGCATATGAAATGAAAAACCCTCATTATGAAATTGCAAGCATGTGTGATCAATGTGGTCTATAAATACACTTCAGGAACTATTCAGATTTTATTTTCCAATTGAAATTGTTTGATTTAAATAATTGTCTTTGATTATACAGATCTTAAACCACCATGTGAATATTCTTGTTCAAATGACAAACAAAACTTCTTTATTGTGTACTCTGGTTACTCTGGATGAGTACGTCCCATGTTCATTTTATCTTGTTTTTTTTCAATTCTTTTGTCTATGGGCTCTTCAAACCCCAACTCACCACAATTCAGCTTCTGCTGAAGGCTGTGGTCCACATCCTCCATGTACAAAGAACTACAAGCACATCAATGGAATACGTAGGCAGGTCTGTCAGCTCCTCATCCATTTCAGAAATTAAAGATTTCCTCCTCCGTAAATTTCTTCCATCTTTCCTCACTGAGTTGCTATCTTTCAGCCTCCATTTTAAACTTATCTAGGTCTGGGGTTTCTATCCTTCTCTGCATATAAATTAAAAACTTGTTGCAAGTCTGAAGTCAAGCCATGAAATGTACAATCTATTTTACAGACAATATACAAACTACAAATGTCACATCACTGACAAGGGCAAAACAAGAAGAAAGAATACTTTTTTCTAATGCAGGTTTCATGGGTTACAAATACTAGGGAACTACATTAATTAATAAATCTCTAATTTATTGTTGGTTTTGTTGTTGTTATTTTAGGTGATCAAACACATACTGGGAGGAGGATATCCAACAGGGTAATTGAGGTCTAATGGAAACAAGTGAGGGAGAGCACCACATGAAAGGTTGCTCAAGCTAGTGTATATTTGCTACAGAAGGCCAGAGGCATGAAGGGCAAGTGCCAATGTGCCACGGAGAGAAAATGATATTTTCTGTGGTATTTTGGAGACAATCAGAGTAAGAGAAAATTAAGGACAGCCAGGAGAGAGAACCAGGGACTCTGCTGTCAGTGCAGTAGGACACTTTTACAGCTGCCTGACTTTTGACTGCACCTCAGTGTTAATAATTATTACAAATTCTTTAATTTACTGTTTTTTCCTGTAACCTTCCCAGTCATTAACTGATTAATTATGATCCCTTAAGTAATAGTAGAAAATAGCACACATACAACATAAAACTGTTTTACACTGTACGTGAGAATTTAAATATACATAGTCATTGCTTTTTTGAATGAATCTGAATAATTTGCCATGGTCTGTTATGCTGAAGTAAATATCACAGCTGAAATTCCCACTCAAAAATCTAAGCATCCTGAAATTTATTCTACTTGAATAACTCTTACTGCTGATCCAGACATCTGCATTTCCAAAGAGCTGTCTGATGCCAATATATTTCATGGTAATGGAACAACAGTCGTCTGTGTCTATAGTCTTAGCTCTTAAAAATGTTTCATTCAGTAGCCAAATAAATCCAAAGTAATCCCTCAAGATCAAATTAATAAAGTATTTTCACAGCCTAAAACAGAAACTTCTTTGTGTTTGGGTTTTTTATTGGAATGCCCGCAAACCAGGTACTCAGGTTTCAGAAAAAAAACACTTCTTGCAGAAAAGAAACACATATTTTTTTCAAGGTGGTACAAAAGATACGAAACAGTACTTTCCGGTTCAGCATAGTTTAGTACTAACTGTTTCCCTGTACTGATTCCTATTGCATTTCCAATACTGATTTAGTATTCCTTTACATCTACAGCAGAATGATGAAATAATTCTGTGTGATATTAGCCTGAGCTAAATACCTAGACTTTCTTCACGTATGCAGAAAACATTAATCTATTTTCCAGATGTGCAGCATTTCACTAAAACCCTTGAATACTTCACTATACTTTTCACCAACGATTTAACAGCAAAATGAAATGTTATTATAGTATATTAGTATGACTTCATTGCTTTCACAGAACATAAATACAATAAAGTTTATATACTGAAAAGACATTGTGATAAATTCTAAGCATATAAATGTATATTGAGTACATAAATCAAGTGTCATATACGTTATATAAAACTACTTTAATTAAAACTTGTCAAATGCGTGACTAAAACATATTTTGTAATTAAGGTTAGAACATTTTCAAGAATTTAGCTCCTTTATTTATCAAAAGCCAAATACAGCAAAGCGCTCCAAGGCAAAAATGGGGCCTAGCACTGAAGCTATTATTGATTTTCTCGAAACTACTCACATGTTTAAAGATAAGCATGTTCCTAAGCGTTTTGCTGGGTCACAGCCTGATTGCCCAAATATGCCACCATTAATCACGTTATGAAAGTAATTACTACAGGTTTAGCTTCATTAACTTGGAATCTGAGAGAAGTTGAGATTCTATAAGAGACATTCAGTAGCCATCCCAAGGCCACCCTGCACTATGCACTTTCTCCTATGCATATAGATCCACGTAATCTACCCAGGTTCTTTTAGGTTTGTAATATACATACAATACTTAGCAGCGGGTAAACAAAACTGCAGGTCAGACTTGGAGCAGCAATACACTGCCTCAGTGGTTACCTTGCTTTATGGACAATACTGAAAGAGCCACATAATAAAAGATTATACATTTCTGAATCACCCAGCGGCTGGTTTTATTTCCAATGTAATAAAAACATCAAAATTTGTGAAGACTATTCCTTAGACATAAGAGGTTATAGCCTACATACATAAAAATCATTATTTGTATAATAAGACAAATGATGAAAAAAATCAAGCTGTCTCACTCTCAGTTAGATGATTTCACAATTTATTTCACATCCTAAAAAACATCTTTAGATAGTCCATATTTATGAAGGAGACATTTTTCAGATTGTAAAATCATATCAACTCATTCAAGTCTGAATAGAAGTGTAATTTCTTCTAAAAATAACCCAACATTTGAATACACTTTAAGAACAACAAACAAAAACTCCCGCCCAAAAAACCCCTAAACAAACAAAACAAACAAACACCGGAAAGGAAGCAAGTAATTCCTGTAGAGAAAAATTAGACTTTTGCACAGCTGTGTAAAGGATTGAAATAGAATGGAGAAGTTGTTCAAGCAGTAACATTACTGCACAATTTCATATGTTTATGTCCACACTTCATTCACATGACAAATCATAACTTCTGACTTTGACTCATTGAAATTATGTTTTAGTACTGTTATAGAGGAAAAAAAACTTATTAGACAATGACTGTACTGGCTTCCTAAGTGAATAAACATGAACATTTTTTACCTCATATATATTCAGCAGCTGCAAATTACAACAATTTTTCAGCATTGGCAATGGGACATTTGATCATAATCAATAACAATAATGGCCTCTCAAGCAACATTAGAATGATGTGAACTTGCCTGATGTTAATGCTCCTATCACATTCAATTAACACTAAGTGCCACCACTTCTAGGTTCTCAGCACAAGAAGAACATCCAAAATGAGATGCACGAATGCAAGACTTGACAATCACGCTGTCAGTGCAATGCATAAGGCAAGGTGGACATTTAAAAATGTTATTCAACACAAGGCACTGGCAGGGAAGAAGGCGTTAACTCAGCTGATAGGAAGCTGAAAGCCACAAATTAGGTACACGCACAAGACTGCCACACTATTTCCTGTAATTTTGTGCCTCAGGCACGCCTTTGCAGTGAAAAATTTCCAGTGATGAGAGAAGGAGCAATAGGTGCTGACAAGCAGTGGTAACCTCGCCCACAATTATATAAAAGCATTTAAATAAAGAATTTGACCAGGAAGTGGTAAAGCTGGATTCCTGTAGCTGTGTTTATATTTTTAGCAATTGGGTTTAAAAATGTTTCAAAAAATCCTGCAAATAATTTTGGAGCAGGGACTACAAACACAGGATTTGCTTCAGCCAGGCAGTGCTCTTGTACATTGTCCTGTCCCCTCACATGGTCTATATCCCATTAATCTGGCATTCTTCTCGGTACAGCGCCTTACTTTAAGTGAGTCTCCCTTCCCCTTCTAGCCTCCCTTGGGTGCTAGGAAACTGAGGTACTTGCTTCCAGGTGAGCAGTCTCTCTAACCACTACACTATCGCACAAAAGATAACCTACATCCTCCCTGCACCTACTTCCCTCGTGCCCAGGAAGACTGTGCGCAGCCCCCTGGACATCTCACTTTGCTAGAATCTTCTATTCCACCTCTAGGTATCTACATACAGGGAATTTTTTCAATCAGTTAAAAAGACAACAGCAATCAGTCCCTTGATCATCTCTTCCAAATCAACAGAGGAAGAGTTAGCAAATTGAACTGAAAGCAATTTAAATATGTGTTGCTAGGCTATTGTGTTGGCAAAATGTAGTGGACCAAATTCTTATTACTCCTAGTACTGTCGTACAGAGTTGGGAACCAAACCAATCTCATAAAACCACAGCCACAGCTGTTTTCCACAAAGCACGTGAACGTTCCCTTTTAGTAGCCCTGGACATACTAGGCACACCAAGAGGAATGGAAAGGTACAGAAAGAAGATAGCTGCCCATTAGCTGTCCTCTCAACACATGCCCACAACAGCCCCAAAGCTCAGCCCGTTCTTCCTAGTGAATATTATTTTTTTGCTTCCCTGCCAGTATTACTGCCCTCTAATGTGATGCCGTAAAAGCTCGCAACAACGTGGTTACGACTCCAGATGGCTCAAGATGGACGTGGACACATTTACTAATGAAGTACTTAGGAAAACTGCAATGTGAAAAACAGTGAAAATGGATGCTGGACAGTGGAAAGGCCACTTACCTCTCACACGTTTCCTAAACCTGAATTTCTCTAGTCAACCTTGCTAAAACTGGGTGCAGCCTTTAATGCGTCCAGTAACTGCACACAGCTTTTGAAAATCAATAGTGTTGTGAGAGTTTGCCTTTCTTGAAACCATGTTTTTGGGAGTTGTCAAAAACTTCCTAAGAATACCCATGCTTCAACAATGGCATTTTTTCCTTTCCTCATCCCCATAGTACCTGCAATCAAAGCCAACCAGTGAAATGTTAGGCATACTCTCTTATCTTCCTGGTGCCTGTGAGTGATGGATTGAGGAGCTGTATCCTTGTTACAGTAGCTCAAAGTTTAGCTTCATCAATTATCTGAGGAATAGAGTGATGTCAGACGGTACACTGAAATCACCTAATCTAAAACCAGATTAAAATAAGAATATTTACTTTCAACATCCAAAATAGACTGAACAGTTAAAAATGCTTTCTAAAAGAGTTAAGTGAAGAAATGAATGAAAAGTCAGGGTTAAATTATTTACGTTGAGATCAGAACAGGAAGTCTGGTTAGGAATCTCTGCCTGCATGCAGTTGTTCTGATCTTTTTTCTTCCTTGCACCCCCTAAACAACAACTATCTCTTCCTGTGCGCCCTGCATCTCCAGGTCATACTGCAGAGGAAAACCTTGATCTAGTGAATGAGATTTTATAGTTATACCCTTTGGGAGGATTCTCCAGAAATCCCAATAGGACTCAGTATACTTACCTCAAACACATTCAGAAAAAGATTCTGACCTCCCTCTTCTCTCCCACTCTTCTCTGAAGCTGCAATAGTTATATTGGCTGATCAGCTGTTATCTTCTATGCTTGACCGGCCTTCATTCAGAAAGCTCCTCCCATCCTGGCTAACACCTCAATGTTAACACCTCCGTTCACCTACACTTTGTATGAATTTATACTTGCATACATTAATAAACTAATTTCATTTAAATATCTACAAGAGATTTCTATTACTATGTCACTATGGTTGACTGGCTCAGTTGATTAAGATCAGACACAATAACAACATCAATCACTTCAGATGGCAATGGGTCTGAGCGGATTGACCGGCAAAACCTATCTTCAAGGGATCCTTCAAAAATGGCACAATACCAAACAAACAGGGGAGCTCAAATATTTAGTTTCCTTTGCTTTCACAGTGCAATACACTCCCTCTCTTCTCAGAGTAAGATGAAACATACAATAGAATACTACCAAGCTTTTAATACGGAGCACAAACACTAGTAAAAAATGTGTGTTTGTGACACGATACCATGACAAAAGCTCAACTCTACAAAACAAAAAAAACATGGGAAATTGCTGTGAAAATTTATATTCTGTAATAATAGTGGTACGTTTTGCAGCAAAATGAGAAACGTAAGGAAAAAGCAGAGTACTGTAATCAAATGACTTAGCATAGGAAAAAATCAAATACTCACCCACTCTACAGGAAAAAAAAAAGAAAAAAATGCCCTTGAAAATTTGATCTTGTGTAGCCACAAAGGATCAGTATAAGCTATAATATGCATTGGTGCTTCATTTCAGAAATGTTCCTTTTACTCAGTACCTAACTGATCCTTCTATACATGCTGGGTCTGTTATGCTAAAAAGAACTGAAGAAACTGAAGTACTCTGAAAGAGAAGTACAGTTGATTTTTCTGAGTAGTTGGAGATAAGGATTTTTCCAGGAATAGACATGTTTATTCCATTTTCTTGGCTAAATTCCAGCTTTCAATAATGACAATGTTCTCATCCACAGTTTTAAAATTCTTCTGTAATGTCTAAGATACTCTGTCCTACCAGAGAGTCAGAAATGTTTGCATTTTAATACCTGCAAATCTTCCTCTACTATATGTAAGAAATTGATTAGCTTCTGTAAAACTGCTACTTATAGCAATTAGTCAATGTAGCATTTCTGAAAGGACCATTGATCTACCTCACATCTACTGTCCTTCACCCCTTTCCTAAGATACTTTGCCCTTCAAAATACATTCCTGTGTCAGAATAAATCCACGAAGACTGAAGTGGAGGGAAGAAACTGCAGTGACCTCAAGATATATGGGACAAACAAAAAGCTAACAAAATCCACCAAGCAAACAAATTCCAAAGACTGAGAGGGAATATACAATTCTGGAGAAGACTTCTGTTGTCAAAAGAACAAACACAGTTCTATCGATACTTTGTTTGGAGAAAGTTCATGGAACTACAAGGACCTTGGTTTTATTTATGCTGTGCCTGTCAGATAGCTATGGGCAAGTCAGAGTAGTCTCAGTTATGCTGAAGTAAACCTAGAATAGCTCAGTATTGTAGATACATTTGTATCAGGTTAAAGTCAGACACACTATTTTGTATATTCAGCATATTAAACAGCCCATCTTGCATCTGTAAGAAATCACAGAATGGTTGAGGTTCTGGAGGTCATCTGGTCCAACCCACCTGCTCAGACTGGGCCATGCCCAGATTGCTTTTGAATATCTCCAAGAATGGAGACTCCACAACCTCCTCTCTGAGCAATCTGTGACAGTGCCCAGTCACACCCACAGTGAAAAAGTGTTTCTTAATGTTCAGATGGACTCTCCTGCGTTTCAGTGTCTGCCCACTGCCTCTGGTCCTGTGACTGGCACCACAGAAAAGAGCCTAGCTCCATTTTCTTTGTACCCTCTCTTCAAGTATTTGTATGCATGGAGGAGATCTCCCAAGCCTTCTCTTCTATGGGCTGTCCCAGCTCTCTCAGCCTTTCCTTATATGAGACATGCTCCAGTCATTAGTCATCTCTGTGGCCCTTCACTGGACTTTCACTGCAGTGGGGAGCTCAGAACTGGGCACAGTACTCCAGGTGTGGCCTCACCCGTGCTGAGACAAATGAAACCCTCCCTGCCATCAAAATCCTTCAAAATGATAAAGGTTAAAATCACCTAAAGTGACAAAGAGCTTTTCATCTTAAAGTAATCAGTAAATTATTGCAATGATTATCTGAAACTGTCGGAGTTCTGCCTGCCAGAGTTCAAGGAGCATCTGGACAATGATCTAAGTCATATGATTTAGTTTTAGGTAGTCTTGCAAGGAGCAGGGAGTTAGACTCGATATTTATGAGTCCCTTCCAACTTGAGATATTCCGTGATTCTATGAAACACAATGGATATATTTATACAACCATTTTCTGATAAACTGTTTTAAAATGAATTTGTTTCAGATGTTATTTTCATGGTTATTATATACTGGTTTGTGTCAGATACTAAATATCTATATTAAATCAACTTCTGACTGAAAACCCATCATTAAAACAATCAATAATATTTAAACTATTTACTTGCCAGTAAAACTTGCATAGCAACACAGTTAAGCTCCATCTGATTCTAAATAATTAGAGTCTATCAGGGGCAGTTTGACACTGACAGAGCATAAATATGCACTCACTTTGACAGCTAGTTGCAGGTGATGCCATTCAAGCAATTAAAAGAAAAAAATTAAAGAAATGTTCACGATGGGATGTTCCTAGATGGATGTGTCACTAGGACACAAAAGAAAAAAAAAAACAAAAAACATTTGGGAAGGGAAAAAACTCCATCAATGCTACTGAAAAAAATACATTTATCACTGTATAAACTCATTAATTTAAAAACTAATTTTATCTAATCACTTTCTAAAAATGTGCTCTGTTAAAACTTCTGGTGAATATGAATTGTATTCACATAATTATTCTTGTATTAACTACAGTTGGCAAGATCCCATAATCCACAGAAATTAATATAAAATAATTCTTATTTTTATATCCTAAAATAAAGATTTAAGTCATCAAAGAAGAAAATTTAAGAGTACGAGTCTCAGTGTGCACAAAATATCTTCACAATAACTTCCAGTGAAATACATAGATGATGCAGTAACACTATTTGTAAGGGTTATCTTTGTGTAAAATTCAACAACTCAGAGTATATTTCATTTGATTTATTACAGAATCAGAGAAACATAGAATGGTTAGAGTTGGAAGGGACCTTAAGGATCATCTACTTCCACCCCCCTGCCATGGGCAGGGACACCTCCCACTAGACCAGGCTGCTCAAAGCCTCATCCAGCCTGGCCTTGAACACTTCCAGGGATGGGGCATCCACAACTTCCCTGGGCAACCTGTTCTAGTGTCTCACCACCCTCACAGTAAAGAATTTCTTCCTGATAGCTAATCTAAATCTACCCTCTTTCAGTTTAAAACTGTCACCGCTCTTCCTATCACTACACTCCCTGATAAAGGGTTCCTCCCCAGCTTTCCTGTAGGCCCCCTTCAGGTACTGGAAGGCTGCTATAAGGTCTCCCTGGAGCCTTCTCTTCTCCAGGCTGAACAACCCCAACTCTCTCAGCCTGTCCTCATAGGAGAGGTGCTTCAGCCCTCTGATCATCTTTGTGGCCCTCCTCTGGACCCGCTCCAACAGGTCCATGTCCTTCTTATGTCCCTTAGAATTACTATTAATGCTGAAATGAAATAATTTTACTTATTATTGCCATATGTCAATCAGCTACAATATTATACCTGAAGAATCTTCAGCCATTGTCATAAAACTTCCGTTATGTTAGAAATCTATTAGCAACAATTGACTGAAGAAGAAGCAGCTCAATTTTTAGCAAACAGCATAAATTAAAATACATTGAAAAGCTGACATAACTTTGAAGACTAGTGTTACCTTCCCTCATCGGACATTGTTGATTATAGGGAATAAACTCCAGCCAAGCAATGTTAGTCATTTAATTTATGCTTACACTTACGTTGCTACTATGTATTTTAACCCTTCTCATCAGAAGGTGGATTGACAGACTCTGTGAAAGCCAGAAACAGTTTTTTCTGTGTGTATGGTTGGACTCAATGATCTCAAAGGTCCTTTCCAACCATGAAGACTCTATGATTCTGTCTTCTGATTTCAGACAGATGTACTGCATTCCTTTCCCCCCCCATTATCAGTTTATTCTCAGTTCCATTCAGTTTAGCAGAAAAACGTTCTATTCTGATTTCCACATCCCCAAGTAGTGGCCTCTGGTAATCTTTTCCAAAACTTCACGTGTTATATGCTAGAAAATTGTTAAACTTGCTTAAGGTCTAATCTTGGATATTTTGAGGTCTTTATCTGAAAGACTGAGAAACACATAGCAGCACATCTGGGTAAACACAGATAAAAGGGCACTAACCAGGTCTCATACAATATCATGATTGTTTATGTCTTTTTTTTTTTTTTTTTTTTTAAAAACACTGTTCCTCTAGTTGTCTATCTGACCACACAGTGGACTCTCAAACTGCTTTTCCTGAAGATTCACAAAATCTGTTTTTTACAAGTTTCTGTATTATGTTGTTATCCCCCAATCCATCCCAGTGTGCTTTCATTATTATTTCAAATCTATATATGAAGAATTGAATTTTTAAGAAGGGAATGGACTTGCCCAAAACTCAGAGGCATCCAGGACTCCTGTCCAGGCCTACTCAAAAGACTACAGCCTTTGAGTTGGACTAGATGACCTTTGTAGGTCCCTTCCAAATGAACTGTTCTATTCTGTTCTCCACAGAATTCAATAAAGCTGCACTGTACCCAGATCAGAAAAGACAAATATCCCTCTTTGTATCAAACACACAATTTATCCAAAGTAAGAAGAAAGCATTTGAAACACAAGTCAAGAGTAAAAATCCCAACTGTTTTTGCCATCCAAAATTAAAGATGATATCTAAGTCTATCAAATTTAATTTAATCAAGCATCTCTGAAAATGTGACAAGTTTGGGAGGCCTTTCAGTTTGCTTTCATATAGCTGTTGCCTATAAAGACACGATAGTCATTTTTGACATATTTAAGGAAACAAACTTATTTTTTACCTATGCAATATTTGGATTTTAGTTAGCCCTGGTTTTATAAAACTCATACCAGCAAAAATCTCTGGGTACGTTTTATAAGTCATCAATAAGTAACCACTGGTTACGAATCATACTTTTTTTGAGGATAAAATTAGGTCGCTGTCTAACACATGCTGGCCTTTTTTAGATTGCATAAATAATTGAACAAGTGTAATAGAAAGGTTGTAAAATTAAAAATACATACCATCATTTTTCACAAAATCCATGGCACTGTACCATTACTATAATTTCAGATTTCTAAGGTGAAATTTTAATTTTCAACAGTGTATTAATTATTCTATGGAACTAAATCAGCCTAAAGTCTCTCCACTGTAATTCCAGATAATAAGAAAGGACACTTTATGAACTCAATGTAGAATTACTGCAAATCCTTTTAACAGGCCCATACGAAAAGAACAAAGGCTAAAAATGTCACTTACTTTAGGAGGGATGTTGTTGCTAGATGTACGAGGTTGGGCGAGCTGTCAGAACAAGATAAATGGAGCTCAGTTGTACCATTAACCTGTGACATTTTTGACAGTGCAAGGCTATGCACTGTGAGAAAAGCAGAATATGTATCTTTTGACTTTTTTCCTCTCAGTTAGTAATAGAACTAAGAAAAAAGATGCAATAGTCTAATATAAGAAAAAAACCCTTTTTTTCCAGCCCTCAAAAATATAAGAACTCATATGAAGAGACCCATGCCTTAAGGATACTCTACAGATATATTCCACTATAAGATATAGAAAAGGAAATTAAACAAAGTAAATTAAATAAATTTTATTCAAATTTAGAACACCACAATAATTTATTTTTCATAAATCCTGACATTTTAAGAACAACAGATTATGAGCTCCATACTGACAATTTGATTTCTGTTTCTGTCAAGCTAACTTTAGGTTAACCAGAAAGAGGAAAAGGAACAAATTGTTATAAAATGACAATCCGTATACATAATGCAACAGTCAGTTATTATATTAGTAATTTTAGGCTCTAGTTTTAACATTATAAATTCCAGCATTTCTTCCTTAACAATATGCAATGTCTTACTGAAAATACAAAAACCACCTTAAAAGTTTTTTACAAGTATTTTGCAAGTTAACACATGCTGAAAAAGAGGGGGAGTACATTCTGCAAAAACTTTTTAGATGGTTGATTATTAAAAACCTTCTTCAGCATTTTGGTGAATCCGAAATATTACTTAACAATAGTGCTTTTCTAATGAAAGACAACTGAATTCCTCTTAGTTTATCTAGATATTTTTTGAGGTGTGAACAAAATTTATAAAGTAAATACAAAATTTACACAGACTTAGATGTATTTAGAAGTGATTCTGCTTTATTTTCTTCTTTTAAATTTCTGGAATCATCTGCATTGTTGCATTGCCTAATCTAACAAAGACAGGATTTTTAATTTTCTTCCCACGAAACATTTACAGGGACAAAGAATTAAAAGCCACAGCATAGGCAGGGATTACAAGTTTTTACTGTATTATTTGATTACAGGTTATAGAAGTAAAAAGATATGTTATAGTTACACAATAAACATCATCACTGCTACCACTAATGGAAGATTCTGGATCTAGTTCTGTTAGGATAAACACAGGTCAGTTGTTCATCACTTCTTGTTAATATGCTTTATTAAGTTTTTAATCTTTAATGCACAATGGCATCACCAATCAGGGATCTTGAGAGGTCTCCCCTAACCTTACTAAAAATCCTACCCTGAGAGTTGGTGAGCACCTTCAGTATCAGCAGAAATGGCTGCAGTCAGGAATTTACATCATCAGTTTATGCTGATTTTGAATTCTAATACAAAATAATTTTCAAAGGAGACAAAAGTGTAGCACGTAGCCAGTAATACTGCATTTTATTCTCTCAAACCTCTTGAAAGGCCTAAACACATGAAGTATTATATGTCTTGCTAGAAACAAAATAGCAAAAAATATATACTACCATAAATACAACCTTATGAAAGGGGAATCTAAGGATTCAGTGGCTCAGCTGTTGTGAGCTGAGGTACTGTGATGTGAGGTAGTGAGCCAAGTCACCTCAACTCAGTGAGCAGAGAAAGCAGTCTTAGAAAGGACAGCAGCAGTCACTCTGAAGATTGAAAACGTTTGATGGAGTAACTAGAATGACCTTTTTACAGCAGTAGAGGGTGGGTAAGCACATTGTTTGAGCTACCAACCCTTTGAAAAACGTGAGTTGTCCTGATACTCTCAAACAAATTAATTCAGTCGTAGTCGGGAGGACTACAATGTCCATGGAGGAATAGAGGGTCAAAAACTGCAGTGTGTCCAGCACAACTTCAGAATGCAAGATTGGTATTTTTCTTTTGGATTTCAGGTGTGCCTGCAAGGCTATATATATTTTCATCAGTCAGGTGGATACCACAGCTTTGGTGAAAGCCACATCACCTCCTCCAGCTGAAGCAAAAGTCAAGAGCTCAGGCCTCCGTAAAGGTTTATGGCATGGAGACCTGAGAGAAGGGGAGAGGCTTTTGTGTCATTGATATCAGTCCTTACAGTCAATGTAACCAACAAGGAAGGGGATTGCAGGAGCTCCTACCTTGTCAAAGCAGGACGAGGTAGCTACATGCAGAACACAAACTGGTCCTCTGCAAAACAGAACTGTAGAGCTTGTATGCTTTGAGGTTTTGAAGACCACTCAAACTACCCTAGGACTTTCTGACCTCAGCCTTCTCCACCACAGATACACCCTGAAGATAAATCTGAAACTGGGCTTTCTCTTGCAGGCAGGGCAGACCCAGAGATATAGGATTTCTTCAGGCATTATGAGCTCATATATTGAGTTCAGGCATTATGAGCTCTTGTTCATGAAGCTTTGATTGCAAGAGAAAAGTACTTGGACAGACACATGTAGCTATAAGGCAGTATTGAAAGGCAAGAGACTTCAACATCGCAACAGTATCTAGTGATAATTTACTAGAACTCCAAAAAAAGTTTCCTAAATTCAGACAATAGGAAATTACATTTTGAGGCAACAGAAAGTTAAGAGAAAAGTGGATTACAGCTGATGCATTTTGCCCTACGAAGCACTAACAATCACAAAGACTCAGCTCAAGTAGACAGCTGCACTCTTACATCAGCAGTGGAAAGGGCATATGGGCAATCATTTGAATGAAAAGCCACACATTTCACTGAAGGACAGTGAAAAGCATAGAAGTGTGAAAATAAATTTACTTAGGACAGAATGTCATTCTAGCAAGCAATGAAGATTTTCACAGCAAAAATGCTTTCCCTAAGTATGCGAGTCTGTGACTACATTCTGTACCTCAAAAATACTGCTGTGTAAAAGCATAAAGTGCTCAAAGTGCCTTACTGAAATAATTCATTCAACCTCACACCTTCAAAACTGCCATATCTCTTGTGGAATAAATCTGGAGGCTGTCTGGCACTGAAATACCTGTAATCAGACTTCTTTCATTTAATTTTAGTACTACTCTACACAGTTTTGGAACTGAAATACCTTTCACACCAGAAGATTTAAAAATACCTATCTTTTTTTATTTTACCCTTAAAAATCAGAATCCGATCTAGGTCCAGAAACATATGGAGAATTCTTCAGATTTTGTCTATATCTAAATAAGAACATCTTCCAAAACACATATCAGACACTACTGGGGGAGTCAGTTACTGACATTTTATGGCTCATGAGTGGTGTCACTAACTACCCTTAATGGCCTGCATCACCAGGGTATTCTTGGAGGGCTAAGCAAGCAAAAGCACTTCAGAAATAAAGGGCTGTGACTAAGAAACTTCTGAAACCAAATACAGACTTTGAATAGGAATATCTTCCCTTTATTTATATGGCTTCTAAGTGTGGAAAAAAAAAAATTGTCCAGAAAATGTACCACAACAGTGCCCAGGTATTCTCTTTCCTGCAGGCAGAACATTTGATATTTGCTCCTTTTCTGAGTGATGCAAAAGTCCACAACATTGTATTTTAGGTGTCACTTATTGTCTACACATTGGTATAGTGAATAATTGGATCTTATTTCAACCCTGAAAAAACAGGCGGCTCCTTTTTTCAGCTGACCACATGACAAAAATCTGCATCAATCCCAAGGAAGAGCCTGACTTTTTTCAAAACTAATCCTGACAAATAGTAGAACACTGGTCTAGACTTAGCTATCAAATTAACTACATAATTCTGTCCAGAAAGTGTAGCTGCCTCAACAACTATCCAAAATTGAAAGGGAGCCTGCACTAGAATACCATCCTTTCTAAACCCGAGAATTAAAAATAGTAGTTAAGTTTAAATAAAACCATTATCATTGCAGAGAGAATTTACCAGACATGAGTAAGAATGTCCTTAACTCCTTTTTGCAAAATACAACATAGTTCACTTTTCCACAAGCAACCACCAGACATCAAGATGAGAGATGTTTTCTTTTTCATCGAGAATTGAGCAGACGGCAGTTTCTTCTGGCCTCAGCGTCTCTCTAAAGGCTGTATTTAGTGTGCTCGTTTAGTAGACTGTACCATCTATTTCTGCTTTTGTCTTTATGAAAATGGGAATTTATTTTTTCAAGAAATGTTCTCAGATTGACTGACCACAAAAGAAGCTCACATCCCTCTAAACTGCAGGAAAGCCACATACCCTCTGAAACAAAATCTACATTCGTCTTCTTACTTCAGAAACATGATTTAGAGCGCTACTATATTACTACGCACAGAGTAATAAAGTCTGGCAAAGACTTCATGGGCAATCACTTGCAGAATCATGGCTGTTAAGAGAAACAAATCACATGGGTTATGGAGGAGGAACAGGGCAAACCAATGACTTAAAATGATCTACACATTTTATGAAGAGAGAGAGCGGGGTAACATAAATAAAAACTTTTTGCACGGGAAGCTTGAGAAGTAGGAGAGTCCCTTTTTGGGTCAAGTTGTGATTGTAAATTATTTTAGCTTCAAATCAATGGCTCTCTGGTGGAAAAATGGAGGACAGGAATTTGAAAAGTATCTTTTAGAACAGAACAAAGTGTGGAGAGGGAAAAAATGTAATCTTCTTGGAATTTTACCTTCTCAGGTGTATGTCTATCCTGACGTTTCTCTCAAATTAATCCACTATCATTTCTTACAAGCTACTGTTATGGAAATTGCAATGGTATCACACAGCCAGGGACTAAGCTGCAGAAGCTGCAAAGCAAACATTTTCATGCAAATACACTTTGTAATAAAGAATAAAGGAAATAGAAAAATTAATAAGGGCTCCAACACAGACTAAAGTGAAAGAGCTGCTACATCTCATGGACTTTTTGAAAAGACCTCTTTTACTATGAGATGGAACTAGATCTATCTGCAAATCCAGTGTGTTTTAAAGTACTCCGTATGACACTGCTTTTCTACAACCTGACATAGACATCCATGTTCTATCTGAATCTTATTGTTTCATATTCACCCACACAAACAGCAAATATAAAGGGAAAATACTGCATCAATTGTATCACTCACACAGTTTTCATTCTTACAGGCATGATTTTTACCCAATGTATGCCTTACATCGCCCTTCTAAGGAAAGAGTTTAAGGCATTCTTGTTATTTTCCACTTCATTACCCCTTTGACTACATGACCTTTTATATTTTGGGATGTAACTGATCATGGGAAAAGTCAGCTGAGTAATATTGGAAACAAATGAAAGTCAGCTTTCAAAAGATTACATATCCTTCAAAAGGCATCCTAAAATGAAATACAAAAGCAAAAGATATTTTCCTGAATGCTTTGTACATAACGCAATGTTGTGTCAAAGAGGTAAAAATCTCTGAAGTCTTTCAATCTGCCAATCAATTGCCTTTTTTCTTCCACATTTTCTTCTATACTTTAATAGGGGTGGAAAAAATATTTGTCAAGGAACAAGTCACGAATATTGAATACAGCTCTCCTTTATCCTTTTGTTTCATGGTTCACTTTCATCAAAATGTGAAAGCAGACATGGTACTGAGAAGTTACAGACTCCGCTTCTTTAAAAGAAATTATTAAATTCACCAGATGATATACCGCTCCTCCATTCATTGAATTTTCCCTGGCTTGGGTCAGGTCTAACCAATGAAACACATCCGCTTCTTCCCTCCTCAAAAATTAGAAATAATAAACGGTGTAAGTGAGTTGGCTTTATCTTCCAGTACAAAGCAGCATGAACTTATACTGAAAGAAAACCATTTGTTGTCCACTTTTAAGACTTGCTTTTTTATTTACAAAATAATTTACAACTTTTTGAAATATACTAAGCACACAAAAAAAACCCCACTATTTTCTTATCCATCAAGATTTTTTAGACTGTAGAATTTTCAGCTATTTTCTAGCCACAAATCCAGGAAAAGAAGGAAAAATTGAGGCAAGGATTTAAATGTGTGTGAAAATATTGTACCCACCTTCAGCATTTCACCTAGGGAACACACATTGTTAAAACGAAGAGTTCAGCAGTACAGCAAATCTTCCAAAATATCTGAAAATATTTCGTGAAAATCTAATTGAGAAAAATCAGGAACGGGTTGTTTAAATGTTCTCATTTGTCCACAGTGAACATTAAATCGACAATCAAGCTATCCTGAAGTTAAGAATGAGGGCTGTTAGCAGCCCTCAGGACTGGCTCTGAACACAGCACAAACAGCCCAGTAAGGTTCCTTGTCAACACAACACACAGCACTGCTGTGTAGAAAGTGGTACAACAATATTAGCATGACACTGCATCTGAACTAGTAAATCTCCCAATTTATAACATTTTAAGCATTCTCAGAAGGAAAACTGCTACCATCTCCAGCAACTCTTTACCATTTAATTAACAAGTATGGACAGGGCTTTAATAAGCTGAAGGTATGTGGCTAATCTGCAAAATACAATGCTGTATCAAAGTAACATCGTGGCTAATTCTAAATGAGCTATTTCAGGTACTGCTGACAGCACAGCTTAGCAGTTGCTTGTTCTTTACATTAAGCAGTCACAGGGTGAAACTCATTAACAATCCTGAAAATAGGAATTTAATTGCAGGACTCCTCTTTTCCAGGTAAGTGCTGTGAACACCAGTGTACAGAATCATGTTCCTCCTTTCATAGTCTTTTTTCTGGCACCGTTCTTGAATTTTTCCTTCCTAACTTTAGTAGAACACAAAAGGACACACAAAGTTACCAATAATGTGGAGAATGCTCAGGAGAGAACTGAATCAGATCTTTCACTTCATGGGCAAAGACTGCAATCATTCAGCCATTACAGAAAAGATGGGCAGCATGTTAACCTGCCTTTGCAGAATCCTCTAGAGTCTATTACTGGACTCAGGTGGAAGGGTGTCATTTAAAGGTTAAGCCTCAGCAAAGAGCTTTATGTTCAGAAGGGCCAATCTGAGGAAAGGCAAGTTTTCTAGCACCACCGCTTGAATAACTTGATTTTATAAGTGTGAATGTGGAAAGGACCTCTGAGTAAGCACTAGGTCCATATCATACAGCTACCACAGCGGGTGCTTTTGTATTTCACCGGCAAGAAATATTACATACACAATTGTGCATCTCCTGTACCAAGTGCATAAGAACAATTGGTGCTTACCATTGGTTAACTTCTGCTTGCGTGAGAATGTGGGGTTGATGCAACATATTTTCTCTCTGTGCACAGCTGTACAAGGCCAAGGGCACATAAATCCAAACACTTAAGTCAGTCCTGCTGCATTTGTACCATTTTGTAAAGACACTAGATTAACCTGGGCAAATCCATCACAGAGCTCCTCACTGAGTGATACAGTTCTGCATCATCCCCAGCTCTACAGCATCAAAAATGTTAAGTCAATCAACAGCTTTGTGCTACAGAAAGTGCCTAATTTTGCTCAGCAGTGATTTCTCTTGGTTTTTTTACCTTTGTGGATCTTTTGACAGCAGCTCTTCATCCACTTTAAATTCTCTAGGATCCACACCCTACATAACCAAGGGTGTGTTTGGCTTTCTCTAGGGTAGACTGTTCTCACTAAAATCTTTTAACACAATCACAGGTATTAAGAAAAAGCTATTGTGCATTCTGCCAGGTGGTTTTACAGTGATTTATTTCAGTTCCTAGCTATTACAACCTAGAAGATCCCACAGGTAATAGCAGTGACAGAAACCCCCACCAACTATAAATAGGAAACAAAGTCAACAAATAAGTCGCTTACTTCGCTAAATTGATTAAATAAGTGTCAGTATATGGAAAGTCTGTATTTTACTTGAACTGCAGCTTTAACAGTCAAGAAGCTCTTATCCTAGTTAATGTGAATTTTCAAGTAAAAACAGATAGAGAAATTCAGACCACTTATCTGGTGTTAAATATAATCTCAATTTACTTTAGATTTCATTTTTGAAAACTTTGGCTGCAGTTTTTCATACTGACATAGATCAAGATACTCTAAATGAAAGCCTAGAGCTTGTCCCTGTAAAAGGAAGACTTTGAGAAGCGTGCTTCAGTTGTGTAGGCTCAATGATGATCCTTCCACAAAGAAACTGCATTGGCCATAGCTGTAATCTACACATTTCATCTTTTGGGAGTAGTGATCCTATCCAACGCGAGACATGATCAAACACCTGCTAAAGCTCCATGTGAGTCATTTTTAAATAAGTATCAGATATAAGCTGATCCAACAGCTTCACAATATTGCTTCAGGACATACAAAGCTAAATGAAAATGTTACTTGCCGAGTCACCATGCGACCATCTAAATATAAGAATAGGACTGATTGTCTTCAGGGAGAAGGCTGACTGCCAGTGAGAAAGCAAATACACCCACAATAGATGCTTGTAAAATTCATACTTAAGTATGCGAATAGCCTGGACCATTAAATCTTTTGTTCCCTTTAAGGAAACTGAAATGCTTGACTTAACCGGGAGAATTCAAAAACAACATCAGTAGGTTAATGACTAAAGTCTAAGAAGAACAAATAATGAAGCATAGCTGATAAACTTTTCCTCCTTAATTACTCAGCTGAGTATAGGTCATTTATTCACTGACCAAATCTCTTCTGTAAGCCAGATATACCATTTTGCCTTTCCGTTCCTAAAAGATGAAGGTTTCTGGAATCAGTCAAGGTCTGAGACACAAATGGATGTTGACTACTGCAGACCATTATGCTCAAAATCTTGTTTATGGAGAGAGAAAAAAAAAAAAGTGCCTTACCTATAAAGCCAAGAATTTATCATTAGTATAATAAACTAATATGTCATTAGTATTGAAATCTTAAGAGTCTAATCCAAGAACCATTATGAGTACACATGTAGTTATTATCAGGAAAAGGGGGGAAAAATGCTTCTATTCAAGTCATTTTTAATAATAATATGATTAAAATTATTGCACGCAGAATTCTTAGTTCCTTTTCCTGATATTAAGCTCACATTTCCTATGGGTCCTGAGGCAAGTGGTGTCATTCTGGCGTCGGCAATGGGGGATGCTACAGTTACTTATCATCATCTGTTGATGGCTGCTTCTTCCATCTAAAACCCACTTGGGGTTGATTTTATATGTTTGCTAACATGCTTTTACACCTCGCTTTCTTTTCACTGGTCTGCAGCTCCACACGACATCTGAATTTACATATATGGTGGCTTTTATGTAGGTGAGATACTTTTTATGTTCTCCTTGTTACCACTAAAACCAGTTTTGTCCAGTTCCAGGTCTTCATTTCTTTAATAGACCATAAACAATTCATTTATAGCGTGGGGTTTGCAGTGCCAAGCCTGTGCCGTATCTCACGTCATCCCAGGCCAGTATTCCTCAACAATGCATCCTGTACTCTTCTACAGTGTGTCCTTCACCAGGCCTCTGCTATCAGACCAGGACTGTATTTCTCTACACTACATCATTATGTTAGATAATAAGTACCTCCTTCTACATAAAACAGTATCTTGTTCCAGCTATCTAAAAGAAAGTATTATCATATGGTACAGTGATTTTTATTTTTTTTTTTTGAAGTACAACAAATTAGCCACAGACACCTGGTCAGTTAGAGAAATTGCTGCCACAGCTAAAAAAACTACAGGAAAGCTGCGAGGAGGTCAAGAAAGTTTCACAGAGAGCAAGTCTGACAAGCTTCAGTCCTGAGGCCTTGCAAACTCAGTACAAAGCTTATGGCCAGTTGCTAGCAATTGCAGTGGGGTATGACAGGGCTGCTCAGTTGCAAGAGATACCTTCTGGCAGGTGAGCTGGCAGCAGCTTCAGATGACGACTGCACTAGCCACGGTTTAAGTTGAGCTAGAGAGCTCATTGGAGAATATCTGTGTATGTTTGTGCCAAAAAGACGTTGAAACAACTGCTTCATAATGGTAAGTACAAGCTCATATAATGAAAAAATTATTTTCACTTAAATGAAGGGCTTGATTAGATTTAAGATTTCTTTTACAAGTAATAAACTATGAGGCTTAAAGTAATTAAGCAGTTGTAGAAATCAGTGATGAAAGGATACCAGAAAGTTAGTGAGGAAGCACTTATTATTAACACAATACTTCTGTTTTAATAAGGTGAACTGAATAGAAGACAAACAATAGCCTTAATGTTAAAAAAACAATCCAGCAGTGATAAAGGCAGATTAATATAGAGATGAACAGGATTTGAACATATGTTATGAAAGAAACGAAACAGAAATGTTAGGTAGGGGTAACAATGCAGAACTTCATTAGGTATAAACCACACACATATTAAGTTTCTACAGAATGTTTTTAAACTTCAACGCAAAAGAGCTGGAAGACATTCTGCCATTTACAGAGAAAAAACAAAAAGAAACCCCTTCTGATCAGAGCTGAAAAATGAGTTTCCTGCTTAACTCCTTCTTTAAACAGCTACGTAATTGTGACCAGTCCACTTCCTTACCTTTTGCAGTTTATGCATCTGTTTAAAGGCTATAACAAAACTTACAAGTAAAACTAAAGGTGAACTAAACAGGGAAACCTGTCTTGGAGTTACCGCTCTGTTTTTAATATTTAGGAGCATTTAAATTTGTTAATATTTGGAAAATCTGATAGACCAGATGAATGTTTTCAATTATACTAAATTGAAAAATGAGGCATCCAAAATATTTTTCACTGCAAATAGTATTGACATTTATAAGGACTAACCTTCTGAATACTATGAATTACCTGTGATGACATTAAATATATTCCAAGATGAATTCTATTATAATTCTCTATTATAAATAACCATAGAATAGGATACAATGGCACATAATACTGTGTGTTCATGATGAATGCTATTCAATTGATAATAGTTTTATAATGATTTATATTCTTTTAAAAGCTGAAATAATACTGAAGGTTGAAGAAAAAGAAGGTTGAAAGAAAAATTTCAGAATGTGAGACAATAAAGTGGTTAATTTATTTTTCAAATGCCATAGCAGGTATGAAACAGTGGTACTCTAATTTCCATTATGGCAAAAAGAAAGTGAAATAATGAAAGCACTTCAGGTTACCTATTTCAGATTCTGTTCCAGTGAGTGAGGGGAAAAAAAAAAAAGAAAAAAAGAAAGCCTTTTATACTCCAGGGAGGTCTGGCATGTATCACTCCATTTCAAGTGACAGCTCTGCTTACAAAGATGATGGAGCAGAAATCTACAGATATAACCACTGCTTTGTTCTCTTAATTACAGAGACACAACACCAAATGGCCTTTCCATTGGGAAAGGGGCTACATAAACATTTTACCTTTAAAATCAATATACTTGCTCTGTTTGTTTATTAAAGCTTGTATCTGCTTCATCTATTGACAAAAGTAAGTTGCTCTCACTTTTTATTAGTGCTAGACCTGCATATCATCAAAATCAAGACTGAGCAAATCGTATTCTATCTCATTTTGTTATCAACAAAGTTGTTTACTGTTGTTACCAAGAGCAAAATTCTTGCAAAATTTTTTTTTATTTAATAAATGAGTCATGGTAAGAACATTAAAAAGGTTGTTTTCATAAAACGTAAGCCAATTTTATTTAGCCATATTTGACTTCTGTGGTCTTAAAGATTCCTGCTTCAGACATTGATTTCAAATTAAGTTTATATCTATTGAATTCATGGAGAAAGAAAGCCCTCTCTCCTGTGAAATTAATAAAATTTTAAGGCTCAATACTGGAAAACACTGCAGCCAGTGGCTAATCGGGGCTTTCATCCTATGATATATTATAATTTTACAAGTGACTAAGAGGTGGATTTATTCAATGTTTAAAGTGACAATAAAAATTCTTCTCCCTGCAGAAAAAGTTTTACTAACTCAAAAGAAGGTGATGTAAATTAGTACTGGACCCATCCTTTAAATGACTTTAGGGGCTCAGAGAGAAGCTCTTGATGTAGGAACAGACCAAAACATTATATTCATTTTGGATTACTAAAGTTCCTAGCAGCCCTTATAAGAACTGCTATGTTAGCTCCACATACAGAGAATTATATGTCTGAGAATTTGTATCCCATCCACTAAAACTGCTTAGAATATTTTTTATAAGTGTGCTGTAATTGAACAGATTTTCTAGGTCTCAGTTTCCGCAGTAGGTCTGGCTGGAGTAAAAGGAGAGGAAAGAATCTGCAAACAGATATTTTGAAGCAAATTATTTCAGTAAAACATTCAAATATATGTTCTTTTTGGTCTGTTTGTTTGTTTCGTTTAGATTGTGATCTGAAAACTGATTAACAACCCAAGCTTCTACCCTATAGCCAGACAACCAGAAAACTTGTCTTTAGCACGTCAGAGCTCAGCTCCATGCCTTTCTTCACCGTCTCTCTTAAGGCATTGTGCAGTCTTCATTTATGAAATTACAAAGTCCTAAGTTTTTAAGGAGAGATAAGAGTAACTTTTAAAAGAAACATTATAATAGGTACCATGTTATTTCATTTGCTTTTCTCCTCAAGCACAAACACTTCCAGAGAAAATATAACCAACAGTCAGGAAAACAAATTATATTTAAAATATGTAAAGCACTAGGTTTTTTAGATTTTTCACATTCCAAACAAAATGTTTAAATTACCTGAAGAACGCCAGTTTAGTTTTGCAAAATCATACTAAAAAAAAAACAAACCAAAAAACCAAACCATAGGTTATATATCTCTCAATGGAAAGTTTAACAAATTCCACTTCATTCATTAAAGGGGAGACTTAGAGGTGATTTGGTCAGGGTGTGAAAGTACTTCAGTAGGGACCAGATTTCTGATACAGGGGAAGAGATGATAAAGTATAAAGGCCAGAAATAAGATAAACAAATTAGGCTGGAGATGAATTAACAGCGAAGACAATGAACAACGAGAACAGTTTATCTAAAGATGTGTGTGAACTGTGCATCACCAACAGACTTCAAATTGAGAGGCGTGTTTTCCTTGGCCAGAAGTTAAGGGCAGGATGCGAGAACTATTGCAAAAGTCTGTGGCCTGAGTTATACAAGAGGTGAATGCGCACCATTATATTGGTTTCTCCTGGAAACAATTAATATCTATACATATTCATTAAATCTAAAGAATGAGCCTTCAAGGAATACGCCTTGATAGCTGCGCTACTGAAACGCATTAAGTGTCCTCATTCCTCAGAAAGTGTGAAAATTGTAACTCTCCTTGAAGACCAGTGGATGGGGAAGGTAACAGTTCAAAAGAAGCGATGCTTCCTCTCAGGGAAGTCATTAGCAAACTCTCCCAACTCTAGATCCACGTGGGAATTTATAATGCCCACAGCATGCCCCTATAACAGAATCAACTCCCCAGTACCTCTGCCAAAAACGGTAGTCATTATTCGCTAATGTAAGAAAGCGCAAGATCTCCTCAGAGGAAACACAACGTCAGAAGTGGCAGCCATTTTCCAAGATCTAATGGAAACGACAGGAGTGGGATGTACACACTGATCGACTGAAAAAGGTGTTCACACTTGGGAAGCTTGTGGCACAGTGGGACCCATCAATGCGTGACCAATTTGGTATAAGCAACACATCTAATAATGCAGAGAAAAATCTCTTAATGCTCTAGCTTTTCTTAACCTTGTTTTCTCTCTAACTTGAGCAACATGTTTGTTTACACATTAAAAAAATTTCAAGATTTTAAAGAGTCAAATTCTCTTAAGTGTTTTGTAAGTTCTTTTGTTTCTACACATGACCTTTACTTTAAAATTATTTTTGCTGTGATTACATGATGGCAACATGATGGCAATGTTTTTTCCATCAGTTAAAAGGTTTTAATGGGTAACATTTCAGGAAGCTGTCGAGAGGCACTACTTAAATATGAGATTTTGAGCCATTTATGTTATTGCAAATTTCAATAGCACATACGAAATAAATCTCACTTAATGCAGTAAGTGCATATGGAAAAGTATTTACTAAAATCCTCTTTATGTAACTGTCTTTTTCATTGACTGAATAGCTTTGGTAATGCATCAGCAAACACCATCCTAAAAAGTAGTGAGGGGGGTTGTTCTCTTTTAATGACCAATATTGATTTTATTTCTAATCTATCACTCTGCAAATGCAAGAGCTCATTGTTCATGAGTGTTCTCTTGCTGGCCGAGAAAGAGAGTAGTGGGTCACACACCAGGATACATGGTGCTTGAACTTACTCATCTACATGGTGAGAACACCCCATGCCTGCACCTGTTTGGAATGACACACTCAGTTTTGGCTAAACTCAAGAGAAATTCTTCTGTGAACACAAATAAAACGCGTACTGTGCTGCTGCTCATCGAAACACAGAGGAAGGCTGCAGCTTCCCCCGGATTATGTGTCTGAATGAAATAACCTTTTCAGTATCTCCACTATAACACCAAGATAATCTCATCTGACATGTTTGTGGTTGTATATATTTAAAAAATTACAGTTTTTAAACACTGTCCTGTGAATTGTCTTTATCAGTGTCATCAACAATAAATATATTTCATCTTAGCCCATTCTAGCTAGACTTTGATATGGATGTTTGCACTCTAGGCATCATATAGATACTGCAAGCTTGCCACAGATTTTTGTCAATAGTACTGTCAACCACATGCTACATATTAACAAGCAGATTTGGTGAAAAATCTGATAAAAATGTTTGTATATTGAAGACATTTAAAATATTAATCAGAGGCTGTAAATACTAGTTCGCTAATAAATTATACATAATCTGAAGACATCATCATATTGTATATCTGTTATTTTATATATTGTCCTATTTATGTATAGATAGGCCTTCCATGAGAATATATTTTTGCTGATTTTATCCTTATATTAAATCCAAATTAATTTTTCACTGAATCATTCAATCATACGATTGGTTTCATATTTATCATTTAAGCTGAGTTTACTTTGCACACCCAACCAGATCTCAAATACATAGTAAAGCAAATAAATTCATATATAATGTTCTTTTCCCTCAGTATTAAGAAAACTGTATCAATTTAAATTGCTTTAATAGTAAAAGGTATCTGATTATTATTTTGAAATTTTAGATAGGTATAATAGTAATATTAAGACTTCCAAAAGCAAGTGTCTGTTTACCTCCCAGTGAATATAAGGAAAAAAAAACCCAAAAAAGTCAAGTCACTTGAGATAACGTGTTTGATTGCCAACAACAAAGCAGTCAGTCAGGATCTGAAATAAAATGTCATTGTTACTTATGAACAATGATTATAATTCTCAAAATAAGAAATAACTGCTGCTAAACTCATAGTCACGTGTGCTTTTGAGGTGGAAAAGTAGGCAAATGCCACACATTTGTGCTTTTTAGTATATTTTTCTACTCATAAAGAATATAATTCCATAGAGTTAAACACCACAGTGCTCAGCCCAGATGCAAGAAGTACTTACACATAGTTCTACTTTTCAGATGATGATACCAAACACATACTACAAGTTTTCCTGAGTGGAATTCTTAGTAGCTAACATGTTTTGGTTTCCCCTATTTATTTGTTATTGAATAAATAATAAATTCTGCTCAATGCAAAAATACAAGAAAATAAAAAAACATCTTTATAAAAGTCTTTTGTGCAGCTCTTGAGTTCAAAGCAAATTTTCCAGCTGAGTTATAAAGTCCTGAAATGAATTTCTAATGAAAATGCTAACAGGCCTTTAGCTACAGCGGTGCTAGCGGGTGTTGCTAAAATAAATAGACATTCCTGTCAGTGCCAGAAAAGCAGCCCATCTTTACAGGCAGTTTTCTAGAATCTTTTTATTATATCTGGGTGATGATAATCTTCCCACCAGTGGGCATGCTGGGTTTTGGCACATATCAAGCTTGTCAGAATCATTTTACACATTCCAAACAGCAGGCAGATTAGACAATAACAAAACAGAAAAGAAACTTTCTCAACATGATACGTATCTTTTTTCTCAGGAGTTGCTATTGCCTTTTTAGTGAGCAATCAAAGCAACCGTTTAACCCATCCACTATGCATATTAGAGCTTTTGTCTAAAGTTACAGCAGGTATACCGGCACTTCTGGTCCACCCTCAGCTTTGACAGAAGAGTGCAGAAGTCTCTGGGTGAGTGTGGAAAATGGTTTTAAGACACTTTTCTTTCCAGCCACATACCCACTATGGTCTTGGTGCTTAGCAGACCCTAAAACGGCCTGCTACAGCTCTTTGGTTCCCCAAAAGCTATTATAGAAGACCAGGTTCCTCATAACATTAGGATACGTTAGCTAACAGTCTTCTAGCACAGACCTTTACAAATTCAGTCCGGCAGAAGAAAACAGCACAGGACACAATTATTCTGAATCACCCACACAAATTGTCCTTTTCAGCAAAATATCCGCAGCAGCCATGTGTGCCATTCTGTGTCAGAATATGGAGAACTGTTACTCAGTTTTCCCAGAGCAGCCAAAACCCTACTTTTTAAAACACTTCGACGCCGTACCACAGCTGAAAGAGGCAAGGGGACACAAGGCAATCATGGGAACTGCAAACGCTGAAAAACACTGCTAACAGTAAAACATATGATCCACCAAAAGAGGTATGGGGAGGGTTGCATCATACTGTAAGTAAAATTAGGAATGACACTGGACTTTACTGACCATATTTCCCACCATAATTACTGCACACCACCATGTTGGGTGATGTTAAGAACAAAATGCCACATCGCAAGCAGTAATAATATGATGCTGTACCCACAAAACAGGAGATAAAGCAGGGGTGAAACCTGGCCTGCAGAGCTTCCATTGCTGACCATTTTTCACTGGAGATGTAGAGTAGGCAACTTGTCTCTCACACCAGACACAATTTCGAGGCATACTGGCCACCTGTTCTTATACTAGGTTTAGCACATTTGCTCTGGAAATGACTGAGAAATGACCAATATAGGCTCTCACAGTGCTGTTGTCAATAACTTCAAAACAGAAAAAATCAACAGATAGCTGTAAAATACAACGGAGACACCAAAAAGCATATATGTCATGGGTGTCGCATCATGAAAATATTATCTTGCATGTGGAAATGATCCAGAGTTGTCCTTCATTTTGCAAAGCAATCCCCAGCTTACTGAATTCCTCTTGTACTAAAATGTACAGTATTCAGAAATGGCTAATTAATGCAAAAGATACTATCAAGTGTGAATCTGATTTCAAAAATTTCACATATGATTCCACGAAATTACACATATAAATGAAATGTGTAAATTCATTCCCTGTGTTTCCTGACCTAATGTCCCCCAAGGTATGTAACATGCTTCGGTTACAGGATTTAACTAAAAAAGGCACAACACTTGACAGAATTGGGTATTTTCTCATTTCTTTATCATACGAAACTAAGAATGTGTATTACGTCTGCAGAATGTGGCGTCACATTTCATTTTTTATGCTGTTCTTTATTTATGCAAGTTTCTCACCACATTTGTCAATAACAGCTCTACCCAGACACTGAACCTTTTGAATGACAAGACACCTCCACGCCTTCAGATCCAGCTTTTCAGACAGCAGCACATGGATGAACTTAAATTCCACAACCCTGAGCCTGCCGTGATCCTTTTTGAATGGCCACCATCAAAAGTAAAACACATCAGCTAGCATTATCTGCCTCAAGACATAAGTGAAAACAAATATTACAAAAGGGCTAAGTTAAGGATTTAGATTAAGATAATATTCCCTCCTTCCAAAGCTGAAAACCATTTTCTCAACTCCATATGTACAAGCATACTTCTGTTGATACCTCTCTTCCAGGCTTTCTTTCCACCTCTCAGAAATAACAGTATCTTGGGGGGAAAAAATAAAAAAAGCTATACTAAGTCTTCTGAAACTTTTCCAAAACTGTATACATGCTTCACGCTTTATATATCAAGATTTAGCTTGGAGCAAGTTTTTACTGCTAATTTATAAATCCTTGAAATACGGGTTTTAGAAGCGAATGCTAATATAACTCTAACTATAGAAGTGCTTGCAGGCACTGCTATAATGAAAGAAATAATTACATCAATAAAATTATACTAGTTTGACATTAACAGTTTGCCCAAACAAACAATTCTGAATGACTAACAAGCATTATAAATATGACTGCTGTCATAAATCAAAGCTATCCATGACCAGGGTTCATGCAGCTCTTTGGAATAGTCTCAGAGGAAACTATCATTAGCAATATTAGGAATTGCATTAAGTGCACAATTATGAACTTTGTCTTCCTCTGAAAATTTCATCAACCGTCTGCTTGGGAGTAAATACAACATAAAAGAGTTAACATCTTTGACTGATTGTAGTTATTTCTGAACATAGGAAATTATCATAGGGTTATTATCTCTGTGGTAAAATTTCACCTACACATTACATCATCCAGTTTCTCACATTGATTATTGCAGGTTTTTGTCTATTTCTAAAAGATATTCCTCTCTCCATATTCTTTGAGGGACAAAAAAAAAAAATAGTTTAACAACTTTGAGTAATTTTAGCATATGAACATTTTCATAAAATCATAAATATAAATTCAGAAGATGAGTACACAGGTTTTTCTGTCCACACCCTTTTAAAAAGCTGCCTTCTACTTTGATGTATGTTCTTCTTTCATTTATCTGGTTTAAACTAGAAGCAAAAAGGCTTAAAGCTAAATCCACACTACTGTTGGAGCATATCCCAGGAATGGGAATAGACAAAATTCCTTATACAGTTTGAAACTGATTTGCTGAGTGCAAGCTTGCAAACAAGTCTCCACATGGGATAAATGGTAACCTTTCCCCATAATACAGGTGGTGAGCTATAAGATAGTGAGCTAAGAAAGCATTTCTTTTCCAGCTTGCCTTAAGAAAGCAAGCATCACATTAAAAAGAGTAGTAATTAAAATAAATCTCAAATCAAAAGCCAAACATATTTTCATAAATATTTGCACTGCCAGTAACACCTGCTGAAGTAGGAGACTTTGTATTGGAAATAAGGCAATATTTTGGAGGCACTACCAAAGTGCTTTACAATATTTCTCTTCGGATATTCTCAAAGGTGTTGTATCAATGAGATGATGATTCGTTATAAAGTAAAACCTAAAAACATAATTAAATTAAAAAATATTTCCATTAGTTTCTGAATGATTCAATATTTTTCAGGCAGTTATTAGAATGGAAGGAAAATGAGTTTTTCATAATCTGGCCATTCTGTTATGGATTGCTCTCGTCCAGTGCACTTAATTTGTGTAATGCATAGTGATGATCTATGACATGTAGCATCATCTCAAGCAGAACTAGTGAACTCTTTCTTTTTCATTTTGGGTAGTGCATCCAGAGGGAAACATTTAAGTAAAACAAAGAGCTTCCGCATGCAAGGGATGTTGCTACAGAGTTCAATTATATTGACAATTCTCCTTACCCTGATAAATATCTTCCTGATCTTTGCTATTATTACGTAACAGACCATTGCCATGGACAGCCATTAATATAGCTATCAAACCTAAATATTACATCCTTTTGTTTCAAGTACCTAAAATTTTCTGCCGCTACAAGGATAGCACAGCTCAAACTACAAGGACCAATGTATTGATACAGTAGATAAGCGTACACTGTTGAAAAGCTCAAAGGACAGCTTCAAAAAAAGAAAAATTTCAAGACAGGTCTTATGTCAGGTAATCAATTACAGCACTGTCATACTAATGGCTATGGAAAAGCAGGGGAGCGGTGACAATAGGTGCATTCATCTTACTACTGTGCTGGAAAAGCTGCACCTGTATCCCCATGCACTCTGTCTCCTGCTGTCCCCCCACAAGTGCATCCCGTGACAGTGGATCTGATAGTGGGGACGTTACCTATCTGTCATCCCTTCTTCCTGAAAGGCACCTTGACTACAGCTAATGACTAAATGAGAGCAAAGAACCACTTCCTCCCTCCAGCCACGTACAGGTTTCTTTGTTACGATACGGAATTCACAGCGAAGGACTGAATAAATCCAAAGCTCCAAGAAAAAGATACAGAAAACTCATTTTTGCAAAGTATGTAGATTGTGTGTATATATGTGTGGGCGTGTGCATAAAATAGGCTTGCACTCCCCTAACAGTTTTGTAAATCTTTGCAATCTTAATTTCCTTGCAGTAATTCATAGCAGGACAGCTCTTGTTGCTAACAAACCTCATATCAATACGACCAAAAATTACTGTGGCAAAAACGGAGGTTCTCCAAACCCTTTTGATTTTCCAGTATTTGTGGGACCACTACAATTAAAGGGTCTTTACACCTGTTCGCCGTCAGAGATTGTAAACACATTTTCAGGATTATGCTTTGTTTTGCTTTGTCTATGCCCAAAATGTAGGGGAATCCTGAAAGCCTTGCATTCTAGTATGGGTTCACAGTCGGAAAAAGACTCTGAAGTAAAACAGCAACCAGATCTGCCTTGAGCTGGCAACACTGTAAAGAGTCAGCTGAAAAATCTGGGCCTTAATAATTAATTCTGTTTTCTTTGATAAGAAAGGAGGCACTGACTCCACATGTATTCTTTTTCAATGAAGGCCATTGCTAAGTTTTCCTGTAATTTTGAGATGCCTTTGTAGCAATTATTTCAACGTGAATGATATAAGTTTGGACAAGATTTGGGAAATTTAATTCTCCCTTTTTTGTGAACTTTTTTTTTTAGGTAATAGATCTTTTGTTGTGCTGTTTCAATCCCATAAAATTTTACTGACAATTTATTTATTACAGAGAAGTTTAGCTTGGGGATTTCTATTGGCACGGGGTTTACAAATGGAGATGAGACATGGGAGAATGTTCATTTTCATGATAGTGTCTTTTCCCCATAATGATAATAATAATTTGTCCCATCTGTCTAAATCTAATTTAACAGTGTTTATGAGTGGTTGAAGGCGGATTTTAATTAAGTCTTGTAGATGCATTGGTATGTATTTTAGTCCCTCCAGGGATCATTTAAAATTCCAATTTTCAATATAGGCTATGTAACCACTACATTATGTGGGAAGCAACCTGGGCTTGAAGCAGTTAATTCTGTTTCCAGATGTGGATCTATCAGCCAATTAAAACAAACATTTCTGGAAGGGCAAAGGTTCACTCTTCACCACATTCATACCCCAGAAGCTGTTTTAATCTGCCAAGAGTCAAATATCTAAGGTAATATGTGAACAAGTGGCACATTTTTATGCTGTTTCCATTTTAAGAAGGAAATTATTTCATAGAGCCCTATTACTTCAGAGTATATTTTTAAGCAGATCCTTTTTTAAAAATCCATTGAAGACCTTTACCCAAAATTTAATGTCATAATATTTCTTGTAGTCCTTGCAACCTTCAGCTGTAATCCTGACAGGATAGGCTGTCTCCTAACAATACAGAGCAAATCTACTAGATTAAACTACTTGAAAGTAAGGTGCTTACCTTAAGTGAGGCACATTACCTTAAAAATAAGAGTTTTAGCTTTTAAAGGAAATTCCTGAACTTTACGCTGTCTAGGTCAGCATTTTGATGAGGGCACCCTCAAAACTGATATGACATTTCTACCATCCAACCTGCTCAGTCAAGCTTACAATGAATCTCTATCTTTGCACTTCCATCAATGACAACAATTTAAAAACTGCTGACTCTGTTAGTCACGTTTTACCTCTGTAAGGACATACGTACTGGTTGTTCAACTTTCACATTTTAAAAGGGACAGTGATTACAGATGTAAGGCATTTAGGTTTGGGCCTTGAATTTGTACTCAGGGAAATCTCTACTGAAGTGACCTGAGCTTTATTCACAGTAAAGTTTCATGCAGGCACTCCACACATTCCAGCAAAACACACACATTCCATACAAAACCCATAAACTTACTGTTTAGGCATACATTTTTGCAAACCCCAACATTTATGTTTTTTTTTAATATATATGTATGTATTATTTAATTTGAATACTATCAGAGATCACACAGCCTACGGAGATAGCAGTTGCTTACAGTTTTTATAAAATTAAAAATAATTCTCTTCAGAAATTATTCAGGAACACTGAGTGCGACCATCCCTTATGTGTTTAAAAATAAATTAGATGTCTGGTCCAAACCCATCCCCTGTACCTGTTCTGCAGTCAATAGATACACTTGTGCCGCTGCAGTGGATGCCTCACCCCAACTAAAACAAATGCACGTGTGGGATAGATTGGCCTCTTAGTTACTTCTACATCTCTGCTGACTTTATAGAAAGTCTCTGTAGTCATTAGACTGGGCAGTCAAGCTAGACTAGATTTGACTGCCTTTGGAAGTCAAAAAGAACCAGTGGATTCTTACCAAATTCACTCAGCCCAAAACCTGTGTGTTGCCACAGTAGTGCCCGAAATGGATAACTACTACTCAGGAACTCTGTTTATTTCTGTCATAACTTGTAATGTAAATAACAAAAACATGCAAGCCCAAGAAGAACTCTCTCCAGTACAGGTTTACTTTATACACAACATGAGGTCCACAACCTCGTGATCCGTAACAGCTGCTGACTCTCTGACATTGCACTTCCATTAAAGGAAGAGCTATCCTGCTACAGAAAAAGTTAATAAATTACTGCTTTTGAAATCAATAGGAACTTTGCTATTGAACTGAGCAAGAGTCAGATACCTCCCTTTCACCATTACTGGTATTCCCTAATGTCCTTTCGTAAGCCTGTTTACCTGTGCATGTTTTCATACCCTTTAAGAATACACAAAACATGGCAAGTTGGTGCTATCAATTCAATTAAACAAAGTACTTAAGCATGGATTTAATGACAGCTAAATACTTTCTTTCAAGCTTTTTTTGTTAGCTTATTTTGCTGCCTTCAGTAACACATAGGAAATACTGTCATGGAACAAAATGTCTAATTAGTGTGCAAGTATACAAATTATTTTAAAATGAAAAGGTTTTGCTACCTTGCTACCAACCCCTAGTTCTACTACAGAAACAGATGGACTTTTTTTTTTTTTTTAAGGCACTGAAAATAACCTGAGAATTAGAGACTTCAGCATTAGGTACATTGGTTCAGAAGAGTTAAAACAGAATTTAAAAATTCACAAAAAAAATGATACAACGAGGACAAAGCAACACGGGTTCTGTAATTTTGTAGTGTGCTGGTTTGTACTACTAGACCATTTTGAGGATGCCAAACAAAACACGGACTAAGGAGAACCAGTGGACATAATTTATGTCGTTCTTTTAAAAGCTTTTAACATCATCCCTTTTATGAGATTAGGAAAAACAGTACACATGGGTAAGTAATGTGTTACCATGGACTGAAGACTAGATATAACCCCTAAGTCCTACCAATAAATACTCATAATTACTAATATTAATCATTAATTTTTGGATGGCCCCCAAAAATTTCATACAAGGATTGTTAATGCTTGTATTCAGTACAGTGAGGTTACAAGACTAGACAGAATGAACCAGTGGATCGCTGCAGATGTTTTGACAATACAAAACATGGCAAAGTCAAAGACTAAAGTAATTATTAAATAGTATTACAGTATCTGGTAATTTTATACGCAGCAGACTGATCATTTCCATTTAGAATACAGACTCCCGCATATACAAAGATTTACTACAATAGAAGAGGAAAAATTAAACGTTCAATAATTGATAACAAAGACAGTATATTTATTAAGTTACTATATAAGGCATTCCCCACCCCACTAGAAATCCAGAAGTTGTTGCGTATTTTCCAAAGTTATGCTATAAATTTTGACTAGGCATGACATCTAAATAACTAGTTACTGAAGGTTACTTTAAAAAACAAAAATCTGAAGAATGTGAATTCCTACTAAGATAGTTTAAAACCTAAACAGTTAAATGTATTAAACTAATGGACGAAGTGCCAAGGCTTTGATTGCTTTTTAATAACTCTACTGTTTCCTTAGCAGATGATGCAGTTATAGTTATGAGGCCAATTTAATCACAGAAAACAACAAATGATGACTTCAGTATAATACTACTGTGGTTAATTTTGTCCCATTTATAAGTTACAGTATAATTTCAACAGTGTAGTCCTCCAGTATTTGTTATATGTAGTGCTTTTGCCACAGAAAGCTAGTGGAAAAACATGATAATTAGGTAAAAGAATTTAGTCTGAAGGTTTCCTTATCACATCATCAACAACAACTGTTGTATGTCCCATTCCAACACATGGAAAGGCCAAAAATTTGCAAAGCAGTCCTCCTCACTTCTTTTGCAACAGCAGATCTATGAAAGTCTTGTTATGATAGTCCCAGCCCTGAAAATTACATTGTCTGAGGCTAGTACTGAAATAGGTCAGTACTGCAGAGACAGATGTCCACAAAAATTTTCATGCAGAACTTGCCAACAGCCAATGCCACATGGCCTAGAAGATCAGATGAAATTTATAAGCACGCTCTGCAGCAGGACAAATTTTGGCCTACTTCCTGTTATTTTTTGGTATTACCGAGACACAGAACTGGAAGAATTTCAGGGAATGGCGGCAAGGGTGACCAAAGGCAAACGTAACAACCATCACTAAGCATGCTAGGAGTCTTCTACATAAAGAGGGGGGAAGGAAGGAAAGGAAGAGGAAAGAAAAACAAAATAATCAACTGAGGGGCACTGCTATAGTAGAGGTCTATAAAATCATGAGAGGCATGGGAAGATTGGGTAGGGAGCAGGAGCATACTGCTCTTTCCCATAAAGGACCTAAGGAGCAGCAACTGAAGCTAACAAATGTCAAAGTGATTAAAGAAGGGAATTGTTTGTATAACACCGTTAAGCTGCAGAACTCCCTTCTGCAAGATACTGTAGCTTCATGAAGTTCCCATTGGTTCAAAGCAAGGTTAGACAACCTAATAAAGGAGAAATCCATTTCAAGTTTACTCAAAGAAATACACTTCCAGTCTCCTTGAGATGTGAATTGTTGGATTTCAGGAAAGTTATTCGTACAAGTACTGCTCTTTACTTGTCCCAAGTTTACATGCTTCCTTAGATTACGTGCTTTTAACTACTGCCAGAGAAGGGATTCTGAGCTACAAACCTTTGATCTAACCCAGTACAGCTATTCTTACAGGGCATATGAAAGCGCAGACATTAGTAAAGTACCGTTGCAGTTATAGTTTCATGAATAACATCAAGCAGAACCACTCACCATACATAAATCACAACCCTCCACAGCATATGCAGTGTAACAGTGAATCACATTACGTATTACTCACTTGCACAACACATGGACTCTCAGCTGGTGTATACAATCTGCCAGTTGTATTATTTTCCTGAGTCTCAGCAACTACCCCACTTACCTTTAAAATCTTGATACAGAGCAACGTAGTCATTCTTATATTGTTATAATCCTTATTCAAACTAATTTGAAGCCAAAAATCAATAGACCTATAGTAGCAAGATTACAAAATTTCCAACAACAAAAAAAAAAATCACAGCCCCTCACTGAAGCAACCTAATGTTGCAGCAATATAAAACCTAAAATGCCACCGGTTTACAGAGTTTATCTGTTGTTGAAAACCTTCTGTGGTGAATCTGATTAAACATAATAATGGATTGAAAATGTTATTTTGAATTTATTTCAAATGTAGAGATTATGCACTGAATACCATTAAAGCCTATTCCTAAAACCTGCTGGGAATTTTTAAAGTCCACAAAGTGCAATTCCTCCATAATCATTAGTTCCAGCACAATCTGACCTCACAGCCCGCCCTTTGGAGATGACAAGAAATGCACAGTATCACTTTTGTGGGAGTCAGGTTCTAATGCAAAGGCATGCATTTTTGAATACTGTATAATTTTAACAGTTTAATATTAAAGAGAGTAAAAAATAAAACTTTTAAGAATATGCTTCCTGACAGCTGCAGATAACTTTGTAAAGCAATTGTGATGGAATTCAAACTTGAACTGAAATACTTCAGTGAAGTTCTGCAGAAAAAAAATATTTCGTATCAGTTTCCTGTCCCCTCCTGGTTTAACTCTTGTTCTCTGACTCTGCTCTCTGACTCAGCTCTCGTGAGACCTCACCTGGAGTACTGTATCCAGCTCTGGAGCCCTCAGCACAAGAAGGACATGGACCCGTTGCAGCGGGTCCAGAGGAGCGCCACAAAGATGATCAAAGGGCTGGAGCACCTCTCCTATGAAGACAGGCTGAGGGAGTTGGGGCTGTTCAGCCTGGAGAAGAGAAGGCTCAGGGGAGACCTTATAGCGGCCTTCCAGTACCTGAAGGGGGCCTACAGGAAAGCTGGGGAGCAGGTAGGTTTAGATTAGACATTAGGAAGAAGTTCTTTACAATGAGGGTGGTGAGGCGCTGGCACAGGTTGCCCAGAGAGGTGGTGGAGGCCCCATCCCTGGAGACATTCAAGGCCAGGCTTGATGAGGCTCTGAGCAACCTGATCTAGTTAAAGATGTCCCTGCTTACTGCAGGGGGGGTGGACTAGATGACATTTAAAGGTCCCTTCCAACACAACACATTCTATGATTCAGCCAAAAACAGAGCTACAGCACGGTACTGACAGATAAACCACATAGCTTATGGTTCCAATGAGACGAACAATAATGTGCTAGAATGAGAATTACTATGCCATATCAGAAGTCAAATAAAAAGCAAAATCAAGTACCCAAAAATATGTATTAACATTCTATTGATAGTTTCAGATATATTACTTACACTGTTAGACTACAAAAGAGATTGTCCCTTGCATAACAGTTAGGATTTTCACCCCGATGTCCCAAATAAATTCTTCATTAAAAAGCCAATAATATATTTCATCAAAATTATCCTTGCAGTTACAGTGGATAAACCACATTAATTATTATTCTAAATTATTATCTAATGCATTTGTTAAAGGCATCTATACTCTACCCCAAAGAAACAACAGAACTTCAGTGTTTAAGTGATATAAACAAAATTCTGCTATAGTCAAAGTATATTTTAAGTGTTTTAAAATCTTCTACATTAAAAAAACAAACTTTATTTACCGAGTATTGCATTTTGTAGTCGTGTTTTAAAATACAGGCTCAAAGTTTATTGTAATACATCAAACAGGTAAAGGCTCTTTTATAATTAAAAATAATGCAAATGCTTTGCCTTTGCTATTATTCCCATTGCCTTATCTTTTTGTTATTCTGCAATACAAAGGTAAAAATACAAAAGCTTGTTTAAGAAACAGATGCAAACATGCAAGTAACTCAAAACGGTCAGTTACCAAGGAAACGAAAGTCAACAGAGTAAAAGGCTCTTTTTTAAAAAGTTTTTTTTTAAAAGCATTTAAAGTACTATTCAACTATAAATATTACCATGGATCAAATATATTGTTACACAGATCAACTCATACTAAGTAAATTTTTTTCCCTTTTCAAACAGATCTGCCTACCACAGTTTTCCTTCAGTGTTTGTCCAGTTCTTCCTTTGATTCTCTACAAATCATTGTCTCCCAGGTTGCCGCCTTTTCTGACACCAAATCAGCTAGAGAGAAATGGAGAAAGCTGAGGAGCTCGTCTTCTGTTCTAAGGCTGGGTCAAACGCATCTGTGTGTTTTGTTATTGCCACAGGAGGGATAAGCAGCTGCATGGACCGCTGGTCTGAACCAGTATGGCCATTTTTACATTCTCTACTGGCTGAAGTGTAATCCACTTGCTTGCACCTAACCTATATTTTAATAATCATTTAACAGGCAAGATATAGGCATTCTTCTATCATGAACTTCTCAAACTCTAAGGTTTTTTTAACATTATTGATCAAATTTTCCAAGTACTTCCTTTACCTTCTTTTCTGTGCTCTTTCACAGTAGTTATCAAAATCATTTCTTCTCTCTCTGCTCTCTGTGGCATTCCATCAGTCCTTGCTTCTTCTCTGCTTCTTTCCCATGTGAGCTGATCAATCAACCCTAAGCATCTAACAACAGATATCTCTATTTCCCAATTCTGTCTTCCTCCAGGCCCAAATCTCATATGGTTTCTTGAAAAATTACTACATATAATGGCATTAATCTTCACCAAGGTTTTAAATAAAAAACAATAATAAAAAAATCATCTTCCAAACATTTGACCCATCATCTGGCTACTATCTTTAAATCTGCATTCCTCCTAGAGTCATACTTGTTTAAAAACCAATAGTTTCCTTAAAATTACATACAAGATTCTGTTGTCCTCTCCAAGTTATTACATGTATTTTCAATATATCAGCCATGCTGGTTGTTTTTCCCCAAGGTCCCATGGCTCAATTGTTCATTTTGCCTATCAGTTCCCTAGTCATTCTACAAATTCCAGTGAGACAACCTTAATTTTGAGAACTATAGTGTTTATGCTTATACTTGTATCAATACATTTCAATAAGCAAAAAAAAAAGGAAGTCCCCATGAATCACTTCAGCATATCTACCCTCTGAATTTTGCAGGAAACAGCTCACTATTTAATCAAAGTGCATGCATTTGGAAAGCAAACTATTACTCTCCAGAAGTACTTTTATGAGCTGGTACCAAAGGTTATCCCAATAGTAATCATCACTAGAATAATTAACATCAGGTTCGTCAAGCAAATTCAATTTCGCTCTTTACAAACATTATGTAAAATAGTTAATAAAGGAAAAAGAGTGTGTGTGATACAGTTTTGCTATTTTGTTTTGGGTTGCTGCATTTGCTTTGTTTAAATCATGCCTAACTACAGCTTGATAAATCTAAACATGAGCACTTAAGTAAATATGCTTCCTTTCAGAAGTGGTATGTAAACACAGACTTATTAATTAAGGACACTATACAAATACTTAAGTTTCTTAGAGAAGGATGAGAGTCTTGTATACATTGTCAAATCAAAGGGAAAGTCTAACTATAGAACTTTTATTAAAGCAAAACACCAGAGAAACACACACCCCCCCAACCCTCTGTAGGGCTTTGAAAACTTACTCAATGCTATTCTTCCCTTAAAGGAGGGGAAACACATTGATTTTTTTCACGTTAATAAATGGAAAGCACTCTTTGTTCTCAAAATAGAAACAGATGCAAAGTGATTGAATTACTGTTACTGGTTAGCTCCCCAAGTGTTACAAATGCTGTTGTAAAAGTTTAAGAGTCCTCTGATTTGCACGAAGAGCAGTAATGGTTTGTGCAGTGCATAATTAAGCCAAATGTATGCTTCCCTCAGGCCAACAAAAAATAAATACCAAATTTCTAAGAGGAGCTACCCCTTGCCTCTTTTTTTTTTTTAAGACAGGAACTTCTACTTTATTTGCTTACTTTGTCAAATAGCATCCTCTACTTGCAAAAAGGTCACCGTTAAAGTTACGGATAAATCAGTAAGAAAAACCTCCTTTTCCACTAGGACTCTGCCTCAAATTATTGACAATTAAGTTTTTAAGATTACAAGCGGAAAGAATAGGAAATTATTAATCAAAGTTCAAAGAGGAATTTGAATTCTGTTGCATTCTTTATGTTCTCTTCCACCTTAGTTTTGAGCAACATCTCATCTGTGATATTCATAAGTAATGAAAAGCACAGGCCTGTACTGAACTCTCTCTATGTACATATGGTAAGCTCCATTTGTTTTCTTCAGCCACAGACCTCAGAACTGGCTTGCATGAGGTGTTTCTCAGTCTCCAATGCTTTTTCTCCCAACAGAGTTATCTCAAAGAATTAGACGACCAATGAAGCTTTTAGAGTATATTAACTTCTGGCACAGAATTTTGAACAAGAAGTCTCCTACACTTAAAACTAAGTAATGGCTAGCAACTCCACAATAATAATACAAACAGTTTTGTTCTGTTTTTATATTCTAGTGATATTTAATTCTGTATTGCAATTACTACGGCTATTGCTTAATTGTCTATAGTCTCTGAAACAAATGATGTATGGAGAATACAAGCTGACTACTTTTGTTTTACACTATTACACACCATTACGTTTCCTCTAAGTCAGAGATCCTAACCAATCGATGAAGAAGAATCAATCAGAACATCTTGATGAACTCCATTAGACTGGTAATTAAGACGAACATACTAAGGCCAATCATTGGGTAACTTAGTCAGGTGGAGGAAACAAATTATTTCCTTTAAATTGCCATAAGCAGTTATGAAAGCTACTTTTATTGAAAGATAAAAGGGGAGAGCAAGGGGAGGAGCACTCAGGTAGAGAAAGAATATCAGAAACAATGTTTTGTTATCCTCAGAAAAGTTTAATACAGAAATATAACATCAGGCATCCAGTTAGCATAAAACATAGCTTTGCTGAAGTCAACAGAACTACAGTATTGATTTGAGTTCAAAAGCTGCTCAATAAATTCTGTCTACACCCAGCATTCCTTAAAGTAAATTCAAATTTGTATTTTCCTGATAGTGTTTTTTCCATCAGCAGAAAACCTCTGAAGTACCTGAAAAATAACATTTAATCATATCGAATTAGGAAAGCCCCGTAACACGCAAAAAGCTTGTTCTGCCATGAATCCAGCATGATGAAAGATATTGAATGGATCACCATATTCAGCATTGAAACAAAGAGTCATTCAACCTGCAATTCATCCCCTAGAAGCTTATTACTGCACCACGTAAACAAATTACGTTTTTTTTTCTTAAGTAAGCTGAAACATTCTGCCTCTCAGCCAATTACACCAGTTTCCCTTCTCAAATACCCTCACTTAGTGAGCTCTTACACTGACTGTTGTGACTGCCAGTCTGTCTTAAACACCACTTGTGCAATATCTGAACAAGAAACTAAGACTGGATACAGAAGACAATGTAGTGCCTTGCAGAGATAGCGTACAAGCTCAGAAAGGAGAAGGGTACAAAGGTAAGCATGACTTCCAAGCCCAAGGGTTGGTAAACATATGCAAAAACACATACAGGAGCCCACACTAAAACCCAAGTATGCCTACTGGAATCCCAAATCTTCTGCTGATTGAACCCACAAGAAAAGGAGGAGTTACAGCAAGCCTGAACCACGAAGACCATGTCAGCAAGGTTATCAGGTAACTTAGTAATTTCTTCTCTTATAAGGAAAAATAAATTCCATTTTCTGGACAATCTTCACACTGAGATAGGCTAAATTACCATAAACATTTAATTTTCATTTTTTGTGTTTAGGTCACAAGACTGCTAGGCTAATTTCCACCTACTGAAGACTAACCATTTCTCTCAAAGTGTTGCCTTGCCCTTTTTTCCTCTCTGTGGACTGGCTTTCAGAACTCATACACATTATATGACCTGACAGTTTCTGTGTTTGTACCTTTTTCTTGTGCAGTGAGTTTTCTGCCATCTTGTGTTGTAACCTTGATTGTAACCTTGTATTGTAAACATAAACTTTCCCAAAGAAATCTAGTCTTTCCACAAAGCTCTACTACAAATATAGTAGTATGAATATAGTAGTGTTCACAGTTAAAAGAAGAGTTGAAAAAACAGGCAGATGCAATGCTACCTATCATCTTACCTATGAATACACTATAGCATATGAACTATTAAAAAAACATAATCTTATCCACAAATGTAATATATAGACTGTATAAATAAAACAAAGTTTTGAAGTACAATAGGCTATCATTGCCATTATACTTCAAAAGGAAATAGGAAGACAAAATGTTTGATGTTGCACTAGTTAGATCTAGAAATAGTAATTGCATTACTGAGTCTTATATATCCATTGCTTTCCACTGTATAAATGACTTCTGCATTATCTGTAATTTTTTATTATCCAAAATCAATATTACTCTACTGAGGTGACTATAGAATGTAAAAATATATACAATTTAAGACTAAATTAAAACTTCAACTCAATTGATACGACCTCATGCCAAAATTTATCACTTACATATCTCACGTGAAAATAAGACACTTAGTAAACAGAAAGGCCAGAACTGTTCTCATGGATTTCTTGTTAGATTTATGCATGTCTCAATAAAATTTCCCATAAAAGAAAGCAGACTCTTTTTACTCTGAAATTTGCTGCAAACATTATTGCAACTTATTCTGAACACTTGCCTAATGTAAGTTCAGTTTTCACATGTGAAAGTATGCCATTCTGCATTAGTCAGCAAGCTTAAAAAGAAGTGTATTTCTAATCTTCTCACAATGGAAACCCACTTTAATTGTATGTCAATAAAATGCTCTACATAGCAATATTATTTACAAGCTAAATAAAAATATTTTTACATTTTATATCATAATATATCTTAAACACATGTAGTTTAACACATTGGATTCCATATAGGTTCTTCAAACTTCTCCAGACTTTACCACTTCCACAAAATCAGATGACAGAGAAATGATCAGATTAAGGCTGCCTCTATTGAAGGCTGCAAATGGTCCACATTCAAGAAACTAAACAAAATCATCATCTAGATCATAAAGAGTTTTCACAAAAATCTGTTAAGAAAAGGACTGACAGACTTGCTCCCGTACAGTCAGGTTAAAGGGAGGCAACATTTAAAATTAAACAAATGCCTACCTACTTGGAATAATTAATTTCATTTCAAATTAAAATATCAGAGAGCACATGCAAATTTAGGAGTCTATTTTACTAAAAGTTTGCAAATTAAAATTAAAAAAAAAATCCTAATATTCATTATCTGTAGTTGAAACAAGAGTTTTCTATTTTTTGTGTCTGTAAAATATTTCAGAAGTTGTACATTTAAAAAGTACTTTATGGAACTGCAAAGGACCTGATATTTTGAAGTGGCTTAAGTGAAACTGCAGCTACAAAGTTTTTTTAAAAGCAAAGGTCACTGAAGACCTAGGTTTCTACTGACTACAGTGTCCCACCTGCTTTTTTCAGGATAAATCATTAATTATCTAATGTGGTGGTGTGCTCTCCCCCTTTCCCCCTCCCCAGCTCCTGCTCAAGCCATAACTGTCAGTGGGAGTTGGGATAGGCTGCACCTGAACATTACGGGATGGATGGCAACAGAGCCAAACACTGCCCGGAATAGGGACCTAGACATCTTGTTGCTATGCAAATATGACTATAGGTCAATTATTTTACTCTATAAATTATTTTACTCTAGAAATAGTGGACAGCCCCAGGCCCATCGGGTTCTCCTGCATGGCAGCAGGCTGCACACCAGGATGTCCCTTTGAGTTAGGACACTGCTCAAGGTTACTCCTTGAGGTTAAGAGATTCCTTGCCACAACAGATTCTCGGTGACTAATACCATGCAAAACTCTGAAACCTTAACTAAGTGATATAAAGGATTGATTGTACATGTATAATCTTTAGACATAAACCGCTGACGAAGTCCGAGACTAGGATTGGATCCAGCCGCCCCTCCACTCATCTCTGAGAAGGAGTTTAGAAAGCAAGGGGGTCCTGTCTGAACCTCGTGACTCAACAGGAGGATGTCCCTGACAGTTTTGTCTGATCCTGTCGTCTATGCCGTAAATAACCAAGCGTACCTTGCCACTGAATCTCATAAAACACTTGTCACATTTACTGTCAAACTTTGTTAAATTGCTCTTTTATATCAATAAATATTTCACTACTTCTCACTTACGAGTGAAGTTAATCACTCCGTCTGCAACACATAAACCATTACTTATAAGAAACTCCTTGGTTTGGTATCTACATATCTACGTACAGACTGAGCCGAAAAATGGTGTTGGTTTACATTTACACCAAGAAAATTCAGAGTTCAAAATTATCACTCTAGCTGTGCTCAAAGTCAGACCCAATACATGTCTAATAGTGACTGTTACTGAGAAACCTGGCACGGTCCGTGGCCAGCAGTGGTCTCTTTGTTCCTTAAAACACTCCGATTTGGGAACAGATGCAGAAATGTGGGAAGCTGACTTTATCATAGGACTGTACGCCCCAAGACATGCAAAATTAGAGAGGAGTAGTAATGACATTATTAAATTAATAACTTTGTTTTGGGAGTAGTTGTTTTACTTTGTTTTAGGTCTGAAACATTTCTTCAGATAATTCTGTAAATAGACAAACCTCTTACTATCTTTTGAGGAAAAATATTAGTTAGTAGAATATTTAACCTTTTAAAAATAATATTAGCAATAGTATCAGAAACAGATCATGCATTTAAATCTTCTGGAAGAGGCTATTGTGAAGTAGTATAGACATATTCACAACATCCTGACAAAATGGCTTAGCTTTGTTTTAGATTTATTGGATGAGAGGTGCTAGTCCAGTCTTCATTCTGTAGGAGCTCTGGCATTTCTGGCAACAAATTAGCTAAAATAGAAGGGACCAAATGTGATAATAGTAAAACAGTAAGAACCAGGTGATATCTTCACAGGACATTAGGAAATATGAGTTTGCAGAATCACATTGGGAACTAATATGTTTGAGATGTTGGGGTTAGTTGTTTTGTTTTCAGTCTGTGTCTTTATCATCAAAAAGGAAATCAATACATTTACTACTGCAGCTCTACCCATGTTAAATAATCCAGCGTAGCACATTTGAGCAAGACAGTCTGCAGTAACCTCATCTAAACTTTCTTAGATCAGTGAAGTCTCCAAGTCTCCAGATTTTACACTATTTTACCCCCAGTTAAAGCTCTCCTTGCTTAATCATACTGGTTTATTAATTTATAGAAGGCCTTGGTAAGTATATCAGAATGAACATATGAAAATAACTGTTGTATCAATGTGTGCCTATGACGAATTTGGAAAGCACCACTGCTGACAGAAAGAAGATTTCCTTACTTTCTTTAGCTTTGTAATTTTGTTGCTGTTTTCCAAAAAGCTGAGAATACTTCAGTAGGTTTTTTTCTATTATTACAACAACATTAAGGGGAAATTCTGATTCTGCATATAGATTAATATTTTGTTTAAAAAAGCCACCACCACCCCCAAAAAAGAGAAAGGGGAACGGGGGATGAGGGTGGGGGAACAAAACAATATTTGAAAACTTACAGAGGGGAAATATTTCCCAAAAGCCTATTGAAAAAGTGGTCAATCAAAACCCAGCTAACCAAATCCTACTGGAAGTCTCAGAGCTGGTGACAATGTAGTTAAAAAAAAAAGGAAGGTACACTGAGTAAATATTTCATGATAGCAAACTTAAGTACTTTACTCTCTTCCTTCAAATGTATTCTAATAAGAATTTTTAAAAATTTTAGAAAACATTGTTACAATACAGAAAGATCAAAATCTGTTTACTCAGCTGTTGAGCATCATATGCTCTTAATAATAGTCAGGACAGGCTTTACTAATTAAACACAAAAGTGAGCTAAAAATCCTTTCTTTCTAAGCCATCTATATTGAAACTATCAAAGCAGGGTACAGAAGTGAATTTTTCATTCGACATTCTTGCACCTAACGTACAATGAAATTACAAGCTTTGTATCACCAACAGAAAAGGAAAGCAAGGAGAAAAATGCCAAATTGAGCTCTAAAAGCTTTCAGAACAAAAGATTTTATTAATTTTATGGATGAGACCGATAACATTCACTTCAAAACATGAGTTGTAAAAATATATCTTAGCTTCTCCTTATCTGGTAGCCAAACAATAGCCCTTTTCACAGGTTCTTTTTCTTTTCATACTTAGTTTATTGTATGTACTCTGTTGCCTTCCAGCTTCTAAGAAATATTAAATATTTGTGACTACACCTGGATAGATGTTGAGTCATATGCTCCTTTTCCTATTCAAATACTACGTTACCTAGCATAAATGCAAAACACTTTACGCTACATTTCCAAGCAACTGTTTTTATCTTTTCTGTGGAATGGGTGTTTTTTCTCACAGTGACTAGTTAATGGAGGACGGGAGCTTCATGATTGATTTAATTTTAACCATAAAAGTAGGAGATTGCTAGATAAGGATCACTAGATGGGAAATCATCCTTTTATAATTTTCACTTTGCCAGCGTCAATCTGGAATTTCACTGTGGATGTATTTTCCCTCTTACTCTCTGATCTCTACCCAGGCCCAGATGTGTAACATTTGTGTTCTCAGCAATCTTTACCTTGTGTATTTGTACAGCAAGTACCACAACAGAGCCTTGACCAGGGCTCCCAGGCACTGCTGTGATAAAAAAATAAGTGAGTATTTGTCCTAGACAGTGTCCAGGAAACGACTGCATGCAGGGTTCAATCAAACAATGAAGTCTATTAGAACAGGATCAGAATCTCATTTATAAGGAACTGGTGTCTAGACCACGGCTAATCTGAATGGAAAGAAAAATACTCACCATCTTACAATCAAGATCTGCTTAAATTCATAGAACGTGAACACACATTTTCAGGTTTACTAGTTTTGAAAATTATTCATCCCTGGCTTGATAACTACTAAGTTTTCTGCTCTTAGCATTTGTTATGAGCTTACTTTTAAAAAAAAAATAAAATAATAAAACCCCACACCTTTCTTAAAGCACATATATAATGTTTAATACTATAAAACAAGTATCATTAATTACTTAATTCATTAACTTTATTATATTTTAAACCACTCTCATTGTATTAATAAAAATGACATAATTTGACAAGTTGCTTGATGTCATCTTTTTCTACTCCTATGTTATACCTGTTTTAAAATATTAAGCATTTTCTGTACTATACAGTTTTTATGTAAGAATGTATTCTCTATTACTTATGCTGCCACTCACATGATACAGGTCAAAGACCTGCATAGCCTCTCAAGCATAACTTCTGAGCTGAATTATGTAGAAGGTATCTTCCATTTATTTACTAAAATGCCACACTTTAATCATAGGTCAATGAAGAATAAAAACTTCTCATTAGAAATTAAATACCTATGAAAAGTATGTCTGCTTTCCGATTGGTATATAATGGGAAAAATCAAAAAAGCGAGCGATTGTTGTAATTACATACTTTCCAGCCCTATGGTAGATCACTCTCTATGAAATGTCAACCAATGCTACAGGGCAAAACCAGCAGAGAACATGAGGAATAGGTAATTTAAAATGAAAATCTGTGCTTCTGGCTTCTCACTCTGAGCATTCTACTACATTAGAAGAGGCCTGGAGAATTATTGCTTTTGCAAAGAAGAGATTTAAAATCCAAACTAGATCAGAAGCATGAATTTGTCTTTGCGACAAGGAAAGAATTTGTTATCCACTTAATATTCACTTGTTTCTCTACATTACTGGTAGCCAGTTTTACAACATTTTATATAAGCTAGAAAAATCTACTGTGAATCTGCTGAGGCACAAAAAGGTATGTCAGAGGACATACAATAAAGTTTAATTTCATAGACGAGTTTTGAGAAGTTATATTTCTGATATATTCTGATCTCCCTTCCCCCGAACTCTAATGCAGCAGCAAGAAATAGGAAAATGAATGTGTAATGAAGATAATATATTCCCATCTAAGAAGCAGGAGGCTTATTATTCTTCCAATACCTCTTCAGTGAGGCATTGGATAAAAACAGAAGGACACAAAATAACAAAGACTTATTACTAACTAATCTATATTTTAATAAAACATGAAGAAATATACAAGTTAAATATTGCATACAAACAGATGCAGAAGAAACTGTACCAAACTTTACTGGACTTGTGTGATCTGATTTATGTTTACAATAAGAAAATGACATTAAATGTTTCAGGGCTATAAACAGTCAAAGTGTTACAGGAAAAACTGCTGAGTGTTTCAAGTAAAATGAATACGAAAAAACTCCAAAAGCTTTTTTTTTTTTAAAAAAAAAAAAAGAAAAGAAATGCCACGTTTTGTCCTACAAGAAAAAACAAAGCACATAAATCATTTTAGATACTTAAACCTGAAGCCTTTTTTTTAGGATGCAGTTGGGACTACATTAATCCCTTCAACTAGGTAGACAATTTGCTCGAAAAACATTACTGGGCAATAATGAAATGAATTGATTGAATAACAGTTCAGAAAATAACACAGCAGGCTCCAAGTTCAATTTGGAGCTGTAAATGGAATTATTAGGATTCATGCTCCCACATCACTCTGCTTACCAAGCCATTGACGGTAGTTTTTGCTCTACTTCCCAGATAAGTGAGGGCTCACATAGCTGAACAAACTCAGTGCTGCTAGGCTATGAAAGGACCCCCCACTTTGGGGGTTTTAAGATATTTTATTTGAACTACAACCTTATTAGACAAAAGACTTACCCTCATTCCCCTCATTCAAGAAAACTGTCACTGTAACAGAGCAGCTTTTACATCTACAAGTGCTTTTAATTGGTCTCAGCTGCATGTGATTAAGTCAGACAGGTAGAGGAGCCAGAGGTCACAGCAGTTATCTACATTGAAAAAACACAGTTCAGCAAAGACACTGAAGGCTCTGTTTCATTTAAGGCTATTTCTCTACTAAAAAAAAAAAAAAAAAAAAAATCACAACCATACAGACCATACATGGCAATGTCTTCACTCAAGTAGGCATTAGGAATTTGGGCAGACTCCCTCTCCTCAGCAGTTGCCTTAGTCTGTATATATAGCCTGTATCTTTTCCAATGTGTAATTCAGTAAGGAAGTTCCTGCTGCACTGTGTGTGATAAATCATTTCTTTAATGACTCATATATAGCAACGTTGTCTTTTATTCCAGCTTCTCCTCACCCTCTTTCCTATCAGTGACGCTATTCGGCATATTGCCACTCAAGCCCTTCCTTCTGAGACGAGAGTTGGATCCAGGATCCAAAACAACAGCCAAGACAGTCCCTCTCCCTCCTGCACCATCTTGGTCCTAATCTTAGGTTCTGTGAGATCGTGAGATGCTCAGGTAAAAGATGAAGGCAGGGGAACTTTTATTTACCTGTTCCTGAGAAAATAAATGAATGTTTTCTTTTCACATTTGTACAAGGAGTTTACAACAATTATTTGCATGTTCATCATGACAAGATTAAAGTTTTGTAAGATTTTCTACTATTGAGAAGCTGATGGCAGTAAACGGGTAAAAGGATAATTCTGTAATTTGTGACTATACCGGTAAGCTTTCTCTTTTCAAGGTTAAAGTTTTATATGCTTATCTAAGGGATCCTTTCATAGCTTATGAGCTAATACCTCAGATCTTCTTAACCTGGGGTATGTAACAAGAACAAGCTGCTGAAAGAACAGTCTTGGTCTAGAGCCTCGACTTGTCACTCCTCTAAGCGTGCTGCAAAACTCATTTTTTACCATTCTCTGTTTGGGTTATGAAAGTAAAATATATTTATGGGCTCTGCTTACTCCATTTATGTTGTAATTATTAATGCATAGATGAGGCAGCTAAAGTCTAGATGAACGCAGATACAGATACAAATAGTGCGGTAACATAGGTATGAAAGTACAATTTTATGGTGTAGACTTCTGAACATCAGTAGGCAAGAGGTTTCATACCCTGTTTTCTAGAAACTCAGCAGCACAATTTTGCAAGCAGTGGAAGAAAGATTCCAGAAGCCAAAAGGCAATAGCCACAGTACAATTTCTGTAAACTAATTAAGCTCTCATTGACTACTTAAACACTGGAACAGTGTTTAGTGTGCCATTATAGTGGATCCGTATCCAGACGGAGAAAGGGCGGGGGGGGGTAGGGGAATCAAAAGCAGAGACTTAGGAACCTGAGAGGTTCTTGAATCTCTGTTAGGAAAAACGAAAATAAAAGGAAAGACTTTTCTGTTTTAATTTTAGTGCCTGGAGCATGTAAATGCACTGTATAGCATTACTTCTTTCAATGTGTAGAACTGTAGTTGGATACAATTGAACAATACATGTATACGAATCAAAATAATTTTATGGGGCTAATCTGATGAAGGACATTAGGATTTTGTATTTTTAATGTAAACTTTTTGCATGTTTCTGATTCATATTATTAGCTCACCAACAACAAATGTACTGCAGAAAGGATAAGATACTCTTATAGAAAATGAAGAAGTTATTGCACCATTCAGCGGGTAGTTCCTATAATAAAAATGGAAAAATTCTTACTGTCATCTACTTAGAAATGCAAAAGATATAAGTTTATCAGTAACTGCAGTATCATATGTATAAATATATCCCTAGCCCATAACATCCTCAGAATATGATCCTTTCCTTTTAACTTTTCTCTAGAGTGCCTAAAGTGTTGGTATTATACAAGATGCATGCATATATTTGTATTTTTGTCATTTCAAAAAGGACTGAAATTCAACATTCTGCCTGGATTGCTCGAGAACTACACCACTTCTGTGTCTTTGAATATCAGATATATCAGAGAAATACCAGTATCTACTTATGTGATTGTTAAAATTTTATTCTTCACAACTGCTTGCAACTTCAGGAATTTTGAACGACACGACCAAGACGTCCAAGCAAAAAGGGTAATAGGACAAAAAAAAGGGAAAGCAAATACTCTCACCAGCAGTAAGCTCCTTCCCAGGTATCTTATGACTTGTCCTAAAAGCTTAAATTAAATAGGAGGTACCTCTAAGGTCAGATAGTTCTTTTGGCTTTCAAAGGTTGTTTTACATCAGGTAAAGATGCAAGCTATGGAAAACCACAAGACATACATATAGATAAAAGCTTATTAGGTTTATTCCTTACATCCTCCTCATTTAATTTTTCAACACAATTTTGTATGAGCTTAAAATTTGCGGATTCCTGTGAATGTCCCAAAGAAATCGCGTAGACCCTAGCCTGGATTTAAAGAAAAAGAGAACACAAAAAAACTAGCATTAATAACACTGAAATAATTTGTTTTCTCATATTTTGCCCAGGTACTGTACGATATTCTGATGTCAAATGGTTTGGCAAACCCTTCCAGAATGACTTATGCAATCCTCTAATCAGTCATGCAGTTACATTAAAAACCCTACATATTTTCATTAGACAGGTGATAACGGAACTGTTGCGAGTGGACTGACAACTGGATATATTTTCCATTTGGTGTCCAGGAAAGACGTCATATTTAAAACAATGTCATTCATGACACCTGCAGTACATTATAACTTTGATGCTTCATTCTTATTTTGATTTTGATGGTGGCTTTAAAGGAAATTCTATTTAGAAAATTGAATGCAACTGCAACATCAGTTTCTACTTTTATCACCTTTCAACTACTTCAGTTCACAAACATTTGTCAGTCTCTGAGCTCTGACAGAATAACGTGCATTTTCTGCTTACACATCATTAACAAATAAAAAAAGTTTCTGCAATGTACTCTTTCACCACAGCAGGCTACATTATATAGCGTATATATATATGCAGTCTATACATATATATACACACACTGCACAACTCACTGTATTCATATTACACAGGAATATGTCCTTCTTCTCAAAAAGCTGCCTTAAAACAGAATTGATAGGAATGAAATCTATTTTAAGATGTATTTTGTAGAAGTGTTAGATATAGTTTAATATATATAACAAGAAAATCTGCTAAGAGAACACCATTTACAAAGTTACCATGCAGAGGGAAAAAAATAATCTCTGTTTGATCTTCTACTCTCAATACATGCAGCAACAAAGATGTGAAGAAAAGGAAAAGGAAGCGTAGGTTGCTTTTTAAGATGCGTGTTTTTCAGCATGCGTCTCACAGCACATAATGAAGTTCTCGGCTTCCTTAAAGGTCGAAGCAATTGTACACTTTACCCTGAGTGACCTCTGCTGGTAAAAATAACTTACAGACACACACACGTTAAACATCCCCACTGAAAGCACATTTTCTGTTAAGTCATGTACATAAATGCACACATACAGAAGCACAGTCACACTCATTTTTCTTTATATCACATAGATGTATACATAAAATTAAGATATTTGTGTGTTCAGACAGTCACTGTACAAGAAGCATTGACTAAATTTGTTGAGGCACTCAATTCCAGTTTCTCCCAGAGTCTTTTAGAGAACTATACAACTAGACTTTGGTTTAGAGGCAGCATATTTGAAATAGCAGCTACTGAATAATTAGTGGTGTATGAAGTATAAGCCTGGTGTTTACTTTTGCATATAGATCTAGGGTAATATTGTGGTACAGAATGTTTTCTTCCATTCATCTTTTGAGAAGACACATCTGAATCTGGAATACAGCCTTGTATATTTTGTGAGGGGGTTTTAGAGTTCATAAACTGATCTAATCAAAACCTTATCTGACCATTATTTTTAGCAAACAGAAGTCAGTCTTTAGACTGACCTCTAGTTTCATATATCCTTAATAGAGTATAACCAAAAATAATTTATTTTGCAGTATATCATGATAACATGAAAGGTTTCCATTCACTGCATATCTCTAATTTAAAATTGTTAGAACCATGAGATCATTATAATCCAGAAAAACAAAAGACAAGTAAATTATACTCATTTGCAGTGTGATGTTTGTATTATAAAAATATTTACATGCTACTACATAAGAAATGGCAAGAAAACACATCAAAGTACTAATTAAGAACAGGTACCTCCAAAGACCCACAGGTTTTCGTATCTATCAGTAAATATTTCTGAGATAACATGAAAAAGACCTTTACAGAAGCAAAAGATGTTTCATGTTTTTGATACTGTAACTGATATCTAAACTCTGAGGTCTTCACAAAAGTGTCACAGTTGATGCAGTTGATACACTCTAAAGAGTTTTGATCAAGACAATTATTACAATTCATGACTGCTGATCACTGCAATATTCTATCTTATTTAACAATGTCCATGGAAAAAAGAGAAACATATTAGGTCTCTGCTTCAGCAAATACTGAAATCTATTTATATGCAAATAAGTTATCCATTATTAGTATGAGAAGAGACATAGGCATAAAGGAAGAAATAAATTATCACTAGAAACCCTTAATGAAATCTATTTCAAAACATAACATTTTACAAGAGCCTTCACTCATGTAATATTTGTTCAAGCCTAGAAGGGAATTGGCAAGTTCTGCACTTAGATGAGAACCGATACCACATTATTTCCCATGCCAATTTGTTATATAAAATGCATTTATCCTTCCTTAGGAACAACTTGATAATTGCAAATCTCCTTTTTCCTTATAAAGTGTATTCTCATGTTACAATGTAACTTCATGCTCATTTTCCTACTGGCAATTTTAAATTATTTCCATTTTTTGTTGAATTACAAACATAAGAATGTGGAAAAAGATCAAGATTGTACATTTTTATTCTAAGAATATGAATCTTCAAAGAATAAGGCTTGATTTCGTGGCTGAAAATCCCAATTTAGATCCAATGCCTGCTTTTTTTTAAAAAAAAAAAACAAAAAAACAAAAAAACAACACAACAACAAAAATCCCCAAACCCTTCCTGCCTATAAGAAAGATGTAAGTCTAAAATGTTTCACTTAAATAAAAAATGTTAGATAACTCAACAGAAACTTACAGTGAATACCACAAAGAAAAGTAGGAAATAATTTAATGATAACTGCCTGCATTTAGAGCCTTGAATAGCTGAAGCCAAGCCCGGGTGTCAAAACTCTAAAGATCAGCTCTTCTTACTTCTCCAAGCCCACGATTACTTTCTTTCCTAGAAGATGAGCTCCTGTAAACTACAGTTAAGGGGAGATAGGCACAGGAAATTTGACACTGTACTGTGATATCTTAAATTTAAAACACCTTTTTTTATTCCAAATTTTCAGCCAACTACCCCAAAACCCATTCTCTGAATACACATTTTTAAATAAATCCCATTTCTGTGGAATCCTACTGAGTACCTTGGGAACCTCATTCAACAGAACCAGAAAATTCTGGCCACCCCCACCCCCCGCCCCATACTTCTAGCCCCAGTCCCAAGACAAAAATACCTCAGTGTGGTGTAACCAAAAGAGAGGCTTGCTGCATCTACAAGGTAAAAATAAGCTAAGCAGGATGTTATTAATCTTTGCTTTGACTTGAATCCCAACACAAGCACGCTAAAATAACAACTAGTGACAGTATGTAAGTATTCTGTAGCATTTCTAATACCAATAACAAAATATGAGCACTTTCTAATATAGCTGAACAATTTTACATAAACAACATACAAGTACACACGCTCAGATGGAGACTTGTGGTGACAGGGAACAGGAAAACATATGCAAGCAGTAAAACCTTCAAGGAAGGATGCATAACAGGCAGGGAATGTGTGTGATGCAGCCAGAACAAGTCCCAGTCCCAAAAATAAGATGAGAAAAACTGCCTGGAGCAGATAAAATCCACTCCCTTTTCTTTTGAAGAGGAGGTGAGAAGCATAAAACAGCAATGATGAGTGCTGAAAAACAGGGAAGAAAGAGGTCACCCTTCAGCTTCAGCTCCCCTTATCAAAGAGCGCTAGAGCCCGGCCCCTCAGTGACTGAGACCAGCGCAGACCACCGTCACCGGCGCTAATGACACAGCACCCGCTCTGTGGGGCTGTATGTGCACAGCTAATGTGGGATATGATCGTTAAGGACCATCTGTTTGAATACTTAGTGATAATGATTGATAATGAGCCAGAGCTAACCATTAGCACAAAGTGTATCGCTAATGAACGTCAGTCAAGCAAAAGGGTGCTCTGAAGTTTGCAACCAGCCTGATCCATCCATCTTCCAAACATGCCCACCCCAGCGACCTCTCACTCCCTAATTTATATATAGATATACACTTGTTCAGTTACAACAGTGTACAACAGTACACCATCCCCCAATATGGGGAATGACATCTACAAAATGAAATTACTGAAATTTACTAGTCACGCTGCAACTAGAAGATCTGAATGTTAGTTATTTCTCTGAAACTATAAAAAGATCTTTTTAATGCAAGCAACACAAACAATCTTCAGTTTCATCATCTTATTTAAGCATATATTTTCTTTATCTTAATCCTTCACTTCCTAAATAAAATTGAATGTTTAGCAGATTTATTATACTGTCATTGACCTTTTTCTGGATCTTGCTGAATTAGTAATTCCAGACATAATCTGATCCTGAATTACAGACTAGCTCTAGCAAACAACAGCCAACTCAGTAGCTACTGTATGTTAAGAAGGACTTTAAGAATGTGACTTCACTGTCCATTCTTATAACTTATGAATTCATAGTGACACCTCAAAAATGGAGCATTTGCCAATAATGCTTTCAGTCAAATTTTGAACTATCTCTACCTCTGCTTCCAGTATCAGTGGTACAAAAAGAGTGTAAAGAACAAAAGAACAAGAAAATGTCCTTAATGGGTATAATAAATCAAAATTACATCGGTAAGAAGTAATTACAGCATATTTAACTTCATAGCACTCATACCACTCAAGTAAATCTCTAAAATTATGCGTTAATTTCCATTCAAGTGATATTAAAAAAAAAACCCTGAAGGTTTCCCCCAATGCACCTCTTCTTTGACCTTTTCATTGATCAAATTATCCCATATTCCTTCAAAACCTTTTGACTATAGTGACACTATTAGAAAGGCCACAGCTATTTAACTTGCTGCTGTTGAAATCTGCCAACAATAGCATTCATAACATTACTAAAAGGATGTATTTTTCAAAGACTGTGGTCTTTTTATGCCTGGAACTACTGTCATACCTCCCAGTTGCTTAGAACCTACAAGCTGCTCAATACCAATCAGTTTTTCAACACTACTGTTAAGCTATGGATATAAGACGAAAGGAGAGGGGAGCAGTTCTGAGTATTTCAGTCCTTCTAGACAGGGGGGGATGACTCGTACCTGAGACTCACATTGGTATATGTCAGGACTACTGCTTTATATCTAAGCATGTAATATAAATTGGCATGTTAAAGAAATGTCTATTTCAATTTTTCTCAAAATAGAAGAACTTCCTGAATGACCCAGAACTACTGATGTTAATAGAATTGCATTCATTAAGGTTCTCAATGGACTATCTAAGCAAAAAGATATACTTCATAAACTCTGTTTCTTAGATCAAATGATGATCTGGAACTAAAAATATGTGATAAACGTATACCAACATACCTGTGGATGAGTATTATTTTATTAGACTTTTATGAAGTCAGAATTGTATACAAGTATGATAGAGTATTTAAATACTCTGTTTCAAAAAAGAAGGTATCTAAAGTATAGATACATCCTGGATTCAATAAACCTCCTACCACCAATTTTATGCTCACTTCAACTAAAGCAGGTTATAAATTGATACTGATATCACAGGACACATGATTTAACTGATTATTTAATCGACTAGCAGTCAACTTAAAGATAATTTTGTCACTGTGCTTGCAATGAACGGCTTAAATGTATGGAACTATTGGTTAATTAATATTCCCAACCATACCACTTGAATCCTTAAAGACAAGAATCAGGAAAGTATAGCCTTTTTTGTTGGTTTTATTATTAGCATTTCTAGATAAAGATATCTTACTAGACTAACTAGTATCATTTTTCTTTATTAGCTCCAATTTTATTCCTTAGTCTAACAAACGATGTTACCAAAAAGCCTTTCCTTGCCTACAACTTGCACCAACAATTACAACCGGGCCAGTAAAATATGAAATATTGAAATTTGCCTTTTGAGTTGGAAATAACATGAAGCAAAAACACACAATGCTAAATTGTTGATACTGTATTCATAAGCTTATGAAAGGAACACTCTATCATCCCCAGACTACAGTTTCTGTAGCCCTCTGCTAATCTGGTCTAACTTCACACACTTTGCAAATATCAAAAAAAAAAAAAAAAACAAAAAAAACCAGTAAAAACCCTGAAATCATTTCCTTCATCTAACTAATTCTAGAAGAGATCAAGCGGAAGGAGAAAACTGTAGACATTCCAACAAATTCACAGAGAGTAACCCCAATGTTTGTGGAAACGCTACAATTTAGCCGACATCAGAATTAGTCCGTATCTATCATTTAGCACCAGAAAACAATGGCAATGACAATAACTATCTCAACAGCAAGACGACTGCATGAGAACCATCACTGATTTATAGGTATCACTATTCAGCCCATGGATGGGGGTAACATTCAACTTTCCAATTATCAGCTTAACCAAATTACAACTATACAAGAACACTCTGCAAATGCCTATGGGTCCAAGAAGCATCTACACAACATATCAATGTCTGGGGAATTAGATAAGGCCTCACCTCGAGCACTGTGTTCAGTTCTGGGCCGCTCTGTACAAGAGGGACATTGAAGTGCTGGAGCGGGTCCAGAGGAGAGTACCAGGCTGGTGAGGGGTCTGGAGACCAGGTCATGTGAGGAGAGGCTGAGGGAGCTGGGCACTTTTAGCTTGGAGAAGAGGAGGCTGAGGGGAGATCTCAGTGCCGTCTACAACTACCTGAAAGGATGTTGTAGAGTGGTGGGTGTTGGCCTCTTCTCCCAGGTGACTAAGGACAGGACCAGAGGAAATGGTCTGAAGTTGTGGCAGGGGAGGTTTAGATTAGATATTAGGAAGAATTACTTTACTGAAAGAGTGGTCAGGCACTGGAACGGCCTGCCCAGGGAGGTGGTTGAGTCACCATCCCTAGACATCCCTAGAGGTGTTTAAGAAATGTCTAGATGTGTCGCTTCAGGGCATGCTCTAGTGACAGAGTTTGTAGGTTGTTTTGTTGGACTCAATGATCTCAAAGGTCCTTTCCAACCATGAAGATTCTATGATTCTATAACTTTTTTTAATTTAATAACTTTAAAAAAAATCATTCCATCATCAATTAAGCTACATTTAACAGAACTTCCCATCATGACAACTCCCCATAAAAGATCACCACAACAAAAAATTGAAATGCCATACACAATGCAATCATATATGGCATCTTTACATAAGGAAATCAACAGTGATGTGCTCAATAAAATACACAAGCACTCATCTTTTCTCCCACTCTCACTCAAAAGAAGTCTATCCAGGTTTTAACATCCAAAATCCAGCAGTTAAACTTGCAGGCAGAGCACGAGCTATAGTAATTTAACCATTACATTAACAAGGCTAAAAAGCTGCTCTCTGATAGTTCCTGGTATGAACTGCAGAGAAGAACTACATAATTATTTAAATTCATAATCATGGTTAAATCACTTCTCCATAAACTCCAAGGGGAAAAAAAAAAAAAAAAACAACAAAAACACCAAACAAATCATATTTCTTCTCCTTCTCCCACCACAGGGTTATTACACACACTATCCAGACCAAGAAGGATGAGAATCCTGGCAGGTCCACTACTGTATCATTATGGGAACGCCTTTAAGAAATTATTTGATCATCAAAACCATCCTTAAAACATTCTCTCATAATCCAAAGAGCAAGTTTTCTCCAAGATAGATCTGATTTCTCCTGAAAAATTATGCAACATAATCCGTCTTTCCACCCTTCAGGGCAGCAAGAATGCCACCACCAGTCTGTGTGCCAGCCTTCCAGCCTGTGATGGCATCATGACCTACCAGGAGTACTCATAAGAGCAAGACAAAATGTTCACAGATCTCTGTGTCCAGAGATACACATTTCTGCTAAACCCACAACAATCTTGTCAAAAATAACCTTTAATAACCAACAAGTAATACACGGATAAGATCCTAAAATATTCTGCTTTTCTCATGGGACATGCTGAAGAAGAGATTTAAAATAACTGCATCACTAAGCCTTTGTTAAACCTCAGACACGTATGTTTCCATCATTTGCACATGAAGTCTGTATTTTATAACCGATTTCGACCACAAACTAAGTATTATTCCATCAGGCTAAATCTGGAGTATGCCTATATCAACTTATATTGCCTAGGCACTGGGATAACCATCCAAAGTGTCAACTTCAAAATTGTCATATGCAGAAAACCCACAAACACAACTTGTTCCATTGAACCAGTCATCATCCAAAGTCAGTCTCAAACAATCTTCAATAGACAGCTAGGTGCTCTCATATCACCATGTTCGCTCTGGAAAGAACACATATAAGACCCACCAAAATGAACCTTTATTCAAGAACAATACTACTCTAAGAAATACATTAATTTTTTTTAAAAAAAAACAACAACTATGAATTAAAATTAAATCATTTTCTTTAATACAAAACCAAAGTACAAATCATGTAATCCAAGCTGTTACATACTACGCTACCAAGACATTTATACAACAAATCATTAAACCGTTATGATCTACACTGGCAGAAAGAAACCCTATCAGAATGGTGTCTCCTAGCCTTCAGATGCTCCCAGCCTTAACTAAAGTCATCATTAGATGCAAATTTCCCAGTCTAGAAAGCACCAAAATAATCTAACTACGATTGAGCAGGAAATATAAATCTGCTAATATGCTTTCAAAAAGTCATGATAAATACTCGCCAAAACAGAATAACCAAACACCCAAGATTTTAGTCTTCCATCTCCTGAATGTAGTAGACTTAATCCAGTGCTAACCCATAGCTAAGCAAACAAACAAAATAAATCCACAAATTAGAATGAACTAACTCAGTAGAAACTACTGCTGAGATAGTAAGAACTACTACTGAGAGAGAACTATCCTACTACTCAGATAATCAATAGAACTTAAAAATATCAAGCAACACATTTTTATAGAGTAATTACTACTTTGATATCTATCTTTCTCTCTAAAATCCTCTAAAATATTAGAATTCCTTCCAAAAATTTAGCTAGAAACAAAAAGCTATAACTCTATTGGATACCAAACACCATAGACTCTACAGAGGGATATGACATAACTAAACCTTCCTCTTCTCCATTAACTTCATACAATCTATCTTCTTTTTCCCTAGTAAATAACCCTTATATCCCTTCTTTCTGTGTCTTTCTCACATGAAAATTGTCTCCCCTCCACAGGTGACAGCTACCTTTCCTTTGAGGTGATCTGATGCATAGCCAATTACATCCAACACAGTTGTTTGCACATTGTATTTTGCTTTGAAATTTGGTGCTTCTCTCAGACCAGAGGAAGGGCCTGTGTCCCACAGTCATTCTTTTGCACTTGCAAGTACCTGTCAGAACCACAGAACACCCATCAATTTAAAATACAGTTTATTCCATATCTGATTTAAGACTTGAATCCTCAGAGAAGGTGGGGAAAAAAAAAAAAAAAAAAAAGAAAGACTAAAAAGGAAGATAAGGGGAAAGGAAGGAAAAGCAAATCCAGGGACAACTGAGAGAGACTGGAAGAGATTTGCTGGAAGTAATGCTGCAGCTCTCTGTCCTTTAGTACAGATTAGAAACCACCATCGGGAACAGTCCGAACATGGTAGCAAACAGAAAAGTGACTACAACTACTTGTATAATTTGTAATCAGAGATTAGGAAGAAACACAAATGTCCCTTCAGCAAATTCTGCTTATCCCCCAGCCAACTATTCCTAAGCAATATGACAAGATCAAAAGTAAGCTTTACCTGTGTTATTCTCAGTAAAGAGTTCAACACCCAGTAGTTTTGCACTGTGTAGTTCTCATTTGCAAGCTCATTTTGTACCTGTCAATGAGAACTCAGTTTATTATACCCGGTGAAAGAAAATGGACATAATTTTTCTTAGGATAGTGAAAAACACTTGGTATGGCAAAGAGACGATCACTGTCACCTTCAGTTTTAAAATTTGTGATAAAACTTTTTCCTTTTGGTTAATGGACCAAGCTGATTGGTAGGTTTACAAAATCTTCCCTTATATAAACTCCTTGAGTAAATTCCTGACATACTCAGTGTTTATCAAATCTGGCAAAAATCTGAGGAAATTTGAGAAAATCTGACACAGATTTTCTCAAATCTGAGCCCAGATTAGAAGCACTATCTTCAAACTTGAAGACACTTTTCAAGTTGTTGTTTTTGGGTTTTTTTTTACTTATTTGTTTCTGTGAGGGCTGTTTTATTTTCAAGCTCTAAAATATTTTTCAAAGTTGAAATGGAGATAAAAATACAACTTCACCTCAGGGCAAAATATCTAGTCACACTTGTATGATTTTAGTTGGACTGCTACATGAAAACAGAAGAAAATTTAAAACTGTGAAAGACAACTCTGCTTTATATGAAAGAAAATTAACAGCTAAAATTTCACTTTGGTGTATGATGAGTGGATAATTGATGCTCTGGGGATCTCTACTATCTATGAAAACACACATCCTAATAGAAAGAAAATGAAACACTACACCTTTTTAAATAGTCCCAAAATATTAGCAACCCTCATAAAACTAAAAACCTGGGAAGAAAAACAAGATTCACAGTGTGCCCAGAAAGGTAAAAATTATATTTTATGTGAACAACCCATACTTGAGAAAACCTACATGCCAAAGTGTCCTTGAGTGCATTTAGTTGGATTATCTGCAGTATAACATAAACCAGTTCAAATGTGAACAAAAAAAAAAAAAATTCCTATGCGATTATCACGTAGAACTAGTACTACTGAATACATTCTTTTTAAATTATCAAATAAAATTATAGAATCATTTTACACATAATTCAAGATCATCAGCAGTCACTACATCACACACAGCACTGACACATGTACTGAGAGAGCTGCATTACTTTTTTCAAGTCACATAGAAACAATAATGCCTTTGATATCAGTTTCATTGGCAGTTCTTGTCATTGTTTTTGTCAAAAGCATAGGCATTTAATCAGTTTCACAAATTACTTGTGATTTCACAAATTACTCTCTAAAAGAAGATTTAAGGTTTTTTTTAAATATCAATTGACATTTTGCAGATTAAGATTTTACAAATACATACAATGACTTGTTGTGGTTTGGGCCAGACTGGCCACTGAAACAAATAACAGATGTCCCCCACCTCTCTCTCCAAGCAGAAGAGGGAGAGAGAGAGAGAGACAGACTGATGAGTTTAGGAAAAAGCTAAACTACTTTAATGAAAATATTAATAAATTAATATAAAAAGGAAAATAATGAAATATATACAAACCCAGGCGATGACTGTGTCACCGACAGACATAGGGAAAGTCCCAGGCTGGACTCAGTGATGGACAGGAGTTGGATTCCAGATCTGGATTCAGAAATGCACAGATCAGAATCAAAGGGAGATGAACAGAGTGAGTCCTCCTTGGACACCAGCCATCGAAAAAAGAGAGCGGGCCCTTTGATCCCTCAGGTTTATACTGAGCATGATGCAGATGGGATGGGATACCCTGTTGGTCAGTTTTGGGTCACCTGTCCTGTCCACTCCTCCCCACAGGTGTGACCCCTCCACACTTCTCCACTTCCAACCCTCCAACAGGGCAAATCACGAAGTTATTGGTTGTTATAGCAGTAAGTGTAAGTAAGAGCCTCTCTGCCTACCATTCCTTGGCATAAATTACAAATAATCAGGTCTTATCACTCTGAGAACAAAGTGCCTCCATAATACGCTGTTAATTTCAGAGTTCAGTTAGTTAGAAGAGGCCTATTTAAAAAGTAAAATTACTGAACAGAAAATTGGTTCTGTTTTACCTCAAACCAGGACATTTACCCATTTAGCACCAACCCAGGTCACTTCTACTGGGTTTTTTTCATTCCACAGCTTCATCTAAATAACTACTACTAACAAGGCTCAGCTGATTTGCTTTCACCTTTCAGGCAAAGCTGTTTAACAGTCTCCTTTAACAAGCACGCCTCCTCCTGCAAGTTGCTGGCGAAATCTGCTATCATTCAGGAACACAGCTGACCCATTACAACTATCTGAGACATGGAGGTCTAGAAGTACATAAGAGGTAAGCTTGCAGGTAAAGAGGAAGGACATTGCTGCGACAGTAGTAGCAATAAACTAGTCCAATCAACTTAAAAATATTAAAACAATAATTCTTCAAATAAGTAGGATTATTTTGTGTATGTGCAAAAACATTCCTCAATTTATATAGTAAATACAGACAGTTAAACATTTATAATTCATAATGTAACACTATTTAAAGCACTGTGATAGAGTTTTTACTACAGCACAATTGTTAGCATGTATGCTGATTTAAGAACAGTACTTCAGAAAAGTAGTAAAGGTTACCTTACTAAAGAATGGAACCATAATATTCCCTCTACTCAAAAAAATATTACAGAAAAAAAAAGTTACATTTTTTGTAGCTGCATATGCAGTTGTAGATATCTGAATTTTGCATGTAACTTCCCAAGAAGCTTTCATGAATCGGTGAGACACAGCTCTCCAGGCCTTCAAGACCAAATTTCTCATCTCTATATACTACACAGAAATTTGGACACAACTGTCTCATTGTCATTTGATCCAGCCATTCCTTTGGCCTGGCTTCAACAGGTCAGATCTTCAACAGTTTATCGTTAAGCACATCAGTTTTTCTTTTTAGCGTTAATTTGATATCTGAATCCGCTTTTAAGACAAATTATGTCATTCCAGTTTAGCAGCTCTTTTTAAGCATTTTCTTTAATTTTCCTTATTAAATAACTCGACTCATGACAAAATAATTTTCAATGGTCACTGTCTTTTCTTCCTTCTTTCTTGTTTTTTTTTATACTTTAATAGAATAAGGGTATTTTTCTCTTAAGTCCCTGAGAGGCAGCAGATTTAGAAAACAATAATAAAACAATAATAAAACTCTAGCAGTGTATTGTCTTCCTCCAGTTTCCAAGGACCAAATGACAATGAATCACTTCTAGCAACATTTGGGGAAAAAAAACAAAACAAAACTTAATTTTGAACTTTCAGAGTCAGGAAAATGAATATTGTGTTAACATCCTCAAATCCGATGCATATACAATTAGGAGAATTATGTACATTAATCCTAAATTCATGCAAAAAAGATACTCCTGCCCGATAACTGGCAAACTAAAGTCCAATCCATTATCCCTCAGATAGCACTTCTTTTTTCTGTTGAAAGCAACAGACTTCAAGGATTTCTCATAAGACACACATTTGTACATGTTAAAGTGCTATGCAATAATATATAAAGTAAAAAACCATACAGCTATATTGCAGTTGTGCGTGACATAATCACCCATGTGTTAACTCCAACCCTGGTTTGCAAGTCTTCCATCCCTAAATTATTCCATAATGCCCAAACAAGTTTTGTTTAAGGCTGACACACCAAGAACAGATATAAAGCAATTTTTTGAAGTACAGTAATTTAGTAGGTTAGTCATAACCCAAAAGGCATAAGTTCAGTTTTGTGTGCTTTGATAACATAAAATCCCTACCACAATTTCCATTAATCCTCTGTTTTACCATGCACCCTACCAGATCTATCCAAGACCATTTTGGAACAGGAGATAAATGGAGCACAGGATTGCCCTATCTTGACAAGATTCCTCTGATCTTCACTTGCCTCATCTGTAAAATGTGGTATTTACCTACCACGCAGAGGAATAGGTTTAGACCTTGCTAAACAAGGGATATGAAATACAGAAGAGCTACTGTGAGAAACCAATGGAAACTACAGGGAAAGAATGCAAAGCCTCAACCTCTAGGCTGTCCCTAAACTAAATATTGCATTCTAATTAGGACAAATAATGACCATTGTTTCAAAAGGAAAGTTTAATTTTAGAGTTTAATTCCTCTTTTTTCCCTCTATTCTATTAATTCTTCCTTAGATGTTTATGCTACTCAAGGCCCTGTCTATTCATCTCTAATCCACTTCGATCAGATTGTGGAATGCGGCAGATCTACGAGCAGAGGCCTGTGTACGGCCAAAGACACAGCGAGCAGAGCACACAGCAACAGGAACGCAGATGTCAATACGGATGGAATGAAGAGGAACTGGTCCAATATAAACATGGAACAGAAAACAGCTTCATGATATAAACATGGAACAAGAAAACAGCTTTGTGTGCTTATCTTAGTGGGAACTGAATAAGGTGTCTGGGTTAGTGATCTGAAATGTGTGTTTACTTGCCTAGCAGGTGCATGGAAAGTTTTAGAGCTTGGGTATAAGAGCCGATGCTTGAGAAGCAATAAACGATTTCGTGCTTATCACAGCCGGAGTCCATGCCCTCATACACCACAAGTGGCGCTCGAACAGGGTTTAAAAGAACAAGGATTAAAAGGAACAGAGATATGAAGTACTAATTATCCGGTGGTGTACCTGCAGCTGGACGGAGAAATTCATACTGAGAGCTCTCTAGCAATTACTTTCATCACCGTTCGCTGGACGAAAAAGGTGAGCAGCCGCGGTAGATATTAAAAATAGGACAAACAGCTACTCGAGAACAGAAAATGCAACTTGAACTTCTGCAGCGCATTTTAACAGAACAGGGCTTTAAAGTGGCCCGTCGAATTAGTAACTTTGCTTATATGGATACATGATAATTGCTCACAGTCCCTGAAGGGGGGTCCTATGATTTAGCTCACTGGCAAAAAGTGGGGGAGGAACTGCAAACGTGGGAGACGCTGCTCTTGCCCTTGCCAGAAGGAAAAATAATTACTTGGCGAACTGTATACACTGCCATACGAACACTGCATCCCGCAGAGCAAGCCCTGCAAGGGGTTACTGGAGGGGCACCACAAGCGCCCCCAGAGGAACCTCAGTCTGTTGACGTAATACCCCCAGTTGCGGACCCTGAGCCTGAATCTGCTGAAATTCTCAATCCTGGAGAACATTACCAAAAGCAGAATTCAGGAGGCAAAAAGCCAGAAGATCCCTTTGATCCTGGTCCAATAAATCCAGAGACTGAACCTGATTTATATCCACCTTTAACCCCAATTAAAGCTATGCCTGCATCTGATCCAACTGCGGAGGAGATTTTACAGCAAGACTGACGGAAGTCGTTATCGCGCTTCTCCGTTCTTAACCCTCCTCCATTTGCGCCAGGTACCGCGTCTGTTCCTTCTTATCAACCGCTTATATGTACGCAGCCAGAATTGGGGTATTGCGGTATATTGTCAGAATGTTGGCGGGAGGCTTTGCGCAGGGGAGATGTTCAGATGTTACAAGCGATCCCTGTAATTGATAGACTTAACCAACCTCCTCAATATCAGCACTTACCTTTTGACTTAGTTAAAGAGTTAAGAAATTCTGCCAGAGATTACGGATTGCAATCTTCCTCTACAATGAATCTTATTCATGCCGTAGCTGACTCGTATACAATGACAGTGTATGATTGGCGTTCTCTTTTGCGGTTAATCTTGACTGCAGCACAATTTGCGGTCTGGGACACCGAGTATCGTGATGCTGCCGCTGCTCAAATTATGGACAATCTTACTCAAGGGATTAATATAGGTCTGAACGAGTTGCTGGGACAAGGGCCATGCGCCACTGCGCAGGCACAAGCCCAGTTAGACGGAGGAATTTTTAATCAGGCCATAACGCTGGCTATTAGAGCCTTGAGGCGAGTTCCCGATACAGGAAGAGAAACGTCACTTGCGGCTGTGCGCCAGGGGGCGCGAGAACCTTACGTTCCCTTCTTCGACAGTTTGCAGACTGCTACCCAAACGCAAATAGATTCTGAGGAGGCCCAGCAATTGTTGTTGTTTCAATTAGCAATTGAAAATGCTAATGCGAATTGCAAGCGCGCTTTAGAGCCGTTGCGAAATAAGGCCAAGACTCTATCAGAGGTAGTAAGAGCCTGTCAAAACGTGGGCTCTGAGCAACATAAAGCAGAAATGTTAGCCACTGCTTTAGCTCAACAGATGGTGGTAGCCTGTGAAGCTGTTAATGCTTCCTTTGTGATAAGGAAGGACATATTAAACAAAATTGTTCCCAATGCACTGACCATCCAATTTCAAGAAGGCTTGCTACCCCAACACAACCATACCCTTGGTGTCAGAGATGGTATCATTGGAGTAGCCAATGTCATTCAAAATATGATAAACTCAGTAATCCTACTGGGACCCTCCCAGGAAAAAGGAGGAGGGGGGCGAGGCCCAGCGCCCCAAAAACAATGAATCCGGCCTTTGCAGGGCAAGTAGCAACCCCCCAGACATCGGAGACAAGTTGTGTGTCACCAGCCTACAACCCGCCACAGCAGGAAGTGCAGGGTTGGACCTGGCCACTTCTGAACCAACCACAATAACAGATACTAGTGTACACCTTTTGCCTACGGGGGTCTGTGGGCTGTTGCCAAGAAACAGTGCAGCTCTCTTAATTGTCTGTTCTTCTACAACTTGCACAGGATTGTTTGTACTGCCTGGTGTTGTAGACTCAGATTATAAAGGGGAAATAAAAATCATGTCCTGGACTCCAAAACCTCCTTGCATTATACCTCAAGGGGAAAAAATCACTCAATTGATACCATTTCCTGTTTTAACAACATTCAGTAATGGGACACCTCAAAATGGAGGTTTTGGTAGTACAGGCATGCCTCAGATTCTGTGGACACAAAAGGTATCAAGCGGCCAGACTATGCTTTCTTGCAGAATTAATGGAAAATTATTCTCCGGTCTAGTGGACACGGGTGCTGATGTGACTATTGTACAACAATCTCAGTGGCCTGTGGAGCGGCCCTTGATGAGATCTACCACAGCAGTAGCAGGTGTAGGAGGAATGCAGGTGCCATGGCAGACTGCTCAGTCCTTATTGATAGAAGGGCCAGATGGCAAACAAGGGATACTACAACCTTTTGTCATGCCGGTTCCCTGTACATTAAGGGGAAGAGATTTGTTGCAACAATGGAATATGACTCTTACTACAAATTTATCCTAAGGGTCACTGACAAACGGCCTCGCCTAAAATTGACTTGGAAAACAGACAAGCCTGTTTGGGTTGATCAGTGGCCCTTGAAAGGGGAGAGGCTGCAAAAGGCCAGAGAACTGGTTGCTGAACAATTAGAATTAGGACATATACTTCCTTCTACCAGCCCCTGGAACACTCCTATCTTTATCATCCTAAAAATATCTGGAAAGTGGAGGTTGTTACAAGACCTAGGAGCTATTAATGCTGTAATGGAACAAATGGGTGTGTTGCAACCAGGAACGCCTACGCCATTCATGATACCTGCACATAGACCTGAAGACACATATACAGCCTCAACATTTACGCATTGCTCATTCAGTTATCACCTTAAACGACCTTCAAAAGTTATTGGGAATAATTAATTGCGTTCGTCCTTTGCTAGGAATTACCACCGAAGAGTTGTCTCCATTGTTTAATATATTGAAAGGAGATCCAGATTTAGCTTCTCCACATTCATTAACCTCAACAGCTCAGAAGGCATTACAGCAAGTTGCAGATAAGATACAGTCTACTACCACTGCAAGATGGATTGACCACCTTCCTATCAGACTGTTTGTGATATATCAAGAATTTCAACCTTACGCCCTGATAGGACAGCGGGATGATGCACTTGCAAAGAGCCTGACTGCATTAGAGTGGGTATTTTTGCCACATACCTTTTCAAAAACAGTAACTATGATGATTGAAATGTTAGCACAATTGATTTCGCAGGGTGGTTTGTGCTGTCAGCAGCTTTCTGGAATGGATCCAAGGCACATTCACATCCCCGTCAAAAGGGACGACTTTGACCTTTGGTTATCACAAAGCCTTAACCTACAAATAGCCTTAGTAGATTATATCAGGCAAATAAATTATTCTTTGCTCCGGCACAGACTGTTACAGTCACATCCACAAATTCCTTTACAACCGCGCATCCTACTAGCGCCAAAGCCTCTTGCTCGCGCCCATACGGTGTTTGTAGATGGCTCAGGGAAAACAGGAAAAGCAGTTGTAGCCTGGAAGACCTCTGAAGGACAATGGGATTCGGTTGTAACTCCAGTTGAAGGATCTACACAAATTGTGGAATTCGCTGCTACTGTAAGGGCTTTTGACAGGAACTGTTAAATATAGTGACAGATTCTCAATACGTTACTGGCATTGTTCAAAGACTTGAAGGAGCATTTCTAAAACAAGTAGAGAACCAATTGTTATTTAAGCTATTACTGCAATTAATGTTGCTTTTGCGAAAAAGACAGTTTCCTTATCTTACTGTCCGCATAGGCTCCCATAGCTGTTTACCTCATCCTTTAACTGAGGGAAACACAGTTGCAGATTACCACACTCTGGTGGTAACAACTCCGAACATTATGCAGCAAACTAAAATGTCGCATGATTTTTTTCATCGAAATGCGAAGGCATTGGGGAAGCAATTTTCTTTAACAGAACAACAAACACATGATATTGTGCGAACTTCTCCCGATTGTCAGCAGCTGGCTCCTCTGCCATCATTTGCAGGGGTTAACTCGTGAGGGCTTACACCTGATGAACTTTGGCAATCCAATGTTACACACATTATGTAATTTGGACATTTGCACTATGTACATGTTTCAGTTGATTTGTTTTCTCACTTTGTTGTAGCTACTGCTCATACAGGAGAGAAGGCTCGTGATGTTATTCAACATTGGTTGCAATGCATTGCAGTCATGGGAGTACCGAAAACTATAAAAACTGATAACGGAGCAGTTTATGTGTCCGCTAAAGTACAGGCCTTTTTACAGACATGGGGTATTAAACATGTTAGCGGTATTCCTCATTCCCCAACTGGGCAAGCAATTGTGGAGCGTATGCATCATACTTTAAAAATCATGCTTGCTAAACAAAAGAGGGGGAATCCCGTAGGTATGACACCTCAAGAGCAATTGTATAAAGCAACTGATGTTTTAAATTTTCTAAACATGTCGTCTTTGTCATCCACAGCAGTAGAGTGACATTTCGGAAGGACTGTTGAATGGCCTGAACAACTGAAGGTGTATTATAAGCACCTTGAACAGAGATGCTGGGAAGGACCAGTCCACCTGATAACATGGGGTCAAGGATATGCTTGTGTGTCTTTATCCTCAGGTCCATACTGGATTCCTGCAAAATTCGTTAATCCGGCTCATCAGCCGAGTCCAGTATGGGAAAAGGGAGGCCTGGAACTAGTCGAGCCAATCAATGAGTAAAGCAGGCATACCTAAGGATGGGTATTTTTATTAATCTTTCAGTTTTTAATGCTTATCTCTTTTCTATCTCATGTAGATTCTTTTCTACATTGAGTTATATACTGAGGGCTGGCGAAGGGGATTTGTATTTGTAAACAGAAGACTTCATAAGCTAACCATAGATAATATTACAACAAATAGAAGTTGTGAGCAAGAAGATTCTCTAATGATTTGTACTTCTCATTATTTTTGCAATAGTATCTGCAATTGTTATTTTAACTTCAGCTTTTTTAGCTGTTGTTGGGCTTACTGAATCTGTCCAGACTGCTAAGGTTGTAGGACAAACTTTATCTAATGTAACTGAAGAATCAGTTATGTTTAGTATGCTGTTTGCCATGTTTAATAAGCATTATACGATCAGTTGTAGATGCTTCTTTGCATCGTACCCTTGTACAAGTTGTAGAATATGTTGCTGTAAAAACTATGTGTGTATCCAGGAGAAATGAAATGGTGACCGAGAACAAAAATGAAGAGAACAGAAAGCTAACAGACAAGAAAGAAACTCCAGTGGGATGGCTTACTTCACAGCTGCAACACCATGGGAGCAAGCTAATAATAAAAGGGAGGCATAAGAAGAGTCAACAATTAAGCGGTCACCTAGCACAATACCAAGATTTCAAAATAAACAGGGCACAAAGTGACACGAAATGAAGAAACACCTTGGCGGGGGGGGGGGACACAACACACAGTTCTATAAAACAACGGTAAGAGGCTAGGTAATAAGCAGGAGGAGATGGAATGAACCGTTTTCCAGCATAAATCTGAAACGGGGAACTGAGAAAGAATGAAAACCCAATACTAATTGTTGTCTTCAATAGACCATTATTTCAGATAAAACAGCAAGGTGACAAGCATCTAGACCAAATGGACAAAATAAAATAACATGCTCTTCATTACAGACATTAATAGAAATCATAGAATTAAAAAGACCTGAATTGTGCCTATAATCATGAGGGTTATGTCCTCAGAACAATGTCCCCCCAAAAGTCATATTTGATAACCTGAGAGTTACACTGAAGACCCCTAGATATGTCTGGCAGACAAACATGAAGCAAGGGTACAGAAGTCTTGTTATATTAATATTAGAAGCCGGAATATACCCTAGCTATGCTCTGTCACAGTCTGGAGCTCAGAATTCAACAAATGTAGGAGAAGATTCAGGGGACAGCCAGAACAGCTGAAGGACTGAAAAACAAATCTTATGCCAAAACCTAAAGGAATTAATATAAGACTTAATGTGACATGATCACAAACTATGAACTTTAATAGCTTCCTTACATAGGTAAGGTAGTAGAGGTTACTGTGCTTTAGCCGGCAAAGATCTAAGCATGGAAATGAAATGGTAACCTGAAATGGAAACAGATTCCAGGAAACTCTGTTGTTTATGACACTGTCACATGAATTCTTCTAGTCCTGAAATCAATTGCAATTAAGGAAAAAAAGATGGTAATGATTTTCTGCAGTTGGTAAAATCTTTCTTCTATTGATCTTACTGTATTCCACATGAATAAAATAATACGAATTTTATAGTAATACTATGTCTTTTGCAATACTGACAGACATTTTCTACTGTGAATTTATTTAGTAGCTTTGCAATCAAATCACAAAGGGCCAGTCAAATCCTTTTAAACAAATAAAGTTTCCCAATGGATTCTAAACATTACTTATCAATGGGAAGAAATATATGTGTACACACTTTTTTATTCTGTATAGTGAAATCACCAACAGTATGATATTGGTTACATAAAGAAAAAAAGCTTGAAAACATGGAAAAGCAAACTTTCAAGTTTTCTTTATTTTATAAAATTAAAGCTTCTCAGACTTCTCCTAATAGCACATAACAAACATCTTCCTGGTCTTAAGTGATGTTAACATTTCTCTCCTTCGTTCAGTAATTCTCATCCTTTCAATACAATATAGAAACATATGTTGGTAACTCTTGAGCTTTTTTTTTAATTTATTCAACAACCTCAATGTTATTTTTATCAAAAGAAAATAAAAATCACTTATATGTATCATTTGCTCTTGGTTTCTTAGCTTTGATCTCACACTTAAATTCCTCTCAAATAATGTCATCTTGCTTTTCTCAGACTACAGACAGTATTGAGCCCTGCTGCAGTAGTCATTTGATTACAGGAAGAAGGGCTGCACGTTAATGAACTACTCATTTGATCTGACAATGGAAACACATTTTGATGTTATTTCCAGCATTGACTTCAAAATGCTTTCACCATTAGTGTAAGCAAGGATAGAAAACAGAATGGGAAAGCTAAATACTCACAGACACCATCTTATCTACCTGTAGCAGTACAGAATTTTCAAGGCAAAGGCTTCTATGCTAAATGTGCTGATTACCGTAGGACACATAAATAAATACGATCCTTTCTTTGGCACAGCATTTGTAACTTAAAGAAGCTTATAGAGTTATTTCAAGTGACACAAAGTTAAATAAGTAACAACAGAGAAATAAAATAAGAAAAAGGTGAAAAAACAGCATTTTAGCCGTTCATAAAATGTTTGAGGAGCTGAAGTTTGGATGGAGAGAAAGATAATTCTGTATGTTAGAAAGCACAGGGAAGAACAATCCAGAAGCCAGTGATGGACTGTAGATATACAAGGGCAAAACTAAATTGGACTTTGGAAGAGGGTGAGTACCAGGAAAGATCTGACTCCGATTTGTATCAGTATAAACCCAGATAAGCTCTGTGTTTGAAAAAATGTTAAAAGCTATATTTTGGAAAGCTGGGAGTTTAGACAACCTGTAGGGCAAAACTACAATTTGAAAAATAATGTATACTTCATGATTCTAACAAAAGTGGATTGGAGACAATAAAGAGTCATATATGGGAATAATTCCAGAATTTCTGCCTAACAGGGAACACCAATAGAGCCAGAAAACAATGAGAGTTTTTTTCTATTGAGATTTCCTGGTCAGGAGCTGATTATGGAAAATAATGAATGACTCAGGATACCAACTTTTGTGTTTAAATTGCTCATCCATTGTCTCTCTTGCATGGAGAACTTCGACACTCTGTGTTATCTGATAGAACAAGGAAAAATTCAGATAAACATTGAAAAATAAATTTTATGTTCATATGAAAATGTGAAAGGGTACTATGTATATTAGAGCTTTGACACAAATATTTCCAGACTTATTTCTAAAGAAATTTACTCAAGGACAATCAAAAAAAATGTTTCTAAATTCTCCTTTCATCCCCAAACCTACCCAAGATCTACACGCATAAAAAACTAGAAAAGATTTTTTAATAGAGAAAGCTCGAAGCAGCTGAAGAGCCTAGAAGACATGCAAAAAATTGTCTTCCTGTCCATGGTCTATTATATGTGGATTCTTGCTTCTGTAGATTGTTTTCAAAATATCTAATTTATCTATAAATATCTATAAATATAATAATATCTATAAAGTCCTGTCCCATTGAGTTTTATTATTTTTCTCTTCCTATTCTTTCTTCAGTCCATGTTTGTGATATGAGACTTATTAACTAAATCATAAATATAATAGACCAAACCTACACACACTTCTTCAGATGACCTGTTCTTGAAGATAGACAATTTTCCATATAAGATCCTTCCTGCGTTCCTTTTCCAGCTCCTCTGAAGTAACTAAGCATCAGTCACTAATCCGAAAAGAATTTGACAGTGACCATAAATATGCAGGAATTGCTTAGTATTTCGTACTCAGGCCCTTAAAGTGAAGGTTACTACACATAAACACATCTCTAGACAGAAAAGCATTCCTTACACAAGATCTTAAATCCCAAAATATGCTGATTTCCTGAGTCATCTCCTTTTCAAAATATACACATTAAACTACTAATATTTTCAAGAGAAAATATTTGGTAGACAAATCCAGCCGAGGTTAATGTTTTAGAAGATGATCATGTAACCTTCTTCTATCAAATGAAAATAGGATTTTCTACAGAAAAGTATTTTTGTATTTCACTCTGACATAAGTGGAAATAAAGATCTTTTGAAGAGAATCAGTAACTCCACTATAAAGACATATCAGATTGAGTATCCGAAAAGCAGAGACTAAGTAGGTTACCAAACAAACTTCAGAAATGCAGAATAGACTATTCAGGACTGAAATGTATATGCTATGGTCTTATAAGAATAATCAGCCTTATTTTATATTTATGAGAAACAGTACACATACTGTGCATTGCTTTGCACATAGATTAAGCATACATTTTCATTCTGCTTGATCAGCCTAATTTAGAAAGAAAAATCAGTAAAAACATACTTCAGAAAAATTATGTCAACAACTTAATTCTGTTGGGGTATTTTATCACCGCCTGATTGGAAGCCATTCACTGATGTAAATTTTTTTCCAAATTAAATATGGAATTATCTTTCTTAGATGCCTATCCCTTTGTTTTTCTTCTATGTCCTTCTGAAAGAAACTTTAATTACTTAACTGATACCATATCTGTCATTAATCTTGTTAAAGAACAGCACTCTATAGGGGAGGGAAATTGTGCTCTTTATTCTGCCATTAAATGTAGTCAGCTATGAGTACACCATCAAAGCCAAAATAACCTTTTTGATGAAGAATAGTCTTTTTATTCTTATTGTTGTATGTAGCATTGCTAACCAACAAAAAGAAAAATATATCAGAAGTCTTCCATGCATAACATTTGCAAGTTTGGAGAATATTTTTTCCTAATTCATTTTTCCTCTTTTGTTTCCTTCATAAAGAAAAAGCTTCTTCAAAATATGCTTTTGTAAATATAAAGCCATGCTTTTCAAGAGCTCACAGGCTGCTCTGAGCTTCCTGATGTTAGATTAAAAGCCATTTTTCAAAAGAAGAAATAGATGAGCATTATGAAGTTACGTCAGTGTGTAATAAATGTGTGTCTAAGGGAAAAAAAAGAAGTATAAAAGAACCCCACCATCCTTCTTCCAATGGAATAAAAAATGTGTAGCACAGTTTAAAGAGAATAATCATCACATGTATTTTGTTTAATTATATAGAATTAGGAAAAATAAATAACCACAAGATTAAGAACACTCCATATTTAAAAGCTAAATCCACGTTAGAAACAAAAACCAAGAATGACTATGACAAATACTCCTGCAGTATTATAAAGTAACACTGAATTATCATAGGATTGGTGTTAAAAGAAGAGTTATTTAATATTGTAGTAATTTGGATAATTACTTAAGAAAAATATCAATGTTTTTTTCCAGGTACAAATACAGAAGCTAGGTGCATAGCAAAGACTGATAAAAGTAACCTTTGGATACATATAACACTACTTGAGAAAAAAAGCATGAGAAGTTTCTCATATAGACTGGGAATTCCAAAACAAGAGTTCTGATCACATCGTGGACTTTAAGGTGTCTTTTTTGTTACAGCAGCAGGTATTTGGCACTCTTTGGCTAACTCATGTGAATTAAAACTAGATTTGAAGTAACTACAAAATATGTTAAGTGACTGTTGTTCAGTGCTCGACCATTAAAATGATAAAATGTTGTTGAGGTCTCTAGAGAAATTACAACAACAATGATTTAGAGATGTGGCTGAACGAAGAAGGAGACCAAGAAAACATTCCATGGTGTGAAAAGAAATCATTAATGCCAAGCTGCAATGACACTGGGATTTGAGGCAAGTCTGACCTGGAACTGAAGTTGATGGCTTGTTTCCAGCTCTCCTATGCCCAAACCAGCCTGAAAAGCTTAGGCCATAGTCACACATTGTTTTCTACATAAGATTTTTTACAGACTGCTACATATGATAAACTATATTTGTCCCAGGAGAATCAACAGAACACCTGAACAATACAATCGGTTCAGTTTGATGGGAGTTTTTTAAGTCAACTTAAAAATTGTTTTACATATGAGGAAAAAGAGGCTAATTCTGAAACTAGAATTTTCCCAAGACATAGATAGGTGCAATGGCTTTTCAGAATATCTAACATAGGGCAAGAGATAAACGCAAGAAAAACAGGCTGTCAGACAGAGACAAACATTATAGCCCTCACAGATCCCGTATTTGAAAGTAACTGCTGTGCAAATATTATATGTCCAGAGATTTTTAGTTCTAAATTTCAATATATTTATAGCCAAATGGGGAAAAGGAAAAGAGGAAAGGAGAAAGGTGAGGGAGGCTTAACCGGCACAACACTACAACACACTCCTCAAACCAGATGGCAAATGCCACAAAAAAAGGAAAAGCGTACTCAGCGAGTTTCAAAGGTTTAGTGCTCTGCCCAGATACTATTTAGGGTCTGGGAGATGTTAAGTTTGTATACTGAACGACATTAACAATCTAAAAAAAAAAAATTACCTCTGATGAACCCCAGGTAATATTACCTACTACTGGTTCTTACATTTTTATCCATTGAAGGAAACGTGAAATTTATTATATAAGTTTGTTAGAAATTATTTGCCAGATGAAAGTCAATCTTCAGATAAGCAATGAAATCCCTAGAGAATCAAAGATGAAGAAAGCCTGTGATCATCCATCCACCCAGCCACTTCAACTCCACTTTCCAAAAAGATGGGTAACATTTGGCTGCACCTGAAGAGAAATAAATGTTCATATCAATTTTCTGGAAACTATTCTGAAGAATGAAGAGGAGTCTCACAGTCAAGAGGGACAGATCTCAAAATTTGAATGACATATCAGTTAGTATGTTAATTCTGTGCTTTTCCAGGAATAAAATCCATCACTATTTCCATCAATCACTACAATATCATGTGGAGAATAAAGGCAAAAAAAGTAAACATTACGTTAACATTATGATATATATAAACAAGGAATTTCAAACTACAGTGTGAGTTTCTCTGGGATCTGTCCAAGGCAGGGTATATTTCTGCCAGAAATACAGGTTCTGCGATGCAAAAACTTTTTTCTCTTATCCTTCCCCATTGTAAACTAGTTCAATCAGAGTTATGCTCCAGAATAAAAATATGCACATACACATGCAGAGCCTTTGATTTTTTTACTTTTTAATAAAAAACCACAAACTATAATATTAAAAGTACACACAGAAACATAATATTTAACAATATGACACAACTCCTCCTCAAACTGATCTCTCCAAAATCTTGCAGGGATTAAAATACAAATAATAAAAAATCTACATTAAAAGAAAAATGAAAAACTTCCACAATTTTAAAACTTATGTCAGAGCTGAAACCGTGACCTAATAGCTGACAAATGCAACCACTGTATATGCACCCAGCACATAACACAGAAAAACACACTGGAGAGCACAATCCAGAGGCTCTTGTAACTAATCACAGGAATATATTTGTATTAGGAAGGTACAGCAGCTACCAAAAACTACCAGGGTTTAACTGGCACATTTTTCTGTCTCTGTACAGCACAGCTGAGACCCTCAGGGAGTTTCTTAGTTGCTGCCCCCCTCTTAATGGCTCATTCTAACCCGGGAGAAGGCTGCAGTCTCTCCCCACTACCCTGCTGGGCAGACATGCCTGCCCATTCCTGGACATCCGAAGCTGCGCCAAGCCCCACCACGTGTTTGACAATCATGATACCCAACAGGTAAATGAAGAGGACAAGGAAATATCATTTCATTTTTGTCAACTGCTTGAAAGAACATAAAACAGGAAAAAAACAAACCCTTCATGATCCTTTAGTATTTTCTTACAAAAAACTGTTTTCTGAGCCTCATAAAAGCTTTGTGAAAGCATTTTCTTTGTCTTCTAATGGAGCACAGTATTTCCAGAAACTAAAATTAAAGTGCTTTTGAGTCAATTTGAGTATCTTATCAAACACATTTCAGAGCTCTTCTCTGTGCTTCCAGGTAAGAAAGATGGGATCAGGAATGATTCACAATTCACTCTGAAATTCCTTGTATTCTACACAGGAACAGATGGCTCAAAATGCTGGAAAAATTCCTGCAGGTATCTCAATGCCTGTATCTTCAACCGACCAGTTAGCACAACATTGGCATACTAACCCATTTAGAAATGTGAGCTACCTCCTGAATGAAACACTAAACTGAATTTTAATTTAAAAGAGACTATTACTCTCTGAAGTATGTTGCATAAGGGAAGGAAACAGAAACCTGCCATGTAAATATCCCTACATAGCCTCAACCATATTTATATTTATTTTTATTTCTCTTAGTGATGACACAAAGTAAATGTGTTTGGTCATCTCTAGGAATGGAAAGCTAGACATTTTCACCTTCCCAAAGCTTCCCATTTTCCTGTGAAAGGTCAGATGGATTGTCACATTCGAGTCTGCTACTTCAGAAGTAAGTAAAACTCATACACTGGAAAAGATTTATGTAGAGAAAGCACTATACATTCATAGTACTTTAAATACAGCTATTACTCAAACCTCACAAACCTTCTGCCTGAGTTCTAAGTAATTACAGCGGTACAACATTTACCCCCACTTGCAAAGAGCAAAGCACAGTGCCTCTATATGATTTTGATATTTTCATTCTGACATAGGTTCACTTCGATTTGTATTCAATGAAATCCTGCAGTTGAAGTATGAGTACTGTTATGAAAAGAAGCAATGAGGTGGAAAACTGTCTTTTCAACTTTTTCTTTCACTGTTAAGAAAGTCATGGTATATTTCAAACAAATAGTAACTGTTACAATCTCTGAAAGCATGTACCCTGGAATGAATTTAATATAATCTTTACAAAATAACTTGAGTGGAAAACACAGTTCAGAAAGTGATACCGTACAGGGAATTTCATTTACAAAGAAATAAAATGACTTACCATACAACTATAATCTCTCCTCATACTCTACTGTGATGTTATGATTTTATATAGTACTTTTTTCTCTCCTTGTAGTGAATACAATTTTAGAGTTGTCAAAAATGATTTAGATTGACTTGAAATACATATAATCCCTTGAAAAATATTTTACATGCTATTAAATAAACCCAATTTTTGAGTTTGCCTGGCTTCTTTAGTGGGGGTGATGTTCATCTTACCATGAAGTAAGCAAAGAAAGATTACAGAATAATGGACAACAGTAACTAATACAGACTTCTTGAATCACATATGAGGCAATGAAAGATCAACACTTACTTGTTCCCAAGAGCTTATTTAATTAGTGCTTTAGTTCCCATTAAAGATTACCTCAAAATTTATTACTATGCTCAAAAGTAACTCAAAAATTTGTCCAACTCCTGTCCCTTCACTAAAGGCTGCAAGGCACAGAAGACCAGTGAAATGTAACAGCAGCTCTACCCAACAGGGTGACTTGTGAGATCCACTGAATACATAGATGGCTTTCCAGAATCGCCACCCATTTTCAAATTATATTGTGTTGAAACTCTTGTTCCTCACTTAAGCAAATGAAAGGGTTTTTACAAAACAAGCTATATTACAAAATCCATCTGTGTGATTTCTTCCTTAAAAAACAAACCCACAAAGGACTTCAGTCCCCACTGGTAATTCCCAATAAAAAACTCACTGATAGCGTCCCTTTCAGTATCGAAGAATGTGAAATGGAGAGTGTAGAAACCTATTTCTGAGAATAAAACAGACTTAGTTGTAAGCTGTAGACATACACCAAGAGCCAGATACTGTGGCTGAAGTACTTCTTAACTCTCTTAATAGCTCTAACAGATTTTTTTTTTTTTTGAGTATTAGAAAGACAAGTAATACTGGAATCTAGATAGGTACAATTCACTACACTCCCATAAACAAACTCTACATTACACAGAATCCCCTGAGAATCATGCTACTAATGAAAAACGTACTACAGTAACATATCCAGTAAAAACAAAACAAAAAAACCCCACAAAACACAAAGCCACAAAACACAAACAAACCCAAAACAAGCAAACAAACAAGCAAATAAAACCCCAAGACCCATTGTTCTCCCTCCCCAAAAAAACCCCACACACGCCATCAAATCTTGGTGGTCCATGCTAGATCTGAATTATATATACCTTCAACCAAATAAAGCCTATGTGTCAAAAACATACCGCCCTATCTCTCAGAAGCATATGGAACACAACACTAAAATTGTGCAGAATTTTTTATGTATACACATAAACGAGCATACTAGGGAGTCACCATTTATTACAAAAGATAATGCTAACGTTGAAATGAAGAAAAGCAAGGACACAGGTGTGCCTCCTAAGTTTCCAACTGCAAAACCCTAAAGATTCAGGCTTTTCTTCTGGCAGTTTCAGAGAACTCATGCAGTGATTTAGGAGCCCGATAGAAGCCAAAGAGGAACTTAGAATAGACACTACAGCTGGGAAGAGACATGGATTTGTTTTGGGTTTTTCCAGCTTTGTCTTGTCTTTCTCCCATCACTGGCCAACAGATTGCACAGCCTAACAAGGCCCAAATATGAAGTTAGTTCAAACCAATCTGAAAAGATCCTTCATTAGCCTCATGTGCAAAACGTTCCAGACATAATCTGATAAAGTCTGGTAAGCACATCCTTACATTATTTCAGCGCTTAAAATTTAGCATGGATTCGCATGTTCTTCTGCACCTAAATCAGAAAAATCACGAAGCAAACACTAACAGTGTTAAAACCAAACCCACCAGACTACTCACATTTCAATGGAAATGGATTTCAACACAGGAATACATGATAACCCACCTAACAAATTTGGAGGTCTGGAGACCTCCAAATCCCGGAAGCTTGGAGAAAAATGAAATGTTGACATTGCAGGCTTCTTTCAAAATATCAAATGCACCGCAGAGATCCCCATAGACCAATCCTGTACTCACAAATAACATGATGGAGAAATATGGGCATTTGTCTGCCACAAACACAGACATAAGAGAATTATTGTCTGATATAAATTGAGTAATATTTTATATACATGCCACCTCAAGGGAATTTAAAAAAAGTAAAGAACTTGCTCTTGAGTAACTGTATGCCGTACAGCTTTAAATGCACATTCAGATGTTGAATGGTTAAAACCAAGGACTCAGAAATGCAATTATTAAAAAAGATTATGCAGGGTCAGAAGCTTCCAGCTTTAATCATAATTTGCAACAACTTTCACCATGAATACCTTCAATTGCACCACTTATAGGAATGACTGCAGATAATAGTGCATCACTAGAAGCATCAGGACAAAATCTTTCCAAGCTTAAGGCTTCCAACACCCATATCACATAGAATTTTCATTTGAAGGGCAGATACTCATCCGCTGCAGATGGTCTTTTCCTGAGTCTAAGATGAGAAAGAATTGAAGAATCATCACCATTCGTGCTTTGATTTTCCCATGATCTTCAGAATATCAAATTAGGACTTTTCGTAAGTCTGAATGTATCCTAGAAGAGATAGAAACAAACTGCATGGACTGACAAAACCCATGGAGTCCATTGAAGATCACCATCAATGTCATGGTAGTTCAAGCACTGAGTAAGCAAAACAGTTTCCCAAAAGAACATATGGAATGGATCATTTTTTCAAAGTTATACAGAGAAATGTTTTAACACACTACAGAGTTAACACAAGTACATTAATAACTAGAGGAAAGTTTTACAAGGGGCACTAATTCCTTACTTGGCATAAGACACCAAGTTCCGCCATTTATTAAAACAAAGGGAAATAGCAATTTAATCCAGCAGTAACAGATAAAATCCTCTCTATCGAAAATAATTTGCAATGATGTACCAGAATTTCTCACAAGAGCATGGAAAAAGATAACTTCATCATATATAAAGATAGCTACCCAAGAACAAGATAGCCTAACATAATTCTGAAGAAAGGACCTTCCTGATCTGAGGAAACTATAGGGTAGTCTCAAAATGGAAAAGGTTACAAGTGGTCTGGTACGGCGAAGTAATATCAAAAAGAACAGGAAACAAAGTCCGTGCATAAAAGGCAGGACATGGAAGCGATTTTCAGCTTCTGTGTTATCCTGGAAGTGTCTTGATTCAGTCCTGGGACATGATACACCATCATCCCCTTCACTGCTTTTCAAGGGGCATTAAGCCAACAGTGCAAAGTGGAAGTAGAAGCATTCCCTAGCCAGTTTTCCAAGCTGAACTATCAAAAACTCACATACTTGCTTCTAGAATAGAAGGAGACCAAGACACTCAGGAAAGATTTATTTCACTGTGAAACATTCCTGAAGTTTTATCACAGCTCAGACAGTACATGGAAGTATGAATGTAAACAGATATTAATGAATTACCAAATGTCCTAATGAATACTAGGATGAACTAACAAAAGTTATCTTCTGAGAGGGAGGACATCAGCCATACAGGAGACCAAGTTAGTGTAGCACGCCACTTTTAATATTGCTGTAAACAATAGATTCATTTCTTCCAAAACCCCTTAAAACAAAGACAAAGCTTTGGGAAAACATCTCTAGGGATGAATTCAAACAGCTAGTTTTCTGCTTTTAAGAAGTTATCCAACCATAGCACTCATGTGAATGGAAGTTTTCCATACTTAGCTCTATCTCGCACCATAGCATCAATGTACGCGTGTTCTCCTAGAAGCTAAACTTCCACCAAAAGAACTACTACATTGTAACCCAGAAAATAACCTCTGGTTCGCACAGCTGGTTTCACTATCAGACAGTGTTTTGAAATGACTACACTTTTAGCATAACTGATTACAGTAAAGTGTCTAAAGGATCTCTATTAAGATAATAAAGGACTACACATAAAAAGTTTTTACACGTATTGTTAAATCTTCTTTAGTCAATAATGCTGTGTACTGGTACCTCCATAAGTATGCAAACATGCTATGAAGAGAAAGAACACAGCTGTCCAGCTAGTGAAGCTGACATATGCACTTCAGTACATCTAGCTAAACTAGTTTCTCTCCTTATCAGAAACTCCACACAGTTAAGTAATAATAGAAGGATTAAAATAACCAAAACTATATTCACAATCTCCCTTTAAGGTGTTCCCAGTATATACTTACAATAAGGAAAAAAAAAAAAGGGAGGAAAAACCCCACATAATTTACAACCACTCCAAAGTTCACTCAAGTCAGTAAGTGCTGTCTGTTTACTTCATTCACCAGATACCAGATGTTGCTGATTAGAAATCTGGATCAAATTTTAAATGCCAGTTGAGTATCATTTTTGGAACTTGCATTGACTTAGAAAGGCATCAGAAGCAACAGAAGTAGTTCACCTTTTACATGGAGTTCCCAGGAACTAAAAATAATGCTGCTTACAAGATGCATGGTTTGGGGTCTTTTTCCCCTGAGATTTTTTTATTTTGGGGTTTGGTTTTTTTGTTTTTTGGGGTTTTTTTTGTTTGTTTGTTGTTTTTTTTTTTTTACAGCTGACAGCTGTTGTATAACAACACACATTAAATTGCTAGAAGGATGCTCCTTTGAAATGGCACGGTTCACACCAGTTTTTCAGATATTTCATTCTTTTGTTCTTCTATTCTCCTAAACATTAGGAGAAAGCAAGAGTGGGGCATTTCATTTCGCTATTACCTAGTCTGATGTTTTTTCAGCTGATTACAAGCTTCATTTTGCATAAAATGCATCAAAATATTTCTGGCAGCTTTTATCTGAAACAATACAAAACAAAGCAAGCAATCACAATATACAGAATATTCAAAGAGTTTATGTTGCCCTTTACTAGTGTAAACCCTTGAAGAGCATCCCATTTAGAAATTATTTGGCCTTCCTATAGACAAGCTCATTGCAATACGAGTTTGAGAATTGATCTCATATCTGTTCAGTAATTATGAAAACATGAAAAAGCATTAGAATTTTTATTTATACCAGTTTTATTGGGTTTATTTCCTTGAGCTGATTATTCAACATTTGCTTTCATGAAAGGTAAGCAGCATTTTATGCAAAAGTATCCAGGTGTATCTGAACTATAAGGTAAGATCAAATCTGATGATCAACAGTGTTGCTGATGTTCCACAGAGCAAGTTATTTATCATGAGTAATATCTTAATCTAGTGAAATATCTTGCAGTTTTAAGGTTACTAAACAGATTAAGCTTTCTAGGACATTTTTCAACAGTTCATAATAGACTAACTTCCAATAATGCTTATTACACTTACAATATCTACACTAACCAACTTCTGAATACAAATTAGCAGGAATTAGGATGAAAATTTAATCTCTGCACTACCACGTATTGACAAGTGCTTTCTAACAATGAAAATCCTTGTTAAGAAACAGAGAGAAAAAAAAATGTAATGCAGGAAAACAATTATTTTATTTAGAATACTAGCATTTTTTCATTGTAACATAATGGTAAAAATACATAATTATGTTTTACTAACAGGTAGATGCCAATGATTATCCCAATCACTTTGCTTAATACATTCTACCTGATTCCTTGATCTGTCCTCCCACTTTTTCTATTATTAGATTGCACGGTCTATAAATTGAGATGGCACATGCAAAAAACGCTGGCTCATTTAACGGAAAATATTCATTCCAATGCAGGTGCTGGTCAAATAGCTTCATTTTCAGAATACACTCCCTCTTTTATACAATGGGAGTAGACATTGTTCACCAGGATTCTAGATTTATATTTTAAAACTCATTTGGGGTCAAATATTTTCAGAAATCATTGAAATTAGAAAGGTTCTGAATGAAAGTTAGAACAGCAGCACTGGACTTTTAAGAAATGGATAAGGAATACTTTTGAAGTTTATGCACCAAATTAACAAATTGTTCTCAATTCCTTTCTACAGCATTTTTAAAATTTGTTTGAAATGCCTAATTTTAAGAAAGAACTAGAGAGAAGTTAAGCCCATTCATTTTTAATACGATGGCTCAGAAAACACGTTGTTTGGAAATGTTTGAATAAGCAGTCATAAGAAGGAAACCTAAGAAAACACTTTGCGATAATCATCTAAAATTGCATCCAGCTAAGACTTCTACAGTCTTTTGGCATGAATGTATCCTGCTTAGCTTTACTAAAAAATTATGCAAGATCACTGATTGGCAAATCGTTAATAAAGCACATTTTGAATTTTCTCCTTTGATAAAGAATGTGCTGAAATAGAACAAGCAAATTAAAAGTAAGCATATGCATACATCCGTTACTAATTCAGGAACCTGCATACCTATATTTCACAATCACCTTGTAATGTGTTGGACAAAAACCTAATTTTTTAAACCACTGGAGCTGGATAATGTCTTTTAATAGCTGTTTTGCCCCATTACTTTTAATTTGAGTAAAAAAAACAAACGGCAGTCTTTTGTTAGAATTGTATCACAAATAAAACACAGTGCAATTAAATAGCTAACATCCACCGTACTGACCAATACTTGTAAAATGTAGGAAAAGCATTAGATGGTGTCTCTGGCTACAGATCAGGGAAGGAGGTAAGAGCAGGATCCGTACTTGCAACTCTAGTGGTACATTTGAATTCTGAAAGAATTTTTGCTGAAAATACAGAAAATCTTACTGTTTTTCCTCGTTTTATATGCTTTGTTTGGAAAAACCTAGAAAATAATCTCCGTGGTAACAAAGGTCTGTTGGCTTTTCCACTAGAAAAAACCAAACCTATCATCTGGTGTGTCTACTTCTTCTGCCTGGCAGGCCACTAGGTTGTGGTCAGGCTGCACACCTGGAGAGCCAGGCGGTGGGTATGCTATGCATATCTTCCCTCTCGGTGCAGCAGTAGGGGGCAGCGGCTCGAAGTGGCAAAACATGAATAACGTTTTCCGGAATGAGAGTATTCGCATCTGAAGATGTACTGGCATAGCCTACGTTCACAATTTACAATACAGTATACAGTACTTTTCATAGACAAACAGTAAGTCCACTTTTAGAAAACTAAATAACAGGGCTACACTGTCAAAATATAGGAAGTATTCTGCAATTCAGGATGCGTATTAGGAAACGAGATTATTCCTTAAGAACTTGAAAACCAGCTGTAACTTCCAGTTCCCTCCCCCTTAATTTTTGTAGCTTTGTTACAAATTTATAAAACATCAATAAAAAACAATTGATCAACACTGTTTTTACTGTTTAAGTAGAACTACTTTCTCTCTGGGAATATCATTAGAACTATTTTAATGTCTTACTGAGGTCAGGATAAGCCATGGAAATATTTACCATTTTCCACCTTTTAAAAATTAAATTAAATCACAAAGTACAACATTCAAATATTGATGTTTACCATATACAAGGAACTACCAATGCTGCTGCACTCCTGCTGCTCAATATGAGGCGGGCCGTAAGTGCTGCAGTATCATTAATGGCAGGTAAACGTCAGTATTTTAGTGCCAGGCACAGTGAGTTGGAACAATTTCCTTTTGTTTAATTCCCGTTATTAATATAATAGCATACACTTGTACGTTCTTAAAAATGACTGCCCTATTACTTTAGCAATACTTGAGAAGGTGTTTAAATTATATTTACTGATGAGTAACTCTGAAGATTCCCTTCGGGAAAATAGGTACTACACATTCATGCTATGCTGGTATTCTATGATCTGTCCCATTCTGATGCTGTTTTTTCGAGTCTCTTCAACAGTTTTTAAAACTATCCCATTAATCATTTTAAGTTGATTGAATCAGATTAATTGACCCCCACAAGTCTGCTCATTAATACCTATACTTTGGCTTCAGTTCTGTAAAATGAAGGATCTTCATTTCCTTTCCTGGACTTTTTAATTCTCGCCTTCTCTGTTCTTCTAATTTAGGGTAAATTGTTTCCACTGATATATTCGCAGCCTTAAGGAAAAACATTTACAACTTCAGTGTAGCCCAAAAGCTATTTAGATTAAATCAAATCTTTAGGCTTTATAGTGTCTTTTTAATACACTTAATGATAACTGTTATGATCATTATGATCCAACTATATAAAAAAGTTAAACAAGCTGAAAATACCTCCAAAATACTATTACATTTATTTCAGTTCCAAAGAAACCTACATTTCAGACAAATGTGAGGTTTTTTTTAATTTCCTTTCATAGTAATAATTTTTGATAAGAACTGTTTTTGAAAGAAATACAGAAGTATGAAATCAGTGAACAGAATTAATAGAGAAATTAATCTCACATCACTTTAGATTATCTGAATACAACTTCTGTTCCTTATTTGGGTGTCTGCTGTTGACTACATTTCAAACTTTATATTTTTTATATTTTCAAAAGTTATGACTACCTTTATGAATGGCAAGCAATCTTTACATTCCAGATGGTATTCTTACAAATAGCGATAGGACAAGAGGAAATGGCATCAAGTTGCACCAGGGGAGATTTAGGATGGATATTAGGAAAAATTTCATAACCGAAAGGGTTGTCAAGCATTGGAACAGGCTGCCCAGGGAAGCGGTTGAGTCACCATCCCTGGAGGTATTTAGAAGATGTGTACACGTGGCTCCTAGGGACATGGTTTAGTGGTGGACTTGGCAGTGCTACTACGTTAACGGTTGGACTCAATGATCTTAAAGGTCTTTTCCAACTTAAACAGATTCTATGACTCTAAATACCATTGTTGCTAACTGAAATCTCTGAAGACAGCATAATTAGTAGCCCTTCATCAATAAGGTTTTTCATAAGCAATGGCCCAGAATAACTCTCCTCCAGATTTTAGAAACTCAGTTTTATTCAAAAGGTTTTGTCGTATCTGTTCTTATTACAGCATTACATGATTAAAACTTGAAATCAGTCTTTAGCTAGGCACACAACCTTAATGCCATGAATTATATTCCACTGTGGGGCACAGAGGGAAACCGTTGCCAAAGAATGTGCCCAGTTATCATTACTAGCAGTAGCAAAGTTCAACAATACTTTGGCAGTGGTCACAGTAGCAACTGTACATATCAGCAGTTGCCCCAGGACAAGGTGTATTTCCTTACTCCCTGGATCTCTTACCACGTATCCTTAACTCCCCCTTGTGCTTCCCAAAACTGAAACTTAGGTGAGCTTCTCCTTGCAGCGTGCGATTTTCAAAAGGTACCTACCTCTGGGAAAGGTTTCACTCAACTGCAGATTAAGCACAATTTACAAGTTAACAAAAGATATTTTCCTATCATCAGTCACTGCAAATCCATCACCTCCTGTCACCAGAAAATGGTTCATACATCATTATGAATAGCACTCCTTGACAATATTTAAATTAAGGGAATTTCTAAACAGCTGACAGAATTTCCTGTAAACATAAATGCTATTATAACATTGTATTGCTAATGCAATTTCTCTAGTATTCCATTTGGAAAATGGAATGATGTCATCATTTACAGGTATAATTTTTTTTTATCGTAAAAATGAAATATTGCTTCAAAGGAAAAACTAATTGCTTGAAACACTGTCCGAAGCTTTTCTCTTTCCCTCCTCCCCATCAAAAGAACAAAATTTTTTTATACTTAAATTGCTTTTGTTGAATTCAGACATTAAAAAATATAATAAATCAAGTGAGAAATTGAAATAATCTTAAAACAAATAGAGAGGTTTGTTCAACTTAACTTTTTTTTCCACAGTGTGTAGGCTGAGAAGCATATACTCCAACTAACAGAGTTGTATACCATGTTGTATAGTTTGTTTGGTGTGGTCAATTCCATTTTATTTATTTTTTTAATCTTTGTGGTTTGTCTTTTCAAATCCTACAACCAAATAACCAGTCATTCTTTGCTTTGGGACTCACACATCACAATCTTTTTCCTAAACTCATCTGTCAGTTCCAAGTTTGCAATTTTCTTTGCTTAGTATCAGCTGTCTATAGAAAATTGAACATTATAAACATAAAACAAAAATACCTATTTAAAATTGATATGACCAAAATTCATATATAGATCTCAGTACAGCTGAAGATCTTACATGACTATATCAACAGACCACCATGAAATTTATAGGTTCAAGTCATATTTTACATTTAACAGATTTCAGTTTAGCTTGTGGTTTCTTCTGCTTTTTTGTACTCAGCAATGGTGGAAAAAAAATTTCTATGAAACCTATGCAATATTAAATATGTGAAAAACAGACCACAATATAACCAACTATAGGATAAAGATCCTATGAACAACAACGGGAAAAAGGTAGATGCCTTAAGACATCACACTCTTGTAGCCAGCAAGTAGGAAAACACCTTCAGTCTTAAAGCTGTTCAGACATACTGAGACTGTCTCCTGTCACATTCTTGGGCATCACCTTTCCCTTCCCAATTTCTCCCTAGAGTCCTATATTGGGTTTGCGTGGCAAGGTTTCAGCAGTGGGGGAGCTACAGGGGTGGCTTCTCTGAGAAGCTGCTAGAAGCTTCCCCCATGTCTGATAGAGCCAATGCCAGTGACCTCTAAGACAGACCCACCACTGGCCAAGGGTGAGCCCATCAGTAACAGTGGTAGCACTTCTGTGACAACATATTTAAGAAGGGAGCAAAAAATCCTGGGCAAATGCAGCCAGAGAGGAGTGAGACTATGTGAGAGAAACACCTCTACAGACACCAAGGTCAGTGAAGGAGGAGGTGATCCAGGCGCTGGAGCAGAGATTACCCTGCAGCCTGTGGTGAAGACCATGGTGAGGCAGGCTGTGCCCCTGCAGCCAATGGAGGTTAATGGTGGAGTAGATATCCACCTGCAGCCTGTGGAGGACCCCACACTGGAGCAAGTGGATGTACCCAAAGGAGGCTGTGACCCCATGGGAAGCCCACGCTGGAATGGGCTCCTGGCAGGACCTGTCACCCCACGGAGAGTGGAGCCCACGCTGGAGCAGCTTTGCTGGCAAGACTTATGATCCCATGGGGGACCCAGGCTGGAGCAGTCTCTTCCTGAAGGACTGTGCCCTGTGGAAAGGATCCACGCTGGAGCGGTTTGTGAAGAACTGCAGCCTGCAGGAAGGAATCACGTTGGAGAATTTTGTGGAGGACTGTCTCCCATGGGAGGGATCCCATGCTGGAGCAGGGGAAGAATGTGAGGAGTCCTCCTGAGGACAACGGAGCAGCAGAGACAATGTGTGACGAAGTGACAACAACCCCCATTCCCCGTCCCCCTGCGCTGCTTGGGGGGAGGAGGTGGAGAATTCAGGAGTAAAGTTGAGCCTGGGAAGAAGAGAGGGGTGGGGGGAAGATGTTTTAAAATTTGGTTTTATGTCTCATTACCCTACTCTGACTTGATTAGCAAATAAATTAAAGTCATTTCCCCAAGTTGAGTCTGTTTTGTCCATGACAGTAATTGGTGAGTGATCTACCTGTCTTTATCTCACCCCATATTTTATTTTTAAAATTTTGGTTTTTTTGTTTTATTTTCTCTTCCCCATACCAGGTGAGGAGGGGAGTGATAAGATTAGCTTTGGTGGGCACCTGGCATCCTGCCAGGGTCAACCCACCACAACCTAAACATGAGGAGGAACTTCTTTACTTTGAGGGTGACAGAGCACTGTGACAGGCTGCCCAGAGAGGTGGTGGCGTCTCCAACTCTGGAGACATTCAAAACCCGCCTGGATGCGTTCCTTTGTAACCTGCTCTAGGTGACCCTGCTCTGGCAGGGGGGTTGGACTAGATGATCTCCAGAGGTCACTTCCAACCCTATGATTCTATGATTCTAAGTCCTTTCTCATAAAAGCATATTCTCAGTAGTATTTATAACCAATGTGATGATTCTTCATCTTCATGTGAGATTTAAAGTATTTGCTTAAATGCATATTTGCTTCAATAAACAGACATACTTTATCCTTAATAAAATGAAGGCTACCTACAAGAAAGAGAGGAAAAAACACACCACTCAGAAGAAAACAGTGGATTTCTGTGATCTTAAATAAGGAATTCTTTGATGGGCTTCAGACAGAAGCAGAAAGTATCAGTTGCTTACAGTCTTAAAAGCAGCTCTCAGAGGGCATGGGGATCCCTTAAGGACATGGCCACACCATGAGTTGTGTTCTGTAACAAATGCAGATCCCACCCAACAGACCCAAGTGTGATCCAACCCAGAAACAGCAGAGAGGACCAGAGTTTTGCTTGGTGGTGGGGGCAACAGCAAAGGCATCAGGAGCAACAACACTGAGAAGTAGCTTTTAAAAAAAACCCACAACCACCAAAATAGTAGGTACAAAAGAACTACCCTGAATTAGGAGAAGCAGCAGCCGTCTTTTGATACATTGCTCTTTTCCATTTCTTTTTCTTTCAAATAATGTCAGATAAGACATTTTCCCATTTTCCCAAGGGCAGTTATGGCATTTATGATCCAGGGACGATAAACTCAAGACCAGCCTAAGAGAAGAATAACAAGGCACACTTATTAAACATATGATCACTATAGAGTATGTAAAAGGAAGAAAGAGGACTTCAAATATTAGTAAAGGAATGGGGGAAAAAAAAAACAATCACATCATAGACTTACTGAGTAAATGATTAGTGACTTACATAAGGGGGGTGAGAACAAGGGAGACCATAATATTGGTGGTGTTCCAAGGGTGTGAGTGTTAACTTTTTTCTGGTATTAAAAATATTTGAATTTATTATCTTACTCCATTTTTTTTCTCTTATCACAGATTTAAATAGGATTAGCAGATCTTGCACCAGACTTAAAATTTAAAAATTGCAGCAAATAAATTCAGATTTGCAACCCCTGTTATTTCTGCAGAACACATGGAAAATAAAAATGCTATAGATTTAGAGATGCACATAATGCACACTGAAAACCTACATGACATTGCAGAGTACAATCTGTAAATCAATTTTTAATACCTAAAAATTGACCACGTGTAGTTATGCCAAGTCACTGCCATGTTAATGCCTTTAAGTGTTTCAGTAAGAAGCAGAAAACCAGGAAACAGTGACATGCTTAATGTAAAATGAAGATACAGTGAATATAGTACATTTGCACAATGCAAGCTTCAAATGAAAAGCATCCATCTACATATGAGTACTGATTTGTTTAAAATGCATATCTAAATGCATTGTATCTAAAACTTACCTGTAATTTACATTCACCCTGTCATCAAATATGATTTTATCTGTATTACTTTCACTGATACAAATTAATCTTGTCTATTTTAGGTGTCCTCCTGTAATTTAATTTTAAAATAATACTATCATTTAATAGCCATCTTAACAGCCATTGCTCTCTAAAGAATGGGATAATATAGCAAAACTTATTAAAAGTACATTATTTCATTGTAAAAATTATCCCTGTGATGCTATTCCATTCACTTTAACAAAACTACCATAATTTTGGCTATGTTTCCCCATAGAGAGTTTCCCACTATACCCAAAAACCCATGCACATTTCTTATCACCTCTCTGCCTAATTGGAGTCCAGACATTCTTACTTCCTAACAAGTTCTTCACTCCTCTCCACAATGCCATCTTTCTTAGATGATTTTTAGGGTCCCTATATGGTTCATGGCATGTGTGTGAATCACTAAAATTAGAGACATTCACACTAGCAGTGGATTTGGCAAGGTGGCTAGAAAATAAATTATGTTTTTATCAAGAGCATACTCTTATAGCAATGAAGGTTAGCTGTAAATTCAGCTGCACCAGGAAAAGGACAGATTTTCAGAACCTGACACAGCTCTGTGCAACTCGATCTAGCTGTGAAGGCAGCTCTGCTGTAGCTCAGAAGTGGGAATAGATGACCTTAGGAGGCCCCTTCCAACTTAAATTTTTCTATGATATTATAATTTTCAAAATAATTTAAAAAAAAATGTGGGTTTATTTCTTTCTACAAGGTTTTGTCTTTACCCCTTCTTTACATATTTGCTCCTTCATGCCATGGAATAGCCCTAAAATTCTTCTCAGCATTACTATGATGCAAAAGGAAGAAGATAGTAGCTGAGGATCTGTGGAGCAGCATGGGTGAAGCTCTGCTCCATTAAATTTCTGATAACATCAATGATCAAGAAAAAAAAAACCCTTTCTTAGTGCTGCTCAGTTTCACACAAAAGGGACAGTTGGCCACATTTTTTTGTCCTTCAAGTTGACAATCAGTGAAAAGCAGTTAAAGTAGAATCCAAGAATCTAGAAAAATATGTTTTCTAAAACTCAAAAAAACAACTTAAAAGACTCAATATAACAGCTTATGATCTGAAAATTGTGGTGATTTCTGTAATGCCGTAGAGACAAAACACAATGCTTTCACAACCTGAAATGTGTTAGAAATACATACTAAGTAACAGTGCCTTGCCATTTCCATATTGGAAAATCCAAGATTTTTAAGCAGATTGTTGACATTGCAGCTATTTTAGAAGTTCTAATGCACTTTGAAGAGCTTAAGTGAGCACTGAATCATCTTCATAAATATTACAATAATAATCCCATTATGAATCTCCAGCTTTATTTGTCCTGTTGGATTAGTTCATTCTGTAATACATTGCTGGCACTTTGCTCTAACAGCCAGCGACTCTTAGAATTCCTGATTACATGATTACACTCAAAAGCCTCATTATTTCAAAATGTTTTATCATCAACTGATCGCTTTTATATTGCTTTGGGGACGACTCCATCAGCCTGTTCTTACAAGATTAGCATCACACGTCCTTAACTATATTTTGTTTACTTAACTCTACAGGCTCCTAAAATCTCAAAATTAGGAAAAGGTAGAGAAACCTTCTTCATCTGAAAGAAATGGGTAAATTTTCATTTATTTTCATTCATCTGGTAAAGTATCTTCCCAAACTTAAAGATTTTTTCCTTTTTATTCTTAATTTTCTACTTAACTACGGTTTAAACAAAGTACAAACAAAGAACAGAGCACACTACAGCTGTATCATTGCATGCTGTGATCTAATTAGACTTTATCAAGTAAATAGGAAAGGTCTCAGTCAATATTTGAATGAAGGATTTCCAACGAACAAGAGCATCTGCAGTGACCGTTCTGGTAGTTTTACATGCAAGTCTGCCTTCTGAGACACTGCCAATAATCCAACCTAGTGTTAACAGTACAGGAACTTTCCTCTACTGTCTGTTTGGCTATTGATAATCCAGTAACCCCTATCCTCTTAGTCACCAGCTGAGAGACAAGGCACAACACTGGGCTGAATTTACAAGCTCCTCTTCTTTCACTGCAGTTTTTTGTAGCAATGGAGTTGCATGTGCAGATCCTATCCATTAAAATGCAGCTGTGGGCTGGGACTCAGCAGAGAAAAGAAAACAGTATTTGCCCCTGAGCCATGCAGCACAGTTGAGGAGCTGAGCCCGAGAAGTAGATCCTACTTCAATTCTAGTATATTCTCACAGCCTAAGGAGCCAAACTGTTCCCTGACACAGGCCCTACAACTTTCTACAGTCCCATTCCTCTTCATGTAACTTCACAGCAAGCCAGTACCTTTTATAGAGCCCACATACATGCTGTCCTTGTCCCACCTATACTACATCCTCAGCTCCAGCAAACCAGCTACCAGCATCTTCTCTACACAGTCATGGCTCTGTGTATCAGCCTAGAGCTCAATACAGAGAGGTCATGGCTTCCTAGAGCACCCTTGACTCCAGGAACTTCCGAAGTCACTTAGATGGGTTGAGTGCATATGACTTTAACATATTTAGTGAATTGTCAACAGGAAGCAACCAAGTAGACTCCTACAGTTATGATTAAAAATCCACTCTTCTTGTTAAAAGCAACAAGATATGGAATCCATCCACATGGTCACAGAGAAAACCTCTAACATTCTTTCAAGGTGTAGAAGTGCTAATCCTTCTGTCCACTTATTTCTCCCTCCCCAGTGCTGGGAAAGATGTCAAAGCATCCTTCCTCTATCTTCTGGTGGCCGGTAAATCAATATAAAAAATACCTTCCACTATTTTTTACAGCCTCAGAAAAAAAGCTCTATAAATTTTCTTTTACAACTCACTAATGATAGATAAAATGGTAGACCCACCTAGATGCTTACTTAATGATGCATAAATGTTTCATAGACTCTTCTAATATGAAAAGAAATTGCTAAAGTGCCACAAACAAGGACTTTCCTTTTAAGATTTATCACAGTTATATGACTTCTTTGTAACACAGGCCTGTGAACAGCTTGTTCATTATTAGCTGGAAAATACTTGCAGTTTAGGGGTTTTTTTGTTTTTTTTTTCAAAAAGTATGCAAGGTATTCATGCACTCTGGTAAAATACTCTGCTCTGAACTAAAGTGAAGCAACTAGGGATGATCAGGAGATTCACTTCAAATTTTTATGAAGTACTCTAAACTACAGTGCAACAGTAAGTGCTCAGGATATTCAGTATATGCAATGCTACTGAAAACAAGAGCAGATCATTATTACATATCAAAAGGAAATGTTGAGAGTATTTAAATACACAAAACTTAGAATTCAATGTTTACGACTTCCTGCTTTTGGAGAAGAGGCCCATAAGCTAGGATCCATTTCCATTAAAGTATTTTTATACTGAAAGAAATATTTCAGAAACAAATAAAACTTTTTGAAAGTAAACATTCTAACACGTATGCTTCATTTGTGCATGATTTTGAATCATTTTCCTCCTCTTCGGTTTTCCCTTTCACTTCTCCTAATTTATATTCTTCATTTTCATATTTTAGTACTTCATGAACAAATTATTTCAATATATTATAAAGACAAATTGTTCCATAAGCAACAGAACTAATGACACTAGATTTCCTATAGTTTCATGTTTCATGGCTGAATTATTTGATGTCTAATAAGTGAACACTCTAATTCAAGCTATTCCTGTAGCTAGGAATTCATAAAACATTTCTGCTTTTTTATTTTTCTCTAGTAAGAAGAAAATTTGCACTGTATGCTTTACTACAGCAAAGGACTAGGAATCTCTGTCTCCGCTCTCTGGCTACCAAAATTTATGATCACAGCAGAAGTGTGCTCATTTTTTCTTATTTAAGTTGAACAAAGCGTATATAGGAGATAGAAGGAGCATGTTGACAGAGAACAAACACAAAAACTTAGCCAAAGGCCTTAAACTATGTTAAAGAAAAAATATATTTTACCATCAAGGTGTTACTATTGTTTGCGATTTTAGTACAAAGTTCTAGAGTAACTGTAAATTACAGATGCAAAGCACTTACGTTAGCACTTGCAGTCCCTTTTTTTGCAATTGGCACTACAGCTTTTTCCAAGCTTCCATTTCATATCAAAAATGCAAAATGTCACTGAGTCATGAATTAATACGTTCTGTTTGACTTATTTTTGTATGACTGATTCTTTGTTAATAAATTTTGCATTTAGAACTGCTTTTTAAAGAGTAAATAATTTTTAAAATATTTGAATATTGCTTACTTTTACATTGGTTTCTCTCTCTCTTTGCACAGACCCTACAAAAATATAAAGGTCTAGCAACAGTTGTAAGTGGGTTTGTAATTACAGGGAACCTAATAGTTATTGTATACAGAAATGTCCTAAGGATATAAAGATTATTATAAACAAGAATGCTTTAATTAAGGGACAAAAGTTAAGACGGCAGATCACCATCTTTCCTCTACTACTTCTATCAATGTATGAAAAATGGAGGAACAAAACCTACAAAGGAATCAAGCCAGTTTTTATCTTTGGTACTATGACATTTAATTCTGTGAATGTACTGTGTTAATTTTAATGAAGAACGTAGTTTCAAAGGTGTTTTAAACACTGAGTCAAATTGAACCAAATAATGTTTTTCTTTCCAGTAGTGTACAGAATAGTGGAAGAGGGAAACCAACATTATTTTAAATAAGACTATAATTTAGTACAATTTTTTTTCCCCAAGAGAAGACGAATTAGCTTAAAAATATTAGTAAAAACTTCAGCATGCACACAACGGAATAGTCAAAAACTGAACTGTTTTAAAAACTTCGCAGTGTTTCCAAGCGCACACTGTTACAATCCAACAAGCAAAGAGAAGAAATAATTAGTTTTCACAGAACACTGACTTTTATATCAAAGGTACTGCTTGTAGTCAATGAAAAAATGTGGACAAAACTACCTTCACATGACATGTCCAATTAAAGATAAATTCTGTTTGTTACCTAAAGTAATTTATTTTAGGACTGTATATAGAAACATAATGATGTTTTGATGAAGATTCATTTTTTTTTTTTCCTCTTCAAAAAAGAGACTTTGGTGTTATGCATTACTTCATTTTCTGTCTGTCTCAGTATCTCCCATGTTTTCTGTGCTGCACAAGGCACAGATAGCACAAAAGATAAAATACTTCAGATGATAAATCCAGCCTAATATAGACCTAAAATGATTCCTAATGCAACGATTATCAAATCATTGATGTAAAAGGATGTAAAATCATTTGTAAAACTATGAAGAAAAATTCAGTAGAGTAACTGAAGACTCACTATCACTAGACTTACTTGGCACCGCTTTTCGTGATAAAACCTGCTAAGCACATACTTACATTTTCCTAAACAATTACTGGAAAAAGCATACCAAAGAAAATCTCCCCAGAGAAGTAGACAACTATAAAATGCACGTCATCCTCGTCTACACTTACCCTAACTAGTATCAATAAAGTGACAGAAGACCTGTCGTTAAAGAATAAGAGGAGTTTCAAGCTCCTACCTTTTGCGATAGCAGGAATGCTATCAAAACTAACACTCTGTAACTATATTTGGTTCTTACCACCTATTTCCAAGTCATACAACTTAAAAGCCAAAGCAACATTTGGTTCATTTAGGCTAGTCAAACAATTTTTAAATATTGAGTATTTATGCACCCTACGAGTTAGTAACTTTGGATATTTTCACTCTGATGTTTTCAGAATTTATTAAATATTTCTACTTCATTTTGACCCTTTTAATTTAAAAATGTGACTGAATAGTCACAAAGTATGGCAGGCTGATACTCGGAAAAGTCTTCATTAGAAAACTGTATCAAGATACATCAGACTGCCTCTGAGGAACTACTTCTAATAACATGGTTCATCTCCCTGCAACCTTTGGTCCCTCTATGGTAACCAAAGAAAAAACTTATTGGTAAGTACAGGCAAAAATTCGTGACATACCCTGTTTTTTGGAAGACTAGTGACATATCCTGGTTTTGGGAAAACATTTAGTTCATTTCACATAAAGGAACAACCAAGTTGCAGACAGGGACAGTTTTTACAATATCTGGATTTATATTCGGATTCACTTAGAAGTTTCCATTACCTCACTGTCCACTCCACCACAAGTATGATTTAATGTAAGAATTTTAATTTAACTTTATTTCAAAATGTCTTCAGCAAAATGCTATAACCTGCAACATAATGAAAAGTGGTCCAGAAAAAAAAAAAAAAACAGAAGAGAGAAGCTCCAAATTTAGGCTGACCCTAAGTTCTAGGAATACAATATTTGAGAGGAAAGTTTCTGTTTGAGATTCATTTTGCAATTCTAAAAAAAAAGTTTTCTGATAGTTTTAACTAGATATTGCTACATTCTTAAATCTATTTCCTACCTCAAACTGTCCTAGATACCAAAGATGTTTGTTAAAACAATACAGTTTCTCACACAATGCATTTGTGAGTAAAAGTATTACATTTCAAGTAGAACACACTAAGCATGGATACACTAACCACAACATGGATGTAAAGATGAGAGGTAGTTTTGTAAACACATTTGCACACATTTCTCATTTATTCTTACTTGAATTTTCCAAATTATCAAAGTAATTCCACACAAATTTTCAGTAGTTTGGGAAGCATGGACATTATCTAATGGTGCTTTTCCCTTTATCTGTGGTAGAACTTAGCAGGCAGAGAAAAAAAAAATATATAAAAGGAAGTAACACCACAAAAGTATCAAAATTCTCAGTCTCTAAAAATATATATATATATATATATATAAAAAAAAAAATCTTTAGCCACCCTTAGATTTCTTCTCACCCCTGAGCTTTTCTAAAAATCCCAACCTTCTGAGGAAGACTGAGAGAAAAAGCATAGAGGACCATTTTCAAGACAAGGATGACTCTAGAGAGCCACTGACCTCCATTTAGGAGACGGTCTCAGGGAAATGATATGACTGAATAATGGAGAAAATTCAGAGGCTTTATATGGGCAGTTCTCTAGTCTTAGGGTTCTTTTTTTATTTTAGGTATGCGGTGACTGCAACACTAGGAGATGAGGCAATCTAGTAAATGTCTCCCTTGGGGCAGATTTCAAAGTAATCAGTTACAGGCAAATGGAAATCCCTCGGAACAGAACAGAATAGAATAGAATTGTGCATCTTCAACTATGGTGAAGGACAAGCCCATGACAGAAAATACATTTTGCAGTGACCTAGAACACAATAAGGTTTGACAGGTAAGACTATGATCCATAGACCTGACCAGTAAGGGTCTCTCCCTTCCCCTTATGCCAAATGAAGTAGCCAACCTGGGATCCAGAAAGAGTTAGTGAGACCTGCACATATACACTAGTGCTAGACAGATTTTATGCCTTGATATACACTGTTGATATAAAGAAACCAGGCAAGCAAGCTTGGTCATTTGATCATGCTTTTACATGGTGTCAGAATAACCTTGTAATACTGGCAGGCAGCAACACCTTCCTACTTTACATGCAGTGTCTACTAAAAACAATGCCAGATAGTGCTATTGCAGGCAAGATTTTAAGGGGTTACACACATCAGCCTGTTCATTCTTCATGCTAATCATCCAACATGGAGAAGCAACTTACACGCGTTCTGAAACACACCTGGACAGGGAGGTACACACACATACACACACACACCCATTTGCAAAGAGTATTCTTCAAAGAGAGTCTGGGCAAGCCACAGTGGCCCAATGCTCTTTCTCCTGGCATAGCCTGCATAGGCGTGCTGTGAATGACCGGCAGTAGGATCATCCTTACTTTTCTATGTTCACCATTTTTAAAATCTGTAAAACTTTTATACAATAAAGAAGTAAATATACTTTGTCTATTTATTTCATAGCATTTAACTGAACAGCTCATTTCATTCTAGTTGGGGAGTTATATTTATTTTACAAGATGAACCTGCTTAATTCAGATTTAATAATTTCAATAAAGATAAAGCACTTACACTTTCATCATTCTTAAACCTTTAGTGTTATGCTCCAGTATGAATAATTTAATGAACATCAAAGCAACATAAGTATGAATAATGATTATGATAAATCTGGACTGACATTTGAAGTTTTGTACACCAAAATCTAACAGTTTAATAGCCAGAGTTTCCCTGTGGACATTAAAACTTACATTTAACCGCAAGTTTTTTAGTTTCCATTTTGATTTCCTTTTGTTGTATTTGTATCATGATTATTTATTTATTTTTAAGTAAAATCTTCCCCTTTAGATTTATATTAGCCCTTACTCCATAAGGTGGCATAATTCCATGCTTCTGACTTTACAGCTTCCACAGTAACTACTGCTATGATCCAGAAGATAACATTTTGAGCAAGGACCAAGGAGGAGGAATAAACACATTAAGGAAGTTTAACCAAGATTCTTCAGATGCTAAAACTCTTTATAACTTCAAGAAAGAAAAGTTGTCTTTCTCTACCTGCACGTCACAGGTGCTATGATACAGTTATCAGCTAATACTACTTATTGTACGCTCACAAACATTTTTACTAAAATGTATTTTTACTAAATCTACAGGAATAAGTTAGAAATTTACTCTGTGTGTACAATAATTCTCTGTCCATATATATCCTTTGTGAGAGCAGGTGTTCTCTGAAATGACATAATCTTTCTCTGACTAGATGAGAGTTGTCTCACAGCTCAAATATTTCAGCATCTGAGTGCTTAATGTTAGAGATCAATCAAAGAAGTAATAAAATGATGCAAAACCTAAAGGGCATACCTATTGCACACTCTCAAATCCTAAAAAAAACCTGCAAGGCAGAAGAAAGTCCCATCAATATTTTCACATGAAACATGTGTAATGTTCATATCAGTAAATGGATTCCAGTGAGGCACTTTCCAAATGATCTTTGTGAACTATATATTGGCAGACTTCTTTTTTTACATTATGAAGACAGTAAGTAATGCTTTCACATCTATGAATAGATTGGCTATTAAAGGTGAAAACTGGCTGAACTGCCAGGCTCAAAGTGTGGTAGTGATCAGCATCACAAAATCCAGCTGGAGGCCAGTCACTAGTAGGGTTCCACAGGGCCAATACAGGACCAACACTGTTTAACATCTTCCATTAACAGCATGGAAGATGGGGCAGAGCGCACCTTCAGCAAGTCTGCAGACAACACAAAATCAGGAGTGACTGACACACCTGACAGCTGTGCTGCCGTTCAGAAGGACCTGGACAGGCTAGAGAAAATTGCTGACCCGAGCCTACTGAAGTCTGACAACAGGAAATGTAAAGTCCTGCACATGGGGAGGAATAACCTTATGCACCAGTACAGACTGGGGGTTAACTGGCTGGAAAGCAGCTTAGCAGAAAGAGGAGCTGGCACGAAGATGATTAAGGGATCGGAGCATCCATCACATGAGGAGAGGCTGAGAGAGCTGGGGTTGTTCAGCCTGGAGAAGAAAATATTCCAGGGGATCTTATCAATGTATCTAAATATCTGATATGGGGCAGTAAAGAAGATCATGCCAGACTCTTCTCAGTGGTATCAAGTGACAGGACAGGAGGCAATAGGCAAATATTAAAATACAGGAAATTTGAACATAAGAAATGTTGGGTGAGGGGGTGTTTCTGGTTTATTTGGCTTGTGAGTGTTGGAGTTTTGTTTGGGTTTTTTTAGTTTTCTTTGGGGTTATTTTGTTGTTTTTTACTGTGAGTGTGGTCAAACACAGGCTACCCAAAGTAGTTGTGAAATCTGCGTCTTTGGAGATATTCAGCACTCCACTGGAGATGGCCCTGAACAACCTGATACAGTTGACTCACATCCGAACAGAGCAGGGTTGGTCTAGATGATCTCCAGAGGTGCATTCCATCACTTGGTGATTCTGCAACTGCATAAAGCATTCTCTCATGAGAACAGCAGTAGTAATCACATCCTAGGTCAAACAATTTCTTGAGCATTACTCATGGTAGAGGTTGCCTACATCATTGGTATAAAGAAGCTGTTCTTTCCTCCACATCCCTCCCCAGACACCTATTGTTCCTACCTCTTCCCTTTACTAGTACTAGCAATCATGCAGTCATGTAGAGTTTAATACATGGGAAATGAAACAAGTAGAAACAAAAACTGAAATAAACAGAATTTTCAGGTGACCCAGATGACTACGTAATGTACAACTTCTAGTGAAAAGTAAAAGACCACCTTAAGATTATTACCTTAAACCCTTTCGGTATCACCTTAGACAAATTTTCAAACTATACTCTCAAAAGCAGGACAAAGTGCCAGAGCCAGGTTTTACAATGCAGAAAGAGTAGTAGAGAAAAAGCAAGTGTTGACAGAACAGAAAAAATAAGGGAACTTTTCAGCTATACAGAAAACAGCCGCAAAAGGAAAGATTGTCCATATCAGATAAAAATATATATACACATATATATGTACGTATATAATATGTGTGTGTATATATATATATATATATATATAAAGGCAAGCCTCTAAGGAAGCCTCTGCTATGAGGCCAAAGAAAACTCAGGAGTGTTAAAATCATGAAATTTTTTTTTAAATATTTTTCCACACCTTGTTTTATAATGCTTGTCCTGCTTAATGAAAAACATTATTGTTTTGCCAGCTGTTACAAAATCTCTATATATTTGTGTGTTTTAAGCTGCAATTACTGCTTGTTTCTAGAGAGGTAAATGGTAATTTCCTAGAGGAGTTCCAAGATTAGAACTCAAGAGAAAGGGTAGATTATTTACGGCCTAGTCTGACACACTCGGTGCCCAGACTCTTAATAGGTCTTGGGGAGCTTAAATATATCAATCCAATCGGTAAAGCACAAAGCAAGCATCAGATAAATATCCAGCAGCTGCAAATGTAATACCAAAAAAATTCCTTTTACCTTGTGGAAGTAGCACTCATATGGAATAATTTAGGTTGGAATGGACCTCCTAAAGTCATCTATTCCCACCTCTGCCTCCACAGTTAGATCAAGGTGCTCAGAGTCATATCAAGTTCTGAAACCGCCAAGGATGAACATTCCCCGGCCTCTCTGACCATCCTGGTCCAATGCTGCATCGCTCTCATGACAACAAATTTCATCCTTACATCTAAGCAGAATTTCCCTTACTACAACTTGGGTCTGTGTCTCTCTGTGAGGAGTTTGCCTCCATGCTCTAACACTCATCCCTCCGTTTAAATAGTGGAGGACTGCAAAAACATGCCCCTTTATCCTTCTCCATCCAGTCTAAAGTTAGCCTGCTCTGTCAGCCACCTCTCATGCACCACATGCTCCTCCCTCATAACCATCTGTTGGCCTCCCACTGGACTCTCTCCAACACATCAGTGTTTCTCTTGTACCAGGAATCCCACCGGACACAATACTCCAGACACAGTGTTGCAAGAACTGAACAGAAGGAGACTGCGTTGACCTGCTGGCTACATACTTATTAATATAGACCTGAGTATGATCAGTTTTCGTCACCGCAAGGGCGTGCCAGTACCTTGTCCCACCTGGCCCACGAAAGTCTTTCTCTGCAAAGCTGCTTTCTAGCCAGTCAGCCTCAACTCTACTGTTGCATGGGGTTAAATCCATCCCAGACACAGGATTTTGCATTTGCCTTTGCTGAACTTCATGACGCTGCTGTTATCTCTGTCAGCCTGTCAAGGTCCTTCTCAATGGCACTCCTGCCTCCGATGTGTTGACTGCTCTGCACAATTTCACACTGTGCACAAAGTATAAGCTTTTTTCCTTTGAAGAAGTGCAATACGCATCAAGCAGTAGAGGATAGTAAACAGATTCCCTGTTGAATGCCAGACAGTCTAACTCCACACCCAGAGTCAGTTTAGTCACATCTGCACTCAAAGTAATAAAAATCTGTAATAAGCAAGATATTTGACACCTGAGTCAGATTTTCTGCTTACCATTGACCTATTCCATGTAGTTTGTCCAGAGTTGAAGATATCTAATACAGCGCTGCATTATGCCAGGAAGACACGCACTACTCTTAATATGAGTCAAAGGTATATTCATTAACCCAGGCCATCAACCCAGAACACAGGTGCTAGCAAAGCACTAGGCACAGACCCCTGCTTTAGGAAATACTGTGTCCCTGCAGATGAACACTTGTTGCAGCATGTTGGTGAAATGAGGGAGATCATTATTTATATACAGAATATTCTGTAAATGGATAAACAAAAACATTTTCCACATGCAGCACACAAGCATCTCCTCTAAAAATCCATGAAGTGTTAAAATTCCATGTATGAGATTTTAAAATTTCTTAGTTCAGAACACGCTAGCAGTAACATAAGTTAAAACAAAAAGTCCATTAATTGCTGCATTTCTGTGTGACATTTCAGCATTATTACTTCAGATTGAATTGTGTGTTTTAAAAAAATATATTGTATTTCTTTACCACTAAAGTGTCTCAAAATGCTCTAAGCGAAATACAGAATTAAAAAAAAAATGTTTATCAATATCACATTAAAAAAAATGTGAGAGGCAACCGGCAAATTACATCTCTTCCACGTATTGCAAAATCAAGTTGACTTTTCATGGTGTGTAATTTTTATATCTTGCAAATCAGGAACAGTAACTGACAGAGCATCTTACATTTGGAAGTTATCCAGAGAGTTTGCATTTTTAGGAATGTAATCAGCTCGCTTCTGGAAATTTCTGTGCTTTCAGTTTATACAACAGAGGTAGTCAAAACTTCTCTGTGAGTTTCTCACAAATATTGCCACCACGGTGAAACAGGATAAGTAAGAAAATGAGGCACAGGTTTGGGCATTTTAAAAAATAATTTTCCTGTGGTTTTTATTTCCCAGTCCTTGACTTGGTTTGCCCATTCTCAGAGACACTGGTTTCAGAAGCCTCTTCCCTAAATTTTACAAATCTGCACATAACAGGAAATGCAAAGAAAAACATGGACATGCAAAGAAAAACTCAGCCTTTTTTAACTCTTTCAGCCTTCTTGACTTCTCTCTTCATTTGCTGGAAAAAGAATTATTTATATATCCAATACATTTTCAAGCAGACGAGCTCTTAAGTTACAGTCTCATTTGTGTTAAATGAAACCGCAAATTTACAAATAAAGCAAAGAAATTACCATTATGTCACTAGCATATTGAAGTTATTGGCTTCAAATCAGTAATTTGAATCTGTTCATGTTTCACTAAGAAAAATCACATATATGGGGGAAAGTCATCATAAAAGGAGCTGGAATCACATGTCTATCAGGACCACGTCATAGTGGGGGGACAATAGCCCAATTGTGAAGGCTGCTAGACTTGCGTTTGCTTTCCCTTTTCTCCAGGGAACAAGAATGTGAAAATAAGAAACATTCTGTTGCATGTCAGACACTTAATCATTTATATACTTCCTTCTAGGTTTCCTTTTCTTCACCTGTCACTTGAAATACAAATACCAATTACAAATATTGTGCTGGGCCAAACTGAATGAAGTAGTTATTAAAATACAACTAGTAGTGGAATTAAAGCTTTACTCACCACCTTATTTGCAAAGTCATATTGTAGGTATCTAAAAATCTTCACTTTTCTCATTTCCATTCAGAGTCGGAACTTCTATCACACATATTTCATTTACATGAAAAAAAATAGTAAATTATTATTATTATCTAATTAGCTTAGCGAAATTCATGAAATTATCTCTCTGAAACGAGGGAAAAATAGATCAGAAGCATTCATAGAATCATAGAATGGTTTAGGTTGGAAGGGACCTTAAAGATCTAGTTCCAACCCCCCTGGCCATGGGCAGGGACACCTCCCACTAGACCAGGTTAATCAAAGCCCCATCCAGCCTGGCCTTGAACACCTTCAGGAATGGGGCATCCACAACTTCTCTGGGCAACCTGTTCTGGTGCCTCACCACCCTCACAGTAAAGAATTTCTTCCTGATAGCTAATCTAAATCTACCCTCTTTCAATTTCAAACCGTTACCCCCCATCCAATCACTACACTCCCTCATTAAGAGTCCTTCCACATGTCTCCTGTAGGCCCCCTTCAGGTACTGGAAGGCCGCTATAAGGTCTCCCTGGAGCCTTCTCTTCTTCAGGCTGAACAGCCCCAACTCTCTCAGCCTGTCCTCATAGGAGAGGTGCTCCAGCCCTCTGATCATCTTTGTGTCCCTCCTCTAGAATTGCTCCAACAGGTCCATGTCCTTCTTATGTTGGGGGCCCCAGAGCTGGGCTAGTATGGCCAATTCACACAATGATGTTCAATTTCTACCTTTTGTCCCAAAACGAAAAATGTTTATAAAATAGCTTGAAAAAGGGTCCATACTAAAACAAATTGGTGACCTAAAATCCCTCATATGACTAACCCTTATTAAGACATGACTTAATATTTTTGTCCATCATCTTACTACAATGTTTCCTTTTTTGAAGCAACATCATAAACACTGGACAAGGCATTTCAAGTCTTACCTGAGGCCAAAATCTGTTTAAAGGTTTAGAATGATATCAAAAGGGAAGAATAATCTGCTGCTGCAACTGAAGTCAAGAGAAGTATTTCTAATGAACATACGCCAAAATGATTAAGGAAAAAGGAGTTTAGACTTCATGAATTTATAATTTCCAAACTGACTATAAATTTCCTATTGACTAGAAACCTCTTCAACCCAGAACCATCTGACAGAAAAGACAAAATGCAGGTTATATTGCTGAAATGCAAGCTCCCTTAGTTTGGAGGTGAATGACTAAGGAGTTCCCATCAAAAAAACCAGACTGCTGTTAAAAATGTAAAATTTAAACAAGAAAATGCAGACACTGAAACAGTTTAAAGAGAGGAGAACCCAGTGGGAACTACATAAAACTACAGTTTTACGAGGAGTGGGACAGGACTAGATAAAGATAGACAAGTAATTCCAAACTGAAAAAAAAAAATAATACAATAAGTCTTGAGAGGTGTGCAGCCTTTGTATCATAACAAACCGTCTAATGATTCCACTCTTACAAGGCAAGAGCTGTCTTGTTTTAAAGCCACTAACTTAAACGGCATTAATCCAAAGCTAGGGTGTTATCCAAAAGCAGAGGGGGAAATTCGTTTTGACTAACATTTACAGTGAATACACTCATGCTTTCCTACCCGCTTTATTAGAGGTTTGTTATAAATTTTTTATAGAGTTCATTCTAAGTTCTGAATGCAGCCAAAAGCACTATAAAAGTACTAATAAACAGTATGTAATTTTGCAGAAAGTAATTTCTATAGGTTTAAGTACTGGTTAAATCATATCCATTTTCAGAGGAATATTTTCTCTGAAAAATGATTAGTACTCAGCTGAATTTGAGGCATCCACCCCTCACTCATCTGTACTCTAGAAAGTTCTAAAAATGAGTCCAAAGTCCTCTTAATGGAAAAAAGTAAGTTCTTCTCTCTCCAGTTAGAACTACATTAAATGTTTTGCACAAGGTTTTTTTAAGTCATATTCAGGTAGAGATCGGACAAGGAAAATTTTAAGTAAAATGGAACACACTTTTTAGACATGCACAGTAAATGAAACCACAGTACTTCCATTCTGAAATACAAAAACAATTTTCCATAAACATCTACAATCACATAATTTACATAGATTTAAAAAGCGGCTTTATAGTACAGCTATGTTTTTCCAATGGTTTGCAGCTGTGTAGTGTGCCAGCCATCACAATTCCACTCAGGCTTCAGAAAACAAGATATGTTAGGAAATATCCAATTCTAGATTAAAAGTAATGTCTATATATAGATATGAAAATATTGCTAATAACAAAGTCATCAGAGAAAGGCTGATCGCAACTCAAGGCTAAATGTTACCCTTTTGATTGACATATAAATCATAATATGATAGATAACTAAAGTTTTCAATTTATAGGTACATAGATAAATTAACCTAACAAAAAAGAGAGAAAGAAAATACAGATCATGCTATATCTTTAAAATTCTTAACACATTGCTCCTCATATTAAAGGTATGCTTTGGGTTTTTTCAGCAATATATCATCTTGGCTAAGCATTAAGTCTTCTTCCTCTATTACAAGCAAGAATTTTAGTATTTGGAAAAACCTGTTTTGTATCTGCGATTATCTTTTTTCCTGCCTAGGAATTTTTCTATTAGAGGTTATAAGTATTGTCAAGGCTAAAAAATCAGAAATAGCAAAAGAAAATTTTGAAAACTCTCTTACCTTGAAGTTTTGGAGTTGTTTTGGGTTTGTTTTTTTTTTACTGTTGTTATTCCAAATTGTATATTGTTTGAGCAAAGTAAACTGAGGGAAAATGCATCTTGGCTGACTAACAGGCATACATGAGAGCAGAAATAGCCTGATCAATGCTTCTTTCTTAACAAACTTCTCTACCAATGAGACAAAACCAATCACTCTAAAGAAAGACTTTAATGATCTAAACTGCAACAGACATCATAATTTTCTCTTCACCAATCCTATCCAGCACACAACAGATACAAACACAAAATTCCTTCTCCTATTATACGCGAAAAAAAGAGAATTTAGATAAACCAGGCATTTCACTTGACCAGCCAGTCAGCTAGCTAAGCATCACTTGGAATCTCATGCAGATTGTTCAAATAGATGCATCTATAGAGCATAATACACAAATGTCTACTATGTAAAGCACTTAACAATTTAATTATTTTTAGAAGGTCTTTGAATTTCTAATTACCTGCTAAATATAGAGGTGCAACAAAACGTTAACACAACAGAAATAGCAAACTGGTCAGTCTTTTTTACTTCAAGTAAAAGTACTTTTGCCTGTTCAAACTAATGGCACGTAATGTTTTGTATTGGAAGACCTACTGGGCTTTAGCAGAATTGTTTTTTCTCTCTTCAAGTAAGTATAAATGCTTCTGTTCCAGAAACAAGCTCCAATGTTACCAGATAAAAAAATATCCGTGAATGTGCCATCTTGATGCTCTGCTAATATAAAAGCTCCTGACTTCGAATGAACAGAACTAGAAGCACTTAGATCTTCTCTTTCTGTGTCATGCTGCCAATGTAATTATAGTTACTTTGAGTTTATCCTACCTATGCTCTCTCTACACAGGCTGTGGAGGAAAAGCCAGGCCTGAAAAAAATGAATCCTGAAGTGCAAAAGAAAGGCAGCTGCTGCAAACTGGGGATCCATTCTTCAGCAGAATTTCAGACATTCATTCAGGCTTCTTTCGGGGGGGGAAGAAAAAAAAGGAAAAAAGAAACATCTCCCAGTGTCACTCCTATTCATGACAAACTTGTAATAATCTACAGAGGACATTTAGAAACCATCTTTTCAAGTAATTTCACCAACTCCATGATTGTGGTTTGGGTTTTTGCATCAAGTACAAATCAGTCTTGGATCCAAATATAGGATGCCAAATTCAGGCAGGCATTCCTGTGTTCCAAAAGAAGTAACCCAGCAATTCCTTCTATTCTGAGGTCATATATAGAAAGTTTGGGAGAATCTGTATCAGACTGATGCTTCCAGGAAGGTGTTTTATCCTACTTGGTGTGTTAGGCTTTGTCTTCAGAAATTTTAAACAAAACATACGGAAACAAAGAGATAGACTCATACAGCCCTCACTGCCCACCTCCTTTCCTTTTTACTCAGCATTCTGTGCTTAGGACATTATTGGTTGCCAGAGAAGAATCCATTGCTGCATTTCCTTGCAATTAGTAAGCTATAAATTATTCTGGTAAGGAGCTGATCTCAGTCACCTCTCTTAATGCTCCTCAACAGCATTCAAAATACAGTTGTCGGCCAACAGAGTAACTATTCCGATACAAGGCACATTTCATTTAGTTTGCATGGAAAGCACCCAATCCCTTCCAACACATGCACCTACACAGTCTTACACAAGTCCCAAGTGATCAGCTGGCCAAACAGTCCTTAGGGATTTGGGCTTTAAGGCAGACAGTGTCTTCAAGCTTCCACTCAGACAAATCCCACTGCTGGTCCCAGCCGCTGCCTTTTTATAGCTTTGAGAATCCAATGCTGAGTTTCTGCTGGAACTTTCTGGATCATAGACTTCTGCTTTTCATAACCACATACCCAAACTTGGCTATCTATCACTCATTCTTCCTTATCCACACAGAGGAGCTACAAAGTTTATCTCAGCCTACATAGGAACGCATGGCTACTCATTAAGCCCAGTAATTACAGCACCAACTTGGGAGACAGGGACACATGGGCTCCAAATTTCCCTCCAATGAAAAGACTTGTCCACTTTTCATAAAAAGTAAGAAAAGCAATTGCTCAGGAAAAGAATTAAGTTTAAAATTTTTAAATGGCTTACTGAATATGACATCAAACCCAATATAAAATAATGACACTATGAATACATAAATAAGTGATAAATAAATACAAGTCAAACCCTACCTGTTATAAAGCTAAGAATTTCTTTCACTACAGTGGAACTAGGACTAAGATTACATAAACTAAGACAATTTTATGCTTTTACATAGGAAAGGTACAGAGATGCACATGTAAAATTACTGCATGGGGCCAAACCACACTTTGTAAAATGAGGCCAAAAGCTTGCTGCTTTGTATTTCAAGTCCTAAAACTTCACTTCGGCAATGTACTGTCCTCAGTCTGCCATTTTTGCAACTTTCGAAGTCCTTAGATAAAGGTTATACACTAACACAACTCTTCCCATTTATCTACGGCTTGATAAGCGAGATGACTGTAACAATTTTTGACAATGGACATGGAATACTTCCCACTGAGGACTCTCTACATAGCCCATACGGATGATCTGACAAGCTTCTAAGTGACTACACCACAAATAAAAGATGAAGCATCCTTAGTCCCTATGCCCTTCCGTTTGGTGTACTGGTTTTGAACCACCTGTAAGCATACCACATGCCAGAACCAAGACAAGAAAGCATCAAGGCACGTAAGTTAAAAGGCCTCTCTCTCTTTTCACTTTTCTTCTTTTATCTCAGGTCCACATGTTTCTACATTTTATCCTCATTTTTTACTTAATACACAGCAGAGCCCGAAACTGACAAATTCAATAGATGCCATTATCTTTATTCATTACAACACCAAGCACCTCACATTTTCCTTATTTGTATAACCAATACCAGGCTTCCTGGTCATGTCTTAGGTGGCTGATGATTCCCAGTTACCTTGTATAGTTACACTTGGTTGTCCATTTCCACTGGGCAACAGACACAATAGGTTGACTGGAACGTTCATGATATGCAATACTTAATAAGGGATGGAAATTCCTCAGTGAAAGACCCTTTAAAAATATAATCATATTCCCTTGTAGTTTTCAAATCAATTTCAAATATCTAAATGCATAAGGACTGTCATGTAATTGTAATTCAATTTGATTCAGAATATAATGCAATTTCACTAATCTCTATATAAGACATAAAAAGATGAGGCGCCTTATACAGGACTATATCATTCATTAATATTATCGAGGAACTGTCATACTAAAAAGTTACTTCTGAATTTTACCATATCTTTTGCAGGATTAAGCTAAATTGTCTTTTGCATTATTTATTGCCTAATTTTTAAATGTCTCTATCACAGTCGTTGTGAATCTATAACTTAATACATAAAAAGGAAATAAAAAAAATCTGGCTATAATATTTTGGACATGCAAGCAGAACATACAAATATTGTCAATTCCACCAACCATTCAGAGTCCATCAAACAACAGCTAGTTAATTTCAAAATCTATAGAAGTAATCTTTTAATATTTCAAAGGTGCAAGAAAATGTTATATCTCAGTGGCTCAATTCCTAACTAAGTCACAAAACCGTAACACAATTTAATCGAACTGTAGATGCCATGTGTACAGATTAAAGCATTTGTACACATGGGTAAGCAGTTGATATACACATTTTTTAAAAAATGTGAAAGTTATGAGTATTGTTTGAGTCTTTTAATTTAGTAAACAGCACATGCTAGTCTTTGAAAGAAAAGGCTGTATGTAAGCCATATATCTTCAAAATACACATCTACCTTAACTCTTCCTAGAGATATCCTGTTTACTATTATCAAATATATCATTCAGACGCATATACACTTTATCGGTGATACACTCTACTATGTTGTGATGCTTTAAGAATGTCTCCAAAGGGAAAGAAATGTTTTCTTAAGATTGACAAAATGTTATTCTCCACTTTGTCATTATTGTAGGCTATTAAGATACAGCTTTGGCATCTCTATTTTCAGAAGGAACCAGCACAAATACCTAGGCATGGGGAAGTGAAGAGGGAGATGCATTCCAATTGTCATAGAGTTTTTCTAAACTTTACTCCTCAAAACACACTGAATTGATAAAAAAATATTTAAAATTTAATTAATTACCTTTTCTTCTGTACAAAATGCAAACTATAAAAAGTAGTTGTGAAAAATGTACTCAACAAGAAGCCAGTTTCAAATATTTTGTTTCAGTCATAACATATACTGTGAAAATGCAAAGAACTAAAGTAAATATATTAAAAGGATTCATTCTTTACCATGCGAGTAAATAACAAAAAGTTTATTACTTGCTTTTGTATGGTCCTATAAAAGCAGTTATGTAATATATTTACAGCTCAGTATCCACTTTTATTCAGATGTTATTACTTCCTTGAAAAACTGGCATTTCTGATTCAAATATATAACCTTATTTCAAAAATAATTATCTCAAAAAAAAAAATCTTTTTTTTACCTAATTTATCCCATTTTAATTAACGAAGTGTAAACATTTTCTTGGTATTTTGCTTGTGTTGGTAATACATAGTGTTAACTCTTAAACTATTCCTTTCTTTTGCAGGAAACCAAATTGTAGAATTGGAACAATTTCTCACATGCAATGAGAACTTTCTAAAGTGAAAAGTATATCATAGTATTATGCTCTTTCCCTCCTGCTTCTTAGACAAAAGCAAATACAAAGTGATTTGGTAATCAGCCAAAAATTAGGACCCAGATGCATTTTCGTCTAAAAGGAAATCTAACTGCTTTTTAAATATATAATAATATATAAATGTACACATAAACATCAGCAGGTCTGAGGTACTAAAAACCTTATTTTCTAATTTCAGTTTCCAAGGAAATGCAAATTATTTAGAGAATCATAGCAAAGATTTTTAAAAATAAATAAATAAATACAGTTTCTTATGCAACAACACCAAGTAAATACCTGACCTAAATCTGATACAAATCAATGCCATGACTTCCATTGATTTCAACAGGCTTTGAAACAGACCTTTAAGCCGTACATAATCAGAAATATTCGCAGATTCAGAATCTAGACATTTAGATTAAGATAAAGTATACAATTAGCACTAAGTAAATAGCAGGCTTTTCAGATACTGTAAAGAAGATTCTGGGAGAAGTAGTAGTACAGTATTTTAAGGTCTGATTATTTGACGAGCTACTAGTCATCTTAAGTTTAAAGACAAAAATATGAAGCTCTCCACAGGTAAGAACTACTTTCAGGGACAACTTCATGTGGAGGATTGACCTTGGCAAGCTGCTAGGCACCCACCCAGCTGCTCTCTCACTCCCCCTCCTCAACAGGACAGGGTGAGAATATAACATGAAAAAATCATGAAAAAAGGTCATGGGTTGCGGTAAAGTCAGGGAGATCACTTGCCAACTACTGTCACAAGCAAAATAGACCTGACCTGTGGAAAATTAATCTAATTTATTGCCAATTAGAATAGATCTTGACAGTGAGAAACAAAGACCAAATTAAAACATTGGCTTCCCTTGACCTCCCTTTTTCCTAGGCTTAATTTCACTCCCTCATTCCCAACTGCTTTATCTCCTCCCCACCCCAAGCGGTGCAGAGGGATGGGAACAATGGGCAAAGTCAGTCCATAATGGCTTCTCTCTGCCGTTCACCTGTGGTTGGTCCATTGCAGAGGCAGCTGGAACCAATTGTGTCTAGCAAGGGACAGCCCCTGGTCACTCCTCACAGACACCACCCCTGCAGGCACCCCCGCTACAAAAATCTGGACATGGATACCCAATACATTTCAGAAGGGAAGAAAATGTTTTAGTATCGCTATTGCTTCCTCAAGAACTTATCAAAACACAGAACATCTGAATCGAACTCCCTCATGCCTGATAAAGTCATACACATCTGTATCTTGGTAGTTTTTAAGTATCTAACAAAACCGAACATTCTGATTAAATTAAGTGATACTCATGTAAAAGAAGAAATGAATTATGAAACATTCCTTGAAATTGTGTTATGTAAACATCTAATTTAGAGCAAATCTGCATCTGCAGTGTTTCAAAGATACTTCTATTATGACATAAATATGCTTTTTACTTGGATGCAAAAACAGGACCAAAGCTGTTCTTTGAAGTCCTATAGCCTGCTCTGCTTTGTCATGTGACAAAAAATGGAGGGGGGAGGCACAGTGGTAGGGAGGAAAGGACAGAAACATATAGAAGACGTGTCTTGATTAAAGCTATTTTCAAATTATTTGTGATGCAAAATGTTCAAGTGTCAGGTGGCAAAAATCTTTGCTGTGCACAACAGTCTCTATAGACTCAGATGATTTGTTCATAGTTACACAAGTTATGGGGCACTAATGACATCTGTCTGAGTTGATTTATGCTACCCTGCATCTGGTGTGAAACAAAGGTACCTTCTGATGACAACCAAAATGTGGTAAATCCAATCAAGAAATCAGTGTGGCATATCCATCAATATCAACCATTAACTTCAAAATCAATTGCTTATTAATGGTGAAGATGCTATATATATAGCGTCCAGGAGAGATACCACTACAGTCCAGTCCTCTAGGGTTGTAATAATTTGTTTGCTAAATAAAAATAATAATAAATGAAACAGACAATAATATATACCTAACACACACTGGAAAATTAGGTCTAAAACACAAAAACCCTGGTATTTCTTTATTTAAATGAGTTTACCAAGTAAAAACAGAAAGGATTGTGAAATCTTCCTACTATTATAAAAGTAAAAAAACCTTCCATTTATTTGTTCACTGGATGCCCTTCAGACCTTCCATTTCCAACCATTTTCACTGCTTGTTGCAAAATGAAAGAATTAACAAGTCAGCTGCCCAGCTAGTGAATGCTCAGCTTGGCTTGCCCCGACACAATTCAAATTTGTGGTTACAGGAAGATTAAGCAGTTATAAGCCTGACATACACTCATCCAAATTAACCTTTTGGGCAGAATGCTCTATTGCTATCCTGAATAATACTTTACATAAACCTCTTCATTTCCAAACCATTGTGCCTCTATTAATTAATATAAACAGCTTAGTATAAAGACATTAAATATTATTCTTTAACAGATAAAATCTAAGGCACAAAGAAATTTAGAGAAAATATTTTTAAAAAATAAGGTATTTCAGAACTTTTGATGAACCTAAGCTAAGTAACAAAAACAAATTAAAATTTCAGTCCCTTGTCTGTTGGTCTTTGTTTAATCCACTACAAGCAGAGACCATCCTGGTCACATGGTTCAGAGCAGTATTTGTTAGCTGCATAAGGATAAAAATATTCAGAAATCTTATAAAGTCTAGGTTTGATTTCATACTTACTGCAACTAGTAAGAAAAGAATCAGAACTACTTTGAGGTATGTTCTTCTAATAATATAGCAATACACATCTTATTTCCCAAAGAGCCTTTATGTTAACATTTAAAATAAATCAGTGCTTTTTCTAAAACTACCATCCAGCAGCACCACCACATTTACATTCTACACTGCTTGTACTCCACATACAATTAAGCTTTTATTTCTCTTGTAATGCAACTCTCAGCAAGGTTCATCCTCTTATTTCTCTTGAGTCCATCATGAGTTGAAAGCCACTCCTATTTTATCAGATTAGAAAGAAATGCAAAATCTTCAGAAAGGTTCCTGATACTTTATTTTTTTAAAATTAAACCCATGACTACTGAAGCCAGTGGAAGTTTCACCATTACCTTCATACAAAAGGCAATTGACAATTAAAAGTGCCAATAAAATTTCCCGAGACAGTGTCACTGTGCTTGCCTTTTTGTTTTGTGCAGCTTTAACTTGGTAACCATTCAATCACATCAGTTGTGTAGCGCATGATCACTGTTCACTGAAAACACAGTCATTCCACACCAGTGCTGTCAAAACTCCCTCTCACTTAAACTAAAAACTACATCTGATTTCAAGAATGGATATGTAAACTCTTATTCGGGGGGGGAGCTCTTTAATTCTTTTGCAAGTTCAAATAATTTTTTTTCGATAATACTATGTTTTAGTTTTATAAAATATTCTACAGTCTATAGTTTTTGTGCCTACTTTAATAGGTTTAATAGGTTTTCACTTTCATTTTAAAATAATTATGACAATATTTCTCAAACATGCAACAAACAGCTTCAATGAACAGGAAACTTCATAAGGAAGTATTAATCACTTTCTCTAGCCTTTAAGGGGCAAAGAAATAAAGGTCATTTTCTCCATGAATAAAGCTAGTATTTTGATTGGGTATTAGAGGAAAAACATATAGAAACAGTACCCATTAACAGATCGTTAATTTAGTAGATGCATTTGCACATGCTGCACTGCAGTGCACACTTACAGGAATTTATTTCACTGAATTCACAATTTAAATATATATATATGTGTGTATAGATAACACACACACGCATACGCATATGTATATATCCTTTTCAAAGCAGTATCAGACCGCAAAAATCTGTTTTAAACTAGTAATCTGGGATTAACAAACTGGTTAAAAAAAAAAAAAACATGTATAAATGTCCAGTCTTTCCCACATTCACTCCCATAGCCCTTCATGCTTGCAAAGACTAATGAAAACTACACAACAGATGAGAAAGTCAGAGGACTGTGAACTGCTGGGGCAGGGGAGAAGACAGGGAACTGGAGACTGATATCATGTAGAAAATTAAAAGTAATGGTGAATTAATGTTGTTACGTACGTGTAAGGAAACCTCCAGCTGGACTATTTTTACATCTGAAGATTCTATAAAGACTCATTTGTTGCAAGACACTACCATAAAACATCTGTTCCAGTTAAGCCCCAGAAACTCAGTAAAATGAACAGAACAGTTAATGGAGAGGCCTGCAGGATTTGAGACCATTTTGGAGACCTGGTTGAAAGTGCAGAACAGGATTTTTGAGAAACCAGGGTCTCAGTGTAGAAATCCAGAGGATCAGGAAGGCTTTGAGACTATACCCACAGGGATGTATGACCAAACTATTGCTGAGAAGGAAACATGAACTGAGATCTAAAATAAATAAATGAAATAAGACTTCCTGTACTTAGTAGATAAACAGGACATAATTATTTTTTTTGCCTATATTTCTGTTGGAAGTCAGCAAGTCTATGTTCCTTCCAGACATCTCCCCTGGTCAAGTCCAGGGCATAGAAGTTGCAAGTTAGTTTAACGCTTCCCTTATTTGCTAGAGGAGGAGCATCTAATTTAAAATATATTGTCTATATATTTTATACACAGATAGACAGTTTAAATATTAAACTAAATTACCCTTCCACTACAGCTAACTTCTTCTTTTACTTTTTAAACAGCAACAGCAGTTCCCAAACTTAAAAAGACTGAGAACGTGAGAACACTCCATAGACACTGTACCTTGAATCCAAGAAGAAATGAAGTCCCTCCTTCACTGGCCCAACAGTATACTGACACTACAGAAGAAAACACAAACAGTATCTCTAAAATAGTCCCTAAAAATGCCATCAACACTTTGTGCTTTGTTTTACTAGACTTTGTGAACTTACTGGAAACCATAACGTGTAAAAATAATTAAGTTATAGAAAGTACCCAGCAGCTGAGCCCTGTACTGAACTCCCTTGATATTGCATAGTTCCTCAAGCATTGCAATAAACAAAGTTTGATCATTTATCCTAAAGGCAAAGATGAAATACAAGAGAAAATACACTTTTAAGTGATTTGTATTTAGATAAGAATATTTTCTAAGTTTAAAATGTTGCTCTGTCTTCTATCTATGGAACATAATAGATAACAGCATTGACACAGGCATCTGTTATTCTTACGCTCATCAAGTAGAATTTCAGAAGGGTCCATTCAGATTAATAAATTTTCACAGTAGGCTGCAAATCAAATCATTACTTCCTGCTCAGAATGCCTCAGAGTAGCTCCACGCTGACAGTCATAATGAATAGGGAATAAAGCCACAAAATTGCTATTTAGCAATTCTTAGTTCCTAGGCATAGTAACAATGAACAGAAAAACAGGGGCACAATGAACAGAGAAACAGGGGCACAATGAACAGAGAAACAGGGGCACCCTCCAGAGGAGGAGGAATTGTATGCAATTGTGCCTCAGATGAGGAATGTAGAACTGTTAATGCAGTTTATTAGATGCTATTTTAATCTCTCACACCATGAAACGCAAGAAGATGGTAAAAGAATCCAATAGTAACTGCCACAACATCATGCTGATTTTCATTAAATTTGTTGAAAGGGGACTCAGCATGGAATTATTAAACTGCTTTCAAAAGTAAATGACTAAAATGGCTCATCTATTTATAGCCATCATTCTCAATCACTACTTTTTTTTTATAGTGACACCTGCTAGTTCCTGCTATAGTTAAGGTTCTGTCAGCCTTTCCTCAAAAACCCAATTTTTTCACAGTCTTCTACCTTGGGGATAAAAGAAACTATCTTCCTTTAAAAATGGCATTAAAGCTACTTAGAGATGGTTTTAGGAAAATAAAAATAAAGAAACCGGGTAATATAACTGTCATCGGATTATGTATAAAGATTTAAAACCATCATCAGTCCTTACGTTTTTCAAACTGATTTTTGCATTTTAATGAGCCAGATACAAACTTGGTTTTACAATAGCAAATTTATAGTAGCTTATATATAAGCTATATATAACCTTCATATATATGTATACACACACATATATAATAGAAATATATTTATACATATAATAGAAATATATTTATACAGATATTATTATAGAATTCTGTGCTTCTTCAATACGTTCATAAAGAAAGAAGTGTTTACTTTTCAGTGAACTTAATGGTAACAAAAATTTTCGACATGATTGTTTTTATCACAAAAATCTCAGCACACATGCATTTAAGCGATAGGGAAGGTGCCTGTGATAACAGCACTATCTGCAAAAGGAAGTAAGCACTGCTGTGCAAACTTAACATTGCCAAAAAATCTGAGTGACAAGCAAAAGCACCACAGCATTATATACACTCCTAATGTTCTACTGTTGTAGCATCTGTACTGTGAAAATAGTTTTGAAAATATTCAGTATTTCAGAATTACCCAAAGTTTAGTAACTAGCTTTCTATAGCCATATAGCAAATTTCATCCTCTTACAAAGACATACAGTTGCCATTTACTTTGCCGTTTAATTCAGGGCATTCTTGACATACTTTAGAACTACAATAATTATTTTTATACAGCTTTTAGGCTACAAAGCAGAAGTCAGTCAAAGCATCAGCATTTTATTCCTTTCTCTTTCATCGTCCACACGTTCAAAATGTGTCCTCACCACATTAAAAAAGTCCCTACTTGAGATGCTTAAGATTTGGTCTGTGCTTATAAAGAAAAATTGACTTATCAGCTTGCCCAACAGATCAATCTGAGATACTTTAGACCTTGAAATACATCACATTCTAAAGGAAAGTAGTCCCTACAAAGGGGAGAAAAAAAGATGCAAGGAGCCCCCTTCTTTTTATGAGAAGGGTGTTTAAGCTTCAGGATCTCCGAGATCATTAAAAACTGGCAGCCGATGGAAGTATCTTGAGAACAGACAGCTGTAAATCCTTTTCAGAACATGAAAGCATCCAAAGACTGATTCTATTCCAAAATAAACCATTTCTTTTATAATTTCATGGTAAAAACCTACCCGAACACTCTGTATTATTTGCCAAATTTGCTGAAATGCATTTTAGCATTTTTCTAGCAATTAAAAAAAACACTACAATTTTGTGTGATGAACTGTCTATCAGATTTTAATTGCGACTGGCCAGGAGTGAGCATTTTGAGCTTCTAGTCCTAACAGTCTGCTCAGAAAACTGAACCTCACCTAAGTAAAATTGTGCGCATGCAATATCTAGCCAATACATTTTGACAGTACTCATCATCCCTTCTGTTTGTTTGTTAATTCAACTTCTTAAACTCATTTGAGCATGCAGGTAATTTCACTCATTTGAGAAATTGATGGCTTTTGACGTTTGTACATTACAATGGGATTTCTGAGGCTTCACGGCATAAACATAATTTAAAAAAAGTTAGCAGCAGCCTACAAAAATAGAGTTAGTCTTTGCAAGCCCTTGCTGCAAATCTACAGAAGATAATGGGAATACCCCTACTATGGATGAGACCCAGTTCATCGAAAATAAATACCTAAATAAATAAGAATTTATTAAATTGGACATATTCTATGTAACCACCTCGAACATCTATAGTAACTGAGTTCTTGGATACATTCTTTTGAATTAACAGAGCATGCTATCCCAGAAAAACCTGGTATGCAAGAGTTTTCTTATCATTCACTTACCTATTGCTTTATTATGGTCATTCTTTTTCTCAGAGCTTTTCCTACCACTATGTTTTAATGTATAATTGTTACTTTCTTGCATATCAAAATGAGTTCATACTCAGCCCACAAGATTACAATTATTATAAATTTGAAACTGGAACTCAAGAAACAAATGTTGCCACCAAAGAACGTTACCAACCATATTAACATGGTAGGTGGAAATCCTCTTGTATGGAAAGATTAATATTCTCACTGTGCGTATGCACATTCTAAAGGAAAGTAGTCCCTAGAAAGGGAAGAAAAAAAGATGCAAGGAGCCCCCTTCTTTTTACGAGAAGGGTGTTTAAGCTTCAGGATCTCCGAGATCATTAAAAACTGGCAGCCGATGGAAGTATCTTGAGAACAGACAGCTGTTCTAAAAGCACTACAATGCTTTTACCTTGGCAACATCTCGTTACTGTTTGTTAACTGCCTGTATGGGATCACTAGAATCTGCCCAGACACCATTGCAAGCATCACCAACCAGTTCCTGAAATAAATCATTGGCTCAATGAATGATAAAACTGATTATTCTTTGAATTAAAACACAATTTTTCATGTTTCCAACTTCTGTTTTGTTACAAAATAGCAACATACTGTCCATTTAAAATCTAAATGCAAGAAGAAATAATTAATTGCAGATCATACAGTTTTTATTTGGATCCAGTATCGTGATGCTTTTTGAAACCTTCTGAAACAAATTTCACTGACCTCATTTATAGTGTAGCTTTCCGCGTGAACCAAGGAAAGTCAGACTTTATGATCTGAACACTATGTAAATTTCACATTTAAGTTTCAATAACATATATATATACATATATATAAAAATTCATATAGGTAATGTTCTATCTTGATATAAGCCATTAGAGAGTTGGGGCAAGTTCCTTTCCATTTATTATGTTTTCTGAAATTCTGTCTTTCTGCTAACAAAATGCACAAACTATCCATAAACTAATTCCAGAATAACTATTAATTACAGAAGTATGAGTACATCACAGCGACATTTCCAAATACAAGATTATGCACATAGGAATTGCATAGACCTTCTGTGAATAACGCTAGCACATCAAAGCAAGAACTTGGAAACCCACAGAATCTATCATTATTATCACTTAATGCTCTCTAAGGATAAAAATAAATGAAAACACATTAAAGACCGTGTTTTAGTCAAGTTACCTCATTTTCTTACAACTTATTGCTCAATATTCTGTACTAAATATACACACTATCTGCAAAGCCAGAACTATCTTCTCAGTTAGCTTTCAAAGACACAATAATGAGCCTTTGTTGAGGGGAAATCTTTATAGAATTGTAAGATGCCTACCTGAGAAGGGATGCAAATTCCTATTGCCACATACAGAGTTCAAGACTTTTTCCCTATTAAAAATATCTTTAACGTTTTATGAATCAGAGCTATCATGAGCTTTGCATTTAAATGTGTGTAAATGGCAATTAATAGCAGGCAACTGCTGAGTTTAAATTGATTACTGTGTCTCATTTTGCGATAGTCTCAAATTTATCTGTATAAGAACATAAGTTCTGTAAAAAATAAATTGGCTTTCTAAACAGCAAGATGTGAGGAACTTAAGCAGCTGGATGCTAGAGGCGCATGCCAAATTCTCAATGCTATAAATGTTGCAGCAGATTTTTTCATAAATACTGGCATGTGTTTGAGTACAGAAACAGATCATTATTTTTCACTTCCTTTTCATGTACTGATGTTCAGATCTAAAGGTTCTTTATAAAAAGATATAGAAAGCAAAATCAGATCTCAGAGTAAGCATGTCCTCAAAGAAAAATATCATGCCTGAACATTTTGAAAAACACTGGAAAAAGGATTATATAGCTGATTACTAATTTTTCATCATATTTCATTCGAAAATAATTATCCCAGTTTTCACAGCTACCATTTTTAGAGTCACATGACACTTCTTCTCACTCTACTTACCTCATTAATGATGAAAGTTGGAAAGAACATCTAAAAACTCAACTAAAATAAATAATACCTTTTATTACAGCTTTCACCTCGTTCTCTCACAATTTATTAGCACATGCCAAAATGTTTAAGAGTTACCAGAAAAATGGTCTTTAGATAAGAAGCAGAGAAAAAGGTTCACAAAGAAAAAAATTTGCTTCTTGTTCCACAACAAGGTAGTCCAGATGTCTTGTAACTATTTGTGAACTAGGAATGCGAACCTCTTACTGGTTTGATCAAGATACGGCATGTAAGAGCAGTACCCAGTAAGGAAACATTTCTTCCATATAGTCCTCAATGAGTCCATATTGCCAGGACTTGGCCACTCAGCTTGGTATGAAAAAAATATGGTTTAGCCCTAACAGTTGACACACTCATGCTCACTGAAATGAGCATAAAACATGTTAATTTTTAGTGTTATCATAGCAATAGTGAAAATTGCTTTTTTATTTTCTCACATACATAATTAGATTGCAACTACCTAAATATAAATTTAAAGTTCTGCTTATTATGCTCCCATCCCTTTGAAGGCTTAAGTAGGGTTAAATATACCCGTTTTTTCCTTCTCTGATTTTTGATGCATAGAGTTTGTATAAAAGTCTTTCTTACATAGTTGTACTACATTCCATAATAGGATGTCACAAATCAAATCCAAAACAGCTACTAATTATCAATTGTTTCTAATTATAACTTTCTTGCTAAGAATAAGATGACATAACAAAAAATGAAACCCAACTAACTGAAGAGTACGTCCTTAATTTTTTTTTATTTTTAAAAGAGAAATAGGTGGTTGGAAAAGACTCTGGTGAAATTTTATTTTCAAATCAATACAGTTCAATTCCCTTTTAAAAATACCTATCCATAAACAGTTCATCTTCTCACAGAGTACTAAATTCTTTAAAGAACAGGACAATCTGATGTAAAAAAGTACATAGAGGAGGAATATTATAATGCTCAAAACATACCAGAGAAAATAATGTTAAAAAAAATAGTGTGAAAAGAAACCACCATTACCATGTCTGAATGAAACCAAAATTTCATAGGTTGATCAAACACACACAGAAACTTCTACAATAAGGATACCTTAGGGAAAAATCAGACTGGTTTTCTTTAAATAATTCAGAAGTATAAAAAGACTGAAAGAGAATTCATCCTCAGAAATCAAATCTAACGCTTACTCCTCAAACAAATGCCACCTTACTGAGCATGATATTCCTCTGCTCACACAAGATAGTCTCTCTAAGCTGCTGCTATCTCACTTCTCATAGAAATGAAGCATTAAAACAGGTACTGAAACAAAAATGTAAACATCATTAGAATGGCTAGAAGTTGCAAATGACCGAAATAATTATCAAGATCTCTCATAAACTTTTCAGATTAAAAAAAAAAAAAAAAAAAAAAGAAGAAGAAGAAAGGCAGGTATCCAGCACCACTATCCACTATAAGAAATTTTTACGTTACTGTAAAAGAAAGACTACTCTTTTCTTCTTCAGTTGTGGTCAATTTTAATAGCTACAGGAGTTAGATAAGTTCTGTTAAAACTGTATATCTACATTGCTGCTTCTGTGATGTAACTTCATGTGATGAAAGAAGCATAACCAAGGATATACATCTAGCATTGTTACTGTATTTTGCACAGTTTTGATAATCCACTGGAAGAAAAGACTATACCTAGCTTGCTTAAAGTTTTATTTCAGTTTTTACTAAACTAGGAAACTTTTCTTCCCTTGTCTTTTTCTCACTTTACTCAGGTATGCAGTAATCAGATATGTCTCAAAACTTGTTTATTCACTGTTTCCCAAGCATACAGATTGTACTGATGTCATGCTAAGGCCAGGTTCTATACTTAAAGAAGATAGAGAAGTATTTAAACCACATATAGTTTAAAAACCTGCGAGTTCTCTATTTCTGCATGATTTGTACTGCTGACAATGTGTTAGTTAACAGCATTCTACTTTTATGAGGAAATCCATCCACTTTTTTACACAGACAAGAATGTTTAGCCAGTAGAAAGTTGCCATACTACGTTATTTCTTAAGAACAGAAGGTATGATTTTTCTGACTTCAGTGCAGTAGCTTTATCAGCTGATAACTTTGAATTAATTGACATAACACAAAACTTTTTATGTTACTAAACTTAAACTTTAAACAGCAGGTATGTGTGAGAATCATAAAGCAGCTCGCCATCTACACAGCAGGTTAACTTTTTGTGGTCTGGACCTTCAAGACAGCAAGGGGCTTTTGGGACACTGTTGATGCAATGTGTCAGTTACAATAAAGTACATTTGTTACTAAGAGAATATAGGAGCTGCAAAAAATCATGTTCAAATAACGTTCATCCTTCAAGTATAAAAATCCCATTCCAAATCTGACAAATTAACTTCTATGACTCAGAAGTCAACTTCATAAAACAGAACACATCTTAAATACAAGTTAAAATTACAAAGGACCTTGGGCATGAATTAACATTTCATAAGAGATCCTCAAATCCAGAGTTGTCTTTTTTTTAATCCTCAATGTACGTAACAACTTCATTTTTGCAGAAGACCATCTCCAAAGATGCTACTGTAAGAAGGAAGACAAAAAATACAAAAGATATAAAGTTGCTTTTTATCATAAAACTAACATAGATAAAAATGAAACGATCAGCAGCACTGACTAAGGGCATTCTTTGTGCCTGGGAAATTCCCAGGTACTCTGAGTGCCTGGGAAAACTTATATTATATTTGCATAGCAGGGTTAACACACGCAATTTCCCAAAAGCAAACTGAGCATGGATTTTTCAAAAACTAAGTTTGCAAAGAAATTACAGTATCTAAATACAATCATAGTAGCTACATAAAAAGTTTTACTTTCCAGAAATATAATTTACTACAAGATGACAAAAATAAATGTAAAGCATTTAGAGGCTCACAGATCTCCATTGCCATATGGTATCACAGCACTAGATGCGCACAAAATAATAGCTACCTATTGTAAAGTTAATGGAGTAATTTATCTCTTAAAATGAATTTTAAAATCCCACATGAAATCATGGAAAAATTTCCAGGAGCTAAATACCTTAAGTAAGCAGAAAGCCTCAGTTGCACTTGGCTTTACTATTGTTCTAGTGCTTATACACCATGTGTTTTCAAAGCATTGTAGTCTCAGGAAATTGCTAGTATCATAAATGCCAGACAATGGAAATTTTTACTAACCCTACCTAACAAAAGTTTAAGCCTCAACAGCCAGTTTAAATGTCATTTTAATGGGACTGCTTTTCTTGAACGGGGCAGGAATATAGCTTTAATACAAAATAGCAGATAATGAAGTTGAACTGTGCACTCCTGTAACTGAAAGGCAACACACGGTGAACCTGGGACACTCTTCAAGGCATAACACACCAGCCTGATGGAGTACTTGCTCTCAAGTGGAAAGTGATAGTTAACACTGGAAGAAAGGAAAAAAATTAACCTACATATATAATTCGGCCTGAAATGTAGATTTTTCTTTGCCAGAATACATGTCTTTTGCCACAGAATCACAGGGAATGAAAATTGAGTAAGATGTCTGGAAGGGGTGGCCTGCCTCTCACTTGATAAAGAGGCTGCTTTTCAGTCCCTGCCACAAGGGTTTTGGTAGTAAACACTCACACCAGGTTTAGCACGTCTCATGATGTAATTCAGCTTTAGTTCTGTGTTTAATAAAGGAAATGCTTGAAAAAAAGCAAAAGATGGGAAACTTGCAACTGCCAACTGTAAGCAGTTTTTTATTTTTCATAGTACAACTGGCTACTTTTAGCAATGAAAACATCCATAACGAATTTGAAGACAGAGACATCGTACAACAGACTGGACTAGAATCTCTGTATTATAGGTTCACAATCTAAATTAAAAACTTTTGGTCAGCAACCCAGAATTACACAAAATAACCCAGCGAGTCTCAGCTCTCAAATTAACTGGGAAATATGGTGTGCACTAGTTTTAATATGGTTCCAAAGTGGTTTTATTAACGATTCAGTATGAAAGCTATAATTCTGACAATATACTAAAAATTATTTAGCCTTTAAATAGAACCCACTTAACTGCTTACACAAGATATGCTTACAGAGGGAATTGCTAGAGCAATCCAGTTACTAAATCATTCAAAATGTTATAGATTTTCTATTCTCCTTGGTTTTAAAACTTTAACTTTTCACGTGCATTCACAACTTGAAAATGAAATAAATTAAAGTTACGGAACAGCTATTTTTAATAAAACAAAGATTTTACTAACGTGAGAAGAAAAAGTAGTAACAACACTAAAAAACCTTAGTGTTTTCAGAATTATATTCACTCACATTTTTCACATGCACATTTCACACTTAGAATGGTTAAAATCTTCCCATATTGGCACAGGAAAAACATTTTAAAAACCAGTGCTCAGTATTCTATTTCTCCATTAGTAACAATGCTGAAATTCCAAATGACAAAAATTTCAAAAATCTTTTATATTCCGCCTGTGTTCTCTACCATTATTAGCACCGTTCCTACTCTTGCCTTCTTTCAGATTCATGATTAGGTATGATCCAAACACTTCTACTAAAATTATGCAAGTCATTTTTCATCACTTGTTTTCTTCTCGTTTTTCAGTGAATCAAGTCCGATATTTTTCCCAACTTCCTTTTGTTTCTTTTTCTCCAATCTCATTTCATCCCTATTACCCTAACATCGTTTCTTCCCCTCTGTACTTATAAGGTTGAGTCTTATATTAAGCTATTCTACACGTCTAGAATATTTCATCACTAGAGACTCTTCTCTCTTTCTCCTTTAAAAGCCTTTATTACCCTTTGCTTTGTTTCTGATAATTTCTTCTGACATTTTTTTAATCTTATCCCTTATTTATTTGCAAAAGAGAGTTTAGCATGCTTCTTGATTTAACCAAGCACTCTAAAAACTGAGTGCTGCAAAACTATGTTGTTCTGCATTTTCAAGGACTTTAACTCCGCTAGTAATTCAGAGAGTATCTTCTGGAGTGCTTTGGTTCCTACTGTTGCTTAATTCAAATCAGGCTGCTGGCTCTATAAAGTGATACCTAGAATGTTATTTTTCCACTACATTAAAAAAAAAAAAAAGTTTTGACAGTATTTTCAAATACTAATTACAGTTTTGTTACATCATACACTGTCATAATTAAAGTTATCTTGTTAAGTTTTCCTAGCTAAAGTGGTTCTAAGATAAAGTCAACCAAGAACAATGAAAAAATGACAATTGGTTTTAATATGCTAAAGAAATCTTACCAGAGGATTGCTGAGAAAGAGAATACAAAGCTTCAATACATTTCTGAACAGCTGGGATCCCTATTTCAATTATCTGGATTTCTAGATGGCTCACTCCGGAAAAGATCTTAACATTAAAAAACTGTTATTAGGACTGATGCCCATGTTTGATAGTTATCAGTTTTACCATACCCCTCACAGATAACTCATATGTTTCACAGTTCCCTAAAGGCAGACCTCCAGCAGTGAGAGATGCAACACTTGAATACATTAAGACAAAATTTTCAGTGTTATTGAAAATATAAAATTCTCTGTTATCAAAATAAGAACAGATAAATACAAACATCATGTAAGACATTTAATTTTAAGGGACAACACAATACAAAGTAGTTTTTATCATTCAGTTTATAGGGCCTTCTAAAAGTAAAGAAATAAGAAAATAGTTTTTAATTAGGTACATCTAAATGCTTTTAATGTTTACTTTCTAAACCATATATAAAAAATCACTACTGAATTATGTTGGGGTTTCCCCCCCCCCCCCCCCCATTTCCTGTAAGTTTTAGACTATCAGGGATGGAGAGGGAGGGCTTGGGTTTGATTTTTTTTTTTTTTCCTTTTCTGTTTCATAGAAAAAGAATCATGGAGGATACAGTAAAAGACAAGTGAGGGGCATATTCCCTACCTCCCAAAAACACTAATATCTCCTAAAGCATCAGCTACATGTAAAACAGAAAAAACTTTAAATGCTTATCTTCAGACTACCAATACGTCTTCATACTGTGTTATGTAGATTTGACAGACATTTAGACATATAGACAATAAAATATATCCACAGCATTGAAAAAAATGCCGTTATGGATTTAAATGTTTTAACACTTTCTACAGAATTATTTCTTTTTAATCCAAGCAATTTTTATTAATCGATCTCAGTTCATTTCAGGTGCATGGAAATTGAAAGGTTAAGTAAAGGACAGAATCATCAGTACACTATACTGGTATATTAGTGGCCATAAGAGACTGTATTTAATTAAGTTCTCTTTAGGAGTAATGCATACTATGAATAGCTTAATGGCAGTCCACCAGCAGTTTACATGATTACAGTTTCATAGTGGATTAAACCTGCCACTTCAGCTTATTTTATAGTTCATACTTTACAGAAACTTTCTTCTTATCCATGGTAGATTTTAATAACTGGATTAATTTTTAGCTTGCTGAAAGCACTGTGAAGAGAATGTCCTTTCTAAATAGCTCCAAAATAGACAGAGGTAAAAAGTATGCACGTTTCCATAGACACATGTGATGCATTAAACAGTCACAGATCTATTCTCTTTCTACAGGTTACCTCCAGTTACGAGAATTAGAACTAACTTGCCCTGTAAACTAATGGACACAAGTATGCCCATGACACATCCAGGAAGCATGTGATTTGTTTTCAGAAGGCAACATGACTAATGAAAAATTTGAAACTGATGAAACTTAGAAGTAGAGTATTGGCAAAGAGTAACATGCAGATTCTGAAGTCCTACCCAAGAGAGGCCTTTAATATGCTTCACGTTATCGGTAATCCTAATCATTCCAATAGCCTATGCACTCAATGGGCTTAGCATTCTGTTGGGGCCACAAAGAGCTCCTTTTACTAGAGTAGTTCATTTAAACTGGAGAAGTGAGGTGAGTTTTCAGGTATAAGTCCTTCTTAACATAACTATCCTGGAAAAACCTTTCTTTAAACATCACTTGAAGAAGGGCTCAAGCTCCCAAAAGCTTTTGTTCCCCCTCTCGTAGCTCCTCACACACATACGTATGCTGTATCTGTTCTAATAAAAAACTATACATATGGTTTTTATATCCTCTTTATATCCTTTTTATATCCTCTTCCTATAGAAACACGGTTTCATGTATAATCTTAGGCAATTATAACTACTACAGTACAGATAATATTTGCTGTGTGAAGGCCCTGCAGCACAAATCCCCACGGCTGTGGGGACTCATCCCTACAATTTACATTATTTGGCTGAAAAAGAGAAATAGCACTTTCATGCATCATCCTCAAAGGTTATCAGCATATACAGAGTTAAATTTTCATAATATATAAGGATATGTAGGAGAACACTTGATTTTTTTTTTTAAACAAAAACACAAGGATCACGTTTGAAGTAGATATTATGATGAATTAAAAAAGGATATTTAGGTACTATTTTCATATATCACAAAGAAATCTTGCATTACATTTTTTAATTACATTTGGCATTATTTGCTCCACTGAAACTTCAAAAGAACAAGAATAATCTTTTATTAATTTCTTTATGTACATGTATACCAATAATGACAGGGTGAAGTAATAGTCTTGACATATTATTGCTCATTCTTTATGTATCCATACCTTCACAAAATAATGTACTAAAGAATAATTCATCAGAGATTAGTACGTGTATCCTTATTTTAAACCGTTATTATTATAGTGGTTTATTTCTTTATTGACACTGGTTTTTAAACGTGGCTTTATTCAAAAATGTTATTGTTGCAACACTGAACTTCATTATACAGATCTGATATACTATGAGGTGGCAGGAATACCAACAACATTGCCCACTTCATATGGCCAGATGTGGTGGGTTTGACCCTGGCTGGATCCCAGATGCCCACCAAAGCCACTCTATCACTCCCCCTCCTCACCTGGATGGGGGAGAGAAAAACGTAACAAAAGGCTCTCAACAAAAGGGCTGGCTATATTCAAAATTAATCAAAAAGGAAGCCAATCTTCCAGCTTGTTGGTTGGCAAACAGGTATGACAGTGAGAAGTTGGAGAAAATGCACTTCTATTAGTCTATTCAAAATATACTTCCCTGTCCCACCCCCCAAAAAAGGCCAAGTTATTCTTCATCACTGTAAAATGATTTTGTTTCTCACTTTCACAGTAACAGTCAAAATCTCAAAGCAGTAATCTGTTTCCTTCCTGCAAAATATTTGTATATACATTCACAGTTTTCGTGATTGTTAGTTCATATTGTTTTTGATGTTTATTACAATAATTGGACAAATAACCTCACAAGAGCTACCCAAGGTAGACATTGTTTCAGACAACAGGCAGCTGAGAGATTAAAAAAAATGTGATTTCCCCAAGACAGCCTACTCTGCCCTGTTACATGGTTTCCTGTTCCTTTCTGAAGAATACCGGTTGGGCCCCACAGGATGAGAGCCAATGGCTCTTACCCGCAAAAACCTTCCCTAGAAACTTGAGGGTTTCCCATGACTACACACTCACAACTCATCCAAGTTTCCGTTATTTCCTTCAGATATACCAATGACTTATTATGATTCCTCTCAACTAGTAATCTAGTAAAACTAGTTAGAAATAAAGACAATTCCATATAGAGAGGATGCTGAGGCAATCTGTAGAGATTAAATAGAAATAAATTAAAAGATTGCAGAATGGAAGCCAATAACACATTTTGTTAACAAATGCAATGCCATGCCAGAAGGTGCAACCACACAAGTGCAATACCATGTTCTAAATAAACTGTAATTGTTAGGGAAATGACCTTAGGATCACACTGTTCTAAAAACCTGATCAGTGTGCAACAATAGTAAAAAAAAAAAAAAAAAAAACCCTACAAAAAATGAAAAAGAAAGTATTTTCAATACTACTCTTCAGATTCATACATTTTGCAAGATATTATTCTCACATATATCATTGTGTAGACAACATAAAAAATGTGTGTTGGACATTCTTCAAAAATAATTGTTTAGTTCAGCTGAGCTAAGATACACAAGCATTAGGTCCCACCAATCCTTTTGCATTCAATAATTTAAAAACAATAGAGGAATTACAGTAATCTGGGAAATTTTCTTACCGTGGCAACTACTTTTCTTTCTGTTGTTGACAAGACAGATACTGGTTTCTGGAGCTTTTCAGTATTTTCTTTGACATGAGAATTCTAGACCACAGAGAAATGTTAGTCTTTGAAAAGTAACTCATTTTAAATTGTCTTTTATAGTTTTAAGTGATAGAATCCTGTTAACATTAGCACTAATGATCTAAAGTCAATCTCAGAGTATACTGCTGGTTTCACATACTCTCTACATATCAGGCAAATTTTACATTATATTTTAAAATTAAGACCACAAGTTATGTTAATAAAACATTAAACAATAAAACTTTTGACAACTAAATAACCACGGTTTTTACAGAAACAACAACTCACATTTCTCAACTTGCATATTTTATAGAGAACATTTACGTAATAGTTGCAAAACTAAACACCTACTACAAGAATTTGAAAAGGTCAAAAACAGCAAAGACATAAAAAATCCAAATTTCATTTTAACATTTGTGCCTTCACTCTTAAAATTAATTAATATTATATAACAGTACCAAAAAAATTCTTTTAATTTCTCTGAAAGAATACAGAAAACATGCATCTATCATACTTTGCAGTAATGTACAATATAAGCATTTAAAACATGCACCCAAACATTTATTTCCCCCGAGTCTAACATCAGAAACATTTTATTCCAGTTTCACTCATCTAGTTCAAGGAAACACACCAGAACATGTATAAGTCTCAATGACTTAAAACTCTATTTGTGTTATTATAAAGTGAGTCTGAAACTCCAAAAGGAAAATTGCTGAAGATGAACACGCTGAGATACCAGCATATCACCATTCAGGAAAAGAAGAGGCAGGCACTCAACTGTATGTACATTCTCTAAAATTAACTTCAGTGCTAAGTGAATATGAGCTTAACTGAACTGGGATGATTTCCTGAATGAGGGTGTCAACACACCTTCAACTGTATGCCTTTAGATCTACATGACAACAGTAACACTGCAGGGCTTACAATATCCAATGCCACATGTATGGAATTTGTCACAAGAATTGGTATATGATGTTAAAAGTTTCTCCTAAACACCAAAAGAAACATACATACACCCCAACACCTCCCCCCCCGCCCCAAAAAAAAAAAAAAAAAAGACAACAAAAAGAAGCCCTAGGATCAGGAGAAAGAAGTCTAAGCAATCGGCCATGAGTCTACAAACTGTTAAGTTCTTTCAAAAAAAATACCCTAGAGGCCATGATGCTAGCACAGAAAAGAGGAAGTACTGCTGTGAGTGCTGAACCAGCCACAGATATACAACTGTTGTAGGGAAGGATGAAGATTTAGAAGCGTGTATCTTTCCTTATTTATATTCTTCTATTACTCACAACTTTTATGCAACTTTTATTCCTTCCAAGTTTGCATACAAACATCTTAATGAAGAAAGAACAAAAACCAGTAATCCTGACATTCCCTCTTGTGAAAAATATTTTTTAAATTTCAAATACTTTAATAATATTGAATAATATTTCCCAATATTGGAATGTTAATGTTAAAAAAACTGCAGACATTTTATTCTTTTTAATTCTTCAGGCACAGTTTTGGCTTAAAGAGATTTTTACATTAAGGCTCAGAACTTCTTAGCAGTCTGCTTCAAATCAATCAGTAGATTCTGATATCTGTGTGTATGTACGTGTTAGTTAAATATGTACACGCTGTTGTCCTGAAAGGCTAAGTAAAAATTTTCAAAATGAAGACAGGGATCATCAATCTTTGCTAGCCACTGGTTTTATTATATAGGCCTGCAAACATGAAGTATCTTCAGTGTACTGTTCTGCCTTTTTTTAAACAAGTGTCATCTCTAAATATATCTACAATTAATTGCCATGATAATATAAGTGAGCAGTTCAGTTGGGCTGATTAACACCTGAGGGAACTCACTTATTTCCATTTTTGCAACGCTCATAAAAAAAATCCCAGTACTAATCTGTTTGGCAAAGTGCATCCTTTTGCCTTTCAAGAGGATTCTCAGATGGTCACACAATATATTTGCTAACAAAGGATCTGAGAGACAATCATAGAATGCTCTAACCACCTGACAACTGAGGAAAGCAGTAATTTTCTAATTTAATTCTTTTTATTTCTTAGCTAAATTTTACATCTTTATTTAAATAAAAGTCATGAAATCTATTTTTCCTTCTACAAAATGTTATAAAGTGTACAGAAAAGGAAGAAGTACATTTAAAAATTTATTTTATTGTGCAAAAAAACATACTTGAATGAATAATAGAACATTTATAAATACTGTAAGCAGAAAGAAGTACCAAGGCTTCTGTAAAACCGAAAGTATGGTATAAAATAAAATTACCAACGTTAAATCAGACAGTGTTGTGTTAGCATTGTCAGTGTAGTTGAAAAAAAATTATTAATTATTTTCTACAAATGGAGGTGGGATTAGCACCTAGTGAAGTTTCTCTTTGAGTAGAAGTGTGGAAATATATTTCTATAAAAGTGAAGGGAGCCCTTACATGCATCTTCTGGCTGCAAAATAATCTGCTCTTGACCAAGAACTTTTCAAAGAATAGCACAGGTGACAACGCTAGCCACTGGCATGTTCTGCAAGACTGGTAAACTTTGCTTAGTTTCTTCTCTTTTCCTTAAAGTTACATTATGAGAAACACATTGAATCGTGTGACAGTCTATTTGTAGCCATACTTTAAAACTGCAGAGAGATTATTTTGTGTTGAAATCTGTGTGAGATGATGCAGGCAGGACAGAGGAACAACCACACACCACGGATGAAAAGCAAAGAACAAGTTTAATCTTGATACCTTGCAGACCAGGGAATCTCCGAAGCAACACCCGGTCAGAGGCACGCAAGCAGGGACCACAGGCACCGTGGCGCGAAAGAGTGTTCTTGTTAGCAAGAGTCCTTGGCAGCAAGAGAGTCCTTGTTAGCAAGAGTGGCGCGGGCTCCCTGTTCTCTCTGGTATTTAAAAGAGTTCAAACAGGCGTAGTTTTCCCACCGTGCTTTGATGACCTACAACAACAGGCCAGGATTCCCAAGCAGCTGGATAAGGTGTCCCTGAGTCCATCACAGACTTCTGTTATCTAAGCGCAAGTGTTTTTCTTGCAAGCACCCGAGACTGAATAACAATTAGTGTGATATAGGTGCTTTCGAGTACCCCAGCTGTGAGTCACTTGAGCATATTTACAACCCTCCTTGATGATCTTCCGTTGCTTTCCCACAAAATCTACATGCACAATTTTATTATAGGGAATGTGTAACAAAGAGAGGTAAAGGAATTTAATATAGACCTAATGAGGACTTACACGCTAACCATGAAACTGTGCTGTAGAGGGAAGTAAACGTTATCATGGTTCTTTTTCTAACTTCGACACCAGAATAAAAAATACAGCCTAAAAGAGTGGACTCTTCTAGCTGAAGTAATAGGATAGTAGCTGCTAGATCTAGAGGTCAATATTCCAACACGGGATATTTTACACATGCAAGCGTATGAAAGCTAATGAAAAGCCATACTGCAGTAGCACAGAGAGCTAAATTACTAATACAAAGAAGAACTCATTCAAGAAATGTCTATGCTGTGGGATACATGTGTTTCTACACTTTGGTGTCAAAGCACATTCCTTATCTGCACACTGATTCCTCATCCTAATATGACTAATAATCTCAATTTCTGTGGATGGGAAAACCAGGTATAAAACGGGTCAACGGTCATGTTTTTAATGACCAGAGAACAAGACTCCCTCAGACATCAGCAGCATAGCCCAAATTTACCACCTAAACAATAGAGCATTTACTGATTAATCATGGTAAATGGAAAGGAACAAAACACACTCCCAGGTCCAGAGTTATTCTTTTATAGCAGCATAATCTTTGTATGAAACAGATCTTTATGTTGAATATTGAGGCAAAAATTTTTGCTAGTTTTAAGGTTCATCTTACTTCTAAAGAGGATACAGGGGGTTATTGTAAATATATACAATGCCCTAGTTTTGAAAAATTGTTAATTATCTAGTTACTGTGATCTTTATCTTATCTTCCTAACTCATCCACTTTCTAATCACGTTTCTCACATTTTAGCGTGTTAAACTATGTCTTTGTATTCTGTACTTGAACCAAATTAGATTTAGGTATTCAAATAGCAGCAATGATGAATGAGCATGATTCTCTCAGAAGTCAGGGCAGAAGGACTAACAATTTAAGTTTATATATTTCAAAAACAATACACTGTTCATCTGTGAATATAATCAGATGACAATATATTTTGCTTTCAGCTGTGATTCAGCATGAACTTGGAACACTGGCAATGGAACTTTACAATGCTTAGAATTAATCATGTTCTTAGATGCTGTCCTTCAGTAGATAAGGATTTAGACAGAACCAGGTTGCAATATAAGACTCTATGACACATTAAGCAACTAGTGAATAACATGTTTTAAAGGGATTATTATTTTGAAGTAGAGATAGGGAAGCTGTGACAAAGAACAGAAAGACTGTGCAACAAACACATAAATAGTAAAGTTGAAAAGCCTCAGAACTTGTTATTCCAAAAACAACTAGTAAAATGTCTAATTCACCACCAAACTTGGGGGGGTTTTGCCATTTCTTCTCTAACATTTATGTGACTTCATAATCATGAGCTGTCCTTTTAAATGCACAGAAAAACCCAGATTTAATACCATTATGAGTAAAAGATGTTCTGCTTTATATGACAAAAAGTGTCAAAACCGATTGTTTTTGACTTTAAACTCATAATTTCTAGAAAAGAGCAAACATATAAACTCAGGAACAAGAGTGTAGACATGTTTACCTGGGTATGCTCAGTATCTAGCGCTCTTTCATTGTTTATTTCTCTTTTTCACTAAATAAAAATAATTCTTCAAAACATATTACTCAGTTGGGAAAAAAAAAAAAAAAACAAACATCTGAAATTCTCAGGCATTTATCTTCCTTGCCTTTTTTTTAAAAGTTACCTGATAATCAGCAGGGTGAGGAGTACCAGGACCTGAAGATCCAAATGCTACTGTCCTTACACATGCCAAATAAACATTTTTTAAAACTTTTATTTTCAATACTATGGGGATTTCAACATTGGAATACAATGACCATTTTAAGTGTTGGATCAGGTCTTTCATGGTGGGAAATCTGTCTGGAGGTAAGAAGGCTTTTTTTCTGTAACTGATTTCAGAGTTATGCTAAACATCATTGGTCCAAGCCCAATACGGGCTGCCCTCCTCTTTTTCTCCCTATCCACCCCGCCCCTTTTTTTTTTTTTGGTAGAGGAGAAACTACCGTGCAGACTCACATAATAATGGAGATTTTGCTTTGTACTAAAATAGGCTTTTATAATAGGAAACTAATAAAAGATTTGAACTGATAGCAGGGAAGCAAATTGTATTGGGTAATCTCTGATGTCAGTTTAGAACTGAGGCATCTAATATGATGTACAGCTATGTTCAACAGAAGAGGACAAGCATAAGGCTTCCGTGTGTACTTTAAAGGCTTGCTGGTAAAGACTTGACAGGTGAGCTGAAAACCTATTTCAAAATTAACATCTGTCAACAGCAAAGGAGAGAGGAGTTAAGACTATATCCTCATCAGCACTCATAAATATAGAAAGAATGAGTATCACCTTCTGAGTAATGTCCTCAACATTATTTAGAAGAATTAGACAAAGGGTTTTATGTCAAAAACTTAAATACGTGGTAACATGGTATCTTGAGTCTCTGTACCTACTATCAGGATACACACCCTCAAAAAGTCTCAGAACATTCACCTCAAAGTATGGTGGGGTATGAAAAAAATTCTCCTGACCAGTCTCTTAAGTTAATGGCTCCAGCTTATTGATGCAGTTCAGGACAGAAAACCTAAAAGGTGCCAAAGGCGTTCTGACCAATCAAGGTCTGAGACCAGGTGTGTGATGAGATCTGAGGATGACACTGTGGTGTCATTTAGAAGGTATTTCTCATTTCCCTCTTTTCAGTGCAGAGCGTAGATGGCAGATAAAATAGTGGTAGGACACACATAAAACTTACACAGATGGCACAGACAACTGATCTGCAAGTTGGTGGATAAAATGCAACCACTACATTTGTCAAGCAGAGCTAAAAGTGAACTTCAAGGAAACCATTGTGTTGCAGATGACTTGCATGACTTATGAGTGCTTGAGGACAAAACTAAGAAGCAAATGCAAAAAAGCTACAGAGGGCACCAAGCCTCTGTTCAACAAAGTGACTGGTCACATCAGGTGACCAAAAACAAGTGGTATGCCACCAAGTACCATTGACTTTACATAATCATGCACCAACCACAAAAGAGCATGCTATGTGAATGCGTCTTTTAGAGACACGTTCTACCACTTGCCTTTCTATCCGCATACCAACGCTAAACTGGTGTGAGATACAATCTTGCCAGTAGAGTGAAAGCATAATTCACTATTCATGCATTCACTTATGTAAAGTTATGCTTTTCACATTAAAATTACATCTCTGGTATTTTGTTGATAGTTAGCTATAGAGGTTGTATTTTAGAGAAATAGCCTTATTTAATAATAGCCCTAAATGGGGAAAAAGAAGAAATCAAACATCTATGGATGCTATTCATATTGCTTCTTCGTTAGGTAGTAATCCTATAAACTAAGTAAACTGAATCAGTTTGCATAGAAAATAAGTGTTCAGATTTCCTAGATACCCAAAATAACAGTAAGTTGGAAACCATATTTGCATTCATTTAACCAAAATCCAATATGTACATTTTCTCTAATTCTTAGAGTATTTTCATTTCAAATTAATTTCATATTTTCAACTACAAGATTAATCACTAATGTCCTAGAATATCAGTCTTATTAATACTAAGTTATGTACCCTGAATATCAGTAATATTTGGATTAATTGCAAACCTGGTGTTTTTTCTAGCTTGCAGTCTTGAGTAAATCAAACAGCCTTTGGATCTTTTTCATTCCTGATGTTTTGTAGGACTCAAGAGCTGTGTGTGGTTCATTATATGTGCCAGGAGCTGGTGTGATTGATTTCCCAGGTGGAAATCTCCAGTGAAGCACAAGAGGAAAAAAATACGCCAACAATAGCCTACAGCATATTCAGAAACTACATAAACAGAAAGTGCTTCCATCAGTACAGTACATTTATGGCATTCTTTCTTTCTTTTTAAACGTAATTCAAACACAGCGGCAGCCACCAGCTTAAATCTTTCTTGTCACGTAAGAGTGATTTTCAACCGTCTATTAACATCAAGCATTAACACCACTTGGTTATGCAAAATACTTTGCATGTATGTGCACAAATACATAGCCATATCAATAGCTGATAATATGCAAAATTGTTTATTCTTCAAGCCATGCATTAATGGTATAGCTACAGACCTTTTCAAAAGACATGCTTACCTGTGAAAAATCATGCCTTCCGTTTGCAATTTACATCACTGCTGTCTCTACACATGGTGTATGTTGCAGAAATCAGAGTATTTTTATACTCAGATACTTAAATATCGCAAGACAACTAGTACACATAGCAAAACAATAATGGGAGGAAGAACTGTAAATTTGTTGTAAATATTTTTTAGGGGAAAATAACTCAGTTGTGTGGACATAAGTTGTGTGATGCCAGTTGGCCTTGGTGCCTGAGATTTATCATTGGTATAGAGCACAATCCCTGTCCAACTGAATTTAGTATAGTTAGATGTAAATTAAGTTTTAAAAAAAAAAGTTTTATTGAAAACCAATATATTCCTAAGTCATGCAACTTTTAAAATCCTATTCAAAATACATGACAAGAACTAATATTCATCCATTAAATCATTTTTCACTCACCAATACAAACATCAAATTTCCCTATATTCACTTGTGCTCATCATCACAGAAAAAACACGTAAAACAATTTAGGTATGCACACTTGGTTTTAGACTGCTTCATTTGAGTATTCAACCTTGGTTTTTTTTTTCCTCAGGAAGTTTATTGTCAGGAAGTATAAAGCTGAAAGGCGGGGGGGAGCCACCTTTAAAGTTGCTAAACTTTAGAAGACATAAGGTATTCAAATCCTGGTTCTATATAACATAACTACAATATGGATTATTTTGGAACTTAAAAATTAAAATCAACAGTAAAAATCATACAGCAAATTTTAGTTGAATATAAATTGTAAGAAAAGAAGAAACTGCCTTGCTGGCCTGCTAACCACCTTGTTTGAACACTTTACAGCAAAACTAAGGTTTAATGGAAAGTTCTAAGGCTTTCTCACATTTTCTCCATAGCGCGAAGCACTCAAATGATATATCACGCTTTGTAGTGCAGACAGAAACGTACTACATGATCCTACATGAACCAAGACAATAACTTGGAAATTTTGCTCATGCAAGATTTGCATTAAAGACTACATACAGCTTGCATGAATCTGTTTTGCTTTGGAGAAAACAAAGTCAGAACTTGTGAAACATTGTAATCCTGAAGAGCACTGTTTGTTGTGTTAGAATATAAGCATAACAAAACAAATTAGTAATAAATCTCTATACTTGAACACCAAGTAAAAAGATGATTCTTCTAACCATCTCCATGCTACATGATAATACAAATTCCAGCAACACCAAATTGTATTTTGTGAGATGATTTATAGGGGAAAAAAAAGTGCAGTGCAGGTAGAATAAATGAATCCAAAATTATTTCACATTTAACAACCAGTGTCTGTCTTACACACTGACAAGGAATTGGCACATACATAATTTTCTAAAATATTGCTGTTATCACTATTTTTTGAGTCTACAGAAGTGAGAGCATAAACACAGGTGCTTCCACTCATACAAAAAGTACAATAAATCATATTTATGTACAATTTTAAGTAAATGCTAGTTGTTTAAAGTATTTTTGGTATGGATCTTACACCAGCTCAGCATTTTCCTAAATTACTATACTATTATATGTTCAATAACAGGAAAGATTGCTATTAGACTATAACACTAGTGGGGTTTTGTGACCTTGCAACTGGTGCTTGATTGTCTAATTCACAGTACATTCTTCCCACCTTACACAACTGCAGAGATTTTACATCCGCAAAACTTCTTCATGCAATTGCAACATAAGTTGCCATTAACCTGAGTTATCACATATTCTCTGTTTCAGAAAAAGATCTGTCCTATGCAACCAAAAACAGGAATTTATTAAAAACAACTTTAGATCAAGCAAGCCTAATACACAGAGATCACATGGCTAAAGACGACAGAAAAACAACTTTAGAGTTGATCTACAAGAGTAAAGTGAAAGATGCTGTCCTTCAAATTACTTACCTGGAATGAAAATTAAAGAGGCTCCAGAGCAAAACTAAATCACCAGTATTCTATAACTTGTATACAAATTGAAACAGTACATGCCAACAATTTTTTTTAAATTTAAGAAAAGATAATATTTAACCAAGTCTTCATAGCACAGTTGTGTGTAATTTGTCTTCTCCTTAGCTTGACTGGATCGCAAGAGTTCTGAATTTTAACAGCAGCAACAGAACAATAGGAGATTCGTGTATGCATTCCCGTCAGCCTAGCCACTCCCCTCTGTTACAGTTACCAGAGCTTACAACCAGCATTCAAAACCATCTCCAGCAACTTAAGAGGAAATATGTTTGAAAGATACCTGAATAATAATTCTTCAGCTGAGAATACTTCACTTATCCCAGAATCACAGAGTTGTAGGGGTTGGAAGGGACCTTTGGAGATCATCTAGTCCAACCCCCCTGCCAGAGCAGATTCACCTAGAGTAGGTTGGACAGGAACACATCCAGGTGAGTTTTGAATATCTCCAGAGAAGGAAACACCACAGACTCTCTGGGCAGCCTGTTCCAGTGCTCTGTCACCATCAAAGTAAAGAAGTTTTTCCCTATGTTCAGATGAAACTTCCTGTGTTCCAGTTTATGCCCATTACCCTTTGTCTTGTTGCTGGACACCACTGAAAACAGTCTGACCCCACCATCTTGACACACGACCTTTAGATATTTATAAGCATTGATGAGATCCCCTCTCAGTCTTTTCTTCTCCAGGCTAAACAGACCGAAGTCTCCCGTTTTTCCTCACAAGAAAGGTGCTTTAGTCCCTTGATCATCTTTATAGCCCTCAGCTGGAGTTCCTCCAGGAGTTCCTTATCTTTCTTGAACCGGGGAGCCCAGAACTGGACACAGTACTCCAGATGCAGCCTCACCAGGGCAGAGTAGAAGGGAAGGATGACCTCCCTTGACCTGCTGACCACACTTTTTAATGCACCCCAGGATGACATTGGCCTTCTTGGCCACAAGGACACATTGCTGGCTCATGGTCCACTTGTTGTCTGCCAGGACTCCCACATCCCTCTCTGTAGAGCTGCTTTCCAGCAGGTCAACCCCTAACACCTCCCTAGGTGCAATACCCTACAATTGCCTTTGTTGAACATCATTAGGTTCCTCTCCGCCCAACTCTCTAGCTTGTCCAGGTCTTGCTGAATGGCAGCACAGCCTTCTGGTGTGTCAGCCACTCCTCCTAGTTTTATATCACCAGCAAACTTGCTGAAGGTGCACTCTGTCCCCTCATCCAGGTCATTGATGAATATATTGAACAAGACTGGACCCAGTACTGACCACTGGGGAACACCACTAGCTACGTGTCTCCAACTAGACTCCATGCCATTGATCACAACCCTCTGAGCTCTGCCATTCAGCCAGTTCTCAATCCACGTCACTTTCCACTCCTCTAACCCACATTTCCTAAGCTTACCTTTGAGGATGTTACAGGAGATAGTGTCAAAAGCCTTGCTAAAGCTAAGGTAGGCAACGCCCACTGCTCTCCCTTCATCCACCCAGCCAGTTGTGTCATAATAGAAGGCTATCACATTGGTCAAGCATGATTTCCCCTTGATGAATCCATGTTGACTACTCCTGATAACCTTTTCCGCCACATGCTTAGAGATGACCTCCAGAATGCGCTGTTCCATCACCTTTCCAGGGATGGAGGCAAGGCTGATTGGCCTGTAGTTTCCTGCGTCCTCCTCCTTCTTGCCCTTTTTGAAGGTTAGCATGACATTGGTTTTCCTCCAGTCCTCAGGCACCTCTCCCATTCTCCATGACCTTTCAAAGATGATGGAGAGTGGCTTTGCAATAACATCTCTCAGCTCCCTCAGCATTCAAGGGTGCATCCCATTAGGGTCTATAGATTTGTGGGTGTTGAGTTTGCCTAAGTGATCTCTAATCCGATCCTCCTCAACCAAGGTAAAGTCTTCCTTTCTCCAGACTTTTTCCTCTTACTTCCTGCGTCTGGGATTCCTGAGGGCCGGCCTTAGCAGTAAAGACTGAAGCAAAGAAGGTATTCAGTAACTCTGCCTCCCCTGTATCCTCCATCACCAGGGCACTTACCTCATTCAGCAGTGGGCCCACATTTCCCCTAGTCTTCCTTTTGTTACTGGTGCACTTGAAATCCTTCTTGTTGTTCTTGTTTGGGTTTTTTTTCATAAAGAGTACAGAATACTGCTGTATACAAGTTATTCACTACAGTAGGCAAGAATTAATTTTGTTCTGGGCAACTCTGCTATAAAAAGTTATGATTACAATTAATTACATTTGACAGATTTTAATCATCATTCTCTTATTTTTACCCTTTCATTAAACTGATATCATTACAATACAAGCTGTCCTATTGAATCATTTATCAGGAAACAGAATTCTTGAAGTAGCATCAGAGTATTTTGTAGTCTAAAACGGGTGGGAACACATATCAGGCAAACATATTTAAGACTATTTAAGCACACAATTATGTTTGCTATCAGCTATAGACTTCGTGAGAGTTCAGAAACTGGTTTTATTCTATGCTGTAAGACAAGCAAAACATGAAAGAAACTGCAAATTTTGCTTACAACTTTTTAATGATTCACAGATACCCATGAATAGAATTAGAATCAGTGATGGGAATGCAAATGAGACAGTCATACCAATGCTTTTACTGGAATGATTTTTTTCCTCGTTACAGAATGTGTCACTGTATATTTTTGAAGTATAAGAACATTGAACCAGTCCAACTGTGAATTATAATACATTCATTTTGTATAGCAGAAAAATCTGTTGTATATTTACACTGTTTTGAATCTAAAAATCTATGATGTCTGCATATAGATTACTGAAGTAAATTCTTAATAACTTCATTTATACTTGAAAGCATTTTCATCCTTATTTTAATAAGAAAACAGAAACCCTAACATAGATTTTAATCCTAAACTTAAGCAAAACGGGTCACTGAAACCGGCTTACAAGTTATCCACAAAACCTTTTTTCCTCCTCAAGAACATAAACAAATACTTCAACAAAACACTGTTCCAATATACTAAAGACAAATACATGCATGAATTCTTATAATCTGTTTGTCATAAATTGTCACAGTAAGAGACCCAGAGCTTCCAGGGCTCTGGTGGGGACAGAGGAAGCCTTTATGCCAAGGCAGTCTCTCCAAGAAGAGGCCGCCAAGCAGGGATGATCTGAGATAACCTACTTTCAACCTCATGAGGACCTTGCAAGTCCCTTGCCTCAGAAGCTGAGAAAGATATGCGAGTCCCACTGATAGCTTGCAAGCTCCAAGCCCATCTCACACTGAAGCTAATAACAGGTCTGGCAGGCAATGAAGGACCAGCTGCTGCATTGGGTCAGGAATGACTGACAAAGGACACATCATATAGCTACATCCTAACAGTGAGAATATTTTGATCATTTTTAGCTTCTCTTACCTGTAACACCCTAAACTTCAGTCTATTTGTCAGTAAACATGTAAAGGTAACACAAGACAAGCCCCACTAAGGATCAGCATGCAGAAAAAAAATTTGCATATGCAGATCCTTTATTTTGGTTTAAAGGGACAGGAGGAGAATATAGAACAAAAAAGCTTGTAGGTCAAGATAAAGACAGGGAGATTACCTAGTAATTACCGTTACAGGCAAAGCAGACTCAGCTTAGGGAAATTTTACTTTAGTTTATTGCCATTTAAAATAGATTCAGGGAGTGAGAAACAAGAAGACACACATTAAAACAACACCTTTCCTCACCACTTTTCCCAGGCTCAGCTTCAGTCCTTCATTCCAGACTTCCCTACACACCCTAAAGTGGCACAAGGGAATGGGAGTTACAGTCAGTATACGTTGGTTTCTCGCCTCCACTCCTTCCTTCTCACACTTTTCCTCTACTCGAACGTGGGTTCCCCTCAGGCTTCAGTCCCTTCAGAATACCTGCTCCACCATGGTCTTTCCACAGGCCACAATTCCCATCAAGCAAAATCTGCTCCAGCATGGAGTCTGCACGGGCTGCAGTCCCTCTGGAATATCTATCTGCTCCAGCATGGGTTCTCCACAGGCTGCAGGGGAAAGTCTGCTCTGATGCCTGCAGAACCTCCTCCTCCTCCTCTGCTGTTCCACACTCTTTTTATTCCCTCCTCCTTTATCTGTCTGACATTTTCTGCCTTTTCTTAAATATGTTTTCACAGAGGCACAAACTTGTCTAATGCGTTCAGCTCTGTCATGTGGTGGGTCCATTGCAGAGCCATAAGGAAATGTCTGGCAGGAGGCAGTCCCTGACCTCTTCCCACAGAAGCTACACCTGCAGCCTCCCCAACCCGCTACTAAGCCTTGCCACACATACCCAATACAAGTATCATTTAATGGAAACACAGGGACATCAGAAAGTCTTCCTTGGGAATTTACCTACTGGATAAAAATCAACTGATTCAAACTGTGTAAGATAGAAGCATATACTTAAAAAAAAAAGATAAGGCTAAATTAGGGTGATTAAATACATATGTCTTTACATAGTTACATTTTCTTATATACTATAGCTAACTTAAACTTAACTTGCAGTCAGACTCTGGTTCTGAAAAAAAATAAAACTGAATCCTGAAAAGACAACTATTCACGAAAACACACAAAGCATTTGCTTTCCCTAAAGTATGTTTAAATCCCACTGTATCATTATCCTGGAAGTTGTTTGTAGTCAGTATATCTCATTATTTGAAACCTGTTTTTCTCTAACTCCATTGGCACAGGATAATATTACCATCTTAAATGAAAAAAATTAAAACATTTATGAATAACACAGTTACAGCATGGCTGCATTAGCGTTACCTCAAAACTTTACAGTCAGAAAATTAAAAAGCTACTTTATTTTGAAGAGTGCCACTACATTAGATGCTTCTAACTTGTTTGGTGATTGCTTTCTTGCTTTAGTATCTTATATTTTGATAAATCTTTTACTTGTTAAATATATGTTACTAAATACTCAGCATGAGAATGCAAAGCATGGACAGGTAATGTTAATGAAAAAGAAAGAAGTTCTTCAAGATGTGTTATTCATTTGTTCTCCTTTTTTAATGTAGTATCCGATACACAAGACAGATGGTCAGAATTTCCCCAGCCAGCGGTAAGAGAGAATGCTTTCAATCCACGAGCCTTTGCAAGATGACCATTTCTCGTTAAAGTACATACAGTGTTTCTTCACCTATTCTTTCCTCATATTCAGATTTTAGGAATACAATAGCTGATATCGGTGATGCAAAACTCTACAGTAGAGTACAGGTATGATCTGGGAGTCTGCAATCATTTATAACATTTCTTAGTGGAACTAATTATCCCAATCAAGTCTTTTACCATTGTCATGTAGTTTAGAAGCTTGCTGCCAAAGAACTTACTCCTGACTACCAATCTCGGACTTAAAAATGCTTAATAAGCCAGCCCCTGGGCCCAGAAAGATGCTGATGGATGCCTCATACGAATATTTACCAGTGGGAATAGTTAAACATGCAGTGCTCCCACGCACAAATTGGACAGTCACCAAAGTACCCCAGCGAAAAGTTTAGTAAATCAGATGTAATCCTGTGTCTTATCTCCTCAGCTCACAAATCACTCATTCATTTTACTTTAGACAGCCATTGGTTAAAAAAAAAAAAAAAAATCAGCAACAATCAGAATACTGGAATAGAGCTAGTTAAGCAATTAGTATTTTAACCAGCTCATTTTAAAGACCTAACATTCATCTATTTTTAAAGTTATTAATGTGTCAAAAAGTATCTTATAATTTATTTAAAATGGTAAATTGACACTTTACTTCACTTTTACACACACACAAAAAAAATCCACCACAGAACACCACATGACAGCCTTTTTGATATAGAATTATTTCAGTTGCAGGCAGAAACTAAGAATGGAAAATTTCAGCCAAGCAACAAGTTATTCTGAACATCTAAAAAAAAAAAAATTCAAATTATATAAAATCACAGTTGTCATACAATTCCAAGTTTATTTACAGTCAGAATATATTTCTTTAAAATATATTGAAATTGAAACAATGAAGTAATTTTATAATGCTAATGGATCACATCAGACATAACTGACAATTTTTAAGGTAGTACGTCACTTTATAGACATAAACAGATTCACATTATCAAGGACAAGCAGTTCATATAAGATTCCAACAGGAAGTTGTATAGTCAACTATATCATATTTCTTGAAAGGTTTATTACAGGGAATATGGAACAATATTTTTGTAAGAACTAGGGAAAAAAGGAAAATGTTAAAGTCAAAGATGGAATGATCACATTCAAAGTTATAAAAGTGCATACTAAGATTTGAAAATATCTCACCCTTTTAATATGTTATTTTTAAGGTATGAAAGTCTTTATTGTGGCAACTAGAGCACTAAATATTACAACTGCAGACTTCACAAGATGCGATCATTTAAAAATGCAGACCTCTCAAGATGTAAATGATTACAAATTTCACACCATTTTGTGAAAATTACTTTTCCCTAATGTGTAAATACTGCCTACTGTGAAAATCATGTTCCACACTATAGTATTGTTCATTTAAGCATGTTATTTCTATTTATTTGTACATCTGTACCATTTTGTTGTTCTATAACTTTAAAATGTTTTCACTCCAAGGTGATAGTTCCCAAAACGCATTACACTGACAGAACTGGAAACTGAAATTCTGCATTTTTTTTGCTCTAAGAACTGCCAAATGTCAATAGTGGTATTAAGTGCTTTTATAATACTCTCTGAGCCTTTAATATTTTCTATACTAAGAAATGTAAATCAGCTCAAGACAATGTCAGAGCCACATACAGGTGAACTGTTACTGAAAATGTATAAATGCAAATGTAGACAAAAGCAAACTACCTTAATCTTAGTCCAAAAAGTCTGTTGGAGCTCTGCTGACTGCAGAAGTGGTTTTAAAGGTCTAAAGTACTATCAAATTAGTTGTTCTTAAGTATTAATAAATATACTAACACAAAATCCTGATCCAAAAGACCACTTAAACTGTATGAACTACTATATATATACACACTGAATCCATTTGTACTGGCTAAAATGGGATTCACTATGCACAGGATAAAGTCAAACTGCACAGCAGTTGTAAGCGTTTTTCCCCAGTTGCTCAAGCATACCTAGGGACTCAGAGAGCTGAGGTTCAAAAAAAGTCTTCACACAACTAATTCCTAGTAACCTTGCAACATATGTGCTGTATTTACACAAGCATATCTCAGACAGCAGACTTTGGTATTACAGCATTGAAAGAACTTTGTTCAGGCTTCTGCTTTTTTGTTGATGGTGTTAACTAGTTACAACTACTTCAAACTTATGCACTTCACAATAAAATCTTTATTATTTGAGCATATAGCATTATTCATGCAGGCAATTTTTTCTTTGAAGTAATTGATAAATAAATTTGTACAACAAATTATGGCTTCTCTCTCAACCACATAGACCCAAAACTCCAGTTACTTTAATGGACTTACTCTGGATTTAGATTTAGTTTAGTCCAGAGTTTGGCTATCTCCTATACATAGATTTAACAGCCCATATCACAATCTACCTTTTTGTTTGTTTTTTCCCCCCACCATTTAGTGTTGATACAGCAAAGCACAGAACCTGAAAATGGTAGCATTTTTATAGTTTAAAGAGTCCTGTCACTTTCTGGCTCCTGCATATTTTATTATACACAACACACACACACACACAATAGGCTTTTTGCAAGTCCTTATCCCCTTACATTTATTTTACACATTGAATAGAGAAAAGCTCACGTTCAAAGTGTCTTCATCCAATGCATTTTCAAAAATTGTAAACAGGGAATTCTCCCAGAGCTTTCCCTCATTCAATCTATATTTCTCTTTGAATGAAACAGAATATTTCTAATTTTTTTCCAGGTAATACAGTAATTCCTATAAACCATGTGTTTACAAATGCATTGTGCAAGTCTTAACTCTATGAGAATACTCAAGCGATTTGTTCTGTTTGTGGTTAAGACATATGCTATTATCAAATAATGGAAGTTGGACTACTTTCTTTTTAAGTAATGGAACTTTTCCTACTGATTCAATAAGGATTGGATAAAGTATTTAGATTGCCTGCGTGAAGTTAAAGCTCCAATCATTACTAAGCCAGCATATCTAAACAGGTTTTCAGGACCTTAAAAAACACAAGTTAAATTGTCAAACTTTACTCTCTTGATAGTAAGCGAATTTCTCATGCTTCTAACACATTAATGTAAATACAGCTAGTGCTATGTTAAAATACCTTTAGAGCAGGAAGAGTTTCAGGAGGGAATACGTCACTTATGTCCAACTAAATATACCCTCTGATCATGAGATGGTACGGTTTAGTTAGCTCTGTTTAGACAGGTAGCAACCAAGCTGCACTTAAGAGTACTATAAAAGTGGCAAAAGCAGATTAATACCACTTTTCTATCTGTCATGTCCGGAAACAACAATGTTATGCCTATGGTTTTTGGAGGGTCACTCCAGCAGTTGGCAAGTACTAAGGCTTAATGCTTAAAGACAAATGGATCAAAACATCCCTACTTCCCAAGTGAGACTAGAAGTTTAGAAGTAAAAGTTTTCTGTATTAGCATTATGTATCACAGATTTATTTTTTTTTGGCCTCTGATATTCCAGTTTTTGAGAAGCTTTGATACAAAAAACAACATAACTGCAGATATCAAAAGCCACTTCTCTTATTTCTCTATATAATAAACCATTTCTTCTTGAAATAATATAAAGTAGAATTACGCCAGTATTACCTCGTATCAATACTGCCACCATCAAATTAATTTAATCTCCAGAAAGCTCAACTAACTTGCATATTCTAATTAATATCATGCTGAAAATAGTTAATGATGCTAAATTATAGCAATCTTTTTAAAAGGATCGAATTTGTCAATCTGCATTTAAGCTATAAACATCAGGTATGAAAATGAATTGGTTTTGAAGTAACACTAATTCTGAAAGGTCCCACTTAAGAAAATTATTTCCTTGCATGATTTTTTTATATTTAATCAAGCTACCAATAAAGGATTATAACTCAGAGCAAATTGCTGCGTTGTATCACTCTTCCTATTGCTCTGAGCAGAACCCCCCCACTTTCTTCCACCAAGAGTTTTCACAGAGAAGACCCTTCATCAGACATAGTCTCCACAAGGATCTGTACAGGTACACAACAGAGTATGGCTTTAAAACTATGTTAACACAAGATTGTTTCCTCACCATTAAGAGATTTTTTTATTAATGTCTAATTCTATGCCATCATAGATGTGTTCCCCCAATAACAACCTCACACTATACAGATTGGCACGAGCAATTGCCGAGTAAAAATTCTCAAATTCCTAGAGAGTGCTAGTTCATTAAAGAGTGCTAGTTCATATGCCCCCACTTTCAATGAATAAATAGCTGTCTTAAAAAGGTCACCCCACTACCTGTTGAAATTCAAAAAGGTAATCCAATAAAGAGAAGGTCAAGCAGCCATACTGAATGATCTGCAAAGCAGCACTAATTTATCAGCAAATTTATACTTTTGCTGATGCTCTTCAGTTAATATTTACAATGTCATATTTTAAATGGAATAAGTGTGTTGACAGCTACATAATACTTGTATTGTAGTTTTCACGTTTTGTAGCAAAAAATAAATAAATCTAACAATGTTCCTGTGAAGAAAACATAGTTATTTTTGTTTGGATAAAGCCTGGTCATGAACCTGATGGATTAGCCACTCTGCCTGCTGTCACACAGAATACACTGCAGAGACAAATAAGGTCATAGGTTTCTGCACAAAACCATTAAACCTTTTTTATTTTGCACGTTGGTTTCTTTAAGATCCTAGAGTCAGCGTTGCACTTCATATGTCAACGTGGGTTTGGTTTGGGGTTTTTGGTTTTTGTTGTGGTTTGGTTTTTTTTTTTTTTTTTAAGTTCGCTTCCCTTGACAGTATCTGTTCAGCACATGGGTTTCTCAACGTGAAAGGGTATCTATGAAAATTCAGGTCTCATTAGTACAGTACAAACAATAGGTAGCCTTAATAGGGGACTGGACAGTGGGAGGAAATGCCCAAACAATCATTGGCAGGAGATGAAATTTAATCTACCAAACATCTTCAGAATGCTACACCACGAATCTAATACACAAGGAACCTGAACTGAAACACATCATCCTTGTACAGATTCAGATAAATTTTTTTGTCAGGAGGAGAGCATTTAAACAGGGAAAAGAAATTATGTAGGCATAAGAGAATTTTCAGGAAGCTGATAAATAATTTTTCCTTATTTAAAGAAAAAAAAAGTTTGAATAGACCATAATGCAACATAGAATTGTACAAATACACAGAGTGCCACTCAGAACAATAATATAAACACTTCAAGAACACCAAAATCTGGAGCATATTTCTTGGCCAAAAATAACATGCAATGAAAAAATTGCATAAATAAGTACAAGAAGATAAGCTATACTGATATATAGCAGATCAAACATATAAACATGACAGCGGTCGGTCACTTGAACCTGCAAGTGCTGTTATCTAACACATTATGTCACCCTATCAAGTCTGACAGGGAACACAATGAAACAATGATAAAAGAAGTTACGTGGCAGCGAATAGCATACATATGACAATATCTTTTCCAGGAGGTCTTAAGAATATGTACTTGTATAAACTGACAAATAACAGTATATAAGATAACTAAAAGTCATCAGACAACTTGCTTTCAAATAATCAACATCTGAAAATTACTAGGGTTGACTATTTATGAGGCAAGAGAAAGTTCATTAATACATAATTATTATTTTCAGTAACTATATTTATTACAGTTTTACTGTTAATACTGATGCATTTCAGGTTCTATCAAGGTCATTACAAAGCCTTTAGTTTGCCTTCAAATTCCTGTATCTGTTTTTCAAATAATCACTGGATATAAAGGCAAAATGTAGACTTTTAAAAGAAATTTTGGAATTACTGTTGCCAATTCTACAGCATGTAAAAAATGTTGATATAAACAATAATCAACAGAACTGTATCAGTGATTTAAAAAAATCAGTGTTTGTCAAATACAGATATCTTTACAGAATATGTGATTTTTCAATTTCTTAAACACTGAAAGGTAGCTCTGCATTTGAACATGCCATTATGAGGCCACTGAAAAGTATTTATCATTCCACTATTCCTTAACTATGAACCACCATTCTCCATTTTCAGGTGCTAAACATAAAATTGTTCATGTTGTCAACACAGTAGCAAAACACTGCCATTCTTTCTAACAATATTAACAAGTAACACAGAGTCAGTAGTTTTAATCAACACAGAGAAGTTTCAAAAGAGCATATCCTTTTTCACATATTCAAAGTTAAACAGCAGAATAAAAATGACTCATGTAATTTTAGTCTACATCAGGAAAGCTGGCTGTTGTAAGGAGAAGAAAAAAACCACACCCCAGTTTTTAATGAGAGAACAGAGGATCAGAGATGCACAAAGGATGGGTACTAGAATGTAAAAGGTGTAATGCAAGTTACCAGAAAAAGAACAGAGGACAGCAGCAGTGAGAATGAACATGACTACAAGTCGAAGATGGCACACATTCTATGCTTGTAGAGAGGTTAAAAAAACCCTACAACAAGCAACAGAGCAACGCTAGAAAGGAAAATGATCACGTGCATTTCAGAACACAGTAAAGAGGATGTGCAATATATAGCATGGAGTTCACACCAGAATGAGGAAGATAAAAAAAAAAAAAACAAAAAAACACTTTACTTAGTGAACACCATTTATTCTGTACACCCTAAGGCAAGATCCCATGGAAAACAGAGTGTCATGATATAATTAAAGATTGTATCACAAACTATAGATACAGTAAGGCCATATTGATGTTACTTGTACAATCTCAAATCAAAGCCTCTCAGACCAATTTAATGGCTTCTGTAAACAATGTAAATACATGCAAATATTCTAGATGGATGCTGTACGTGATCTTTACTGTTGGGTAATCTGAGATCATAAATACATAGAACATCCTAACACAGTATGCGATTTCTCAAAAACTGAGAGTATGAATAAATTTTAGTATTTTCCTTAAGTTACAGCAACAAGCTTCTGCCACCTTTTTATCACGCATAACAGCAAAATATATCTCAACTGAAAAAATTGAAAAATACAGCAACAGCAGCAAGATATTGCACTTCTCACAAGACAAACTATTAATGCTCCCTTCCCTGTGCCAAGCAGAATTAACTGTCATAAATCATTTCTACTGCAAGTAGAAAGCATGGGTTTTGTTTGCTGTCCAATTCATCTGTTGTACATACAACTTCAAACATTACAGTTTCATCATTCATGAGTGTGTTACTTCTGATAACATCACTAATGTTATTTTTCACTAAGCATATAAAATCTATTCTATTTTAAAATCTATTCAACAAAAGTTGTTCCTAATTTTTAACAAAAGACAATGACCACTTTTTCCTTTTCTTTTTTTTTTTTTTAAATATAAATTGAATAGACAGTTCTTCTTGCATGAAATGTAACTAGGGGACAAGGTCATACCTTTCAAAAGGAGAATGGTTTCTGTTACTAAATAAAGCACAAGCTCCAAAATACTTTAAAGTTCTTTATAGTTCTACTTCAAGCATCATACCCCTTACAACAAAGCTTATATTCACACACATCCACATAGAATTAATATTTTTTTACAGAATTGAAGTTTCACAGAAGTTTAGAGTAAAAGGCAGCATTTATTTAAAAAAATTCTCTCAACAATAGAAAAAGAACTGGACAAAACTAGTATCTGTTCTAAATTATGAAGATAGAAAAAATATACTTATTTTAATACAGCAAACAACTCCCAAGTCAATGACAACTTGTTCCAAAAACCTAAAGAATCAAAAATCCTTTTGTAATAATTGAAGTCCCTTAATAAGTACACTTAAATGAATGGTAAGGTTTGTCCAACAAAGGAGAGAAGAACACCTAGGGTTTTGGGTTTTTTTTTAATTCAGCAACACCTTGAAGTGGAAAGGGGTGCCTTTCTTCACTGGTAAAGATATTTCTTATTCCATTTGGGAGAACTTTCCAGGGGAAAGCTAGTATCATTATCAGGCTTCCTAGCTGGAATCAGTTTGCCTCACATTTAAGAGTGCTTTACACTAAACTCAGTGGGGTTAAAGGAATTTTCTCCAAAAAAAAAAATTAAATGGAATGTCAATTATAATGCTGCTAACATCGAAAATACACACTTAACTCCTCCAAAGTTTTGAAAAAATTCAACTCAGAGTGAATAATTTATATATAGGGGGAGGGGGGTGTTCAAAAATGCTTTCGCCCATGGTGGTAGAACAGGATTTAAACTCATGCAGTGTGAACAGCAATACTGAAGCAATAAGGAAACAAGGCTTTTACTTTCCTCTCCTGGCAATAGGATTATGAATACATTTTATCTTCAGCCTTACTTCACAGAATTCTTTAAAAAAAAAACAATAATAATCTTAATTTAATTTGTACAGAAAACATTCTGGTTGTAGAAGAGGAAAATGAGACATTGAAAATGGCACCTAGAGTTCAAATGAAAATACTAATTAACAATTGAGCTTTGCTATATGTTGTACTCTATAATATTTTGTTAAGAGATGGTCATCAGTAATTCAAGTCTCTATTTTAGCCATACTTTCATGTTCATAAAGCTGCTATCAGACAGAAAAATAATAAAACCTTTAAGTATAAGGTATCTAGTTTGAGGAAAAGCCTAACATTATTACACTTATCAGAAATATCTTGCCCCATTTCTATCAAGTAAATATGCATCTGTGTCCTGTATCGGACGACTTTGCCCGTCCTCCAGGTATGCCCAGAGGGCGATGTAGGCTATAATGACCCATCTGTTCACTACTGGCAAGTAGCAAACTTCTAATGAAGACAGATGTGGGTCACCCTGTACAAGAAGGCTGCAGGGTGCTAATGAATCCACCTAATGGTCACTACCTGCCACTGCTGACTGATTGATGAGCAAAAGGGTTAAGCTTCAAAAGCAAAGAAAAGTATTTCAGGTAATCATTAGTCTTACTAGGATATATCTGTCACACTCCTTAATACACACACACTTTAATGTTGTCTTCTCCCATTAAAAGAAAAAAGGATATATATACATACGTATATGCTTCTATTACTTTTCTTTGGACAACCTTAAAAGCTGACATGAAAACTTTATGAGAAATTCATTACTTTTATTACCCAGAAAAATAAAAGTTCACAACATTCATAGTGATTTATAAACACATGACCTCTGACACTAACAGTAAACCCAAAAAAAACTTCAAGGAAATAGCTACCAGTTGCAAAACTCTACATTTATTCGTACTTTCTAAATAATACAACCTGACAGAAGTGTAGGAAGGAAGTTTCTATGGTGAACAGACTACAAGTTAATGGATTTTTTTTTTTTTTTAATAATGATTAACACAAAAGCTAGTGACAATTTAACTCATTCTACCAATTTCCACATGAAGGTGATGGCATCACAAAAGCCAACTACTTATGAGCAAAGTATTGATGCAAATCCAACCGTTCATCAATTCAGGCAGTGAACAAGGGTCAGAGAGTTGCAGTGGGGAAGCTCCAGTGAGGGAAGTCTCTCTAGAGAAAAAGGAAAGAAAAAAACCCAAAACAAACCCATCCTATAGTGAAAAGCATCATGACTTTGAGCTAGTGCGGGGTGAAACCTGCAGAGAGTGTTACCATCTGCCAGGATTCACCAGGATATTGTCAATAAACAGCTGCAATAAAGCAAAGTCACAGCACTATCCAAAAGTATAGAGAAGTAATAAAATGATAGGTAAAGTTAAAAACAGTAAGAAGTGTTTTATATAACAGCTTTTGAGGATCAGTGGATCTCTTGCTTTTAGAATCTATTCATTTCTTTTCAACACACTACAAAAGAATCCACTAACTTTATTTCTGATGTAACTCTACTAACAGGAGTTAGGAAACGCACATATACTAAGTGCTACAAATCACCCACTGGGAAAGATTCTTTAACAGATATACCATGTAATAGTAGATTAAAAAAAAAAAAAAAAAAGAACAAAAACAATCCTGTAGTAACATTAAACAAATAATACGTTGCATCAGTAGCTGGTCTGATAAAAATGAGGAAGACATTCTTACTAGATGACAACATTTAAATTCTTTGCCATGCTCATCTGTTGAATAACCCTTAATATGCCCTGTAACTTCTTTACAACCTTAACTGTAAACTGAACATCAGGATCCCAGCACATTCATTTTGCAAGGCTCAACACATTCATACAGGGGAGGATGGGAGGCAGAGAAGGAAGGCACTGGCATTTTAGGATAGAATGTTTGAGAAGTAAAGAGTATTGTTACATCCTTATCCTAGGCTAAAAGTAAAAGTGAATTTTTGGTTTGATAGAAGTCATGTAATTTTTATCCAAGTCATAACCTATTAAAAACTCCTGAAGTTTCAACAAACAAAAGGTAACACCAAACAATTTTTAATTCTCAGTATTATAAGACAAAAACCAGCCTTCTCAAATTTTAAGTCACAACACTATTTTTGAACAGAATGAGAAATGGCTTTGTTAATCTTGTGTATGTATTGAACCTACTTTTTCATCCATATTTTAAAAATCCATATAAAACTAATGAGTCAGTGACACTCGAAAATTTACCTTGCATATAAGCAATGATTTCTAGTAAATGTAAGGAAATTTATGTCTACTCTGTGAGGGTACAAATTGCAGTTTTGCGTAATATATGCCAAGAGAGACTCCAGTGTAAGTTACCTTTTCAAACAGATTTAAATTCACAGATGATTTACTGTTGTTCCCAGAACTGAAATGATTAAGCAGCCTCATTCTTTTGCCTGAGGCAACAGAAGCTCTTCAAGATCCAGTAACTCCAATCTATATGATCCTGAGAATTCTCTTTTGCAACAAGCTACTAACATTACATACAAGATGAAACTCACTATATATGGTTGAGTGATTTATAACAGAGGCTTTCACTGATTTATCCCATGACAACAAGCTAACAGTAGTGAGGTTAGTAACAAACAAAACAAAATAAAGCTTTGAGAGTGAATGGGTACCAAACATAAGCAAAGTGTAGCAAAACCAAAGTAATTGGTTATTCATGGGATTATTCACAATATCATTGGCAAATAAAAGCTATCACAATCTAGAAATACACCCTTAGCATTTAAAAAGAAACTCAAGTATTAATATCATAATAGCATGGGTACAGTGCATTCCGAGGGGGACTTCTGTGTTTTTCAGTTATCTCACTTGCCTACTGAGGACAACCTCCAATTTCTAAATGAGAAAGTCTTATAATTCTAATAAAATCTGGTCATTAGGCACACAATTAATGCATCTTCTATTTTTATCTGTCATATCCTTTTTGCTTTAAATGTGTAATTACAACTGAGAAAGTATAGTGTAGCTTTAAAAACTTATAGTCCATACACAGGAGACATTCCTGCTTTGTTAAAATTAAAGATGACAGCACACAGAAATCTAGTAGTGTCTACCAATTCAGTCCTCCCACCATCACACTTTTTTTACAGGTCTTTTGGACAGAATCTCATTTCCCTATATATGCATGCTTCACTCCTGCATCAGTCAGAAAAGACAGACCCCTGAGTAAAAAATATGCTGTTGCATACTTAAATAGTGTAGTATAGACATTAAACAAGCACTGAAGTTTAGGACTACTTAGGGAAAATTGCTGTTAGTATTCACAGGTTCAGTTTAACTTCGAAACTGATTTAAGTGTATAATCTTAAGGTAAAATCTGTAGATATTTAAAAAGGAAGACTGATAAGAAGACACCATGTACAAAACTTGTGATACATGTGTTCACACATCATCTGAAAACAAGTGATGGTTCAAAGGACTCAGCTACTGATCAGCTAGTTAGAGATACGATGGGGGAGGAGAAAGTGCTCTATCCAAATCCTGCTTTATTTCCTTACATTCTATTCTCAACTCACATAGAAAGAGTTGTTACACGTATCCTACCCTCCTTTCTCAAACATGACCATCTTCACGGATCCAGAGGAATATAGCAGATTGTTAACTAGTGTCAAAATAGTAACATAGTACATCCACAAGCTACTGCTTTTTTTTCAACTATTGCATTTCGAGAAAATGAATCAGATATTTACCAGACTGACAAAAGATACATCTCCAACACAGAGTCAATAGTGTTTTTTTATGTAGTATGGCAAGTGAATATATTTCTAACCTCAGGATGTCCCAAATTTCATAGGGATATGTATGTGTTGCAGGTTCAAAACATATACATATGCATAAACACAGTAACAAAATCAGAACTGAAGAACTGACAACAAGCTTCAAGTTTTTAAATAATTTTCTGTTAAGGTATTAGAGCTAATCAAATGCGAAGTCAGAATTTGCTTTCATTTTGGCGATTGACAAAGTATATCCCATCTCACCTGAAACATTCTTTGTTCTCAAAAATAAAGGAATCTATTCACTAAAACCTTCCAGAAATTTGAGTCAGAAAAAAAAATCCAACCAAAATCCGCATGGAGAACAGAAATTGATCAAATTTACAAGCCTTTGATAACAAACTCTTTTGAAAGAAGCACATTTACACAAATCTGTGCTAGTCCAAAGCTTTTCTCTCTTCTCATCTGGATTATAGAGATGGATTTCTAAATCACGTTATTTTCCATCTCTCTTCAGCAAGCTTTTGCATAGTCGAAGATTACTACAGTAAGTCCCCTTTTGTTATTTACATTAACTAATACAGCTCATTTATTTTTTCTATCTAGGAACACCTTCTAAATCTCTCATTAGTCGCGTTATTTTCCTCTAAACTGACTCTGATTGGTCTCCGCATTTTTTAGTCTAAATACACTTGATGTGACACCATACTCCAGGTAAAGCCTACTCTGTGTAGCACAGCGAGCAAGAATTCTTTTATGTGCCTTGCAGGCTATACTTCTATGTACGCATCCTAATGTGGCATCTGGCATTTCTCTTTTTCACAACAATCCTGCAATTTTGACCACATTCAGTTTAGAGATTGTTGATCCTTGGCATTCTTCAAGGTATTCAGAACAAAGATACCTGAAAGTCATCAGTAGTAAGGAACAAATAAGAAACTGGCAGCACTTCTCCAAGCTGTGCTCATTTTTGTTAATACTATATTAGTACCACTACAAAGTGAAATCTGAGTCTGCAGTCCTTTCTCTGAAATTCTTCAAGAAAATTTTATTCTGCCCTTGCTCAGTGGAAGTTATTACAAGAAGAATCTTTAAAAGCCTAGCTTCCTTAAGATAAAGTATCTTAATGACACTAATATAATTGAAGAAACATTTTTACGGACTTTTCACCACAAAATGGGAACACAGTAAGTTTTAAAAAGTATCCAGATTGATGCTTCACATTTTTAGATCAGTTTCTCCTCTTTTCTGAAACGGTGTGAGCCCCTTGCTTCCTTTTCTACTTCCCAGTTTAAGAACAGCCTACACATGCTTTTGAATTTATAAGCTTCTTCACAAATTCCAAGGCCATAGTACTTTACATGCAGGGCAGCTTAAAAAAATATCCAAATCTTTTCAGGCATGAAAACTCCCAATAAGCTCAATTTAGAAAACCCTTGTCTTTCCCAGAAGGCACGCTATGACAAATACACAGTTGCAGCCGAACATTTTAACATTTGTGAATCTAAATTAGAATGAGCAGATTATTAAAAACACTGCAATTTGCAGCCTGGTCTTTAGAGAAAACAATGGATGTGGTAATGCTTGTAGATATGTAAGTCAATTCATCCTTTCATGATAATTTTGACCCTATTAGTCACTCAACCAAATTTGACTAAGAACCTGCAAGACTCATTGACATGAAGTTCTCACAAACTCTGTGAAAGAGTACTGTGGAAAGATATTGCTTGGATTAATAGGCTGCATTTTAAGCTCATGTCTTATCAGACACCTGTGGATCCACAGGAAAGTAAATGTTAGGAATGCCTTTGCAATAGAAAAGAAGAAAATCAGCATATAATCTTTCCTGGACATGAGGAAATCCAATCCCAAAGATCAGGGTTAAGTTTGATTGCAAGACAAAGGTTTCCAGTTATTGCATTCAATCCCAAAGCACAGGGCTGAGTTCAGCTAACTGTTCACATAAGTATTTCACACACACACCTTTAACTGTGTGTATCATCCTAGTTAGGGACAAAAAGGTGGTTTTTTATCTGGTCAGTTCTACTTTCCATACCTCAAAGAACTGAGATCTCTAAGGTAATTACAACACAGTGTTCATCAACTTAAATTACTGGGATGTACTCTCAACTTTAATTCTCACTTTATATATTTTTTTATCTGATAATTATATTTTTATAACAAATTTTTTATGCATTAGCACAGAAACCTGAAGAGAATAGTGTCATCAGACATATCATGTAATTTGAAAATATGAAGCAACATTCATTCATCAAGTTTTTATTGAACTTTAAAGCCAGATAGAAAGACACACTACATTCTCTGCCTCTACCAACATGCAAAAACATAGTTATCTTCTCCTTTTTTACCACTTCCTGCCTACAAACACCCTTTTTCCCCTCCCCTCCCTCCTGAATCTATCTAGTTTTCTACATTGCTTCTTCCTCAGTAAAAGGAGTGCTAGGTGTATCTGTAGTGTTTCTGTATACCTCTTATGTCAAGGGCAGCTTTACACACCCAAGGAACACTGAATAGTTTATTAGGAGTCAAGGGATAAAGCATAAGAGAGCTAAGAAGATACAATCTCATGTTTAGACCTCTTAGCATGGCACACATCTGATGATATGCCAGGAGAACAGCTGCCTCCTACTAATGCAGTTCCACCCATTCAAGTCACTGTTTGGTCCTTTGGCCTTTGCATGAGATAAGGTATTAACTTCCTCATTAATTATCACCTGAGACTATTCCAAACAAGAAACTATGGTTCCGGTAAACATTTGCAAGACAACGTCATTATTTCAAGAGATCTCATCAGACAGCTTTTGCAAGTTTATGCTATGCTAACACAGTTTCAGGATTCTCTATACAGCAACACAACAGTCTTAGTTGTAACAGCCTTCAGTTAAAAGGTAGTGTGCTAAAAATATTTTTTCTCAGCTTTGCACCTACATACAAAGATTTTCAAATTCCAGAGTCCCGTTGCTATACTCAAGTTTAAGTTCCTTGAATTTTAACAAAACTTTTCGCATGCATGAAATAAATTCTTTGCAGCTTTCTCTCAGAACTATGAATGTTTCTGTCCTTTGATCCAGAAATGGCAGTTACTTGTTTAATGAAAATGCAATTAGTTACTTCTAGTGCTCACAAGTTTGAAAAATGACGCTTGGTGTTCTCCTATCACTTATCAGCACAAACTGGTAGCATCTATCCCATTTACCTTACAATTCTTTGTAGTGACACTGAGTGAAAGTAGAAAAACTAAAAACATACAAAACCAAGAGGGTTCACACCTGAAACACTTTGCTGGACACATGGAAAACTCAGTCAAAAGAGAAAAAGCAGTTGGATCTAGTGAAGCACTGATTTTTTTAAATTTCTTTAACTGCAATCTCTAAAAATATAAATATATAAAGCATATGTAAAAAGAAAGCATTTTTACATAAGAAAAAAATATATAGAAGTTAAAGCAATTGCCTGTAGCTTAAACTTTCTGCATGCACACCTAAAGGCTCCAAAATTCTGCCGTGTTATACAAAACATCTGAAATATTCCATTTATTCAGTTTAAAATATACTTTAAACAAAAACAATAGTACAGGTAATTTATTCTAAATATGTTTTGATGTATATTTATTGAATCTTGATGAATTCTGAGAGGAATTATGGAGTCACTTGATTTCAATTTTGACATACTATTCAAAAAGCGTGAGAAAATACTCAGCTTCACGATTTCTACAGAGTATAAAAAGCTTATGCTCTTAAATTATTCCGCAGGATTTACGGAGAAATAGGAGAGAAAAAAAAACACTCATGAATTGCAGTGTTTTTTTCATCCTGCATATAAAAGCCTTATACCTGAAATCCAGGTATAAATTAGTTTTCAAATAGTAGGAAAAAGCTGAAATGCCATTACCTCCTTTTCTTCCTGTAATTCTATTATTTCATGGTACTGTGGGATGAAGAGGTCATATTTTTTCTTGCCTTCTTTTTTGTTGTTGATGTTTTCATAATGCACTGCAGTTTCCCTTCAGAAGTTAAAGGAAAGATTTATGAGTCTTCATTTTTAAATGCTTATCTAAATACACTTAGTGAAAGCCTATTCTCCTATTACAAACAGCTGCTGTTCGCAATAACTAATGAAAGCCTAAGATTACTCGCTAATGGGAGGGGTCCCACGATATTGTACAATTATGCTGTAAACCCAAAGAAGCAATACAAATCATGTTTCAATAATGGCAAAATCATGCAGTTGTCACAGGATGACTCTAACAACATCTCAATGGAAAAAAAACCAAAAAGCATACAGAAAAGAGAACATACAATTTTTGAGATACAATACCGTAACACATGGAAAACAAAGCTTCGAGTAAGTTATGATACTCTAATTATAAGATTTAAAACTGAAATTAGCCAAAGACGACCTACGTCACAAATTTCGAAAATTCTCTTGGTAACAGCAACTCTCTAGAGAGCCCTTTTATGACTGATTTTAGGAAAAAGGCTTTCAAAGGAAATCACTTTAAATACACAAATAGTTTTTATCACTACTTCAAATGACACTCCAATAAGTCTGGTGAAGACACTGGAAAGGACTTAAACCATGACAGATGCTTGCATAGCAAATTAAGACCAACCAGCCTACAAATAACACATGTTGAAGTTTATTTTTAAAATTTCTCTCTTCAATTTCTAATTAATTTACATCTGTAGTCTGAAAACTTAGTCCCTAATCAGTTGATTATTTAAGTATATGGACATAAGTAATTGTTATTTTTATCTTTATTCAGAAGTTCCACAGACCCAGGTCTCTGAAATACATGTAGAAACTCATCTTTCAGGCACAAACATCAACTAATGCTTCGTAAAACAAAAACACATACAAAGTGTAATAGCCTACACCAGGAATAGGCAATTTAAGCATTTAAGAGCAGAATCACAAAGATGCAAACTGGCAGTGCTCTGCAGTCATAGGCCAGAGTTACATACTTAATTGCCTTTTATAACAAGATTGTTACTTGCCTACAAACACAATTGACATCAGACAGCATATTGACCACATTGCTTCTTAAGCCAGCCAGCACAACCATTGAAAGAGATTCTAAAATCTTGTCTTTCCCAAACTTTTCATGCTAACTTCCTGTTTCACTTTAAGTTTGAGAACAGGATATACAATCTGAACGGTGAAGTCCTGTTGTTGTTGTTTTTAAAAGAAGTTAAATCTGGTCATTTATACTCATAAGACACACAGAGGAGGAAGTATGGTCATACACATATTTTCTAGTACCTTAGTGAGCACTTGCACAGTAGTAGAAATACATAGTCTGCAGTACCTTAATGAGCACCTCTACAGGAAGTTACAGACACAAGTGAGATGCCTTCCTCTCAACACAAAGTTATAAGCTCAACTAGGAAAGATACTTCCCTACATCCTTTTTGATGATGAACCATTTGGAAGTCAAGAGAAGGGGCTAAATTAAGGATTAGTTAAATAAAGATTAATTTTACTATTTGCCTTGCACACTGCTCTCAGGATCTTAAATTCCACCACCACTTCGACCTTCACATCCCCAAAGAATTTGTCCCTTTTCATCACTAACAAGCCTGGCAGACCACCACTCCTAGGTCTGACTTGCTCAGGGATCCGCTTGATTGTATCCCATAGGGCATGGCTGTGAATGGCCAAGGGGCTCAGGAGAGCGGAGCTGATTGATATTCAAGAACACTTTCCTCAAAGTACATTCTAATATGCAAAAAGGCTATCAAGTGTGGCAGAAGACCAGCCTGGATGAATCAAGAGCTCAACCATGTTACCAAAAGGAGATTTTTTTTTTTTTTTTTTTTTTTTTTACAAGCTATCAAGTGTGAAGTAAATTGGCTTTCAGTAAAATAAACCTTTAAAAATGTGTTCACTGCCCTGAAACCACAGCAAAATTAATAACTGTAAGGACTACGTTTCCAGTGAAACAAGCAGAAATATCTGCATATGTGAAAGTCTTCATGAAGCATAAGAGTTCAGGAACAGCAAATGAGCCCGATTGCTGCAAACTGAAAGGCTAAAACTGTAAAATAATCAAAATATATTAGCACAATGCATATAAAACCAAAAAATATAACAAATTAATTCTAAAGAATAAACATAACTTTTTTTTTTACCTGTTTATTCCAAAATTGTTATTTTCTGAGTTACTTCATATTGCCCAGGTCCTGATCCTTCTTGAGATTTAAACTCACAACGTTTCCCAGTTAAATTACTAACATGTATTCCTCTATAGTTCAGGGCAGAATAAGTAACATCCTAATGTAAAGGGAAGGAAAAAAAAAATTAAGCCAAAGAATTTTCCAATTTCTTGGCCACATTTTTGCCTTATCTACAAAGTACAGCTAAAATATATAATGGGGGAGGGGGAAGACATTTGCTAGATATATCATAATTACAATACAAACCAAGCAGTGGTTTAATTTTATCACATTGCATAGGCCACTAAGCAGGTCTTCACCATATTTCCTGACTCACATGAACGCTACACCCTCAACCCCCTCAGTCTCACTGTTCTCTACAAATAGCAGTTGTGAAACTAACAATTCCCTAATAACATTGGTTTGTTTCACTGATGACATCGTGATGTCACTACAGAGAACAATAACTTCAGTTATCAACTAAGAGAGCATTGAGGATTTACAACTTCAGTGCACTCCAGCAGGTAGGCACCTTCTGATTCCAGACAGCATATTTGACTGTAGAAACATTTTTTATAAAGCGTTTTCTCACGTATAAAAGTTAGATTTTTCATTTGAATTCCTATACAGAACTGCTTCTTAAGCCATACACAACACATCAAGCAGAGCACGGATATCTCTCCCACAGATGCAGTGATGATTGCCATAGGAAAGAAAGTACTGAATAACAATTTAGTTTCAAGCTATATGGACCAGAATGCATAAAAATGGCCAGTGTAACAAAATTCAGGTTATCACTGTCCACATCAAGCAGTTACAGACCTCAGCGCTACAACCCTGCTCAACGGACCACTCATCTGTCCAATTACACTTTCTGCACACATCTACATATTCATCTTTCAAGCTGTCAAACACACATCCAGTTATGTTCTATTCAACAGATTTTAAGGAAGTTAGACCAGAAGCAACAGTTCCATTTAACATGAGGTATATAAAAAAATTTCAAGTTTTATGTTCATATAGTGTCATTTTGTTCTACTATGTGCTTGTGTCATATTCCCCACCCCACCCAGTTGGGGTCTAAATTGCCTGTTTCCAATATGAATACATTTATATAGTAGTCATCAGTTGTAAATGGCTGAAGGAAATATACTAAGCTGCATAGAAGACGTCTACTTTGACTCAACAATCTGTACAAATATTCCCTTTCACTTCATTACTAACTTTTTCAGCTTTATGTTCAACTCTATGCATATATATATATATATATATTTATATGAAATTCAGTCCAGACTATTAAAGGCCACCCTGTATTAATTAAAATCACGCAAAAAAACACCAACGGTAAACTACTGGAATTTGTAGCAGAGTTTACAGGGGTTAGTATGAAAATCAATAGGTAGAGTACTTTAATTCAGAAAGTTCAATTCAAAAATAAAAATTTTTATAACAAAAAACAGTGAAAATGAGACACTCCTAATGAAGAACTAAACAGGATATGCATGTTCCCCAGTAAAAGCTGCTTTTACTGGGATGGTACAAAGAAACATCAATGAAAAATACCTCACAGACACAATATTATCTCACTTACCCAAAATTTCTCTCCCAATTGCATTATTACTTGCTTAAAGAATCAAAACCATGCTAAATACGCACCACACAAAAACATTAACATGGCCTGTAAACTAAATGTGTCTCTAGAGATCAGAAAACAACCAGTTCAGCTAATACATTATATATCTAAAATTTCACTTACTAATTCTAAACCAAACAGCAGAATTCACAGCAATTTTCACATCATTTCTAACAAATTTGACACATCTGCCACAGAGAGAACATTCTCAGACACACAAACTAGGAATAAGACTGGCCATCCATACTCAGCTTCTGTTCAAAGAGCATCATCTTCCTGTTATTTTGGAAAAAAAAAAACAACCACCTTTGCTACCATCTCAGAAAAACAACTCAGTCATATTTTTTCTTCATTATGCACAAATAACTTCAAAATCATGAAAATACCAGTTAGCGTCTTCCTCAGATTAGATTTTTTTTTTCCACATGTATATTATCTCTCTATACCCACTGTATACATTCTTATGATAAAAATTCACAGGCTTACAGATTTCTTTCTTAACATGTTACCTTTTCCTGGCAAAAAAGAAAAAAAAAAGAGAAAAGAAAGGAAAACAACATTTTTTTTTCCTTGATTATACAGTTCCTCCTTCTTCACCACATAAAGCAGTTTAAGATGCTCACTATTATAAAGGAAGCATGACAGCAAAACTGAATTTCCAGAGTAAAAGGGTGACAGCACCATCAAGTGGCTCTATAAGGCACTATTTATTACTGGTTTATGCATGATAGAAAAAAGTTAATATTGTCCAGATACATACAGAATGGACTTCTTAAAACTAGTTTAAATTGTGACAGATTAGATCATGTAGAAATCTAATTTATTTTGAAGTCTGTAATATGGATAAGCATATTGAATTTTTTATATGGTTAATTTTGTGGAATTACCTACCTTTTATTATGATACTAATAAAGCAATAGCATGATATTATTATTAATGGAACAAAACCTTGGCACAGCAGGAAAAGTCTTGTACATTCTAACCACACTGGTGGGGGTCTTCAGGAGTTGGATGGCCCGATCTCCAACATCTCCTCTGTGGTGTGAGAAAGTGTCGAGCAGATAGCAGCCGTACATCAGTTATACTTAATTTATCTGGCAGCTAAAAATGTGAAATGAACTCCAAACTGAATCCCACCTAGAAGGATGTCAGCTTGTGTGTCTAGACAAATGAGATTAAATTACTAATAATAAACTGTAAAAATATAAAGGCCCGTTAAGGAGAATAAAATATGCAGATTGTCATTTTACTATGAGATGATTTAATCTGTACATTTTTGCTTCTCTTTTCCGGGGATGGCAATTGACAAGTAGATGAGCTTTACACAGAACAAGAGTAGTACATTTAAAAACATGCATTAAACATTGTTAATATCATACCATTACTTTCTGTGATAATGAAAAGTATGTATTTCCACAAGGTATAAAATATTCCATGTTTTGCAAATCCAAACTAAAAAAACAAACAAAAAAGTCATAGCCATTCTCATTTTATGCAGATGATGCTTTTTTGTAGGTGTACCATACTTACAGAGTAGTGAGCCTTACATCACTGAAAAAACATTTCAAAATTGTGATCAACTTCAAATACCACAGCTGCCTATACTGAAGAGTAAGGATCTTCTGATGAAAAACGGAAATCCTGAACAAAACATCAGAAGCAATCTCTGCTTTTAAAACAGTAGACACACTATGTAGTCTCAAGGAAAATTATTTATTCCAATCCCTTGCAAATTCAAATGAGCCTGTTTCCAAGTAAAAATAATACGAAAGAAAACTTTGCTGTAGAAATACATCACCCAGTCAGATCACTGGCATTTCTAACCATACTCTCACATCTACAGAAGAATGTTCAGCACAATTTACTCTATTTACTGTAAAATCAAAGTGATGTTAAAAGGCATTTTTAACACAAAAAGATAATAATAATTTTTATACTTAAACTTATGTACATGATTGAAGATCTTGAACTGAAATCTGTGCCTGCTACTCCCTAGGAAGCTACACATATAGACGCTATAATTCAACATTTCATTATTCAAAAGATCCTAGGCACCTCACAATCCCTAGATTGAACAGCCCAAAGCCTGTATAATATTCTATTAGGCATCATGCAGAAACTGAGAACAGAGATTTAGGGTTAAGAAAGAAACAGGTTACAGTAATTAGATCATACGATTTCTCAGTTACGGTATATGCACATGATGACTCCATTAAAGTCAATTTTTATGGCATAGTAACTCAATTCTTGAAGGCAAAACAAAAGGAGTACATTCCTACGATCTGCTTGAGGAAAGATGTTAGTTTGATCACTGTTTTTACAGTGGCATGCAGTAAGTAGTATTTTCAGCATATTGAACGATATTCTTAACAAGTAAAATATAATACAATCTAAAAGCATCAAATCCAAACATGAAACTTAACATAAAATATTTTTTAAAGTAGTGATACCTACTTCTTTCTGAAGTCACTAAGGTTAGGGGTTTATTTGGTTTTTTGATTGTTTGTTTGTTTGCTGTTGTTTTTCCCTTGAAGACAGGTATAATCTAACATAAAAGTGTGAGGAAAGAGGAACTAATGATAGTTCCCAGCAAATAATGTTCATGAATTGGCAGTATGACTATGTATGCATCTGATTAAGATGGCATGCAACATCAGCTTCCAAAACGAGAAATGATAAAAAGAACAAATTGAAAAGATCGGGAATATTTTTGGTGACAAAACAGAGTTCATTACTGCACTCATTTGTGCCAAATATTGTGATTACCTAAAATCTCAAACTAGCCCACTGTAAGTTAAATCTAAAGGCATGGGCTTTTTGTGGTTTTACTGAACTGTAAATACGAGGTTCTAAACTATATAAGTGTAATTTTATCATTCATCTTCATTTTAAAGTACCAGAAAGAATTCATAACATCTTATTCTGTTCAATTATACTAGTAGCCTTTTTTAACATACAGCGAAATAAATTAGACCATGATAAAGTATAACTTCTGAAACAGTGAAATTCAATATCTAAATATTTATAAATGCATTTATATAAGTGACTTCCAGCCAACAGAAATGTGACAGTAATAAGTTGCATTTGTAGTGATTAAAACTACACAGTTATAAAGATGACCCAGTTTAGTACACTTTTTCAAAGTCAAAACAGTAAAATGTTGTCTTATATACACAGTCTTCAAAATCCACAGTAAAAGCAATATAAATGGACTGTTACTTAACTTACTAACCTGTATATTATTCAGGTAAAGTATCATATCTGTAATGGAATTAAAAAGCTTTTTAAAAATACTGACAAAGACCAAAGAATAAATTGATGCACTCGTAATAACTCTAAATCATTTAGCTCTTTATGCCAAGAAGTGTTGACAATACCAACTTCAAGGTCATTGTCAACTTGGTAAGTCATTAGCAAATAAAATATGGCTTAATTGGAGCAAACTCAGCAAGGAGCTGCATTATTTTAAGTGAACACTGCAATATAACTTGAAGAAGAATTACTAATCACCACTCCCGTTGACAATGAAATGGATGAAGAAGGTGCTTTGTAACTTTTTTCTATGACTTTCCCGTAATTAAATATGGAAATAGATTCTGTGAAGAATTAAAAGTCCCTGAGTGCATTAATTCAAGCACTAATGGACTGCCTTCCAGTGGTACAGCACACAGGTAGTTCCCAGCATGTTACCAACATTAGCTAATATATCAGTGTCAGACTCCAGCAGTACACTTTAGTTTGAACACCCAGCTCTGTAAAGCAGATTTAGGCTGATTACACATGCTGTTTTAAAAGGCCGTATTTTTCATATTTTGAAATACTACCTGAAACTTTATGTGCATTGATGAAACAGCTTGAGTCAGACTAGAGATCCAGTTGCCTGATGTATGCAGATGTATTACATACCTACAGTGCTTATCTAGTCTTAGTGGACACCTCACTAACATCTTGCATAACACTATTCAATGGTTTGTTTTTCAATTTATTTTTTTTAAATAAAACACCTTTTAAAAATAATCTCATTTCAATATTTTTCATCTTTCCCAGAACAATATATCAAACTCCCTAACACAATTACACCATTGAGGGTTATAACATTTTAACTAAGGAAGTTTCTCTCAGCACAGACCTCTCGATACTGCTGCTCTGGTTCAAACACTCTATTTTCTCACTTTATGCCACAGAACTATTCACTTCCTCCAGCTCTCCCTCCAAACCATATTTTATGGGCAAGCAGCCCTAAATCTGCCAAACTCCCAAGGTCCCAGCCTGATACACCAGTCCTTACACATTCTTAAAGCAACTGCCAATCTATCAAAGCATGGTAATACTCACCATAAGAGCAAGTGAAAATGAACAACTGGGTTTTTTAAACTAATTCTGTAATAATTATAGAGTGCACATGTTTAAATAGCTAAAATAATTGCATTATAAAAATAAGACTTTAACGTTTGGGGTTTTTTTTTTTTAATTGAAGACTTTGCAGATCTATATCTGTATCAGAGGGCCTAGCTCAGTAACATAATGCAGATTTGTTGCTCTTCCTTGGCATTTACATGTGGGCATCGATCCACTAAAGCACTTTAGTATGTCCGTAGCTTAAAATATGTAAGCAGTCCTACTGCAGTCAGATGCAACAGTTAACTATATATTTAACTACTAACATGTAAGTGCTTTGCTGGACTGAGGCCTACATTTGTTTGACAGTGAAAGCATGCTTCAGGAATTCATTGCTTGTCCAAAACATGTACCCATAGTAAGAAAAAAAGCAGTAACTTGAGGAACCTTAGATGAGTGGATTGAGCTTTGAGGCACAATGAGGGAGCTCTAATCTACAAATAGTTGTTGTGTAAAATAAAAATAAAGATTCAACACAACAATTACTACACATACTCAGTCACTTCTCTAGGGAAAAGACAAGGCCAAAACAGCTGTTGCAAGAGCTGAAAGAACACTAAAAATAGTTTGTTATCCACTTAAGAACTTACATATCGTATCCATCTTTTGTGTTGTTTCTTGTTGTGCTGTTATATTTTAACTGTGAAATCTCATTAAATTATTAAAGCTTGTATAATGTTTTTATTTAAGCAAATTTATATTAAACAAATAAAAGTGTAATCACATATTTTTTGCTAACAAGAAAGCACTGTCAAAAACCCTAGAAGACAGAATTGTTTTCAGAGTATTTGAAAGCCCTTTCTCTCCTGAGGATGATAATTCTTTAGTTTTGTGGTTTTGGTGTGTGTCCCTGACAGACTTGGTGGCTATTATTGCTCATATATATCTACACACAAAGTATTATATGATCAATGGGATCAGTTAATAAGTATTAAGATAAATGTGCACCTGCAGTAGGTTTTGGCTATGAAGATGTATAATCTTGCAAACAAGTTCTTAGAATTAAAGAAAAATTGTCCAATTCTAAGATAAACAGGAGGATGACAAGACTCAGGCATGATTATCTCTACCCATAGCAGAATCAGAAACATTTCAAGAAAAATTAAATATTTTATTAAAACCAAATAGATACAGAACAAAATGTTCAACATATGAACAAATAGCCTCCAATGAATCACTTAAGTGTTTTCCATTCTAACCCTTAGTTTCGGCTGCTTTAAAAATATGATCTCAGGCTGTGACCAGTATTTCAATGCTGTATTCAAATCCAAAACCCAACTGAAAAAGCAGGGCAATGAAATCTGACACTTAAAAAAAACAAAACAAACCCACAACACACACACACACACCACAACCCACCACACATCTACGAACAGAAACCAAGAGGAACTAGACAAGAAACACAGACAAATCAAAACTAAACGGGACCATACTACAACATTTCTATAACCTATCCATAAAAAAGAGTGGTAGTAAGAGACACAGCAACAACTGCTAAAATAATCTACAGTAAGGACTGTAGTTAGAAAGTACTGAGCCACTCAAACATTTTGCTCTGGTTATGGGTCAGTTACTTAAACAGAAACTAATAATTACATTCTTGAGAGATGCCTATCTTTTCCCATGAAGGTGTTCATTATTTCCCTTGACAGAGAGAAACAAAGCTCCTCTTTGTCCTCAAAAGCCTTATTTTTTCCAACAAATTCAAGATATAGATTAGGCAAATTCAAGTCCTTAAAGAACCTTATGATTTTTTTTTTTAATCCTTTTACATAGGATAACTACTCAGAAGTAGCCAACCTTATTTAATTACTACCAGTCTTGAAAATAAATTAAATGAAAGCCGTAATGGTGAAAGATCAAGACATCTTACAGTCTATAGGACCCCAGATCTGACAGATGTTTCCTGCTCTCTTACACAGTTTCTTTAAGCTCCATTGTACCAGTATTTGGTATTATTTCTTCCATAACAACATTAATAATTGGTATTTACAAAGGAATTTGGTGGAGAGCTCTGCATGGATGCAAAGAGTTCTGAAATTCTTGTGCACTCACACCAGAATTCAAAACAAAATACTCCAGTTGTTAGATTTTCAATAGTGATGAAATGGTCAACATTCCTTAAAACACAAAAACGTTTTAAATTCTCATTAAAAGCTGTCTTTTAACACCACCAGTTAAATTCAAATTCAAAAGTTGTTTCTGAATAAGAACTCCAGTTGTACATTCTATGAGTTCTCTTAAATTTTTGTCTCTTCCTTCTTAAAATATAAAGCATACAGGTAGCTAAAATACTACCTGAAATCATCCAAATCTAGAAATCAGATGCTTACTTCGGATTGAAATTCTCACGTTCCCAAACACTTTTTCAGTATACCATTTAATTGCCTTGCCTTAGTTCTCCATTTGTATAACTACCATAATTACAGACAACTACACAGATTCTACATATGATCACTTATAGACTATTTATTTTGCTTATTCAGTGTTTAGAAAACATGATGCAACAGCATTCACAGAAGATGTGATTCCTAACAAAAATGCTGAATACTGAAGCGCTAGCATGAAATACTTAGAAATGGTTGCACACTGGATCACTACATGACTCTGCTGCCCCCTAATGCATTTATTGGAAAAATAATTACACAGGAAAAGAGTAACCAAAAAGAAGTAATTCATTATTTTTTTTATTTTCATTAATTATGAACTATAATTCACTCTATGCCATTAGTATTGCTCAGGCCTCCCCTTTGTCATAAATGCTATGTATAGCTGATGTTGCTACTTCAGAATCATCTGTAATAAGGAGCAGTGAACAGCTATTAAGAACTTTCAAATGGAAGACACTATTAATCTGCAATTTGTTTCAGAAGATGTGACAGAAACATTAAAGAAAAAACTGGTTTTTTACAACATTGTAAAAATTCACATCTCGCATGAGAACATAAGAGTTATAATCCACAGCTTACAGAATTTGAATCTGTCACTTCTTGGGATAGGTGTAAAGTAGAACTGCTAATCTGCAAAAGTTATCTCTTAAAAGAAAAATTTTTTTCCAATGTAGATTAGATATAGGCTTTCAGATCTAAAAGTGTTTTAACAGTCAGAGTTTTTAAAAACATGATTAATTCTTTGAATAAGTAGTAAATTGAGCTAGAAGTAAGAAATACAGTGCAAAAAAACTCCAGTGAATTAAACATGAAGTGGTAACCTACAGACTTTGAAATTAGCTTTTTCTGCCACAAACCGATCTAGACGTGTCAACTATTCTGTTAGCCCGAGTCATTTAATTAAATCCCAAGTACCTTCTGAAAAACACAGTAATACATCACTATCCTGACCTACAATGATACCCTTTTAATTAAAGATGAAAATGTTGAGAATGATGAGGAGGTAAATATTGTAAACGGGAAACAGAAATACCACAGCCAAAAACCTATCATTCATAACAACTACTCAGCAGGTAGCTTTCTTTGCCAGATGCTTTAGATTTGGGACTCATATTTTTAATACCAAAGTTGCCAGATTTTACTGTAATGTCTGACGCCTTTGAGAATAATTACAAATAATACAATTTATTAACATCCTGAAAACACAGCAGAACTATCAAAGCTCATTACTTTTTAAGTCATTACTTTCCTAAAATTACAAAACTATGACAAAATTTATTCAAAGAATTTAAGAATGTCTGTGAGACCGGTTGAATCACATACTGAAATCTTACATGAAATACTAGAACTTCAAGAGTTTTTTGCAATAGTCCCCGGTATCTTAGAAAGCACTACCAAAGAACTGCGTCACTTCAAAAGACAATTTATGTTTCATATGTACAATACATATATATATGTATTTATATATTACGCCTCTTATGAAGGGAGTAAAGAGCAAGGGGGAAATCTCTTTCCTTCAAATTTTTTTTTTTGTGACCTATGGTTAAGAAAAAATATTGCCGAAATCCAGGAAATTTATCTGGAATATTGGCAAATAAAAATAAAACAGTGGGTGACAAAGATTTATTTTTAAGGTAGCACTCAGGATATACACTATATTAGAATCACATTCTTTTAATTCAGTTGTTTTCTCTGTGATTAAAAGAATTCAAGTATGTCTGATTTTTATTTTTTTTTTAATCAATTTTCTCATAGTTTTTTTTATTTTAGAAAAGTAGTGACTGTAAAAAAAAAATGTAAGGTTTCTTACAGCCTCTACACTTCTCTGGTATTGCTTGCAGAATTATCGTATGCTGTTATTACATTACCTTTCCGTCCAAACAGAAAAGGGAACAGTAACTCTCTTTCAGAGGTACAGGGTTTTTCCTAGTCTTTTAGCTAAAGTAGTGAAGCAGGTACTATGAGACTTCGTTAGATCTGCATCCATATCTTCCAGAAACATCTTACATAGAGTCAGAAATCTAGTGGCACCAGTTCCATTTTTGTTATTCTATGAGAAAATAGAACAGGACAATCTTGGCGGGGGGGAGGGGGGTGGGCGCATGAAGGGTTGGTTAGTTGGGGGTTTTCATTAAAAAAACAAAACTAGCACATTGTTTTATTGTTTTATCTTCAGTGATGTGAGAGTCATTAGAAGTTACCTACAAATAGTGTCTGATAGTAAGCTGGACACAGTGTGTGTCTGAGGCAGGTACTGTTTTATAAGACTGTCATTCTCAGCTTCTTCACATGCATAGTCTGATCAGGAGAAGGAATAGAGGGATCATCTTCCTTTCAGCAGATTTTTATAGAGTCTACAGCTTGCTCAAAAATAAATGTATATGTGTGTATATATATATAAAAAAAATATATTTTAAATATATTTATATATATTATAATAGGTTGTCCACACATCTTTACTCATGGTAAATGAAAGGAAAATTAGTATCCCTGAAGTAATCAAATGCCCTATATTAAAAAAAACAAAAAAAAACACAACACCAACACCACCACACCCCACCACCACACCAAAAAACTACACACTTTCACTTTACAGTAGGAGGTACAAAACCTCAGAGTACTACAGAACCAAAAGGTAATTCCACAGCAGTGGTAACTTTATAACATTACACACACAGACCAATGACATCAATTGTCGTTACCTGTGTCACATTGTTGCACAAGCATAAACCAATTAAGTTGTGGAGGGGTATGGCTAATAGGATTACTAATATCCATCTAAATCAACTGAAAGATGGCAATGTTCCCTTCTGGCTTCTCCACCATATTCAAGAATGTGTAACAGCATTAGGACATTTGTAACCACCAGATAGTATCAGTATCCTGGCCCTACGTACCATTTAGTAATGTGAAAAAACTCAGCCACTTATTCAGCTTCTGTATCTAATGCAAATTAAACTTCCAAAATCCATTTCTCCACAAAGTTCCCAAACTTCTTTATAAATTAGCATCAATCGCTATATTTTTTGTTTGGATCTGTTGGGTTACAGATGACATATGGAACAAAGTACATTTTGGTAACTTTAAAAACTGGTGGGGTTTTTGTGTTGGTTTTTTTGTTTTGTTTTTTTAAAAAAAGCAGGTTTTGCTTACTGTGGACACAAGCTTGAATGTGCAAACGTTCAATCGTTTTTGCACTTGTCATGGCTCAGCTTAGCAGAATATTAGCATAATAAAAACATCACAAATGTTCAGTAATATGCTTGATTTTTTTTTTTTTTAGAAAAAAGGAAATTCACATTACATAGACGTTTAAAATTAGCATACCAGCTGACTGTGCTCTTTAGACTCTCTCAGCTTTTTGCTATTTCTAGCCAGCTCTGCTGTAGGAGCTTGGTTATAGCTGCCAGGTCCTAGAAAAACTGTATTGATCTCTTTGAAGTGCTTTCTCTTACTTGGCAAACTCTTACTGCCTTTTATGTTCTAAAGATATATTAATATAAGAAAATAACCAAACCAAAAAACATTACCATAAATTATCTAGGAACATGATAGCAGTTTTATCAAAATAATTCTGATGCCTAGATGCATCTATTAAAAAAAATCAATCAATCTGTGGACAATAATATTAAAGTACTGTAGATAATGATTACTTGTTTCGTAGTTGTTTTACTTGATTTCAATTAGGAAAAATCTAAAGAAGCTAGAAATCATTATCTCTCATCTGCATCCTCCAACAAATTACTGTGTCTAAAATTCTGATATATTTTAGTCAGTATTCCAAAGTGTTTCAATAAAGTAAAATAATGAATACAATTGTAGAGTAAAAACCAAATTCACAATTTCACTATTATTTATGCCATAACGGTAAAGACCTTTGATAAAGACCATTGATGAAGACCTCAACAAGCCAGGTTCTAAACAGTAATCTAATCAGTATCAGTTTCTTCAGTTCAAACATTTTAGTTATAATTGAGCTGTATGTACAGAAATGTCTATACTCAATTATATCAAACTAAAACCGATAGACTGGTTCTCTTAATAACTAAAAAGTTACAGCATTCATTTATTTAATTAAATTTTTTTATACATTCTGGAGGACTAATATGGTTTTACAAGTGAACTCCATGGTAATTCTTAAAACAGTGAAAATAGCCTGTTGTAGATGTCAGGAAAAAAAGTAATTCTCTGCCAAGAAAATTAATTAGAAAACAAGACTCAAGTAGTTGACTTTCTACTACTCTAAATGGGACCTAAGACATGAATGGTGAAGGAACGTCTTAGGAGATTTCCAGACAACTTCATAATTGTTGCTGCTACTGTAACTCTCATCCATTGAAAACGCATTTTCTGCGTACTTTTAAAATAAGCATCCTTACTAAACATAAGTTTTCAGATGCAGCTTCCTTTTTTTTTATGATATCTCACATCATAACACATTTATGTGGTATTATGGCAGGCATGACGGAAAACGATGCAGTAAAAGAGTAAATTAACAGAAGCACATAACACGATGTATCTCAGTTGAAACACAAAGATGCCATTCTGCAAAGCCTGTCGTCTGCCAATTTTTGTAACATATTGTTTTCACCACTATGCCCTCCTAAAACACAGTGGTGATCCACAATTTCCAAAATGAACAACCAATAATCAATTAGAAGTGCCAAAGATAAGTGCCTTTTACATTCACATCACTAATTTCAAACTATTATGTCTAAAAAAAAAAGTAAAAGTTATTATTTGTAACATCATTACTTAATGAGTTATTTGACCTTTTTCCATTATAATTTAAGCTGCAGGAAGATTCAGGAAAAAGAAGATAAATGAGGAAGAGCAGTGAAGACGCTTTACGAAATACTGTATTCTATGTCTGTGATTTTATCGTTCTAGTACAAAATTTAATGCAAACAGCTTTATCACCTTTTCCTGCTTGGGAATGTATATAGCAGGATGTATAGTCTTAAAAACGCATCATCTTAAATGATTGTACAGTAAGAAAAAAAATAAAAAAAGGATACTACACAACGCACAACTACAATATGGGTTTATTCATTGTCAGTTAGCCCCATGCTTTAGACAGTCTAATTCTTTCTGCAGTTGCATAGTTTTATGTATTTTGTAGCTGTTGGCACTGATACTACTTCAGAGTCACGCTATGCTCTTGTTCTATAAAGTTTACCCCACATATTAAAGCTTAAAAAGCTGAATTTACATTTTTCTTCTTGACATAAGAACTTAATTATACATCTAAAGATGGGTTCCATTTCAAGCTACAAGCATCAGTCTTCTTTGAGAGCAGTAAGTATTGCCTCAGGCAAACAGCATCCCTGCTCAGCTTCCAGTAGTGAGAGACACTGTTCCCACACATTTATCTTTGCTAGCAGATAAGAGGAAAAAAAAAAGGGTCAAAAACTCTCTATACAATACAACGTCTAGAAATACTCAAGAAAGCATTAGGAAGATCAGACTTCTGCATTCCAAGGAGAACAGGACTGCAACATTTTATCATGCAAGGATGGAGTGAGGAGAACGTAAAGCACATCTCTCCGCAGATTTCACAAGAGTCACGTCCAGTTCTGACTTTTTCACCTGATCCCTGCTTCATGCTCCCTAGCTAAAATACCAGCAGTCTATGTGGCACCAACTTAAAACCAGGGCCTCCCTTCAGCTGTGAGGCCTCACACAATCGCAACAGGCAGGTCAGATTCCATAGCAGGAGAGGGAGGAAAGATCATGCAGCAGCCACGGTGGCAGCCTCCCCTGCTGTACACACAGCAGTTGTACCAGAAGCTGTACAAACACCCGCTGTAGTCTCTGCCACATTTTGTTCCTATAAGATAAACACACAAGAATGACCATATTGGATCAAACCAGAAGTCCACATTGCCCTGTATTTCCATCTTCCTCGCTGATTTACTGCGGAAGGATAAGCATGCCGCAATATTTCTCCTAATACTGCCCAATTCTAGCAATTTGCAGCTAAAGAACTTCCTAATAAAGTACATTTAATACCTCTTCAGAATTCCTGCTTCCATCAACTTGTGTAATCTTTGATCACATAACTATATACCCATTTGTTCTGAACATTTCACTCGAAAATTTCACGTGATAGTCCTTGTTTTTTGCATTAGGAAGAAAAAAAATCATGAACAGTCACGTCTCATTCATCTGTTCTATGAAACTCAATATTACATAGACTTCTATCATCTTGGTTGTAACTTTTCCAGGATGAAGAACCCTAATCTATGTAATGACTCCTTAAGAAAATGTCTTTTCATATCTATGATTATCCTTGTTGTCCTTCTCTCTATGCATTTTAATTTTATAACGTAATTTCAGAAGAGGGGTAACCAGAACTTCAGGTAACAATGAACCTGCAGGCAGATTATGTCATACATGCAAGGGCATAATAAGGTTTTATGGTTTGTTTTCTATCCCTTTTCTTATAATTCCTAGTAGTCTAGTTGCCTTTTTTTTTTCTTTTTTGACTGCTACTGTGCTTTGAGCTAGCATTTGCTTAGAATGAAGTGTTATAAGATCTCTCTCATGCCACATGTAATTCAGTGTCCTTGGTTTTAATGCGGAAAATTAAGATTGGTTTTCCCAAGTGCATTTATCTGCACTGAATCTCACTTGACATTTTATTACTCCATCATGCAGTATCATGAAGTCTTTCTACAGCTCTTCGTAAAAGACTTCATTTTTACTATCTTGAATAAATCTGTGCACTGAACAAACTTTACCACCTTGCTCATCTCTTTTTTCCAGATCACTTATGGGCATATTAGATAGCAGAGACCCTAGAACAAATTCCTGTGAGACTCCCTTACATAGGAAAGCCAGCAATTATTTCTCTCATTTTCTATTTGTTGACAATTATTAAACCTTGATACATGGAAGTTCAAATTATTTAAACTCTTTTCGTGACACCATCCAAAATCTTTCTGTAAACTCTTGTAAGAATACATCAATGAAATCCAAATTATTGCTTGTTTACTGGCCCTTTCAAAGGCCTCTAATAGGCTCGCAAGACACTTTTTATAAGTTGCACAGTCTTTCCCATATATCAATCTTACCCACATGCCTACAGCTCTCTCCTTTATCACATAAATTCCACAAAATGACTTCATACAGAAGCCAAGTTTACTAGCCCTACAGTTCCCAATGCTTCTGTTAAAACTCTTCAAAAACGTGTCATATACACCACCACCTGTTTTCTCAGTACTTATAAAATTGCAAGTAATAGTTTGCACACCATAGTTAGTCAGTCAGTGGTTTCATACATTAGTTTCATTAAAACTTTTTGGTGAACGTAATCTTGCTCAGGGATCTTATCTTGGCGATTTCTTCTCCCAACAACCTAATTCTAAGAAAGCTCCTTCAAAACATATACGAAGTGAGATTGCACTGGGGGAACCTCCTTAAGCTCCTTTCCAGTCAACAAGGACAAGATTCAGATTTCAGCTCTTTTTCCTATGTCTTTGGTTTCTTTAGCTAACATTTTCACACCTGTAAAAGGATCAGCTCTTTGCCCTGTAAGTTCTCCAGTAGTTGTCAATCTACTTGTCACTTTATTTCTAAACTGCAGCAACATCAAAGTAAAGGCAAAAGAAACCAAGAAAATAATATATCATTATTTTATACACTTTTGACCATTGTTGATATTTTCTTTCAGTAAGTCAAAGTAAAAAGCTTAAAACTTTTAAAACTGTTTTAAAGCAGAAAATGTCTTGCCTAACCCTAAGTACAACTCTTATGGTCTTAAGTGTTTTTATGTTTATAAACTGTATCTTTAATCCCACCATTACCAGAAAACAAAGAATACTAAACTTTCATAACAGTTTTCTAAGTAATCTGCTGAAAAAGGGTTTAAAAGAGTACAGAGTCATCACATATCCTAGTAGCTGCACATCTGAGGATAGGGAAAGGACTAATATTTACATTGTTTAGTAATATTTTAGAAATACAGACAGCTCAAAAAAAAAGTTAATGCAGTCAAATAGGAAAGTATATGTGCTACAAATGGATTTATCAAGTCACTGAAAAGTCCTCAAGTCATTTTAAGGCTTAGCGGAGATGGAAAAATTGAACTGGCTTCATACTATCATATTATTTATATGCTAAATTACATCATCTGAGTCTTCATAAGAACAAAAGTTAGAAAACCTTTTTACAAAGAAATACAAACATTCACAGTAAGAGATATTTACACCTCATTGTACACTAACTTCTACTTGAAATTCACTTATACCTCAGGCTGTGCTGGAAATTCTTAAATAATTTTTAACCTTAAAGAAAAGATGCTGTTACCTCACTACTCAAGAAGGACACACCTACTTCACAAGAGTACAATCTGGAGCAGGGGAGCGGTTAGAATATGTTTTTTATGCAAAGCATGGTGATCTCCAAGCTAAGACAAATACCAGAGACTACCTTCCTGAAGAACAGAGCACAAGTAAATTTACGCTGTTGAGAAACTACCCAGCACAGAGCTGTTTGTTATGAACTCAAAGGCACCTCTCAAGCCACCAGCTCTGCACCACCTTAACACCTTTCCCTTCATGCCCCACTTGCTGGCAGCTAACAAAACATACAACTGCTTCCTCACGTATATTTTTATTACATTCAGCCCCCTATGTGCCCAACACACCTAAGAGCCACCCCTGGCCCTTCGCAGACGCTGGTAACACACCTCACGGGCTCGGAGCTGGTGCTGCCAGAGCCGCCACGTCAGGCGTGTACAAAGGCTTTGAGCTGCTGTACAGGCCGATGCGTGCAGGACCGCTAAACGCAGTATCCAGCCGCTCCTCAGGACGCAATGGCTGCCATCGCCTTTTTTCTCCCTTCCCCTCAGCCTCCCCGTGCCACTTCCCACCCTCAGGCCTTAAGGTTTTGTCCTAAAGACGTTCACAGCTCAGGGACCCTGGCAGGGTGGCCCCCACAGCCTGCCCTGACCTGGGCTGTGGCATCTTCCCCCAGGCACCGACTCTGCTCAGCAGTGCCCACTGCAGCCCCATGTGGGCTCTGAGGAGGCATGCTCCTAAAAGAGTTAATCTGTCCCGTTTCTTTGCTTCATCCTTTTAAAGCAGTCCTTGGCCTGCAGTAGAGCTTTATTTCACATTCCTCCTGCAAAGGGGGCTGCCACAGTTCAGCCTCCTCACAGAGTCCCAGTAAACTAGAAACACCAGGTGATGGTGCTTTTGAACATCCTCATTTTGTTTATTGTAATTGGTCTTACCTGGTTCTGTGTCCTCGTTTATGACTACAGAGTAGTAACAGTAGCGGGAGTCCCTCAGCTAAAGTACCCATGTCCTACAGAAGCTGTAGGAGAGGTGAGGAGACAACACAGACTTTTGGGTGATAAGTAGGATGTCTCAAAAACAGGCAGCAAAGCTTTCCTCCAGCAAGCCTCAAAAAGAGGCTAAACTAGCCCCTGGAATGATTATTGCTAATAGTTACAATAATTATTACTACATATTGTGCCATTTCCATCTTTGTTTCACAAAAACTCTGAAGTGATAAATGCTGATCACATAACTTTTTGCTCCCAGTTGGTACATCCGCTCATACCATGGAGAAATCTGGGAAGACAAATGAAGAAGCACAGTTTCTCCCTTGACACGTGCATTCAGATGGGAGACGATACATGGCAAACATAGGTAAAGCAGTTACCTCCAAGCATAGGTAAAGCTGAAAAATAGCAAGCATAGGTAAAGCAGTTACCTCCAAGCATGCAATTATTCACACCCTATTGCTTTCCTCAATGTACACCTTTTATTAGAATTGTATTTATTGATGGCATGTTAAGGTTCTGAGTTTCCTACTTCAACATACTTCAGCCTTTCCAGGAACATCTTTCTTACATTTAGACAGAGCATTTGCATAAAACTGGAGTAGATACCTTGTGGCCACAGATGGCTGGGCAGGCAGCAAATTTCGTCCCAACCTGAAAAACCGAAAATACTAACTAAAAACAAAAAACTAATAAAATTTAAACTCAGAGGGATTTAATTCTCAATAGGATTATTTTTTTCTTAATGTTAGGCCTGCATATGTGGAAAAACATGGCAATATACACAAGATTAAAAATATTTACTGACCTTCGTCGGTACTAACAGAATTTCTTTATGTGGTTTTGTAGAAAAGACTTTTTTTTAAAAAATAAAAAAAAAACCCCACAACTGTAAGGAAAGAAATACTACAGAGGTAGCTGTAGATGGCGTTATTTCCCCAGTTTTCCTCAGCTTATATGCGGTACAACTGAACTCTCCGCATTTCACCATTGCAAACATGATGCAGCAGAAAGCTTTCCCATTTCCAGCGCTTTAACTAAAAAAAATTTACAAATAATATTTTCAGGCTACTACAGCTGAGATTAAACATGTCCATACCATACTATTTACTCACATGAAGAAATCATGCTTCATCAATATCCATTCTAGAATTACATGTAAAAGAATCCCTTTAGAAAGCTGCTACAAGTGGAAATCAATAATGAAACTCTTCTATCATAAGTGATATTCTTCCTATTTAGGTAAAGTATTCATCATTTTTGTTCAGGTTATGTATATGAAATGTTAATGGAGCTCTCACATAAGCAAAGTCGACAAGGATCAGAGTTCACCTGAGTATGGTCCTCTGATCCAGGACTGACAGTGGCCCCTGTGCCAGTAACTGCACTCAGAATACAGAAGCCTCTGCTTCTCTGATCATTTCTGGAGCAGGCTTCACACAGCAAAAACTGCAAGCTTCTGCTCCTCTTTTTCTGGTATCATCCCTATCTGAATTGGATGCAGTCATATATTCCTATCTGAGGATGGAAAGAAATTTCTGCAGTACAAATCTTGTAAGGAGAGGAAGCCAATAAAAATAGATGCGGTGTACATCACCAAAAAAAAAAAATTCAGAAGATTCACACAGGCATCCCCATTAAAAACAACATGAAATCAGCAGATAAACAGTTTGCCAAAACACTAGAATAAAGAAAGGATAGGAAAAAAAAAGAAGAAAGACTGTGTATTTTTTGGTGATTCACATAAGAAGTCCCAGGCTTAAAATGCAGTATGACACAGAGACACTAGATATGAAGGAAAGTTTCCTAGTGAAGTGTGTTTCATGAAAGTTGTAGAAATTAAATAACGTAAAACAATATCTTTAAAATGAAAATGTAAGTATTCAAAACGCAAAGCATTACATTTAAAAGAAAAAGAGATGCCCAAGCAGCGTGAATAGCTGCTTTAATAATGCTGTACTCCTATTTCTGACACACATATAATCATTTAGATTCTGAAATTCATCTTCTCTGTGAATTACACTATACAAAGATGCTGGTTAAATACAATGTAACAGTGAGACACCACTATATTTAAAAAAAAAAAAAAAAAAGAAAAAAGGGGGAGGGGAGAGAGGAAAAATGGGCTTATTACAAAAGAATACAGTGAGCAGGGAAGCTGAAGATCACCAAAAGGATAAATTATAAATATATTAAAATTATTCAGGTGAAATAGTCCAGATTTCTAATCCTAGGACAGATGTCCTTCTGTTGGGAATATTCCCAAGAGTTGATTCTCCTTACCCTAGCATTTCTTTCTACATCCTGCTGCAAATTCTGCATCTGTTTCATTTTTCAAGCTTGTCATGTGAAAATACATAACCATAGTTTTCCACCAGGGTTCCTTCTAAGGCTCAGACCTCACTCCACTTGCATTACCTTCAAATCTCTTGGGAGATTTGTCGATATCATTTCCTTTTCCCCCCATTTCCAAATAGCTCTACAGGCAGCAAGTTGCAGTGCTGAAACTACTGCTACCAGTTGGGTTACTGCATGGACAAACTGTACATGGAGAAAAGGAGACACTGGTCTGGCTGAGGACAGCTCTGATCTAAAGACATACTTGTTGTTCCAGTTGTTTTCCCCAGTTGCAATGCTGTCCTGTAATTCTTCATGCATGTTTTCTATTTATCATTATTTTTATATATTTTAGTTGCATCCAAAACACCAAATCCATTATTAAATCCTCAATTCAGTAAGTACACAAATACAAAGACTTCTGCAGACAGAGAAACGTCTATGCCATCAGGAATAATTTTAGAAATAAGCAAGTTGCACTGATAAATATGGTCCCAGATTTGCATTTCATACTGCCATAATAGATTGTAAACAATTGCACAGCATCCAAGACATTCTGTACATTGAGAAAGGCAGCGTGTTGCAGTACTTACTGAAGCTGAATATTGGATTTCTAAACAGTGAAAAAAAGCCAGTGTTTTTGGGGGTTTTCTTCGTTTGTTTTAAACAAGATGATATTATAAATAAAAGCATTGTATTACAGCTGTGATTCAGGAGAAGTTCTGAGCTTTCACACCATGTAATATAAATACATTATATATTATAATTCTCCTCTCCAAAGGGGTGATTATTACAGATAAAATGCTTTGGAACACATAAAGTTGTCTTTACTCTAACTGCTTAGTATTTTCTGTTAACATCCGTAATGTGTGCATCTTTCTACCTTTTCTATCAATCCAAATATCTCTTGACAGGAGCTGGTTAAAAGCCGGCTTCACAAAGAATAACCATCTTCTGCTACAGAACATCATTACAGCAGACTTGGTCCTTTGGAAACAAATTCCATCAGCTATCTCAAGAAGCAGAACAGCAAAAGCTATGGGCCATGGATATATTTTTAGTAGTTCAAAAGTTCTAGTTATACTCTCTGCATTCAACCATGAATATGAAAGAAAAAATTGCAGGGCTTTTTGCTATTCTCTCATCACATAAGCATTGTTAGAAATTAACAATTTGCAATTATAAACCACAGAGTCTCTGATAAAAAGTACTGGACCTGGAGCCTATTTAGTAGAAAAAAAATGATTAGTGGTGTCCAAGATTATGGCAAGCAGACACGTCTCAAAATAAAGCTACTTAAAACAGCATAATCTGCACAGCCAGATGAATTTAATATGTGCTATCTGTTGTTTTCATTAGGAACTGGATCAGTGAACACATACTGCTGATATAAATATGGCACCACAGTAATCTCACCTGTAACACCTTCCTTTATTAATAAACTGATGGCATTTTTTCCACTTGGCGGCTGAGAATCTTTTTTCCAAGTTAAGTTCCATAGTCTTACAAACCAGGTAAAATATATTAAAAGGCGAGTTTAAAATATTACTGTATTTAGTAGGTTAGAATTTATTTTAAAAATTTTCTCATTATTATGTTAAAAACACCGTAATTCCAAAAGAAAAAGGAATCTATTCTGGCAAATGCAAACTGTTACTGAGTTTTATTACACGCAAAGAGGTTGAATAAGACTCACTAAAATATACCACAGAGGCTACACAAATATAATATTTAAGACTGTAGAAAGGTTGCATAGCACTGGTGGAAAGGGGCGTGAAGGCAGTCTTCTCTCATTTATAATACAATTAAGTAAAAAGCAAGTGTGAGGAAATCAATGTGTAATTCCAAACTAATTGCTATAAATTAGACGAAGGTCTAGCATCAGCAGTGGCAAAGAACTGGTAACTGGATACAAAGTTGTTCCCGATTCAAATGCAGTCAGGAAAAGTAGTTAATAGACATTAGCTTCCTCTTGACAGCTGTTCAGCAGCTTGTGGGAACTGAGAGCACAGTGTTCTTATTCCAGTTGCCAGTGAACAGCTGCCTGGCTCAGAAAAAAAGCAGCATCGCAAACTGACACTGAGGCAAATTCCGCACTGGCCAAAGCCATGTGGTTGCAGTTAGTATCACACCAGCCCTGAATTAATAAGGCCTCCTGAAGTTTCAGTGTTAGCCTCAGTTCAAGACCATGCTGGTACAGTCACATAACTTCTGGTTGGCATTAAAAGCAAGTTGTGCTTGCCCATGTCTGCCTGCAACATATACTGCAAGTGCAGAGATGGTACACGGGCCATTCTTGCCCTTCATCACCTTCCATCAAGAAATCGGTGAAGTATATAGAACATTTTGTTCATTAACCCTTCTATTAAATGCGCATCCCCAAAATAATGGATAGCTAAATCTGTCTGCTGTTAAATCTTGAAGTTACCAAACTCGGGCTTTAGTAAATAGAGCAGAATGGGCCTTTTCCTAGTAACTTCTTACCACTGGAGAAACTTAAATCTGAGAGCAAGACAAGAGACAGAAGGACAAAGACTCAAGCTTCCAGCTCCTTAGTGTTCTGGGCATGCAGTGGTATCGCTTCAAAGCCACCCAAAATCCCACCAGTGTTCAGAAGAAAAATTAATTGCCAAGACTGAGCTTGGATGTCAGATGAGTCTCTGCTACATTCACCAGCTGCAGGTTTGCCCAGCTGCAGCTTACATCAGCCTGTCTTTTACATGCACATTATGTGATCATTCACCCTATTCTCTATAGATTGCAATCAGAGCAGAATACCTGTGCTTAACATTCACATTGACCACCTCAAAAGAATAACCCAGACTCTAAAGCTGCAGAGAAAATAACTATCACCTATTTTCAAAGGAAAAATTGGATTTTGTCCCAGAATTGAAGCAAGCTGAATTCAATCTTGTTCACCAGGACAAAAAATTCTCTTTCACAAGCCTGTGCAAAAGCAAGAGGAGAGTAAGAGTTTCCCCTATTAAAGTAACACCAAAGCATCCTACAGCCTTTTTGTTTGAACTGTTGTGATTCTGAGGTGTTTTCTGGCACAAGAGCTTTATCAGCTTCCATAACAGCTTGCCCAGCCACAGGTCGGTTTGGGAATGTGATGACCCTCCACGGCAGTGTGAGAAGAACAGCTGGGCTTGAGCAACGCATACATTTCCTTGAATAATATATATTATTTGGCTGCAACTCTACAGCACTGCCAGAATTCATACTTTGCTGGGTGCGCATCCTGGACAATTAGAGTGAGATTTGCTGTCAGCCCTACATTTATTATTCTATTTTAGGAACTAAAAGGCTTATCCCTTCCTCCTTGCTTCATCAGTGGCTTTACACAGCCTGTGGCCAGTTTCTATGGAAACTATAAGGACAGGTGAAAATGTACGGATACCACGAAGAACTGCACTTCCAGCAGCAGTCAGGAAGGGGTCAAGGCAAGAGGACTTCATGGATATATACTTCTCAAAGCTTTTAGAATTTAGATCAGTACGCTGGGAATGAAGGGAAAAAAAAGAGTCAAAAGCTAAACAAAGTAATTACTAGAAGAAAGAAGAGACAAAATAAATTTGAAAACTCAGACCACAAAATTGAAAAAATTATTGGAGTAGTAAGGTGAAAAGATGTGAACTATCTCTAGGAACAATATTTGCACCAGCAAAGCCTTGCTCTACAAAAACACATACATACCGACATAAGAGAAAGATGTGCACAACTGGGTTTTTGTTAGGTTCTTCCCCTCTACTCACTACTGGATAAGTTTTTGTTTAAAAACAACACTAGTTATTAAACACAGAGGCTTCTACTAAAATCCCACTGGTAATACCCTTCCGGATATTTGATAGCATGCCAGCTGTATCGTGAGCTCAGAGGCAAGCAATGCAGGCATTTTAAACAGCAGGCACTACAGGCTCCAGAGCAGAATTCCCTAACCTGTCCCCCTCCTGCCACCCCCAGCCCCTCTAATACGCAGATAGTGCTTTAGCAGACTCCTTTTCCCATGGATGGGTCCCCCTACCACCTCATTTGTAAACACTGGACTTCTCATTCCCATTTGTAATTGTACAATGCCATTTGGTAACTCAATCCTTAAGTACAGGCAAAAGTTGCATTAGAAATTATTTTGTGTATTTTGGGGGGGAAAGTAACTGGAAAGAAACAGCAAGCCAGCACAACTTGCCTGTTTCACTGTGGACTAGGGCTTGTGATGCTCTAAAAGCTTTTGGTGTGCTCCAGCTAGCAGCCACACGCACATTTAATGGTAAAGGACTCTCTACTAGTACTAGCAGGGAAGTGGAAATAGCACTGAGGTGAATCCAGCAAAAGGCTGACATCATTCCTTTGAGCTCCTGGGTGTTGCCCTGCTCACACTTACTTCCATCCCTCCCCTTTGCCTAGAAAATAAAGTCTAAATCCTCCTTATGTCTTTCAGTTTAGCTCGGCTCTCTCCCAACCAAGCCATACTTCACTATTAATAAATATAGAAATAAAAATGTAATACACCGTGCATCTAACAGAACACTTGCCAAATAATATACTTTGCTATTCCACTAATATCTATACATAAAATACGTGCAAATACGTTATACCCTCCTTTCCACCTCTAGAAGTGGAAATTCTTCAGGGAATGGATTACTACAATACATTTGTGCAGTATCTAACACCTTGATCTTAGATAAGGTCCATATATGCTCCTAAAACACCTGCTTTATTTACAAAGATAAAGACACAGCAGTAACAGAATTTAAGATCTAACCCACATGCCTGAAGGCTGCTGATGAAAATAGAAAGGAATATTTTTTTTGCTTTAAACACCCTGTTATACAGACAGTTCAAGTGTAAAATCTGAGGAATGACTGATGACTCCAATCAGCACTTTCCAGTAGTAAAGATTGTTCCCAAAATGCTAAGCAACATCACGCACTTCTGTTGTTACTCTTGGAAAAATACATTATGTAAATATTTCCTCTGACATGACAGTAAACTTTTACAAATATTTTATGAATTATTAATGTTTTCTCCAAAATATGTATGTTTTGCAGAGTGTCTGATTTCATATGATAAAAGCTTTTCTGGATTTTTCCAATTTTGATCTTAAATCATACCTACAGTTACTGTATTTTTTTCACTTTAGTTTTCAGTAAAATGTATTCATTTCTACAGACGTATTCACAAAGATATCCAAGTTAGTTCTGCTTCATTGTATCAAAAAAAAAAAAACCACTAAGAAAATATAAAGTCTTTTCAAATTCAAGCACAAAAAGAGAGCAATTTTAAACATTGGGTAAAAAGGACAGGACACATTAATTCCTGGAATGTCTAAGCAATGACATATGCATTCGTGCCCACAATTTCTTCTTTTCTTCTCTATTTCTTGTTTACTTTTTCTGATTTATGGTTACTTTCCATGTCTAACTTGCCATGGACAACCACAGCTGCAACTAGCCTGTTCTGGAGTCCGTTTTCTTCTTGAATCAAGTTTCACTTCCTCCCACACATCCATTCACGGCACAGGATCCTGGGTAAAGACTTTTGAGTTTTTAAGCTATCTTATTCGATAAAGTAATTTGACTGTCTCTTCCATTTAGCTTTTAGGAAGGATGACTAGTCCATGCATTATCCTGAATGAAGTCCACAATTGCTTCCTAGTGCCTGCTCCCACGTAATGTGGTTTCCTCCTGTCTTGCAATTCTAGCCCATAACTACTAAATCAGTTAGCAAAGTACACACTGCTCTGAGTCATTTGGCCTTTTGCAAAACCTCTGGAAACTGAAAGGCTAGTGTATAAACCATGCATATTGTATCACAGTTCATTAAATGTTACTTACTGCTTGCCCTAAAGCCATAGAAGCCACCTGACAGGCATCCAATCGACTGTGTACAATATTTGTGCTAATGACCTCATACAGAATTTGCACAGACAGTTTTAGCTGCTGCATGACGTCAAGTGCCCAAAGGCTATTTCGGCTTTGACCTTATACACAGTGAATCAGGGAGCCCTCAGATCCTACAACACTTTCCAAATTCCTCCCCCACATGGCTCCTTCTCCAAATCACCAGAATGGATCTAGGCTTCCAGCACCTCCTCGTACAACCTCACATTATTGTCTCATCAGAGAAGTGACGGGAGCTTTCAGCCTGCTCCCAAATAGAAACGGAACTCTAGAGAAGAGGTTTTTCTAGGTTGACATGCATTCAGCAGAGCAACCATGGAATGAGAGCTCATAAGTCTGGCTTTGCCCAAGCTAATTTCTTGTCACATGCCTAAGTGGCATGCTCCTCGGGGCTCTATGCTGTATAAAAAAAAAAACTTTACACATCAGGTGCAGTGCAAACACATGTGGTCACCTTCGACCCAGTGCTGCAACCAGGCTAATAAGCTCTTTTTAACATTGGACTAAAAGGGTAACTTGATATTCATGCACCAGAGTTGCCTGGTAAGAGACAAGAGACCTGGGCAAGGCTTCAAGCTTTGGATCTTTGACAACTCCGCAACATTCTTCAGTCTCTATGTTGCGACCCTCAATACCTGAATTAGCCAAGTTTTTTCATTTGCAAAGTTATACTTGTTCTCTCCTGTCCTCAGAAGTTGAGAGCAGACTGCGTAAGAGATTATATTCTAGCATGCTGTTGACAGTTGAGCATGCCCATCAAAAGAAACAGTAGTTAACAGATTCATGTCCTTTTATTTCTCTATTGACTTGAGGAAAGCGCTAGAATGGCTGGTTTGTTGTTTTTTTTTTTTTTTAACCTACTTAGAATTAAATATTTGTAATTCAGAACCCCAAGTGCAATGAAGAATTCAGTCAACAGAACACCTTAGGCACTGTTGTAACATTTTGGATTCCTTCTGGATAGATTTCCAGCTATTTTATAAATTACTCTACTAGCCCAGGTATCAAACACCACTGACTGTCAGACTCTCTCAAGCAAGGCCACATCACATCAGTATTCATACAGACAAAGCACTCTCCTTTAGTATTCTCACTAGCAGTTGTTTTGTCTTCTGCTGCGGCTTTTCATCTTTAGCCTTAAATTCCAACGAACAAGAAATTGGCATGCTACCAATCTATTCTAGAATGCCTCAAGGGCTTTTGGCTATGTAAGGAACAAATATCATCTCATACCTTTAACAGTTCAGATCAAATTTCTTTTTTCTTTCTAGTGCTCTAGTGTCCCTTGGCCAACTGAGATGGATGGGTAGTTCTAAGGTGCATATTACAGATTCGTTTAAGCTTTGGATGATGAGATTTCTTTTCCTGCAGGTAAATTCTGCAGCACCCTCAGACGCGGGTCACTTAAGCTGTCTACTGAAATCCTTCTTTTTGTCCATTACAGTCAAATAATCATCACAAGGAGTTTTCTCTTCAAAGATAACATCATTTAAACTGAGGCAATCCAATTTCTTGCCTCTGCCTTCTGCAGATTATGAATAGGGTGTAAAATATCCTTTCTTACCTTTGGATGTTCAAAACATCCTACCCGGAAAGCTAGTTCATACTACAGCCTGAAAATCTTTTTCTTTCTTTGCAAGCTAATTATTTAGTTCCTTCACTACCTACAGCATCTTATCTCAGCATTTTCCAAGTTGGCCGATAGTTTCCATGTCTCCTTCATTTCCTGGAAAACTTTCTGGGTCATGACAGCCAGGTCACCGAGCACCTCAATCTGTCTGCTGCTACAGAGAGCTCTGATTTGGCTTCTACATTGATTCAGATACCTTCAACCACATGGCTAACAGTTTTTATCTCCTCTGACAAATCATCTCCTAGTGCCTTCTGGGAGACCTCCCATGTTATCTTCATTCATTTTGCAAAATCTCTAGTTCTCGTATCCTTTTTCTTTGACTTCTTTTAACATCTTTTTGTTGCCTCTCAGTGCTCCCAGCACCTCTGTAACAGTTCTGTTTGAGCTTACTGGGAATATCACCTTAGAAATTTCCTGCCCGGAAGCTTTCTCACTTTGACACATGCATGTCAAGATTTAGCCAACATCTAATAGAGAAAATGATAGGGTCTATGTAGGTTGAATGCCTTGTATAGCACTTTTATTGTTCCATGTACTACAGCCCTTAAAGGTTAATGAAGAACAGGAACAGGGTTAGCAATGTCCACTATTATCCAAGTGTTAGGTGCCTATCTTCTGTCTGTCATGAACATGCACCTGAGCTAGCTGTGGACTGCCTCAGCAGGCCAAAGTAATAGCCCAAAGTTACTACGATACATCCATACCTTCTTCTGGTAGCTGAGAAATGTAAGAGTCATCACTCCCGGTGAGACCTCACCTGGAGTACTGCATCCAGCTTTGGAGTACTGCATCCAGCTTTGGAGTACTGCATCCAGCTTTGGAGTACTGCATCCAGCTTTGGAGTACTGCATCCAGCTTTGGAGTACTGCATCCAGCTTTGGAGTACTGCATCCAGCTTTGGAGTACTGCATCCAGCTTTGGAGTACTGCATCCAGCTTTGGAGTACTGCATCCAGCTTTGGAGTATTCAGCACAAGAAGGACATGGACCTGTTGGAGACAGTCCAAAGGAGGGCCACAAAGATGATCAAAGGCCTGGAGCATCTCTCCTATGAAGACAGGGTGAGAAAGTTGGGGCTGTTCAGCCTGGAGAAGAGAAGGTTTCAGAGAGACCTTTTAGCAGCCTTCCAATATCTGAAGGGCGCCTAGAAGAAAGCTGGAGAAGAACTTTTTACAAGGGCATGTACTGATAGGATGAGGGGTAATGACTTCAAACTGGAAGAGGGGAGACATATAGATATTAGGAAGAATTTCTTCACTATGAGGGTGCTGAGACACTGGAACAGGTCGCCCAGGGAAGTTGTAGGTGCCCCTGGAAATGTTCAAGGCCAGGCTAGATAGGGCCTTGAGCATCCTGGTCTAGTGAGAGGTGTCCCTGCCCATGGCAGGGGGGTTGGAACTAGATGATCTTTAGGGCCCCTTCCAAGCCAAACCATTCTATGATTCAATGATTACACGAGCTCCGCATCATGCCTACACTGTGATGCTACTGTCTTAAGGCACCTGTAGGGCTGCTTCATGCATCCTGTCTGGCACAAAGCTGTGTCTACTCATCTGCAGAGCAGCATTTCTGTTTTGTGTCAGATAAATCTTAAAAATAAAAAAATAAAAAAAAAAATCAAGCAAACAAAAAACCCCTCAAGACCCCACACACCACAACCACACAACACTGAAGTGACAGCATGCCCAGATAGGAATGAGAACTGCGCTAGTCCAAGGACTAGCTCTTGTCCAGATAAGTCTGGAACAGTGCCACAAAATATTATTACATGTTGGAAGATACTAATTGAATTCTAGTTGTTCATTAGTCCTATAATACTAAAAACTCCAAGCCACTCAAAAACTGAGGATCTCACCTTTCTGATGTTGATAGCTGCTTCTAAAATTGGCATGGATTGAACAACCAAGGTTTCAAATAAACTGATGTGTTTGCTAACTGGCATCTATACCCAACAGTACAGATAGATACAATTTAGGTATTACCAAACTGGGAAACAAAGCTTTAAACTGGCTTAAAGTTAGGGACTGATTAAAAAAAAAAAAAAAAAAAAAAAAATCAATAAACTTCCACCTTTTGTAACACAGCTAGTCATGCTCACAAGCGCATCCATCCCCACCTTAAAACCAGTCAGGTACTTCAACTGTTCAGAAGGTTGTTCCAGAATCTTATTTTTCTTTTAATTAAATAGCTGCTGCTTCTTCAGTCCTGCCAAAATTAATTAATGAACAGGCTACACTCTTATGTCCATATGCCATACCTGGTTTAATTCTATTTTTCTCCCTCTCTGATTTCTATCTCACATCAGTATAATCATAGAGAACAAACATGTGGTCTTTCAGCCTGCATTTTCAGGCTACACAGCAGGTCATGCTCCACTTTTAAAATATGTACTCCATTTTCCTGTAAGGCAAATTTGAATTTGCCTTCACCGAACATGGGTAATCATAATTATTTAGAGATCCTAAATAAGATCTAACCAACAAGAGTCATCTTACAGCTTGAAATTTCATGTTGGAAACAGATCAAGAGACCTACGAGTTGCTAAAGAGTAGATATTATTAATGATGTGTATATTTGACCACCTAGCAGGAGAAGCCCTGGATTAATGCACATGTCCCTCTTACTTGACGTTTCTTAAACCCCACGCTGTTTATTGCAAAAGAAAAAAGCATATCCTTGATTACAGGCTAGATTGAAAGAAGTGCAAAACCCAGCCCATATTTATTCCCTTGTTTCGCTAAAATAGCAAGACTGAAAAGATTAAATTAGTTGTTCTTTTCTACTTTCTGCTCATTTTGCCCTTTGTTGCTAATGGATCAGTTTTATGCAAGTAGGCTCAGGAAGAATTTCATGCTGCATTTTGAAATCATTTCCCCCCCCCCCTTTTTTTTTAGTTATGTTTATTTACACTTGTTTTTCATTTCTGGCTTGTCCACACAGATTTTCTGCCACTTTAACTAAGGACCAGCTGCAGCAAAAGAGATAGAATCCTCCTGTCTGTGTGTTTTTGTACTTATGCCAGGTCAACATCCAGTTCTAAAGCCCTTAATCAAAATTAATATTGGCAGAAAACTTACACTGAACTAGTAAATAATAAACTGTACTTAGTACTGACACAACCAAACTGCTACACGTTTGTTTAGCTTGTGACCACTGTTCATACCAGGACAAATACTCAATTTCAGCAATTACCTCCCAAATATTCTGAAAATTGTCTTCATCATCATTAGTACCAGAGGGCTTGGTACTTTTTAGATCATTTTCCTTCTATAGTATTCAAAGCATTTCCTCAATGCTGTCTGAGGGCTGCAGTTACATTTTGCCTGTGCCTAAAACCTCATGCCCAGTCCATTTAATTTCTCTGGCAGTCTCCCATGAGGAATAAGTCTATTTCCCTCACTGAGCTCATTAGTATCTATTCCTGCTCCAGCAGGTAGTTCTCAGACTTCCAGGGTCTTTTACTTGAAAGACTATTTTATTGGCCACTGTATACGAAGAAAAGGATTATTATGAATAAAAGATTAAAGGAAATCAGTGGCTATTGACTATTAAATAAAAGTAATAACAGCATTGACAGCAAAACTTTGTAGTGCAGATCTGACCTAAATGACTACTTGAAACAAATTCCAGAAAGAAAAACGAGTTTACATACTAAGATGAAATTGATATAGTTAAACAATACCTATTTTACTTATACACTGATGTCTGCATAAAGGTGATTTCTACTGATAGCTATACATGTTTAAAGTATATCTTCCCCATAAAATTGCTTCCACACTAGGGATTTTATCAATATGCCAGTTAGATATTAAAAAAAATAAATAAAAATAATCTCTCTATTTACTAGACCAGAGTAACTACTCACAGCACCACACAACGTTAGGATCTGTTTGAGTGAGATATAACTTAAATGAAGCACCCAGAAGGACCAGGACAAACCCCCTTTCCCTCAGCTACAGAACACTTTATATTTTCCAAGATTTAATCACACTTTGATAGTAATTGTGTCTATGACCAGAAAAATAACAAAATTTCTCTTAAGAGATACATTTGCATCTCAATATATGTTCTCAATAACACTTAAGCCTTTAGTGAGTTTTCATAATTGAGGTAAAATTCTATTTATGTCTCAAAAGCATGGCATACTCTTGCATTTAAGTGTTTGTTAGATAGTGTAATATATACAACTCTGTCTCTGAATTGTAAAGCATTACAGAATAATCTCACAGAGGAAGGGAAAATTCAGATGCTGATTATAGGAATGGTACTAATTCGTATAGGAAGAAGAATGACTCATCTTTTGTGAAAAATTATCTGAATGCACTTAGCCAATACTGGCTTCATATCTGTCAGGCTTAAAGTATTTCTGGGAATCTGAAGAGCCTGACATTCCTGTCAGCTCCAACAACATGTACCCTTAATTAAGATATGCATACATACATTGATGAAACATCATTCCTGTCAACTGATCTGAGGGCTTGTCTGCAGCAGGAATCTATTCTGGAACATGCACGGGTGTGAATGTAACCTGTCCACACTGGGAGCTTGCATTGAACTGGTATTCTGTGGTAGCTGTTTTATCATATTTCCCCTTTAGCCAAGGGCAAATACAAAACTGATCAGTATTTTGCTGGGTTTTATGAACTTGTAGTCGTATTTCACATCTTGTTTATGTCCAACTCTCAATTTCAATACGATACTTTATGTGGTACATCCAGAAAGAATACAGCACTTGCATAAAAAGCAAAGACAAAAATCATACGTTCCAACTAATTAAAAGATTTGATAGATTTAGAACACTAATAGAAGCACATATGTTTAATTGAAAACACATACTACCTGCAAGCTTCTTTTTAAGTTAATACCACAGAAGTACAAAAATCACTAAATGAGTTATTGAAATCAAACATTGGGAATTTTTACTATTTTTTTTTTTTTATATACAAAAGATTTGCTGAATCTGTTGCTGGATAGGTAGGAAAACTCACATGCTGCGAATATTTGAAAGGAGGTCATTCCTGAGACAGCTTGCAGGCTAGCCTCCCATACATCTTCTACAACCATTTATCTTAGATAGTTCCAAAAATACATCAATTACAGAAGAAAAAATCTGGTGTGTGTTTCCTGGAATATTTCTTATTTGTTAAACTCTGAGAAAAGGAACATGAAAGATAATAATTTGATAACCTGAACCTATAGGTCTGGATTTTCCTCCTCAAAAGAAAATTAAATGCAAATAGTGTACTGTGTACATCCCTCCCAGCCTGTATACTTCTACCTATGGTGCGTGTTCCCCCTGAAATAGAAGCAGACAGCATAAAATTCCTGGAACGCAGTCTGTCTGTTCTTTTTTCTTTACGATTATTTTCTTGCACTGTCTGTGATGTGATGCAAATGACAGTCTCAGTTTCAATCTGGAATTTCACTTTGGAAAGCCCAAGCATGACAAGTTAATTCTATTATACAGAACGTCTTCTAAACAGTTTGCAGAACTATGCTAACCGCTCTAAAATAACATCTTTGATGTGTACCTTCACATGGCAACCGGGCAGTAGCCACCCCTTGCAAGGGGATCACATTCAAGACCACCAAGAGCAGTAGAACTAAACAGATACATGCAAGAGAAATAATTTTGATGAGTTATAGAAGGTAAAATTTAGAATGATAAACACTTGGCCATCCCTGTCTCCACACTACATAGTGGAACAGCACAAGTTCTCTACAGATTTCAGTGGTTAAGAATCATTTCTTTGCCTCAGACTTGCTCGTCACTGTTTTGGTCATGACTTTTTCCTATAGCTAACATGCCCTACAGAAATTTAAGGCTACATGATGGAAAATGGTCACATTTCTTACGAAACAGTTTATACAGATGAAACTACCATAATTCAACATCTGCACTGAAGAACAGGAGGTTCATCAGTAAGCCTAAGGAACAGGTTTACAAGTTCAAAGGCAAAGTAATCACAAAGAACAAGACAGCAGTTGTTCTATAATACACGTACCCACATGCCTCATTGTAAGGGCCCCATCACTTAGCAATTACAAGTTTGAATCTTCAGTAATGAATTTAAAGCACTTCTACATGAAATCCAACAGCAAATCTGTGTGTCCACTCTAACCTGAGCACATTGGTTAAACCACGTAGGATCACATACAACAGCTGTACCAAAGATTTATTAAAAAAAAATTTTTTAAAGTGATTTAAATTAGGAGCTTGGCGGGGGGGGGGACGACAGGACGACAGACAAGGGAAGTAAAGCAGGAGCTGATGATTCTGAACAGCATGTAAGCTAAGTAAATTACTGCCTTTTCCTCATAATCTCAAGATAACACCCCCTACTTCAAGGTACAGACAAGTTCCTTTTAAACAGGACTAAAAGGAGATATGCAGCTTCTGGTCGCAGGGCTTGGCAACTGTGAGTAAAGTCAAATGTTACAGGGGAGGAGTCTGCAATGGGGCAGGACAAAAGAGATAGCTGGAAACATGGGAGTGTCAATAAGAGAAAATTTATAGTTTAATGTATTTCAATTTGGCATTTTATACTGAAATTATAATGTATACACTTTCAGTTTCCTCCTCTAACATTCTAAAAATCAACAAGCAATTGTAACATGTTATAAATGATAATAAAAATATTTTAATAAAGCTTTTTTTTAAGATCAGATTTTGTACACTTATGGTTAGATCCTTGCAATCAGGCCTTTTGAAGGATAAACCAAAATATAATATTTTCTTCTTGTCCAAAACCACCCCATAAAACATACCCTCTGTGTAAATAAAAGGTAAGCTCACTGAGTTTACAATGAAGCAAATTAAAGCAAACGTGAAAGAGCAGATTCAATTTTATTCTTAGGAACATCATATCTACTGGGATTATATCCTTTGATTTAATTGGAATTGTATCATTTTCACTGAAGTAAGAACAATGAAGAGTGTGGCTAATTATCTTTTGATTTTTTCTATTTTTATGGTGATGTCTTGTAAACCCAAAAAAAAAAAATCAATATCTGTAAACCTGGAAAAGATTAGAAGGGTTCATTCTCCTTCCAGACAAGATAATCCTGAGTCAGTAGAAACGCATGAAAAGTTACAGTAGGTTATAAGGAGTCCACGAAAGGGTTACTTGAGCTCATTTCCAATATAGAAAACGATCATTTTTCACATCACTGGCCAATTAAATGAGTTCAAACAAGCCTCTCATATCCTGGGGCAATGCAAATTCATAAGGAAAAAAAAATAGCACTCAGTCTTAGAAATCCAAAGTAGGAGATCAAAAGAAAACACATAACAATACCACAATGCAAATGAGCTTTTGCCTGGGAAATAAAAAGCTCTACAAAAATGTCCACAACAGCAGAATTCCTAGAGCTCAGAGTTTTATAAAGCCAGTTAGCAGGGCTTGACTCATCATTTTTTGCTGACAACAGAAGCCTGACCCTTAGGAAGATATTTGTGCTGTTGCCAAGGCAGCCCCAGCTCCCCAAAGTTTAAAGCTTTGGAAATGTTTAATTTCTGCTAAATATTGTATCTGAATTTTTTTTGTTCATTTTGAAGTGATTATATCCTACCTGCCCTGCACAACACAAATTTTCCCATTAAAGTAACAAGCCTGAGGAACAGTAGAATTTTTCAGCCTGAAATAGAAAACTGGGTCCAGAAGCCTACAAGGAACCATAGTGCAGCATCCCCTTATTTTAGGCCCTCTCTCTGACAAGTAAACATCACCCATCTTAATAATGCTTCTAATTTGGTAGAGTAAGATATCTGGGGAAAGTGGATCAAATATTGCAGTAAAACTCTGAAGCAGAAATTACAGTTGTTGAAGACTCCAGTTATTTATGTTTGTTCCCTCCTGTAAAAATCACCCATGGACTTCTTATTTTCAAGCCTTCCAGTTTATCAGGGTAATATGCTATCAAACACCGATCATTAAGTTTTCCCTTCCAAACAGTCCATTCACTAGTTACTGTTTGCTTTCGCTTCCAGATATTTTATGTAGATAAGCCATTTGTAATGCTGAATTTTGACAGCATTGGATCCCAGAGGCATCTGTGAATTATTAACCGGTATGGGGCCTAGGAGGCTCAGCTTAGACTTTGGTGTGCATTGATGCTGTCAGAACACACAGCTGCTTAGATTAAGCCATGGGTCTTGTTGTTAGTCCAAGGGGAGAGGCAAAGGTCATCTGGAGTTAGAAAAGTGCACAGAAACAGGGAAGAGGCTTCCCCACAAAATGCATAGCCCTACAGAATCTCTCTGGAGAAAGTGAACAAGGAAAAGTACAATATATAGGCGACAGTGCCGGGGGGGGTAAGGGGAGGAAGAAAAAACCCACACCACACACAAAAAAAAAAAAAAAAAAAAATCAAAAAAAAAAACCCAAAAAAGAAGTTGTCTTGCTCCATACCAATGTAGAAATAGCTCTAAATGAATAATTTTAAGCAAGTCTTTTGCATTAGAGGAGTTGCCAGATTTTTCAGACCTACGTATCTGCATAATTTGCAGGTACAAAGCATACAGATTCGCACATACTTCATAGTACATGTGAATTACACTTCCAAGTCTACCATTTTCATAACATTTTCATGAATACACAGGTGTAACCATACGCCCAGCTCCAGCTAATCCCTGAACTATTCTTGGCACATCACCAAGCAGCAGCGACTATAATGAATGGCAATAGCAAAGGAACGATAGCCTTATCTTTCTGGCAAGAGTTCTGAAAGCTCCACAAGAAACTCATCATCACTAATGCAAACCCAAGAAAAGAGGGAAATGTGCTCTCACTAAGCAGCATTCTCACTGGGGCCTCTGTTTAGGATAACGTTTGCAGGAGCTTAGAAAACTTCCTATAATAAAACAGACCGTAAAGATTCATGCAGGACAAATGTATCAAAGCAAACGGCCATTTTAACCATGCTAGTTCATGACTATTTATTATTTTTTTTAATTTTCTCCTGCTAATTGTTTGTTTATTAATTTGGTTTGTGAAGACAAGAGTTTTGGGGACTGTTACTTGAGAATACCAGAGATCTTTAACTGATTTAAAACGTTTTTAAATGTAAAGCTTGGGTAGTTACCAGTTTCATACACAAAGAAAAAGGACCATATTGTGTCTAGCCTCAAATGCAACATCAGAAATCAAAATTCAGTAATACAAAGCAGCATTGAGATTACTTGAAACCTCTTAAGCATCCCTGCAGTGCTTGCCATCAGGAAGTGCAAGAAGCACAGCTGTGGTCAGCCCTGCAGCAAGCAGTTTAAGACTTCAAAGCTAATTTTTCAAAGGCCTCTTAGTTCATTGTTGGCCCACAAGAGACAACTGAGTTTTGGGTTCAATTCCACAGGTCCTTATCACTAAAAAATACTGAGATTTAGGTACATACGTGGGTGTCCCTGAACACAAGCTAATGTCAAGTGAGAGACACTTTTTATACAGAAACTATCAAGAGACAAACTACAGTACCATTTGGGGTGACAGAGTGGTCAGGGACACAACATAGAGGTAGGAAAGGCATAGTAGAATGTACTGGAAAACTGCCATTTAAATCAGAAATGTCTTTATAAGGCTAAAGAAAACATACCTCTTTTAAAACTTTCATTTTAAATCCTCCTTCTGTATATGCTCTCCCTCCCATCATCTCTCCCTCAGCTTCAATTTGCGCCCTATGTGTGGTTGATGGGCTGTATTTCTTCTTACAGATTGCAAGTCCTCTGCTGCTGCAGCCCTCCTCACCATGTCAAAAACCATTCTGAGTGCACCACGTCAGCACTGCAGGCTCCAGCTCCTACCTTCCCCATTCTCCCCCAAGGGAAATCACTCTTAAGAGCAACCTCCATTGCCTGAAGTTCAAGATACCTGGGTAATTACCTTTGTTGTAATTTCCGCCCCCACTTGCGCTGCTACAGATAAAGTTTCCAGACACGACAAGTACCTGCAAGGTCTCACAGTTTGTCACAATGCCTGACAGGCTAAATTAACTAAAAATATGCTAAGGTACTTATGCAGCACTAAAATAGGGCAACTTAAAATCAGCTTTAAGCTTCAAAATTGGAAAGCCTGAGAAGTAAAACCAGTATATTAATACCCATTATTAGGAAAAGTGTGGACTTAGCAGTTTTTAGAAAGAGCTATGACTGAACACAAGTGTATGTCCTACTCGTATAATACATAGGCTGCGTGTAAATGGTCATGCTCAGCACGCTCGGGAATGGTCCCAGACATTGGGAGCACACCTGTACAGTTGCTGGAAAATGAGGTCCGAGTTCCACACAAGGACTCAGAATATGAGTCTGTCACAGATTCAAGTCTGTCCCACAATATTCTTCACAGTAAGGAAAAGAACGGTGAAACTTTCCATTCTTGCACTTCCTTGTGTTATGCCAATTTTGAGGCTTCCATACAATGAGGAATAACCCAGACTTCAGCCTAAAATACTGATGAAAATAATCCTTAAATGATTAAACAGTCTGGATTTAATTTATTTTTATTTTACATTTTATTTTCTTTTTGGTAGCTTGTTCAGTAGATAAAGAAAACATGGAAATATTAAAGGATCTCTGCATTTGTAATTGCACTGGCATTCAATTCCACCTATGATCTGACCCTCTCTTGCCACTGCTATAGCTTGGGCATCTTCTAGCTTAGCAGCTTTTCCTACATGCGAGAACACTACTGCTGACCACAAATCTTTTCCATCGTGCAATATAAACATCAGGTGTTGGGTTTTTTTCAGTCTCTATTGCCTTCTTTTCTCCTGATGCATCAGATATCAGCTTTCCATCACTATTTGGAGTATAACAGATAGTAATCTTATTTCTTTATCTCAAGTGTAATTTCACAATACAAGTGTAAACTCTTCATAGTCCTATCATATTTTCTTACTCCTTAGTCCCTTCATGGTCTGACTGCTGCAACTGCTATCAAGCTGCTGTCACGTACCTGGCATCCTCATCCATCAAGTCCAACCACCCTCAATCAAGTATCATTTTAAAGACTGCAGGCTACACAACACCTTTTCTCTTTCACATTCATCAACAATCCCGATGCCCTATATTATTCATCTGCCTGTTGTATTGAAATCTCAATCTTTCTCAAGGGAGAGAAGTCTTATGTATAACCTGAGGAGCTTGGAGGCAAACGAACCTGTCCCCAAAGGCAAGATTTTTTTTTTTTTTTTTGAACAATATTTTCGTATCTCCATTCCCACTGGGGAAAGTAAATAAATTTGTTTGGGCCTGGAATATCACTATGTTTGGTTTTTTAGATGGACCAAACCTTACAGAGGCAAACAATAAGAAGCTGGGAACCCAGCTCAATTAAGTTGTTTCAGTAATATTTTTCAGGAGACAGTTAAAATTAGCACATTTCATAATTTTTGAGCTCTCCTGCTACTATATGTAGATCAATGCCCTTTTTTGGGGAAAAGGAAAGCACATGAAGCAAGGAGAAACCGACACAAATATTTTGAGATACCAAACCTTCTGTGGATGCAAATCCCAAGAAATCTGAAGAAACAAACATTTAGATTTAACTTATCAAGTAGTTACAGAGTTAAATGCCTTGACATCCTGAGGGTAGCTCTTGTGGGCATTTGAATGCCTCAGAATTAACTTTCTGAAATTCTCAGCCTCAGTGAAGAGGCAAGCTTGCCAAGAGCTTGCTACAATATTCAGAGAAGATAACAGCCTCGCTAGTTTTGGAAGACACCCTCTTTCACTAGAATTGCTACAACTTATTCTTGATGCCACAATGGATGTGGTTTTTACTGGTAACGTCATCATCACTACCTAGATTTCAATGATCTAGGCAAAAAAAAAAAAAAAGAGATAAAAAGAAAGATAAAAAGAATGCAAAATTCACAACTAAAAAAAATTGAAAGAGACGCTTGCTGATCCCTTCATAAACACCAGCATCTTCATTGCCTGAAGCAGCACTTACAGTTAATTGCCCCATCACGCACCTTATACACACACAGACACACACCCTGCCTTTGCTTTTGCTGCACTTTTACAGCCTAAGCTGCTATTCCACCTCAACCTCCTGAACTGCACGGTAAAAGGAAATACAAGGAAAAGAATCTTGAGAGAGCTCAGATCAGAACGGAGTTCAACATCTGTGAAAATTCAGTTTTCTTCTCATATTTGCCCAAGCACATGCTTTCAGCTACAGAAATCACAGTTGTTATTACAGGTTGTTTCTTGCTGTATCTCAAATACAGTATAAGAGCTTGCCTACAAAAAATGACGAAATTAATTACTTCAAATCACCAGGTTATGCCTGGAGCTGCCTGGTTGCAAAGCGGGTTTTACCTCTACGACCCAAGACAACAGGGTGCAGCTAATTACTTTGTGCAATGCAGTTAGAGAAATATGGGTTGCAGTACCTCATGGGGTAGAAAGGAAAAAAGGGGAAAAAAAAAAAAAAAAAAACAACAGAGGGACATGCAGCAAAATGATGCATTCAGCAGGAATGTGAAGACTGTAACATATTTGTGAAAATGTCAAATTCTATAATATTGAAAAATTAAAGCCTACGGATTTTGTCTATGATATTCAGTTATTATTTCAGACTTCTACAGATGCAAAAAGACCTTTTTTCTCAGTTCATGGTGGATTTATGTTTTTAAGATATCCCAGAAATATCTATGCATATATATAGACATATACATATTAAATATATGTGAAGATATAGATATGTACATATTTAGTGAACGTTCTGTTTCTGAAATTCATTGAAACCTATAGCCAGTTTTACTGTTAAGGAACCACAAAACATACAGCGTCCTGCATGTATACACAGTAAAGAATTTTTGCTACCTTAAGATATAGCCTGAATTCCTGTACTAAAGAACCAAAAATTAAATAAACCACAGAGTTCATATTTCACCTGCTTGAACTAAAGACAGGCTTTAAAAGGACACAGTCCGTGCAGCTAGATATTCCCTTCTCCAGATTAATGTAACACTAGCATGTTGTGGGCAATAAGTGGCAAGACAGTGCCTCAGAGTTGCAAATTCCTCTGAAGACAGTCATCTGCCTATTACCTTATTGTTAACTTTAGTCAGAATTAGTTCAGTTGTCAAGTGTAGCAAAATTATTTCCTGATGGGGAGGTAGCAAATGGAGGCAAAATAAAGAAAGAGTTAAAGGGCACTAGGGAAGCTCAATCTCACTGGATTGCAATGTTCAAAAAGGGCAGAAAGATTTAAATAAGAAAGGCTGACGTACACATATCTTATTTAAATTCTGAGAGATTACTAATGTTATTAAAGCACTGCAGTATTGAACCTGGCACTGAGAGATATACCGTGTGTTAAAGCCTAGTGGGGTTTTTTTGGACTTTTTTTTTGGCTATTTGATTCTATCAGAATACATGCAATGAACAATGGATTGATTCTCATCCATCAGTTGTTGGAAGACTATCATCATGGGCATACAATCACAGACCAAAGTAATTTGCCTTTATCACCTAGAAAGTATAAAAGGTGGGATTTCAAACCAGTCTTTTTTGTAACTCTACCCTAAAATGTCCTTTCCCATATAGTAATCTTTTAGTTTATGCATCACTAACAGTTGAACACAGTGGCCTTACTTAGCTACAGCTTTGCTCTAGCAATTATTATTGCTTAGGTAGAATTCAAATTCTCTCCATCAGTACTATCAAGCCAGAAGCTATGGGGCTTAATTTTCTTTGCACCAAAATAGAGAAACTGATGGAAGCAGAAAAATAAATAGGACATAATAGTTTCACTAGAGTAACACTATTTTTGTAGTAATAAGTTATAACATTTAAGTATAAAATGCTTCATAACACGTAAATAGAATACACTGTAGCAAACTCTGCCACAGATGCATGCACTTCACTAAGTCCAAAAACACGCGACTTACACAAATGAAGATATACTAAAGACATACAATTAAAGAGCACTGTATAATTGCTTTGTACATCTAACAACTCCAAAATAAACCTTTACCCGAGAACACAATTATCTATTAGCACTTACTCAGAAATAGCAGTCTGAATCAATAAAAAAGTTTTTTTTCCCCAATTTATTTCACATCCCTCTAACTTAAGTAGGAAAAAGACTAAAATAGCCATCCAATAATGGGAAGAATATACTTACAGCACAGCTAGAGATGTCTACAGACAAAACCCCTTCTTGGTGAATATCTTAACCTCTTTCATTTTATGGTATCTACATCAGCCAAAAAAAGCAGAGTTCTCACCTGCCTTTATAGGATATAAACCAGAAAGCTAGTTCATCCTTTTCTACTTTTTTTTCCCAGCCCTCTCAGCTGTCTTGAATCACTTCCTTAAGCATAATGCCATCAGGGGACAATAGGTCACCTGTGTATCACAAGCCAATAAATTTAACCTAGATATTCTGTAGATTAGTCTGACTTTACTCACCTGAACCCTAATGGGATTTAGCCAAACTCGACTGTGAGGAAAGGGAACCACCAAATTCTCATGCCCAAGACAGCTGCGTGACTGGATTCTGTTTAGGCAAGATCTACAGAGAGAGTCTGGCTGGCAAACCGCCTCTCGTAGTGAAGGGGAAGGCAAATATAGGCAAGGTCCCTACCAACCTCACCTGGAATCAAAGTCTTTCTCAAGCCTAGATATTGTAACTAGGTCACCTGAGTAGATTTTATACACGCAAAATAATCTTGGAGCAATTTTTCCCTCCAGTTGCTCTCCTATCTCTTCTTGAGGGACTGTAGGAAAGCTATAATAAATACAAAACCCTAGCAAGCAAACAAAAAATAATACAACTGCCCAGTTACGTTAGAGGGGAAAAAGGAAGAAATTCCTTCCTGACTACACAGGAAACCTCCTTCAGCTCTAAAAAGTAAGTCTAGTCTGTAGCCACTGTCTTCATATGTTATGAATGTACCAAGCATCGTATGCAATTTTTACTCTCCCCTATACCCAGGAAGAAAGCGGGAGATACTGGTCATTCAAAAAGTCCCAAATTTTCACTCCAGAAAGGATTACTGCAATCTTTTAGTATGACACGCAATGCATACAGACTCACACATAACACACACAAATTTTTCCTTCAGACAGATTAAAGCTTTGCTTTTTGAAAGTTTGGGATTAAGAGACAAAAACACCATGAATTTCTCAGATTTCACTTTCCCAGATCAGCCATTCTGGTATTTAAATTGCACTCACAGCTAGAAAGTTCTATCTTATGTCAAGGCTGGAGTTTTCTAATTCCAACTTCCAGCACTTAACAGAAAGGCTTTATCATGAATATTTACACACCGGATATGGGAACATGAATGAGTTATCACAGGACAAGGTCAGGTGTTCACTTCTGTATTAATAACTGTTCTTATCCCATGGAAAATGTGAGGCAGCTTACTCTCAGGGAGAACATCGAGTCATCCCTGGCAACACTCTGTCCCCGTGCACACTTTGTTGCCTCCCCATATCGCAGGAAGATCTCAAGAAGTAGCTTGTCCTGTTTTCCACGTGCAAGTTCACAGATAGTCCTGCACTGCACTATTTCCACCTCTGGTTTTACAAGAACTTAAATTTCTCAAGGTGCCAGGACTCAGGGAGTTGTCTGTGCCTCTAACAGGAAACAAAAGGTAAAGTGCTACCCATACTTTGGCATTCTTTGCCCTTCTTTACTTATGGAACAGGTTGTGACAGCTATTCCCACCAGATGACCTAAATTCCACTGAATTACAGTACTATATCATATTTCCTTATGTATTCAAGCATCCCGACATCCTCCTGTTGCTCATGTAGGTTTCTAAGATCAGTACAGAGGCAATTAAAAATATATTCCTTACCTGCACCTTTGTGCCAAACTAAATGATGCAATATGTGTGAGAAAGCTTTTCAAAGAGTTGCTACATCAGGGGTGAGGAGATGTGCTGAGAATTTGAAATGGATGCAGGATACGAAAAAGAAAATTCGTGAAGTGGTAAGCACTGGAAGGTCACTTTGACCAAATTTTTCCATTTTCTTGCAGTACATAAGACACAGTCAGTGTTTGGGAGTGCCGAGACAGCACTTGTTAAAAACTTCATAATTTCTGTAGTATACAACTCAATTTCCACAGCTGCATTTACAAGTGCAGAAATGAGCAGGGATCTCATAAGCTATTCTAAAGGATATTTTTATGAAAGAATCTTCCATTCTCTTCCCCACTGCTGAAATTAAACATCCCCTGAAATCCACAGAATGTGCTTGTACAGGTTTCTTCCCAACTTCTACTGCAAACCTCACTGGTAACTTAATACATTGCTTCTAGTTCCCAGTTTTCCTCAAAAACTTGTTTTTTAATTAATTTTTTTCCTTGATGTATACATCAAGAACATAATCGTTTCATTATTTTTAATGAGATATTCTCACAAGCATCACACTTCACAGGTGCTAATCACTTTAAAAAAAAATCAGCACACTGATTTTGCATATAATCTTCTATAGATATGATATCTAAAGCTTGATGGCCCAAAGCTCTTCTGTATAGTCTCTTGGAGATGGAAATTCCCCTCAGGAAGGCTCCTCGTCCTTTTGCACTGTACCACGAGTAGCCATACATACTTGATCTTGCATTGAGCTACAAGAATGGCAGGGCTTTATTTGGATTATTTTTTTTTACAATAGCCCTTTGTTCCATTGTAAACTTGTACCTAATGGAGAGATTGACAAAAATGAAGTCCTTGGCTTCTTCAGATTTTTCTCTTTCTCTCTCTAGAATTAACAAGTATTCAGTCAAAAGATCAAAAAGTCTCCCTACTTTTGCACAGTTCTTTTGGATCCACCAAAACCAATTATAATCAAAGACGTTCTGCAGTGCCAGGCCTCTTTCTGGCATTTTTTTTTTTTTAAAGCAGAACTCTTTAGAAGTCACTGTCCTCAAAATCCTCTCTTGGAGCAGGTAACAGTCCTAACTTTCTGGGTCTTGCAAAGATATAGGTGTGCATTTCAATCAGGATATGCAAGTAAACTTGTGAAACTCACGCATTTTACAGATTTCTCTGATTTATCCCAGGTATCCAATTGGGAAATAATATGGAATAATGCATGGAACATCTCCTCCATGACCCCTCAGAGACGGATCAGTAGGAACAGTATTTCACTGCCTTTTTCCCCAGACACGTCAAGGAAACATTTGGGACACAGATAAAAAAGCCTAAGCAAAACTTACTTCTGAGCAAAAGAAATAAGGAGGCAAAACTGTAGAACAAAAATGAATTTCAGGCAGGATTTGAAAATAGATGGAAGGAGAAAAATACAACTTTTCACCACTCAGACTCATTTAAGAATCCCTGTATTTTATTAGGTATTCAACTAGACAATCCCTGCAGTTAAAAAACCAACATGCTCTGGTTTGAATTTTCTGCAGTCACAGTGCAATGAAGACAGTAACCTAAGTGTTTTAGTTGTCTAGCCATTGTAAAAACATACAAATTTTCAGTATCAGCTGCTCATAAAATTATATATCTTCAGTGTCAGTTTCTGCATACTGGGACAGTGGTTAACCCCGCTGAAGTCAACTGCAAAATTCTGCTGATGTCCTAAGGAAAGAGCTGCTGAATCACAGGGCTACACCAAAGTAAATGGACAAACCCCAAGATGTTCAGCCTGTACTCTGCAGAAGGACTGATGAATTATTCTTTGCTTGTCATATCACACTGCCCTTTTACAGCCATGAGAGCTCCCGGGACCTCTTCCAGAGAGGAAACCCCTGGCAGGTGCTGACTGCTGGCTGAAAGAGGCTACTGGTGTCACTTGTGAAGCCACTGTGGGGGCTGACTCATCCGCAACTCTTTTTTGCATCACTCATCTGAATTGTCTCTGGCCTATCTGTTCCTATAGAGCAAGCAAGACCCTCTATCGTACTCTTTGGTCCTACTCTATTTAATCATACTTTAGGATTTACTCAGGTAAACCTGTAAATGCATAAATATGGAAAGATTTAGAAAAAGTGAAAATGCTACAAGAGCTACTCAATTAATTTCAACCCTGCCCCAAAACAGTTCCCAGTGAAAGCGCTACAATGAGAGGATTGTAACAGTAAACAGTTTCTCGTTGTTCCTTGCATTATAGAGTATCCCGGGGCAGAAAGGAAGGGGGAATGCTGAATACAGAGATTCATTTTCTTGTTAAAAATGCCTTCCACACATAACTACCTCGTGCAGAAGCCTTCCAGCTTTGGGTGTAAAACTTGCAACGTCGGTGCAGCAAAACGTACAGCAATTGGACTTCACCTGGCGGTTTCCTCCACTGACTCTTTTCCTCACACGGCCCACCCAAAAGCTGCTTTTTCACCCATCTTAATCCACCACTCCTGCGAAACGCTCCCCATTTTTAAACTGCCCCACCACCTCCCGCGGCGGGGAGAGAGCCTCGGCGGCGCTCGGGCCTTTTGAAGGAACTTGGAAGAGGCGGCTGCCGCCCTCCCGCCCAGCGACGGCGGACCGGGGCGCGGCCCTCTCGCCGCCCCACCCGGTCTCCAGCCTCGCTCTCCTTCACCGGCCGCAAGCTGCAGCCGCCCGCCTTCCACAGAACGCCGAGGGACGGCCAGCATGGCAGAAACCCCCCGCTCCCACCGCCCCGCCGATAAAACCGCAGCCCCTTCTCCCCGCAGGATGCGGGGCAGCGGGAAAACACAGGAGCGACCTCAGGCGCCCACAGCGTGAGGGAGATTACCGCGCCGCGCGCGCTCGTAGCCGTTACTAACGGTCGTACCGACGCCCCGCACTCCCTCAGCGCCGTGCCCCACCCCAGCCCCTCTAACAAAGGAGGCCCGGGGCCGCGGCGAGGGGCGGGAGCCGCCGTTCCCTGTGGGGACCCGCCCTCCCCCAGCCACCTCCTCCCCAGCCGGGGGCGCTGCCGCCGGCCCCGCACCGCCTCCTCGTTCCGTGGCTGCCCGCCCTTCCCCGGCAGCAGCGGGTGGTGGCAGGGTGCCGCCGGGCGGGGTGTCTCCCAGGCGGCCTTGCCCGGATGTGTTACCCTGACTCATAGCCGCGCCGCACGCAGGCTCCGCGCCGCTGCCGCGCCCGCCCCGCTCCGCGCACACGCCTCCCGCGCCTCCCTCCGCACCAGCGGAGAGGTGGCGGTGGCAGCAGCAGCAGCAGCAGCAGGAGGGCGAGAAGGAGGAGGAGGCCGCGGCGGCACCATGGGTAAGTCGCCCCAGCTCCGCGCTGTGCAGCCCCCTGCCGCCGCCCCTCTGCCCCCGGAGGCCGCTGCCCGCTCTTCTCCGGCGGGCGGGGAGAGGCGACTGGTGCAACTTCCTTATCGGCCGCCTTCCTCTTCTCCGTGCCTTAGCCCAGGAGGAGGGTCGAGGCGGACAGCGGGGCTCCGCCGGGTCCCCCCGGCGCCGCCGTGGCCGCTGCCCGGCCCTTGCCCCTGCGGCGCAAAGTTTCCGCGGCTCCTGCGCTGCTGCCGGCCGGCCCCGCCTGGCGGCTCTGCCCCAGCCCGGCGCCCCGCCGGTCAGCCCCGTGGTGCGCCCGGCACGGCACCCGCGGTCCTCGCTCTGAATTCCAGCGGGTCAGAGGAAAGATAAATTCCCTGAGTGCGAAGAGGGGTTCGGAGCAAGGAGTTATATAAGGCACCCCCAGGACGCTTTCCCCGTTACTGTTTGCATAATGGAGACAGTTGGGGTAATACCTTCAGGAGATTATTTTATAATCCCCGTTCCTTGTTTGTGAAAGGCACAGGGATCCAAAGATATTTCTCCAGCTTTTAGAAAGAGCATTACTCGTGCCTACAAACGCAGCCATATTACCTATGCCTTTTTTTTTTTATCTTAAGATTGTAAATTAAGTAGTTTTACACTGATTGCCACTTGCATGGAGCTTCCGAATAATGCCATGTGAATCTAGGAAGTACAGTATTTGATTTTTCTTTACAAAGTGCTCAGTGAATTTCTCTTGCCTCTTGTACAAACTACAGCTCTCCTGGTATTAAACAGACATTGTAAAACAGATTTTCCAGAAATCTGTCTGTGATATAGATTCCAGAGATGGGTAAGGAGTACCCCCGCCTTGAGCTGCCAAAGACCCAGCCAGCCTGGCAGATGTGGTGGTGGGAATCTAGGTTGCAGATCCGGAGGGCAAGGAGCTGTGGCTTGCAACCAGGGTAAAGAGGTGGCAGTTCCTGAATTCAGCTCAGGGGTTTGACATCAGCACTTCCTGTGGCCTTAGGTAAATTAGTAGTTTCTTTGCAGATCACACACATCTTTCACTTTTAACTAGAAGTTTCCATGGCAAGAAGCAGTTGCAATGCCTCAGTTTTTCTGGTTGTGAAATGAGGATAAATACTTATTTAACTCCTTTAAAGCAATGGTGAACCTTTGGAGAATGGTTCAAATTAGAAGCTGCCAGGGTCAGGCATGAGGCATAACTACCAGATTTTATCAGAATTAGGTAAAACTATAATGATGTAGTGAAGGTGTCTCTTTTAATGTGGATGGAAAAGACAAGACACTAGGATTTAGTTTGCACATGTTTCTTGTCTCCATTCACAAAGCAGGACTATTATCATTCTGGTCGAAGTCTAGTTGTAGCTAACTCTGTTTTGGCTTCCAAAAATAAAAACTTCAGGGCATCAGCTAAAAGCTGTTCAGAAAAGCTGGTGCAGAATTAGCTCAGCATTGCTTTTTAGGTGAGACTATGCTTCAGTTGCAGGCAAGTTTGTTGTAAACAGTTTGAGAATCTGCTACAGCTTGCTGCAAAAGTAAGAGTAGTTATAATTATTTTCAGGAAGACTTAAATAATTTTCCTGTAGAATCTATCAGCACCTGTCCATAATTACCCAGAGAGATTGCTTGTGAAAATACAGAGGCCTCCCCCTCCCCCCTTATTTCTTCACATACCAGGGCCTCATTCCACTGTCTTTAAAATAAAGGCAAACTCTAAGTAGCCTCTGCAGCAGATCTTGTTGCTCCAAGGAGTGGCAAAGACTGAAATCAGTTTCACCTTGGCTAGGAACCAGTAATGACTTTTCATATTTAAGATCTATGTTTAAGCTCATACCATCAGTGCACTAGCTTCCCTCATTCAGCTTATAGTATTGTTTTTGGTAACGCATTGCATAAAAGGTGAAAATCCTTAGAATTAAGTCAAGGATGAATTTGTTCTTTCTATAGCTTGTATATCATGCCATAAACTGTGCTCAACAAACAAGTGCTTGTGGCAGACTGCAGTAATGTCTTATGGTTAAATATTTGGTCTATTCTGTATTTACAAAGGTTGGTATGGTATTAGCTGGTTTGTATACTAATGATATAATATGGAAGCCCAACCAGGTATATTGTAACTCAAATAAAAAGATTTCTGTTGTTGGATCTGCATTATCATTACTATATAGAAATATTTCTGCTGCCGCTCTGGTTCCAAGTGTGTGTTCCTCTGACTACATTCTCATGGCAGTTGTTTCCTCCTAGAAGACAGTAATTTCCTCTCATTAATGTCAGTTCTTTCCAAAATTATCCTTTTTGTTGCTTTCATTTATAGTTTTTAAAGTTGTGTCTGAATACAATTTAAACAATATTCAACTGTTGGCTTCAAGAGGCAAGTTGCCTTAAGTACTCCTGGAAGTAGAGCACTTTGAATATTTGAGATGACATGTGAACCACCAGTACTTTACTTCTGTTTTTATAATAACAATTACAGGTTTTTACTTTTCAGTTACTAATGCCATGCTTCGGTTTCACAGTGAATGGCCCCTTTCCTCAGTCATTTTCTTGTTTTTAACCTTGAAAAACACAACTTGTATCCTCGTGCAAACACACCATATTCAAGGAAAGCTTTCTATTTTAGAGCAGTGGCCTGTGGAGGTTATTGTAAGCAGGCTGCAGTTATTCCACAGATGTAAATTAATGAAATAAAAATTAGGAACTTAGTTACATATTGACCACTCAACAGTAATCCATTGGCCCAAAAAGATGGAGAAACACCACGTTTGAGAGCTTGTACACAGAATACAAATACAGATGACAATTTGGTTTTTATGGCATGTATCAGTTTGTTTGAAGTTTGTCTCTATATAGTGAAAGCTCATAAAAATATTCTTCCATTTTGAGAGTACTGGTTTTGTTAGCAGGAAATGGAAGGCTGCCTCTGCTCTTATGAAGCTTAATACGTACTTAGGTGCTTAGCTGGGCAACAAACTGCGAGAGCAACCTGCTGGTTGCCCAATGAGACCAAGGAGTTTCATAGACTCTTTTTACAATACCTAGCAGTAATAGCACGATGACAAGATAGATTAGATACAGAGGCTATAACATAGATGGATTTAAGTACTGTCTGTTTAGCTACACTGTTGTCAGAGCAAAGATTTATATTGCCCTCTCAATATACGCAATTTCCTTTCCCAGTTTTCCTGAAGAATTACCACGTGCAACTATGTATCAAGTTTTGGGGTCAGCTGTGTGGTTTTAAACACCAAATCCAAACTGAACCACAGATCAGGGTGTAACAAGCCAGGGTCTGTCTTCAGGACATTGGCTCACAATAAAGGAGGCAGGAGGGTGTGAAGCTTCAGGCAGGGCTGTGTGCAATATTGCTTTCAGGAAGATAGGGATAAACCTGCCTGCTTTTTATTAAAAAATTAATCAGGAGCCTCAGACATGAGAGGAATGAAAGCTAATGAAAAAAAAAGTCTTCCATCTTGAGAGCTCTTTTGCTAGTTTTCTTATAAGAGATGCAAGTCAGCCTAATAAACTGCTTGCAAAAGAGATATATCAATTGCACAAAAAGATAATTTTTAATTCTTTTAAAGTTTTGGCTAAAACAATGAGACTTCTAACACCACCAGCATATTAGTTCTAGCCAGCCAGAATACACCAATTTAAGCCAGTATGAAATGTTGTATGAGGATTTCCTAAAATGAGACTGATTTTAGCAAAAGTCTTGTCTTTAAAACACAAACACAGAGGAAACTGCTTTTAGACTGCATCTCTTTTTTGCTTCAGTAATGTTCCTCGAAGTGTGGTTCTGAAGCAGCCACAGAGGTTAGATTAGTTCTGACTGACCTTATTTAATGAATAACTGTTCCTGTGTTCAGGCCAATATTTGTGATCTTTTGTTACTGTGTGAGACTGAAACAAACCGACTTTGTCTTTAGCTTTAGGTTAAAGGCTTCATTCACAAATGTGTTTCCCTAGAACAGAATATTCTGATGTAGTTTCAGAAGTCTGTGAGGAACATCTGGCTTTCTATAGCGTCAAAATAAAAGTAGAAAGAGAAAGGGCAAAAGAACAGCTGAAACCTGAAGGAAACAAAGCAGTAATAATGGAAATGAGAAAGCTACCGAGACAAGAATAGAAGGGAACAAAAATCCCTTAAGGGAGATGCGTGGAGGGAGAGAAATACTAGAAGCAGAGGAAAGACAGGGATAATAAATGGATGAATGGAACAACAGAGGACAGAAATAGTAAAAGAAATTAGAAGCTATATTCTGTGCCCCCTCCCCTCCCACCCACCCGCAAAAAAAGTTATGAAAATAGTTGGGGTATAAATGTAAGTAATATCAAATAATTTTTACCCTCTTTTTTTGTAGTACCATTTGGCTGCTGCTGACGGTCCTTGAGAAGACTCATTATAATTTTCCATCTTCCTAAAGTACAGTTGATTTATTTCTGGAAGTTCTGAGAATTTAATTATTTATAAATATGTAAAAAAAAAAAAAAAAAAAGGAGAGAGAGAGATATTGCCATAAACTAGCGTTTGCTCAATAAAGGGGAAAACAATGTCATTCCTGTTTGACAGGAGAGAAAGTTATGGAGATTCATCTGTGGCATCTGTCAAGGAGGCTGGTTGTTATCCGTTCTTAACTCTGTTGCAGGATGCAGTTTATGTCTTAGAATGACAAAGGGACATTAGACAGTGACCCAGTTACTTACGTAAGAGAAAACCCACTTTATACTGTTGACTAGTCTACCTGGGTCTGTTCACATGCTGCATGTTCAAGAAAACGAGCATCCGTGCTGTTTTGATGCTGTTGGAGGCATTACATTTAAGATTCTACCTTGTTTCCAGATTAAAATAGATTACGAACTACATTTAAACTTCTGGAAATTAGGAGTCTTAAAGTGTTGATGTGTGTTCTCCAGCTAATGGAGAATTTTTAACGACAGTTTGAATTTTAATTAGATAAGGAGCTTTTCCTAGTAAGGGATTTTATAAGTAGCAGCTTTCACTGCAAGGACAATCTCCT